>NC_053160.1:1635099-2835099 GCF_016835505.1 Polypterus senegalus
TCTTATCCTCCATCACCTCCGCCTTGTCGATACAGCATATGACTGTTGTCTCCTACCGCAGAGCATCTTGGCTCACAGATCTACACTTTGGCGACTGTTGGCGCCTGGCTCACAAGCAGTGGTCCTCATGCTGGAGCGCTCCTATTAGCTCAGGCAGATGAGAGATGGCTTCCGAGGGTCTGACATTGCAGGTTGGTGCCCCAATCTTGCTGCAGCTGAGACGAGGGCTTCTCCGTGAGCTTCTGAGGGAGACATCGCAGGTTCATGACTGACCACGGAGAGTCAGACTTCACATGTCCATGGCAGGCCACTGTGTCTCGCCTTCAGCGTCTGCTAACAAAAACAAAGACATCGTGCCGCATCACCCCAGTCTTAGCCCCTGTGTCTGGTTACCAGTAAAATTCAGAGTTAACTTTAAAATTTTATTGTTCATCTTGTGGAAACCCGGGGTGCGTCCAGCCTCCCCATCTCCTCACGACAGACAGAGGCCCAAGTCCCAGCACGACTCAGGGTTTATTTTAGTGGGGTGATGCTTGTCTGTTACTCCCCTCAGCAGCACAGTACACATAAGCACCAGTCCACGGGCCTTCTTCTTCTTCTCTCTTTGTCATCCACCTCTACTCCTCCTCCTCTTCCTCCCAACTCTGGCTCGCCGAATGGCATTAGGTGGCACCTTTTAAGCAGACCCCGGGAGTGTTCCAGGTGCCTCATTATCCAGATACCCCCAGGTATGGGGAAAGCCCCCTTTAGGGTTCTGCATCTCCCCCTGGCAGCCCCCACAGAACCCAACACGCCTGTGCCACACTGCCCTGAAGGAATTTGTGGTGCCACAGCCATCCAGGAGGGCTGTTCTCTAGTGTCCTGGGTGGGGTAGTGCCTTGCAGATGCTTTCTTTCTCACCTGGTCCTTCATTCCAGCTGGCATAGGTAATGGTGGCGCCCACCTGTCACAGTCTTTAAAGTTTTAAATGAGTTCACCTCATTGACCTCACACATCCCTACTGTCGTCATAGAGCTCTGGGGTCAGCTGGCAAGCTTTCTGTCCTAAACTGTCATGAATGGCATAGAGGTGGCCAGGGTGGGGCCCACATTTTGGAATAGTCTTCCTCACCATCAGTCCCTCCCATCATTAATTGTTTAAAATGCGGGCTAGAAACCCACCTGTGTGCTCAGGGTCCTTAGGTATTTGTTTGTTTTCTGTGTTACCCGTATGTTGCTGTATGTTTTATTGATTTATTTTCATTCATTTCTTTATTGCTAAGGTTGTAAAGCACTTTGGTGGACCGCTGGCTGTTTTTAAGTTGTTCTTTATAAATAAATTCAACTCAACTAAAACTAAACTCTGACATTCTTGGAGGCCAAAGCAGCACTGAGGATTGGGTTAAATCCGGGGACACCCGTATGTCGGTCACACGTGAAGACCCTGTCTGGAGTGCTGGGAAGGACTGGCAGTGTGTGTGTGTGTGTGTTAGACTTACAGTGCCAGAGTCGGCCGATCCAATAATGAAGCTCGCCCTCCAAAATCACAACAGCTAATGAGGGTGTCACGGTCCTCCATGTCCAAAGCTGCACTAAGGTTTAAGGGCATCAGGCATATAGAATCTCCAGAAGCGCCCGTTAATAAGAAACCATTCAAGCAGCTCCAGTGCCGAGGTGAGCTTCAAAGAACCAGTCGGGAGTTTTCCACCAGCACCACGTCTCTCCGTAAACAGCTGGAGGAGAGCTTTCTCCAGGGTCCTCCAAGGTACATCCCACTGGCTGGGGTTCCAATTCATGTTTTATGTCTCTTTTTCTTCATTTTGGTTTCTTTGATTTATGTTTTTGTCACACAAATGCACATGGGAGTCGACTTCAGGGCCCATCAGGTGGAATTTCCACCCCGAGTCAGGTTGTGGCGCTGCTGCCTAACGTATCTCCTCTGCTTTCTTCTACAGATCTGACAACTGGGGACAGGAAGACGAGTGACATCACTTCTGGGTCCCGGTCACCTTATCCCACCTGTCCCACCCCATGCCCACCTGTCCCACCCCATGCCCACCTGTCCCACCCCTATGCCCACCTCTCTCACCCTATGCCCTCCTCTCACATCCCATTATCACCTGTCGCACCCCATGCCCACCTCTCCCACCCCTAAATCCCCCTCTCCCACCCCTATGCCCCCCTCTCCCACCCCATGCCCACCTCTTAACCAGCTTTCTCTACCCTCATGGGGTCAGTCAGTTTAGTTATTAAGCGGGTATTCGGCCCACACGCTCATTTCATGAGTTGCTATTTTGATCAGGATGTGGCTTCGGGGGTCTCTTCACAAGCTGTCCTGTTTAACAGTTAACCCTTTCATCCCTGACATCCTATTACTAGCACATATACATATGCAGCCATTTTTGTATAAAGCACAGGTACGTTTGCAGCCGTTGGCACCAGACGTGTGCTACTATTAGCGTAGACTGGAGAGACTGGCATACAGTCTGCGAAACACGGAAGTGAAAATGGAAGCTTCCGGACTGCTCCAGACCATATAGTAAGTAGCTTTCAATTTTATTTCCTCAAGAAGATTGACGTATCTGGCAGCTATTGTATTATTATCCTGATATTTTATTTTGTTTTTGTTTTTTCCATTTTTGAGCTTTCTACTCACCCCAAAGGTAGAATATCTCATAAAATAATTTCCCCCATAAAAACAGAAAACCCAGGGCCGAAAGGGTTAATGTTCAACCCCCTAATGCTAAATGAAGCTTTTCCTAGTGTTGACCAACGTCTCCCCTCTCAATTAAATCCTGGCTTTTAAACTGTGGAGCCGAGTACAGAAGCAGAGTGATGGTAGACATCTTAAATAGGTGCGACAAGACGTGAAACGTGCGACTTTACGAATATTATGTTGTGCCAACGATCATAACGAGATGGCAAGTTTGGTTTTATCTTTAAAGGGAAGGTCGAAAAAAGTCGTCTGGCTGTTTCACTACACCAGCAGGAGAAGTGAGTGCCACAAACGTTCCACTGGTGCTTCTTTGATGGTCGATTATGTTAACGTTACTCCTGCTGATTACGCTCGCCATTCTGTGTTTTTGATTGCATTTATGGAGGTGATCATCCTGGGTATGACGTTAATCTGCATCCAGCCCTGTGAGCAGGTCCTCCAACCTGCAAGGAAAACCCAAGGGTTGGTGGCAGGATTGGCACTCCAGCCAGTGTTCCAGTGCGGTGCACTCGACTCTCAGTCCGGGTGGTTCGCCGTGTGGGTGGTCTGCTGCTGGTCAGCGCCTGCTTCCCACCTCTCTCTCTCTCTGTCTCTCTCGCTCTCTCTCTCTCCTATGGAGGTAAGATGCTTGTGTTATGCTCCATATGCTTTGTGGATGCTCCACCCCAAGAGGTGGGGCCACCTGCCAATCACCATCTGGAACCGCCCTGCGGTCTATAAATCTGACGGGTCTCCCACAGTCCCTGGTGGTTCATTTTGAATGGTCCTGGCAGTGGTGAGCGTTGATTTATTGGATTTCTAGATTTTGCTCTACCATCCTTGAGTGACAGTAGTTTAACAGGTAGCCAGCCCATGAAGCTCATCTTTGTTCCCCTTGTTCTCTTCTAGGTTATGCACCCTTTATTACACCAAGGCCATTGCTAGTCAATGCCCCACCGTGTGGGCAGCCATCAAGAACGTTCACACCTGGCACAGGCACACAAACACCGAGGGTAGTCAGCTGAAGGTCTTCAGCAAAAACGACACAGAAGAGACTGAATGTCTCCACGACTCACCAAGACAGGGCCGTGAAAAAGTATTTGCCCCCCAGGCTTTCGCTATTGTTGCTTATTCATAACACTTCATTGATTCTGACCTCCAAACACACTTAGGATATGAAAAGGTGTGCCAAGGTGTGCCATCTTCACATTGCTGGGAAGGTTCTAGTGAAGTGATGCTTAGGCCTTGGGGGCGTCTAGTTGAACTCAACCTGTTATCATTTCAGTTTGGTTCTCTGGTTGAGGGGGTGCCTATGTTTTCACATGGGTAATAGGGGTGTTGGTGAACTTTTGTTTTTCTTCAATAAATTAAATGACGATTTAAAAACTGCATTGCGCTGACTCAGGTTCTGTTTTGTGTTCTACTGAATTTGTTTGGAGTTCAAAAACAATGAAGCAGAGGAAATCAGGTAATGGGGGGGGCAGATACTTTTTCACGGCCCTGTACTTAGCTGAAATATCGTCAGCCTTATGCTAACTTTTCATGATTGTTTAATCAGCGTGGTCCAATTTTATCCCTGAGTGCCACGTCTGGTTTCCTAAGAGTGCTGAGACTGCCCGCTGTGCTCTTCTTCGGCCAGATCTGCCATTTTGTTTCTTTCCTTTTCCCCCGAATGTCGCCGCTCCCTGGCTTTACTAGACATGGCTCCGTCACACATGGCTCGGCTCTCCGTCTCTGGGGAAGTCCTGGGCCGTGACCTTCCTTCTACCTCGGGCTTCGTCTGACAGCATGATGGACGGCCGTTTTCAGACACCAGTCACCTCGTGGGCTGCTGATTACTGGGAGCTGACGACATCCACAATACGGCGGGAAGGCACAGCTGCCCATTCTTTGGAGGACATCTTGAGGCAGAAGTGGCTTTTTGAGACACGCGTCCTTATTGATCGGGGAGTGAATCTGTCAGAAGGGAACGCCACCCCCTTGGCTGGAAACCAAAGACTCTGTGAAAGTCGAATGAATGTCTCGGCTCCTTCAGGCCTCCTTTTGGGAACAAACATTTTGTGGAGATGATGAGGGGCACCGCGACTTCCTTGATACCCGAAAATCCACAACTTCCTAGTCTGAAGATATTCCACTTTTGTATGAAACGTGGAGAGACTATCAGCAGAAAATCCCACAACACACCTCTTCCAAATGTCACCCTGTTACCACCAGTGACCGTACCCACAGTTCTCCTCAGGTGATGCGCTCAAAACTAATTACAACTCAGAAGCACCAAACTAGAAGAAGTGGCAGTTCAGGGTGTGGGGTGTAGATGGGTGCAGAATTGGCACAGGAAGAAGAGGGTGATGGTGTGAGGAACCTCCTCAGAATTAAGAGTGGTGACCAGCAGGGGGCAGTGCTGGGGCTGCTGCTATACTTAACATCTATAAATGATTTAGATAGAAATATAAGGAACAAGCTGGTGAAGTTTGGAGATGATACCAAGACAGGTGGATTAGCAGATCATTTGGAATCCGTTATATCATCACAGAAGGACTTGGACAGCAGACAGGATTGGGCAGATCTGTGGACGATGAAATTTAATATCAGTAAATGTAAAGAATTACACATAGGAAGTAAAAATGTGAGGTCTGAATACACAATGGGGGTCTGAAAATCGAGAGTCCACCTTATGAGAAGGAGTTAGGACTCATAGTGGATTCAACTGTCAGACAGTGTTCGGAAGTCATTAAGAAGGCTAACAGAATGTCAGGTTATATAGCGCCTTGATGTGTGGACTACAAGTCCCAGGAGGCTTTATAACACACTGGTGAGGCCTCATCTGGAGTCCTGGGTGCAATTTGGGTCTCCATAAAGACATAATAGCATAGAGAAGGGCCAGAGAAAAGTGACTAGGGTGACTACGGGGGGCTACAGGGGGTGAGTTATGAGGAATGAGTAAAAGAGCTGAGCCTTTATAGTCTAAGCAGAAGAGAATTTAATGTCAGTAAATGTAAATTATTGCACATAGGAAGTAAAAATGTGGAATAGACAATGGGGGTCTGAAAATCGAATGTCCACCTTATGAGTAGGATCTAAGACTCATAGTGGACTCAACTGCCAGTTCATAAGCCATTAAGAAGGCTAACAGAGTGTCAGGTTATATAGCGCCTTGATGTGTGGAGTACAAGTCACAGGAGGTTCTGCTCAAGTCTTTATAACACACTGGTGAGGCCTCATCTGCCTTCTCGTAAGGTCCAGGATCTCTCTGCACTCCGTCAAGTTTCCTAACCAGGATATCTCCATAGTTTGCTGCCTTCATTTTGCCCTTCACAAGCCTTTCAAGGAAGGATCCCCACAGCCTGATCTCACCAGCACCCTGCTTCAGTGCTTTATATAATGTGCAATATAGCACAGTGTTTAGTCTGATGAATCAAAAAGCTCTGTTGTGGTCTCATCGTTGTGACGCTGTCCCAAAGTGACACCTGCAACTGAAGAGTCCCTCGCTATGCACATTAGAACAATAGAACACCCTGGATGAGGACAGGCCATTCAGCTGAACAAAGCTCACCAGTCATATCCACTTAATTCAACCAAAGTAACATCACGTCAAGTTTTGACAGTCCCTAAAGTCCTCCTATCCACCACACTACTTGGTCACTTATTTCAGGTGTCTGTCGTTCTTTGTGTAAAGAAAAACTTCCTAATATTTGTGTGAAATTTCCCCTTCACAAGTTTCCAGCTGTGTCCCCGTGTTCTTGATGATCTCATTTTAAAGTCACCGTCTCGATCTACTGGACCGATTCCCTCCATCATTTTAAACACTTCAGTCAGGTCTCCTCTTCATCTCCTGTAAAGGCTCAGCTCTTTAAATCTTTCCTCATAACTCACTCCTTGTAGCCCTGAATCAGCTGAGTTGCTCTTCTCTGGACCTTCTCTTGTGCTGTTATGTCTTTATGGAGACCAAAACTTCACCCAGGACTCCAGATGAGGCCTCACCAGTGTGTTATGAAGCTTGAGCGTCACCTCCTGTGACTTGAACTGCACACGTCAAGGCGCTATATAACCTGACATACATTGGCAGTCAAGTCCTCTACGACTCTCTAATTTGGCAGTCAAGTCCTCTACGACTCTCTAATCCTTCTCATAAGGTGGACTTTCAATTTTCAGACACCCTCCCATTGTGTATTCAAACCTCATATTTTTACTTCCTACATTTAATACTTGACATTGACAGACATTAAATTTAATCTGCCACCAATCTGCCCAATCCCATCTTCTGTCCAAGGCCCTCTGGGATTATCTGCCCATTCTGGTGTCAAAGACGAGACAAAGAGCCAAAACAAAGAGTTGGGGTAGCCACCCGTATAATTTGTCCTGGCTGAAAAAGGGTTAAGTGGTGTACAGTTGTGTGCAGGTTTGAGTCCAAAACAGAACTGACTTGATGAGGCAAAGATGGCGGCTTTTAAAGGGATAGTAGAAGAAGTGAGGTCATCAGGGCTGGAAACAGAAGTGAGGTCATCGGGGGAGGAAAACCGGATGTGATGTCATCGGGCCCAGGACTGGAAGTGAGGTCATCAGGGTCTGACCTAGAAGTGAGGCCATCAGGCCCAGAACCGGAAGTGAGGTCATTGGGGGTGAAATACAGGATGTGATGTCATTGGGCCCAGGACTGGAAGTGAGGTCATCAGGGTCCGAACTAGAAGTGAGGCCATCAGGCCCAGAACCGGAAGTGAGGTCATTGGGGGTGAAATACAGGATGTGATTTCATTGGGCCTGGAACTGGAAGTGAGGTCATCAGGACCAGGCAGAATTTCTAATAATCAGTCTGCAGTGAAAAGGGCAAATGGATTAGTACACTCTGCCACCCGCTGGTCTGGCGTGAAATTGCCCTCATTCAGGCCCTTTCGCTGCCTCCTATGTAGACATGTGTGACGCTGGTTATCTGCCATTCCTCTTTGGCATGGCAGGGCTGAGACCCTCAGCCTGACCCACAAGACTGAATGCGTTGTTCCTTAACTGGGCCTCAGCTGTCCCATCTGTCCCATCTGTTTCTTCATACTGCTCACTTCGCTAAAATCGCTTTCGATAATTCTTTTTTGCTTTTGCTTCTCAATGTTTTCTTCCCAAAGTAAATCTGTGTCATTACTCCTAAGCTGGCCTGTCATTATCTGTCACTGCCACACAGCCATCGTCCTGGCTGTCGATCGATCCCGTCCATAAACGGCTCTGATGAGCACTCAGTGTGGCACGGAGCTTCACCTCCCCTCGGTGTAATGAAACGGCCTTTCGATGGCCTTGCTTTATAATTTACAATACAAGTAACAATATGCCATTGTTTTCTATTAAGAGCTCGGCTTTATAGTCATCACTAAATGAGAAACCGAGACATTAGGGACTCGGATAATTTCTCCAGGCAGCAGAATCTTTCAAATTTTCATTCTCTCGCTGCACGTCTCCGCTTCCTTCATTTCACTATTTCTTAAATGAAAATTTCTAGCGCTTTAATTACGCAAAGCCATCCTCCATGCAGAGCGGTAACAATGGCTTCAACTCCTTTTCATTTCTTTTTTGCATTTATTGCCTTTGCTCTGCCCAGTGATTGAGGCTGGCATGAGGCCCCAGATTGGCTTATCCGTGGATTATCCGCCTCTCTGATTCATTCAATCATTTGATTATTTATTCAATTTCAGAACCCGCTTTTTCCGTAACAGGGCCGGTGGGTGTCCATGGGGTGGCGTTGTCATTGTTAGTTATCATCATCTCTTTGCTTCGTTTTACTTTCACTTTGCTTTTCTTGGTGATGGTCAAGGTGGCAACAAGGCAAGCTGATCATGCCCAGTTTTTAACTGTGGACTTCCCCAGATGTTCCCAGATGCAATCCCTAAATGTGCTCAGGGTCTTCATCTAACCCAGCATGGGAGGTGTCCAGGGGGCCATCCTAAGTACAGTGGGGGGAATCAGTTTTCAACACAACCACATTTTGGTCCCCTTCAGTGCAGCTGTGCACATGAAATTGAGAGCAGACATTGGTATCAAGTGAATAAAACGACCCGGCCAAGGAAATCACAACATAAGGACAATGTGGACGAGAAGAGGCCATTCAGCCCAACAAACCTCACCAGTCCTACCCACTTAATACTTCTAAAAAAACATCAAAATTTGAGGGTCCCAAAGGTCCTACTGCCCACCACACTCACTTATTCTGTGTGTCTGTCATTCTCTGTGTGAAGAAAAACTTCCCTGGATGAGGACAGGCCATTCAGCTGAACAAAGCTCACCAGTCATATCCACTTAATTCAACCAAAGTAACATCACGTCGAGTTCTGACAGTCCCTAAAGTCCTGCTATCCACCACACTAACTGGTCGCTTATTTCAAGTGTCTGCTGTTCTCCTTGTAAAGAAAAACTTCCTAATGTTTGTGTGACATTTCCCCTTCACAAGTGTCCAGCTGTGTCCCCCGTGTTCTTGATGAACTCATTTTAAAGTCACCATCTCGATCCACTGGACTAACTCCCTTCATCATTTTAAACATGTCAGTCAGGTCTCCTCTTCATCACCAGTGAAGGCTCAGCTCTCCTATTCTTCATCACTCATCCCCTGTAGCCCTGAATCAGCTGAGTCGCTCTTCTCTGGACCTTCTCTTGAGCTGTTATGTCTTTATGGAGACCAAAACTGCACCCAGGACTCCAGATGAGGCCTCACCAGTGTGTTATAAAGCCTCCTGTGACTTGTACTCCACACATCAAGGCGCTATATAACCTGATATTCTGATAGCCTTCTTAATGGCTTCTGAACACTGGCTGGCAGTCGATCATGTCAAGTCCACTATGACTCCTAAATCCTTCTCATAAAGTGGACTTTGGATTGTCAGACCTTCCATTTTGTATTCAAACCTCACATTTTTACTTCCTAACTTTTTAAGAAGGGTGACCGGAGGATGTGCTCCAGCTGTAGGGGTATCACACTCCTCAGCCTCCCCAGTAAAGTCTATTTAGGGCTGCTGGAGAAGAGAGTTCGGTCCATGGTCGAATCTTGGATTCAAGAGAAACAATTCGGTTTCCGCCCCAGCCGTGGAACACTGGACCAGCTCTACACCCTGGCCAGGATTCCTGGAGGGGGCATGGGAGTTTGCCCAACCAGTCCACATGTGTTTTGTGGATTTGGAGAAGGCATTCGACCGTGGCCCTCGAAGTATCCTGTGGGGTGTGCTCCAAGAGTACGGGGTACAAGGCTTGTTGTTATGAGCCATTCAGTCCCTGTACAGGAGGAGCAGGAGCTTGGTCCGCATTGCCGGTAATAAGTCGGACTCGTTTCCTGCTGAGGTTGGACTCCGCCAGGGCTGCCCTTTGTCACCGATTCTGTTCTTAAGTTATACGGACAGAATTTCTAGGCGCAGCCAAGGAGCGGAGAGGGTCTGGTTCGGTGACCTCAGAATCTCGTCTCTGCTGTTTGTGGATGACGTGGTTCTGTTGGCTTCATCGGACAGTGACCTCCAACTCTCACTGGAGTGGATCGCAGCCGAGTGTGAAGCGGCAGGGATGAGAGTCAGCACCTCTAAATCCGAGGCCATGGTTCTCAGCCAGAAAAGGGTGGAAATTCTCTCTCTAGGTTGGGAGCACAGTACTGCCTCAAGTGGAGGAGTTCAAGTATCTCGGGGTCTTGTTCACGAGTGAGGGAAGAATGGAGCGGGAGGTCGACAGGCGCATCGTTGCGGCATCCGCAGCAATGTGGGCTCTGCAACGGTCCATCGTGGTGAAGAGAGAGCTGAGCCAAAAGGTGAGGCTGTCGATTTACCAGTCGGTCTACGTTCCTACCCTCACCTATGGCCACGAGCTTTGGGTAGTGGATGAAAAAGCAAGATGGCGGATACAAGCGGCCAAAATGAGTTTTCTCCACAGGGTGGCTGGACTTTTCCTTAGAGATAGGGTGAGGAGTTCAGATATCAGGCAGAGACTCGGAGTGGAGTCACTGCTGCTCCGCATTGAGAGGAGTCAGTTGAGGTGGTATGGGCATCTGGTTAGGATGCCCCCTGGATGCCTCCCTGGGGGGCGGGGGGTGGAGGTGTTGCGGGCATGCCCCACTGGGAGAAGGCCACGGGGCAGACCCAGGACATGCTGAAGGGATTATATCTCCCGGCTGGTCTGGGAATGCCTTGGGGTCCCCCCAGAGGAGCTGGAGGAGGTGGCCAGGGAGAGGGAGGTCTGAGCTTCTCTGTTTAGGCTGCTGCCCCCACGACCCGACCTCGGATAAGTGGTGGATAATAGATGGATGGATGGTGTCAAACTTTACACTGACATAAATTTCATCAACTAGAAATGTGCCCAAGCCTGTCTGCTGTCCAAGTCCTGTGATGATTCAGTGGATTCTCGATTATCTGCTAGTCCACCTATCTTGGTATCATCTGCAAACATAACCAGCTTGTTCCTTATATTCCTATCTTAATCATTTATAGATTTTAAAATAGCAGTGGCCATAGCTCTGCCCCCTGCTGGTCACCACTCCTAACATCACCCAATCCTGATGAGGTTCCTCACCCCATCACCTTTTGCTTCCTGTGTCTGAGACAATTCAGCACCCATCTACACACCACTTCTTTTACTTTGATGCCCACCCTCTCATGTGGCACCTCATCAAATGCTTTCTGCCAGTCCAGATAAATAATGTCATCTGCTCCACTTTGATCGTATCCTTTTGTTGCCTCCTCATAGAATTCCAGCCTGTTAGTAAAACATGACCTCCCTCTTCTGAGCCCATGCTGACTGTTCCTAATAACTCCTGTCCTTGCCAGGCGTTGCTCAGTCTTCTTCTGCTCCTTCTTCTTCTGGCTGCTCCTGTTAGGGGTCACCACAGCAGATCACCTTCTTCCATATCTTCCTGTCCTTGTCGTCTTGCTCTGTCACACCCATCACCTGCATGTCCTCTCTCACTACATCCATAAACCTTCTCTTCCTTCCATTCATTTTCCTGTGATTCATGTTAAGCTTACTGGCCTATGGTTGTTTGGATCTGTCTGGTCATCCTTTTTATATAATGGGATAATATTTGCCATTTTCCAGTCCTTCAGAATTTCCCCAGTGTACAGTGACTTCCTAAAAATATGCATCAAGGGTTCCTATCTGTACTCACTGGCCTCCTTAAGAACCCGAGGATAAATATTATCTCATCCTGGTGATTTGTTTGATTTCAGCCTATTTAATCAGAGCAGCTCTTCTCCCTCTAAAATGTCCAAATCCCTCAGTACCTCCTTAGTAGTCCCTGTTACTGCTGGAGGTTTTTCACTTCCTGACCTCAGACAAATGTGAGTTTAGAGTGTCTGCTATTTCATGGTCTATATGTTTTAATTCTCCTTTACTAGTCCTGACCACTTCCATGATTTTCTTTCACTACTAAAATACTCAAAGAATCTCTTATGGTCGTCTCTCTCCTTATCTGCTCTATTCCACTCCAACTGTCTTTTAGCCTCCCTGATTTCCTTCTTAATCCTTACTTTCATGTTCTCATACGCCCTACGATTGGAGTTATTACTCTTATACATCTTGCTCATCTGATTTTATTTGTGCAGCTTCTTTTTCAACTCTTTATTAACCCACTGCAGAGTTTTGTTTTTTTTTAAATTTTCCTATTAATTCCATATTTGCAAATTTTTCCCTATTAAAGTTAAACTCAACAATTATAGTCTTTGCATCCTCACTCTTACAAAGAACTGAATATTGTGTTATATTAGGGTCATTTGACCCTAGTTGTTCAGTCACCTGGACACCCGCAATGCCATCCTGATTTTTACACAACACTAAATCCAGACAGACTTCACTCTGGGAAAGTCCAGAGAAAAGCAACTCGACTAAGTCAGAACCACGGAGAGCAAACAAGGAGGACAAGATGGAGGCGACTGAGTTCAGCACCATGGATAGCAATCAGTGAGGAGAAGCTGAACGAGTCAAACCTTTTCAGTTTAAGCAAAATGGAGATTAACAATGGAAATGATTGACGAGTGGTCAAATTACGAAGGGAATCTGTGCTGTGGTTCCTAGCTGTTACTTATTAATGTGGCAATCTATAATGAAGGTTGTAATTAAGCTCTAAAACAACACAGTCAGGCCTCACGTGGAGTGCCGTGTCCAGTTCTGTTCTCCATACGGTGGTAGTGCTGGGAAAAGTCCAGAGTAGGAACAGCAGGCTGCTGTAGCACCACGGAGAGCGAGCTGAGAGACACGGCTGAACTTCAGCACCATGGACAGAGATGGACTAGGCACGCGTCGGATCTGAACCTTTTGAGCTTAACTTTTTGAGGGCTGAATATTTTTTCCAAAACGTGTAGTTTTCTGAAAAGCACCCAAAGCAAGGGCCTCGCACATAAATCAACCTAAAATATCAGTTGCTGGGTGCTGTGGCTGCCAGTTTATAGTATCTTGTGGCTTGAGACTCTCACGGGCAGCGTGACGGCTGGCAGGAATGTGTGGCAGGCTGGCTGCCAGGATTTCTTCATGTGACGGTGGCAGGGATGGCAGCAGCAGTCGTGGTCACGGTACAATGCAATCTTTGCACCTCGTGTCCTGATGAGCGGCACACAAACGAGTTTGGCACCACAATTAGCTGGAGTTCAATCAGCTGATGCCGGTAGCTCACTGTCATTTTCGATCTCGATCTCTAGATCACTTGAATCGGAATTGGAGTCCAACAGGTCAGAATCCAATTAAACGATAAAATGCAAATCGTCGTCCACGGAGTCGTTTGCTTTGTGCATTCGCTTCAATCTCTCGCCAGATCTCGTTGTTTGCTCTTCGCTACTCCCTCAGACACATGGAAATTTCGGCCAAACCAAAGAAGCTAACTTTCCTTCTAGCAAAGAGAGTCGTACTAAAATGTAATAGTGGGTTTTGTCACCATTTGCAGAATGACAGAAGTCGACATCCACCCTGAAAGAGTTAAGCAAATGGATATTCAAGAAAGCCCCAAATGGAATCATTTCTTTAAACTGTTAATGAATGCTGTGGTGTTTGTGGTGATGTGTAAATAATAAATAAGTCGTCTTCATGGAGAACAGAGATTACAAAAGTTACAGGCATAGCAAAAAACTTTAAAACTTTCATGTAATGTTTGAGATCTATCTATCTATCTATCTATCTATCTATCTATCTATCTATCTATCTATCTATCTATCTATCTATCTATCTATCTATCTATCTATCTATCTATCTATCGATCTATCTATCTATCTATTATATAGTGCCTTTCACTCTATCTATCTATCTATCTATCTATCTATCTATCTATCTATCTATCTATCTATCTATCTATCTATCTATCTATCTATCTATCTATTATATAGTGCCTTTCACTCTATCTATCTATCTATCTATCTATCTATCTATCTATCTCTCTCTCTTGCTGTCTGTGTGTTGCTCGATTAGTGCTGTCTGGGGTGGGCGTGTTTGAGTCGGTGGAAGCCGGCGCGCCGACGTCTCTGTGTAAGCCTCTTTTTTTCTCTTTTCCTTTTTCTTAGAGATTTGTTTTAGAGTTATTGGTGTTTTTGATAAGTTTTTTACAGTTAAGACGCGGCTCTGGCGGTTATCGCCATGGCCGTGTCCAAAGGCGGGCACCTGGTTTGTTTCCAAAGGCGTTTGAAAGTCTTTCACGCCGCCATGGCGCTAAGGTCCTGGTGGACCCTCAGGTTTCTGCCGAAGCTTGTGTGATGGGCGTAGGGAAAATAGTTGGTTATAAAATGTTCTATCAGCAAGCAGAATGAATAAGGCTGTAGTCGTCTTTCTAAACGACGAGTCTCTCGTAAATAAACTTGTTGAAGAAGGGGTTGTTATAAATGGCGCATTAGTTCCTGTCCTGCCGTTATCAGCGCCTGCGAAGAAAGTTATTGTCTCTAATGTTCCACCTTTCTTAAAAAATGATATTTTACTAAGGGAATTGAGACGTTATGGGCAGATTATGTCTGATATAGTGCTTATTCCCCTTGGCTGCAAAATGCAGGAGTTAAAACATGTGGTCTCCTTTCGGAGACAAGTTTATATGATTTTAAATAATATAAATGAAGATCTAAACGTGGCCCTCAGGTTTAAGGTGGAAGGCGATGATTATGTAGTATTTGTAACTTCTGATTCAATGCGTTGCTTTAACTGTGGCAGAGCTGGACACAAGGCGGCACAGTGCAAACATGAGCCCGTAGTGATGCCGGCGGCTCCGCTCGGTCAAGAGAACACGGACGGGTTAACGATGAAAACTGCGAGTCTGAGTATGAAAGTGAGGTGGAGAATATGGAGAAGGATGGGTCTGAGTGTAATGAGCGGTTGGATGGAGCGGGTGTTGTGTATGATCGGCCCGAAAATTTTCTGTCTAAAGACGCTCCAGAGAAGAGCGCTTCTTGTTGCCGAGGATATGGCGGCTGAAACTGAAAGTGCAGCGAGTAAAGTGAGCACAGAGCCTGAGACCAGTAGCAGTGAGGGGACGACATTGAACACTCTTTCCGAGGGAGTTGCGCCAGTTGCCTCCGCTGTGAACGAGTCTCAGGCATCCGATGAAGCTGCACAAGTGCAGGCTGCTGAAGACGCGGTGCTGATAAAGCCTATCCCAGAGCAAGCCGTGGAAAGGCAGATGAATGAGAGGCCGATGGATGAGGTGTGTGAAGTGGAGAGTGGGAGTGCAAGTGTGAGCGAGAGGGATGAGATTTTCAAAGTGCCCGTCACAAACGAAAGATTAAATCAGAGAATACTAAGTCGGCAAAGAAAAGCCTTGTGTCCAGCGAGCCATCCAGTGAACGCAGCAACTTGTTCAAGAGTTACAGTGACTGTGACGTGGGCGACAGAGAGGATGAGGGTAGTGACACTGACACCTCCGTGAGAAGCGAGTCCTCTTCAAGATATACACTGGGAGGCGGATACAGCACCGCAAGTATACGGTATTTTTTAGAATTTATTGAGGGTAAGAGAGGGGTTAAAGTGGAGGAGCACTTCCCAGACGTTCAGCTCTTCCTGGTGTCAGCACAGAGGGTGATGCGCAATGCCGTGCAGCTTGGCATGGACCAGAAAGAGTCAGTGAGACTAAAGAATTTGATCAGTAGGGTTAGGAAATCACTGCTTTAATCAGGATGGATTTAGTCCTACGTTTCTTTTATTTATTTGTGTTATGTATTTTATTGGTTACTCCCTTATGTCTTGAATTAATGGAATCTTTTCATATTGGGAGTCTGAATGTGAACGGGTGTAGGGGAGACGCAAAAAGGGCTGCAGTTTTTGAGTATTTAGAGCAAAAGGCCTTCACATTGCACTACTTCAGGAAACACACACTGATATTAAGAATGAACAGGACTGGTTACGTGAATGGGGGGGTCAGGCTGTGCTTAGTCACGGATCTCATGTCAGTGCTGGGGTAGCTGTGATGATTTCTAAAACTGTGAATTTAAAAATCACTAATATTAGTGAGGTGGTGGCTGGCGCCTGCTGGTGGTGCAGATTAAAGATGGGGAACAAGACCTCGTGTTAATTAATTCATATGCACCAACAAATGGTCGAGAGGATCTGTTTCTTTGATTCTTTGAGAAGAGTGGTGGAATCTTTTATTAATGGGGAAATTCTTCTACTGGGAGGGGATTTTAATTGTACTGATAACACTCAGCTTGATCGAAATGGTGCTGAGCCACATCCAGCTTCTGTCAGAGTGTTAAATACTTTGTTACAGCAGTCAGATCTGGTGGATGTATGGCGGATTAAATTCCCTACAGATAGACAATACACCTGGGTCAAAGGGGGGGGTGGCCGCATTTCTATGGCACGGTTAGACCGGTTTTACTGTTCAAGGCATCTTTTAAATTCAGTCACTACTACTTATATCTGTCCTTTCGGTCTTTCTGATCACTCTCTGGTGGCTTTAAAGCTCACCTTTTCAAAAAAACCTTTCTTTAAGTCTTTCTGGCAATTCAATGTTTCCCTGTTGGATGATTCAAACTTCCTTCAGTGCTTTGAGTTTTCTGGCAGCAATGGACCCTCACTAAATCCAAATTCACTTCCCTCAGACAATGGTGGGATGTCTCAAAAGTTCAGATTAAAGCTTTCTGCCAACAATACACCCAGCAAGTGACGAAGAGGAGTGTGGAGCATATGAAAAGCCTGGAGGAGGACATCACTGAACTACACGCCACTCTTCAGAACAGTTTTGATAAAGACAATTTTGAGATTTTAACAGCTAAGAAACATTCACTGTCTCAGCTTCTGGAGTTGCAGGCTAAGGGAGCTTTAGTGAGGTCTCGCTTCCAGAATCTCAATCACCTGGACGCACCCACAAGGTTTTTTTTTAGTCTAGAAAAGAAGGAAGCACAGAGTAAGACAATTCATATGCTCCGGGACACCGACGGCCAAGAACTGTGCACTACAGGGGAGATAAGGGACTTTGCTGTCTCTTTTTACAAGAATTTGTTTAAGGATGAAAGCATTGATGAAGCTGCCATGTCCGAGTTTTTGGAAGGTTTGCCAACAATTTCAGAAAAGTTCCGATTACATCTGGACACCGAGATCAATCTTCAAGAACTCTCTGACTCACTTTCTAATCTGAATGTTGGAAAGACTCCAGGGATTGATGGGATTCCAACAGAATTTTATAAGCAGTTCTGGCATTTGCTGGGACCGGACATGCTTTCAGTTTTTCTGGAGAGTGTAAAGGTTGGTGAACTACCACTGAGCTGCAGGAGGGCAGTCATTGTTCTGCTACCAAAAAAAGGGGACTTGTGCCAAATCAAAAACTGGCGCCCTGTGAGCCTATTGTGCACGGATTACAAAATCTTTTCAAGGGCCTTGGCCAACCGCCTGAGGAATGTGATGGACTCCATAATTCACCCGTGTCAATCGTACTGTGTGCCTGACCGCTCCATCCATGATAATATATTTGTATTGAGGGATGTTATCTCAGCCTGTAATCTGTGCGGGGTTGATTTGGGGATTCTGTCTCTAGACCAGGAAAAGGCTTTTGATCGAGTAGATCATCGATACTTGTTTTATACGCTGAAAAGCTTTGGATTTGGGGAATATTTTATAAATATGATCAGGCTCTTATATACTAATATATTTGGTGTCCTAAAAGTCAATGGTTCTTTGAGTGCCCCGTTCTCAGTAAAGAGAGGAATACGACAGGGCTGTGCCTTATCTGGAATGCTCTACGCTTTGTCAATCGAACCGTTTTTACGTCAGATAAGTCACAAACTGCAGGGCGTGAGTTTTCCTATGTGCCCAAATGTTACTTTTAAATATTTGGCTTACGCTGATGATGTCGTCATTTTTGTCACGTCAAACGATGACATTAAAATGTTAATCTCATGTCAACAGATATTTGAGAGAATATCTTCAGCAAAAATCAACTGGGCCAAAAGTACCGCTTTTTTACTTGGATCCTGGACTGCAAGTTCACCACCAGATCTGCCCTTAGAAATTAAGTGGGACAGAAAGTGTTTTAGATATCTCGGGGTGGTAATGGGTGCTGAGGGGGTGGACAAAAGTAATTGGGAAGGATTTTTAGATAAAGTAACAATGCGACTGAACAAATGGAGGTGGATTGTGACCAAGCTGTCTTACAGGGGACGAGTGATTGTTTGTAACAATTTGATAGCTTCTATGCTTTGGCACAAACTTGTGAGTGGGGACCCTCCTCCTGGACTTTTACACAGAATCCAGAAACTTCTGGTTGATTTTTTTTGGGTTGGCCTGCACTGGATAAAACAAAGTGTGATCTTTTACCTTTGGAAGAGGGGGGTCAGGGGCTCATTGACGTTGTCTCTAAAGTTGCACAATTTAGACTTCAGGCTCTGCAGAAAGTTTTTTTTGTTTCTCACCCTCTGAGTTGGAGAGAGCTGGCGTTGGGTTTCTTCCGCCGAGTGGGAGGTTTACGTTTTGATAGACAACTTCTAGTGATGAACATTCACAAAATGGACCTGTCCAGCCTACCCCATTTTTACAAGGGAGTCCTATTAACATGGCACTTTGTTTTAAAAGAACTTTGATACATCTGGTTGGTTGGCTGATGAGCCGTTAGTTTACAACTCTGTTTTCTCATGTCCTCTGTTGTTCAGCGATAGTTTTGTTAAAATACTCATCACAAATCAAATACTTACACTGTCCCAAATTTACGATGAGAGCAAGAAGTCTTTTATTGACCCAGCAGAGCTGTCTTCAATACTGGGGTCAAGTCGGTCAGATAGTTCAGAGTTTTTATCATTCATGGCCAAAGATTATCATCGCTGAACAACTCGATCAGAGCAACAAACACGGAGATGGAGGTCTGCCCTGCTGTTGATCTGTCCTCACTCACCGACAATATGATCGTGACATTCAATAAAGGGGAAGTCGTGAGCTTTAAGTCTCTGTCAAAGGGGGACCTTTATAAATATTGTATTAAAATTATACACTTTGCAGCACTAAAAACAGTTCTTGACACGCCATGGAGAGACAATCTGGGGGTGGATGGTGGGAGTGCACCTGCTTGGAGGGAGCTGTATAAGAAAAGAAGAGCGACATGCAATGGAGAATTCTACATGGGATTGTCGCTACAAATTCTTTTTTAAAAGTAATTGAGCAGAAAGGGGATGATAATTGTATATTTTGTGGACAAAAAGAAACTATATTCCATTTATTCTTGCACTGTATGAGACTCAGGTTTTTTTTCAGTTTTTTTAGTGAATTATGTAAAAAGTTAATGGGGAAATTTAATAATATCATGTTCATTTATGGTACAAAATACAACAAAAAATATCGGCAAAAAGCTCAGTTATTAAATTATCTATTGGGTGAAGCCAAACTAGCAATTTTAAAGAGTCGAAATAATAAACAATCTGGGACAGGGGCCACTGATGCTGTCTTGATTTTAAAGATAAATGTACGATCTAGAATAATAATGGAATATACGTATCATAGATTGATGAATACATTAGAGTTATTTAAAATGTGTGGGGAATTAAAGGGTGCTTTGCTCAATTGAGGATGGAGAACTAAAAATGAATGTATGAGACATTAGTTTAGTTTTCTGTATTTGTATTTTGTTTTCTTAGGATGATGTTAGTATCTATCAGGTATTGTGTGCTGTGGAGGGGGGCGAACTGGTGCTCAACTGGGAATAAAAAAGTGGTGGGCATCAACAACATGCTTTTATTAATGTGCGGAGTAGGAGGAGTGTAAAGGGGGAGTAGTGGTGGTCTGATATTTTTGGCTCTTTTTGTTATATTCTGAAAATTGGGCTTGTTTGGTTTTTGACTGTGTATATTATTAATATTTTCAAATTTTATGTTCACAATAAAGGTCTTTTAAAAATAAAAATATCTATCTATCTATCTATCTATCTATTATATAGTGCATTTCATATCTCTATCTATCTATCTATCTATCTATCTATCTATCTATCTATCTATCTATTATATAGTGCCTTTCACTCTATCTATCTATCTATTATATAGTGCCTTTCAATCTATCTATCTATCTATCTATCTATCTATCTATCTATCTATCTATCTATCTATCTATCTATTAGTGCCATTCATATCTATCTATCTATCTATCTATCTATCTATCTATCTATCTATCTATCTATCTATCTATCTATCTATTATATAGTGCCTTTCACTCTATCTATCTATCTATCTATCTATCTATCTATCTATCTATCTATCTATCTTTTATATAGTGCATTTCATATCTCTATCTATCTATCTATCTATCTATCTATCTATCTATCTATCTATCTATCTATCTATCTATCTATCTATCTATCTATCTATCTATCTATCTATCTATCTATCTATCATTTTTCCTTCTTGTTCTTGGTTTGATTATGCCTTTCAGAGGTGACGTGACTAATGTGTTTAAAATTACAAAGAGAACTCCCACAGTAGATGCCAGCTGTTCCTTTAAATTCAATTCTTCACAAAGAGCACAGGGACAGCACTGGCGACATGTTAAGAGCAGACCTCACAGGACCATTAGGACAATTATTTATGTGTTTATTCAGAGAGAGAGAATGACAGACTTATTGAAAAGGTGCAGTGAGGTGGACAGTAGGACTTTAAGGACTGTCAGTTCTTGACTTGATGTCATTGGAAATCTTAGTGATTGGCAAAAATGGATACAAGGAGGGTATTAGAAATAAACTTGACCCATTATTCAATTCAAGAGTATTTATTGTCATTTCATCCATATCCAGTAGTACAGCATACAGTGAAACAAAACAACGTTCCTCCAGGACCAGGGTGCTACATAGAACACAGGACAATGAAGAATCCACGACACGTAACATAAAGACACATAATATATAACAAGGTGCATGTGAGTCAAATGTGCAAACACGTACAACACTGCAGAACAGAAGACATATATTGTATCAGATATCAGGCCAGTCCACGAGTGTTCAGGAATCTGACTGCTTAGGGGAACAAACTGCTACACATTGTGGTGGTGAGGGCCCGAATGCTTTGGTACCTTTTTTCTCAATGGCAGGAGTGTAAGCAGTGAATGTGAAGGGTGTGTTGGGTCCTTCACAATGCTGGTGGCTTTGCGGATGCAGCGTTTGGAGTAAATGTCCATGACAAAGGGAAGAGAGACACCGATACACTTCTCAGCTGTCTTCACTATCTGTTGTAGGGCTTTGTGATCCCTGACCATGCAATTTCCAATCCAGACAGTGATGAAGTTGCTCAGGATGCTCTCTATGGCTGAACGTTGTTAGAATGGCTGGTGGAAGATGGGCTCTTCTCAGCCTACGCAGGATGCAGAGCCGCTGCTGAGCTTTCTTGTGCTGAGCTGGTGTTATGGGACCAGGTGAGGTTCTCTGCTAGGTGGACACCCAGGAATTTGGTGCTATTGATGACCTCCACAGTTGAGCCGTCAATGTTCAGTGGCAGATGGTCACTCTTAGTCTTCCTAAAGTCAACAATCATCTCCTTTGTTTTGTCTGCATTCAGAGACAGGTTATTGGTTTTACACCAGTCCGCTAACTGCTGCACCTCCTCTCTGTTGGCTGACTCATTGTTGTACCTGAGGAGACCACCACGGTGTGTCACCGGCGAATTTTATGATGTGATTCGAGCTGTGCGTTGCTGCACAGTCAGGAGTCAGCAGTGTGAACAGTAATGGACTGAGCACACATCCTTGAGGGGCTCCAGTGCTCAGTGTGGTGCTTCTGGAGATGTTGTTTCCAATCCTGACTGAATGAGGTCTCTCCGTCAGGAAGTCCAGAATCCAGTTACAGAGGGAGGTCTTCAGTCCCAGAAGGCTCAGCTTTTCCATCAGCTGCTGAGGAATGCTGAGCTGAAGTCGATAAACAGAAATTTGAACGTATGTGTCCTTATCGTCCAGATGAGCGAGAGCCAGATAGAGAGTGGTGGCTACTGCATCATCTGTTGAATGGTTCTGGCGATAAGCAAACTGCAGGGGGTCCAGTGTGGGGGGCAGCAGGGTTCTGATGTGCCTCATGACGAGCTCCTCAAAACACTTCATGATAATGGGAGTGAGTGCAACAGGATGATAGTCATTGAGGTTGGACACTTGTGACTTTTTTGGCAAGGGAACTATGATGGTGGTTTTGAAGTAGGCTGAGATGATGGAGGTGCTCAGGGAGATGTCAGTAAAAACGTCTGTCAGCTGGTCTGCACATTCCCTTAGTACTCTGCCAGGAATATCGTCTGGTCCTGCAGCCTTCCATGGGTTGACTCTTCATAGAGTATTTCTTACATTAGCCACAGTCAGAATTAATACTTGGTCGCTGGGTGGAGAGGTGGTCTCCCTCATCACCACGTTGTTCTGCACTTCAAACCGTGCATACAAGTTATTCAGCACATCTGTAAGGGAGGCGTCCCTGTCACAGGAGGGTGATGTTGTCCTGTAATTAGTGGTAGCCTGGATGTCTTTCCACTTGCTCCGTGCGTCTCTGTCATGTAGGAGAAGTCCATGGATTCTCTGGACGTGTGCGTGCTTTGCTGCTCTGATGGTGCAGGACAGTTTGGCCCTCGTTGTTCTCAGGGTCGATTTCGTCACCTTCCCTGAGGGCAGAGTCCTGGGTCCTCAGTAGCACACACCCATCCTTTGTAATCCACGGTTTCTGGTTGGGGTGTGCAGTGATGTCATCAATGCACTTATAGATGTAGCTGGTCACTGATGACGTGTACTCCTCCAAGTTGGTACACTCGCTGCCTCTCTAGACATGTGCCCTCAAAACAGTCCTGAAGAGCAGACATGGCTTCTGCTGGCCAGGTTCTCACCTGCTTCAGGACCAGTTTGGTGCGTCTGACGAGCGGTCAGTATGCTGGAATGAACATGACAGAGATGTGATCTGAGTGCCCGAAGTGGGGGCGGGGCTCTGCCCGGGATGCGCCAGGGATGTTCGTATAAATGAGATCCAGCGTGTTCTCGTGGCCAAGTCCACAAACTGATGGAATTTAGGGAGCACTGACTTGACTGAAATCTCCAGCGACAATAACCAGTGCACCCGGGTGTGAGTTCTGTATGTCTGTGATGGCGCCGTACAGTTCCCAGAGCCCTTCCTTAGCATTAGTGCTGGTGGGTATGTAAACCTGCGGTGGGCTGGCGTCCTGCCCGGGGATTGTTCCTGCCTTGCCCCTTGTGTTGGCTGGGATTGGCTCCAGCAGACCCCCGTGAGCCTGTAGTTAGGATGGATGGATGGATATATAAAGTTTGATTATGTGAATGGTGGTGAATACCCAAGGCAAGTAAAAAGGTCAACATTTAACAATCACAAACTCCGCTAGCGGTGAATGGCACACTGGAAGAGTCACTGTTACTGTTGATATAAACACACAGACCACCACTGCCAGTCTCACCGCACAGAGTGGCATTCCTGTCGGCTCCAAACGCAGCTCGCCCATCTAGCTGCCACTCTAAAAACAATTGTTTTAGGCCAACAAAAAAAAAAATGAACACAACGCTCTGCATCAAGCTTTTTGAGTTCCTGCAGCTTCTGGTTACTAGAAAAGCAGCAGCAGCAGCGGCGGCGCCGCTCGTCAAATAGAAAAGGAGCTCAGAGTGTCTCGATATCTTGAATATCAAACCAGACCTGGACAGGTAAAGCAGGCACATATTAGTCATTAGATCTGTGCCTTAGAAATGTCTGATTTTAATTTTAGTTATAATGCATTCGTTGTGATTATATGTTTGCAAATTGAACTAAAAATGCAAAAATTAATTTTGATGTCTTGTTCATTTATTTGACGCCCCCCTTGTACAGCTTCAGGGGTGCGCCCTGCAGTTTGAGATCCGCTGTCCTATTGGCTCAAGGGGTTGGACAGAGAATCTATAAATCTGCTTGCTGTCTCTTACTAACCTCTGATGATGAAGAAGCATCTGACACCATGAACTGACAAGAACAACACAATGGAGAGCACAGCTCGGCAGCCATATTGAGAGGGGCGTGCGGCCTGTTGGGAAGAAAGCTGACCACCAATGAGGCCTTAACTGGAGACAAGTCTGTGTGCCGCCTGAAACTCCACATCAGCTTTTATCAGGAGGTATGGTTGCCAATATTCAAATGTAGTTTGCTTATTGTTATTATTTATGAATTGTGAATGTCCCCTTGGGATTAATAAAGTATCTATCTATCTATCTATCTATCTATCTATCTATCTATCTATCTATCTATCTATCTATCTATTATATAGTGCCTTTCACATCTATCTATCTATCTATCTATCTATCTATCTATCTATCTATCTATCTATCTATCTATTATATAGTGCCTTTCACATTATCTATCTATCTATCTATCTATCTATCTATCTATCTATCTATCTATCATATAGTGCCTTTCACATTATCTATCTATCTATCTATCTATCTATCTATCTATCTATCTATTATATAGTGCCTTTCACATTATCTATCTATCTATCTATCTATCTATCTATCTATCTATCTATCTATCTATTATATAGTGCCTTTCACATCTATCTATCTATCTATCTATCTATCTATCTATCTATCTATCTATCTATCTATCTATCATATAGTGCCTTTCACTTATCTACCTATCTATCTATCATATAGTGCCTTTCTGCCTGTCTCCTTCTCTCCATCACGTTTTAAATGTTGCGTTGCCCCTTTAGCGTGTGGAGTTCCTTCTTTCTCCCCTCAGGCGATGCCGGGGGCTGAAAGTCCGGTTCTCAGAGCAGACCGAGGTCACACAGTTTATCCTGCAGATCATCCACCCTTTCATTATCCAACCCACTATATCCTAACTACAGGGTCACTGAGGTCTGCTGGAGCCAATCCCAGCCAACACAGGGCACAAGGCAGGAAACCAACCCCAGGCAGGGCGCCAGTCCACCACAGGGTACACACACACACACACACACATACACACCAAGCCTAATTTAGGATCGCCAATTCACCTGACCTGCACGTCTTTGGACTGTGGGAGGAAACCCACGCAGACATGGGGACAACATGCAAACTCCACGCAGGGAGGAGCGAACCCGGGTCTCCTAACTGTGAGGCAGCAGCGCTACCCACTGTGCAACAATGCCATCCTGCCACCCTGCCCCCCCCACCATAGATTATTCTTTATGTTTTTATATGAAAAATCGGTAGCAGAGAAGCGTCTCACATTGATATACATGGATACTAGCTGTTCTGATCTCCATGTACTACTGAAAAGAGGAAAAAAATATAACTATTTAGGTCCGGAGAGGCCGCTGCGAGCTGCCACCGCGCTGCCTGACTTTGTATGTTTTAGGTTTAAAAGTCAAGACGGAGGTAAATTAGAATTTAGAGGTTACCATTGACTCTGACCTGATGTTTAAATCACAAATTAATCAGATTACCAGGACAGCATTTTTTCACTTAAGAAGTAAACAAAGGTTAGATCCCTTATAACTCTGCAAGATGATGAAAAATGAGTTCACGCTTTTGTTTTGAGTTGACTAGATTACTGTGACGCTCTTCCATCAGGACCACCCAAAAAAGACATCAATTGATGACAAAGAGTGCAGAATGTTAACTAGGAAAAGAAAATCTGAGCACATCACGCCAGTCCTAGCGTCACTACACTGGTTACCGGTGTCATTTAGAATTGACTTTAAAATCCTGCTGATGGTTTGCAAAGCCTTCACTAATCTGCTCCATCTGATATCCCAGAATGCATCTCACCTTACACCCCAAGTCATAACCTTAGATCTTCAAATGAGGGTCTGCTCAGAATTCCAAGAAGTGGTGAGGCGGGCGGGCAGGCGGCCTTCTGCTGTGATGCACCTCAAATCTGCAATACGAGGTTACTGATAGAAAGTCGCCAGGCTGATACGGTGGAGCACTTTATGAAGATGCTAAAAATCCGTTACTGTAACATGGCTTTCTCGAGGCTTCATTTTACTTTAATCCTGATATTCTGAATAAGCATTGAATGATCATTTTCATGGTGGCTCCACAATTCCTACTCACCCCTACTTTCTCTGCTTTTCTATGGTGTTGATCTGCCGCCCCCACCACCTGATCAGGGCACTTTGACGTCCCCACATTGATGGACCGAAGGCCTGAGGTCCACATGACCATCATCATCGTCTAATTGTTACACGTGAAGCCTGAAAGCCATGAGGACTGATTTGATCATTGGTGTGCGGGGGGCTGGGTGGTCTCGTGGCCTTGGACATCCCTGCAGATCTTTTTTTTTCTTTTTTCTGTCCTCCCTGGCTATCAGACCTTACTTTACCCATCCATTATCCAACCGGCTATGTCCTAACTACAGGGTCACCGGGGTATGCAGGAGCCAATCCCAGCCAGCACAGGGTACAAGGCAGGAAACAACCCCCAGGCACAAGCACAATTTAAGACCACCGATCCACCTAACCAGCACGCAGACACGGGGAGGACCCGGGAAGCAAACCTGGGTCTCCTAACTGCGAGGCAGCAGCGCTAAGCACTGCGCCACCGTGCCACCCTGACCTTACTTCATTCTTTGTTAATAAGCATTGCCTAATTTTACTCATAATACGTCATTGGTATGAGAACGTGCTCTGGAAATAAATGTTGTTGTTGTTGTTGGTATTTTACAGAAACTAACCAACCAGGACTGGTGACTGGTGACTTGTGCTGGACTGACTGGCCTGTTCTCATCCAAATCATTTGAATGAACTCGTAGCTCCACATCAGCCCAGAGAATGTTCTGTTAGTGTTACTAATAACTAAAATGGAGGCATCTTCTCCAGACTGAGAGGAGTCTCTTAGGGTGGCTTGCCCGGTTTGTTAGGATGCCATGGTGGGTGTACCCCTTAGCTGAAGGTCCTGGACCTCTCTACAGGAAGAGCAGGAACCTCAGCAGCGTACCATTTTGCCACCCTGACTAACCCCAGGCTACCAACCAGCCAAAGTGTTGACAATTAAAAAGCCGCTGGTGAGTCCTGGTAGACTCCTGGTGAACTCCTGGCGGACTCCTGGCATTCCAGCAGGTTCAGAAATGGAAGGAATTACCCAACGACTGAGTGACCCACGGAGAGAAAATCAACAGATTGAAAGCCTTGCCGGGCCCTTAGGATGCCAGGGTGGACGTCTGCACCCTGTGACTCCCTCCTTGGATTTGCGGATCTCCATTTTCTGATTCGCCTTCTTTGGTGACCTCCAGCCCAGAGGTTGAATTCTGCTCTTCCGGCTCCCCTAATTGAGTGAATGTGAACCTTGGAGAGGAGCTCGTCGTCTCCTCTGTCTCTCCGTCGGGGAGCAGCGTGACAGCTGAATAAATGCAGAGGTTTTATTTTCTTGCGTTTAATGATTTCAGTACACAGCAGCCATCGAGAGGTGTTTAGTTCCAATTAGGAGACGCCTTGACTGCCATGGATTTCTTACGATGCTCTCATTTGGCTTTCTCCGTAAATGTCACACGGTGGCCTTTTAGCTCTTCGATGATCAAAGCTTTGAAATGAGTGAAAAGCCCCCAAGCTCATTTTATAGACACATAAACTGCTGTTTCATCTGCAATTTCTTTTTATTGGATTGTCAGTTAAACATCTGATTGCCATTTGCGTCATCTGAATTGTTTCTGCGTTGGTGTGCAACTCGCTTCTCGGATGAAAGAGTGCCAACATTTGGCAGCTGCTCTCTCGGCCATCCGGGTCTTTTATTTCAATTGTACTGAGGAGGACACCCAGACGGACTTCAGGAGAGATGACTGACTGATCGTTTGGGTGCAGTGAATGGAAGTCCCTGTGTAGAAACCACATGTGGCCATGAGGGGGTGCTAATGAAGCCAGAATAACAGTCTGCAGGGGTGGAGCCACAACTCTGATCTGTGAAGAACCTGACATTTGATTGACAGTCTGCAGGGGGTGGTGCCACAACTCAGATCTGTGAAGAACCTGGCATTTGATTGACAGTCTGCAGAGGCGGAGCCACAACTCTGATCTGTCAGGAACCCAGCAGGTGATTGACAGTCTGCAGGGGGTGGAGCCACAACTCTAGTCTGTCAGGAACCCAGCAGGTGACTGACAGTCTGCAGGGGGCGGAGCCTCAACTCTGATCTGTCAGGAACCTGGCATTTGATTGACAGTCTGCAGGAGGTGGAGCCACAACTCTAGTCTGTCAGGAACCCAGCAGGTGACTGACAGTCTGCAGGGGGCGGAGCCTCAACTCTAATCTGTCAAGAACCTGGCAGGTGATTGACAGTCTCCAAGGGGCGGAGCCATACTCCCGGAGTAGCACAATAAAGGGCCGTGCTGAACAGCAAGGAGGCCTTCTGCATTGAAAAGGAGAAGAAAATGGGAGGTGAGGCAGCGCCAGGGACTTCCCTGAGGAAGTTGCACACTTTATCAGGCGCCCCTTAAGGCCATCAGCAAGTCTTAGCTTAGAAAGCGAGTGGCCTTTTCCGCAGTCAAGTGCAGGAGTTAGTCCTGGTCCCCGTGGTCCTTCCCAGGCCCATTAGCTGCTGTGTGACAGCCCTTTCTATTCCACACCTCTGGGGACAAATAAGAAGCGCAGGCCTTGAACAACAAATTGGACGAGTGGGAGCCGACATTTGCCATGTGGGATGGCAGCTGAGAGCGCAGGGAGGAGCAGGCGGTGAGTGAATGAATGAACGATGGACGTGCAGGAGTCACCTAAACTCAGTTTCACTCCCACTGTGATGCCAGTACAGAGCTGTGGATTCTAGAAACCTGGAATCAATCTGAGTTTTAATCATTTATCTCTACACTATGAAGTATTTGAAGAAGCCACCCGGTCAAGCTCTCCGCACAATCTTTTAACTTTCAGTCATGAGCAGCAGACAGAGCAGTCAACAGTTTTTATAAATAAGCTGCTGCTGGTCAATGCATGCCCTGCTGCAGTAACGAGGGGGGGGTCCCCCTGGCTGAAGTCTTACTCAGGTGTGACGGAATGCGGAGAGAGAGAATGTTATCAGTGAAGACGCCCCAAAGACCACGGCAGCGTCACGTGAGGCCACAAAGACATCCGCATACGTAGACGCGCTCAGGCCAAGTCCACTGCAGCTCCACTGGGATCGAGATGCGGCTCACCATCTGTGATTGCTCTTAAACTCTTCATCGTCCACATGGGCAAGCACTGCTAAGACAGTCTCGGACCCCTTTCTCAAACCCTCCTGATCTGAAGGCCACACTCTCAGGCTTGGCAGCAGACTGTTGCCACTCAGACCTCACACCCTGCCCAGCACGCTGCCACTCAAACATCCAGCTCCATTTAGCCTGCTGTCAATCAAACTTGTCACTCCGCCCAGACTGTTGCCATTCAAACACCTAGCTCCGCCCAGCCTGCTCTCCGACACTCCTGTCTCCTTGTCCAACTTGCTACCAGTCAGATATATAGCCCCACCCATCCTACTGTCACTCAAACTCCTAACCCCACCCAGCCTTCTCCCAGACACTCATCTTGCCCTCTCCAGAATGCTGCCAATCAAACATCTCACCTTTCCTAGGCTGTTGACATTCAAACATCTAGCTCCGCCCAGCATGCTCCCCGACAATCAAATAGCCCCGCCCAGATGGCTGTCACTCAGACAGACAGCCCCACCCAGCCTACTGCCATTTAGACATCTAGCTCCATCCAGCCTTCTCTCAAACGCTCACCTTGTCTTTACCAGCCTGTAGCCATTGAGACATTCAGCTGGCACTGCCCAACCCAGTGGCACCACTGGTGTTCACTCATGTCACCCTCTGAGTCACTTGGTGCAACCAGCCATTTAATGCAATATGGTAATTCTAACTCTTATCATCAGCCTGCTGCCGCTCAAATATTTAGCCCCACCCACCTGCTCTCAGACACTCCTCTGGCCCCGCCCACTCTGTGTAGACCCCCCCATCTTTCAGCCCTGCCTGTGACGAGGTCTCCTCTCTAATGGACGCTGACTCATTTACAACTTCAGGTGACGCAGCACATCACTTTCTTACTGTTTTGTTCTGCCTGAAAATGCACCAAATATTCAAAATAAAGCATATTGCCGTTGGTGGCTTAGTGGAGGTCTGATGAAGGGGACCTTTGTGTGTGGGGGTCCCCCGTATCACCAGGGTCTGTCACCTTCATCAGAGGTACCCTGGCCATGGAGTGTTTTTGCATTGTGTGATTGTAAGTAGGAAGTGAAAACCTGGCCAAGGGGCTCTGCTGCAGTCGTCACTGGGCTAATCCCCCCATGACGGATCATTAAGGATTCAGGGACGTTCTGATGCTATAAAGGCATCGAGAGAGGACAAAGAAGAAGAAGTAGCACAGGCAAAGACAAGCATCTGCTCCGACCAGGTTAGGCCTTAGAGGAAAGTTTGGTGGTCAGCTAAAAGAGGGCTGTGCGGCTGGGGTCCGGTGACATTTTTTTGTCCCCTCTCCTATTCCCATGGCCGTGTTGGACGTCTGTCAGAGAGTTGCCATGACGTGATTTTTCCTTTGCGTTTCCTTAGATGTGATCATAAACAGTAAATACATAAATAAGACCCCCGTAGCTACTCGTGGGTCTTCATCCCCATGCGCAGCGGCCCCGCCTCTCCTCGGTCTCCCGCCGGCTCGCTTCCACTCCAGTTTCCCATCAGCCTGGCATTCCATAAAAGCCCTCAGACATCGTAAACGGGATCAACGAACGGCAAGCACCATTACAGAGCAAACAAGATTAGAGCACAGCATCGGAATGAAACTCAGGAGGAGGATAAAATTAAAACCATAGAACAAGCAGAGGCGAGCCGTGGCAGTCGACAGCCACCTGGGGGCGCTTGGCACAGCACTGACATGACAAATGAAAGAACGACGGACCGCAGAAGCGGAAAAAATCGACTGAAAGGAGAGAAGCTTCAGGAAGGAACGTTCTAGAAAGGGAAAGTCTTGGACTGAAATGCTGTGGTCAATGGAGGCTCACAGGGCGGATGGTGGGTCCGGGATTTAAAGATGAAGGGGATGACCGCAGGGCGCGCCATTCGTGACAGTTGGGGTTCACTAAAGGGCAATACATCTGCCATTAATTACAAGCTAAGTTGGCTGACACCCAGTAGACATCTCAGTGGCACACTGCCTGGTATCGGGTTGGCAATCCTAATCCTTTGGGGGTCAGCAAATAAACCTTTTAACTGATTAACCACAAAAGGTGGGACTTCAAGAAATGAACACTTCAAACCCTGCGATGGAGGATATTAAAATATTAACTCTTTAACTTCTCTGATTTTTGAACCACTTGGTGGTCCATCCATTTATTTAAACAATTGAACTCTTTCACCACTAGAGGGCAACTAAACTACTGAACATTTCCACTCTTGAACCGGTAGGGATGTGGGGTCAAATGGCCCATCAGATGGCCCACCCGTTTATTAAAAGTCTTTAACTCTTGAAACACTAAGGGTGGGGCATCCAAATGTTAACCCTTTAATCTCTGAAAAGGGGACGTTGAGTTTTCAACTCTTTAACCACTTGGCAGCCCATCTATTCATTAAAACACTTTAACTCCTTCACCACTAGGGGGCAACTAAACGTTTTAACTCTTTAACCACTAGCCATGGGGTGGGCATCAAAATCTTAATTCCTTAACACTAGGAGGCCCTTGATATTTTAACTTTTCGATGTCTGAAAAGGGGACATCACGTTTTTTAACTCTTTAACTGCTTGGTGGTCCGTTTATGTATTTTTTGCTTGTTGGCCTTCTAGTTTTTGGGCAAAATTAATTTTTTTTTGTTCTTCATTTCACCTTGTATTAGGAATTTGCTAGTTTTTGCATACCCCTTGGGGTCCGAGCGCAGGGTCAGCCATTGTACAGCACCCCTGGAGTAATTACAGGTTAAGGGTCTTGCTCAAGGGCCCAGCAGAGTAGGATCTCTTTTGGCAGTGACGGGGACTCGAACCAGCAACCTTCAGGATACCAGATATACCAGATACCAGCAGGGGGCCCTAATCCATGTTTGATACCTCTGGGGGTACACTGATCATTTAACTCTTTGATCTCTGGGATCGCAGCATCACATTTGTAACAGTTTATCCATCCATTTTAAACAAACCTTTTGAACTTTTTCACCACTAGGGGGCCTTTTCTTTTTTGTAAACACCCATCAGCTGTTTTCATTATTTCTCCATTGAGAGGACCTGTCAAGTTTCTTTCCCCTTTTTCTGTTGTCCACCATTCAGGCGTATTTTTGTTTTCTCTGTAGAAACTTCTAGAGCTTTCCGTCCGTGACTCGCCTTTCCTGCTATCCCGAGTGACTTGTTACTTACTCAGGGTCACACTGCCCGTCCCGAGGAGATGAGGTTTTATATGGCGACTTTCTCAGTATTCCTCCATTAGCGCCCTCACACAAGACAGACATGGAGGGCTGGACACTGCAGTCCAATAGGGGGCGACACGGCCTACATTATGTGTCTAAGCCTTGAAACTTGAGCCTTGCCCTTCTTCAGTCTGTCAGTCTGGGGATCCGAGGACAAACATTTTACATTTGGGTAAAGCCAGACCTGCTTTAATGCGTCTTCGTGAGATACCCACCAGATTCAGGGCTTGTGGTCCCCAATCTCAGCCACTGAGCACACAGGGGGCTCTCTCTCCATCTTCGTCTACCCCCTTCTCCCCTTTGCTCCTCTTCCAACACCTTGGGCTCTCCTCCTGTCCACCCCTCCCCTGCTAAATGACCCCCCATCATTCCCTAAGTCCGCATGTCACATGTGCACGGCAGCTCTGTGGTGCTGTCACCGCGGCCACCTGGTAGGTGACAATTTATGGTAAGACATCCTGGTGCTGTATTGGTAGCCCCGGGGACGGCTCTTCCTAATCTGCTTGACAAGCTCCATGCTTCAGTGTCTCCCCCGCGGTCAACAGGCAGCCAGCCAGCCTGACAAATTACACACGCGCCATTGAAGGAGCAGATGCTCCCGTTACGATCCAGAGGAGCGGTGATCATCGGCACGAGGGGGAGAGCGGAGACACGCCACTGGCTGACACTCCGCTGTCTTCAGGCGTTTTGAAGTTTGCTTCATCAGGTGGGCTTGCGGCAGGCAGTAATCGTGGATGGCACCCCAGTGCATTAGATGGCCAGATCCCTGACACCCGGCTGGTCTTCCTAACGTACGCGTAAAGGACACGGGACAAGAGCTGTGCACACGCAAAAGAGCTACACACAGATAGGAAATGGAACCCCAGTCCTTCAAACTGGGAGGCAGCAGCACCAACCAGTGTGCCCCCCAACTGTGCGGTATCCAAATCTCAGTGCCCTGTCCAGCTGCTTACTACTACAAATGTTTGTGATGCACCATCTGTTGGAATGAAACATGCAATGCACAGGTCTCTCTTATGTGCTATTTGGCATGGGAGTCCTAAAAGGTGTGTTGATGTTTGGGACCTGGGTGTGGGTCGGGGCTGATGAATAAACCTTGCAATGTTATATAGCGCCTTTCACCATCCCTCAAGACACAAGTGGTGGGATTCTCTCTGTGTCTTTTATAATGAGAGTGGTGGCAGGTGGGCCGACTCATCCAAGGATCACGCTGGCCGACATCTCAGCCGCTAGTGAAGAGTGCGTTTTGATAACCGGCCTGCCTGATGGTGGCGCTGTGCCACCACCAAACCTGGTGGCGCAGTGGTTGGTGGTGCTTCTGCTTCACACTCCTGTGCCTTGGGATCATAGGTGCCAGCTATGGTGTGTGTGTGTGTGGGGGGTCCAACTTAGGATTGGCGGGGTCAGTGGTAAAAATGAGTTAAAACGTCCACACGAGCTGCACAGACTGGTGGCTACGGGACTCCGCTGTGATTTTTATATCATCTTTGACTGCTTGAATTCAATTTTGAACCAAGCAGGCTTTGTTCATGAGGGTCCAGATTAGTGGAGTGTTTTATATATTGTCGCAGATAGGGGGCGCTATTGCTCCCTTGAACCCTTGTCCAAGACTCCAGACACCAAGTAAAAGTCCAAAAGTTGACGTTATTTATATGCAACAGTGCACAAAGCACCCTCTCCTCCACTGTACTCATCCAATACACAATAATAATCCTCCACAATCCTTTTAATATTCCCTGAGCCGGAAGTGATCCAATCCCCAGTCCACGTGATCTCCTATCAGCAGAAGTACGTCACTCCTGCTGTCGCTTTGTCTAGGACGCACTTCCGGGTTATAGGGCACATGTGACTCTCTGGTCCTCCCTGCAGCGTCCTCTGTTGGCCCCTGGGGTATCCAGCAGGTTTGTAGGGGAAAACTCCATAGTCCGTGATTCCCTGCTGGTCTTCGGGGCACCTCCATGCTGCAGGGAGAGCTCCATCTGGTGGCCTGGGGGTATTGGCCGTGATGACAAGCCGGCCATAGACCACACTATATATTTATATATATATATGTTTGTGTGTGTGTGTGCCCTGCAGTTGGCTGGCGCCCTGCCCGGGGTTTGTTTCCTGCCTTGCGCCCCGCGTTGGCTGGGATTGGCTCCAGCAGCCCCCCGTGACCCTGTAGGTAGGATATAGCGGGTTGGATGATGGATGGATGTGTGCGTGCGTTTTCTAGGTAAAGCAGCAGACAACATTAAAAGTGTCCTCTGAATCCAATTAGTGATTTTTTTTAATTGCACACAAAAAGTTAAAATAAATGTCGCGTTTCTCACATGAATACAAAAACGTTTGGGGGCTCCTAGTGTCTGAAGTGCTGTCGGAGGCCTAAAACTGTCCTGACTGCAGCCGTGCACGTCTCCGTGTTCCTGTCATCTCAAGCAAAGAGGCCTTAGGAGGCCTCAGAGTGTGTGAAACGAGACCCTCAGAGTTTGATGAAACCCAAAACGAGGGTCCTGTCTGGAGAGCAGCGGACATCGCTCAGTTGAAATGGGGAGGCATGGAGGCCACAGCATCAGGGTGGTGGAGGGAGACACCCTTAATGAGAAGCCCACCGGACCTCAGGCTGATTTCGGATTAGAGACCACCCGGGGACTGTCCTGGAGTGGCCCGATAGAACATCTCCGCTGATGGCCTCCATCTGTCCGGTCCGACCTAACGGTGGCTACAGCTTTGTCTGTTTCTGCCACCCTGCTCCCTTTGGAATATGGGGGTCCTAGGAATTGGATATTTTAAGGGGAGAAGGCAGCCAAACCATGCCTATGGGTCCTGTGGGCATAAAATGCTAGTAAGGGGTGGACTGCCTTCAAAAAAAAAAAAAGGGGGCACACATTTGAAGTAAAAAGAGGAGGAGAAGGCGCCGGCTGAGAGGGTTAAGGGGAGCCCTCCGAAAAGCAGGAAATCTCTGGAGGTGTGGGTTGGTTTGGACAAGAGCTGGCTGATTGGCACTGCCTGTTAGCTTTTCTATTAATGCCCACGTCCTCCAGACGAGGGTACCTGGGTAAGGTGGACTACGGCGTCCAGGACGGGATTGATCTCCAAAAGTGGTGAGAACGCTCCTTTAGAATGTATGGGGGCAGCGTGCCCAGTGTTGATGGATTTAACGGTGAAACAGCCAGGCTGGTGGTATCAAGAGGAACATAAGCCAAGGAGTTGGGTTAAAAAGGGACTGGACTGGAGAACGTGTACAGGGCGTACGTTTGACGGGTATTTGTGTATATATATATATATTTACATATGCTGTGATGGGCAGCCACTGCCATTACCCGGCCGGGACATCAGCTGGATGGATGGACCAGGGGAAGAGGGCATCTGCAAGGCACTACCTCCCCTGGGACACATGCTGGGAATTGGAGTTTGGCACAGCCCTGTTGGGTTCTGTGGGGGCAGTCATGGGGATCTGCAGACCCCTAAATGGGGCTTTCACCACACTTGGGAAGTGATTCCAGGACCGATTAACGAGCCACCTTGAGCGCTACCAGGGCACTCCATTCAGAGAGGCAGCGCCAGGAGGAAGAGGAGTGGAGGCGGAAGGACTGGGAATTGTGATGTGCTTTGGGGAGCGAGGAAGGAGCGCCACCCCAGCTGTACGCTGAACTCGTGTCTCTGCCTGTCTGTGTCGGGTTAGGGTGGCTGTACGCAACCCCGGTGGTCCACACTCTATATGTATTGTAATAAAGAGAGACAAGAGAGCGTAAAGGTTTGGGGTGTTCTGGCCCCGTATACTGTACAGTTTCTCAAGTCAGTGATATGGCCTTCAGCATTACAACAGACAAGATGCATTTGGTGAAGGGACGACTGCCTGACAGTATGTATGTATGTATGTATGTATGTGTTGTCACACACATGCACGTAGGAGGCAGCTAAGGGGCCTGAGTAATTGGAATTCCACGACAGACCAGAGGGTGGCAGGCTGCACTGACTGTCTCTCTCGTGAAATCCTGCCGGGGTCCGATGACATCACTTCCGGGTCCGGGCCTAATGTGTATGTCACGTTCAATCCCAATGACTGGGTCCAGGATGGGGGGCGGGGGATGGGAGGGGTTAGGGGTGGTTTGGAGGAGGATTGTTGGGGCGCTGGGGTGGTTGTTAGTGGCGCAATGATGATGTCACGTCCAGTCCTGATGACATCACTTCCAGTTCCGGCCCCCAATGATGACACCATGCCCGGTCCTGATGATGTCACTTCCGGTTCCGGCCCCCAAGGTTTTCAGTTCAACGTTGTACACCTGTCTGTCTAAATTTAAAATTGTTTTCCAATTTGGGACGTCGCCGTTAGGAGGAGTGCTGAAGGTTTGATAACAGAAAGGAAAACTGACAGATGGGCAGACACTTCTGATATCAAGACTGAGGGTCTCTAAAACGGCACTGTCCAGGATATGAATTATGATTATGGTCAAAATGAAAAGAAATCCACTGGCAGTGGAGACCCCCAAGAGTGCTGCCCAAGTATGGACACCCTTCTGATGTGCGGTAAGTTGAGCTTAGCTTTGTTTGTTCTGTCAAAACAAGTTAGAGGAGCAGGGACCACATAAGTGAACTGGGATGGTGGGCCCAGAAGTGAACAAACGCAACGCTGAGAAGAGACGATGACATGAGCTGGTGGGCTGGACAGTGACAGGAAATTGTGAATAAAATGGGGTCTTACATCACAGAGCCAAGAAACAAGGGTTCATTTTCACTATAAGCCATGAAAGGCACTATAGATAGGTAGGAAAAGGCACTATATAATAATGTTAAATAGATTGATGTGAAAGGCACTATATGATCGATAGATAGATAGATAGATAGATAGATAGATAGATAGATAGATAGATAGATAGATAGAAATGAAAGGCACAATGTAATAGATAGATAGATAGATAGATAGATAGATAGATAGATAGAGTGAAAGACAATATATGATAGATAGATCGATAGATAGAGTGAAAGGCACTATATAATAGATAGATAGATAGAGTGAAAGGCACTATATAATAGATAGATAGATAGATAGATAGATAGATAGATAGATAGATAGATAGATAGATAGATAGATAGATAGAATGAAAGGCACTATATAATACTTACAGTAATTTTACTAAATAGAGATGTGGAAAGACAGAGGAGTATGACAGGCACTATATAAAGGGCTAAAGAGCTTAATATAAAAGGCACTTTATAATTGATAGGTATATAAACAGCTAGGAAAGACAGAGCCCTTTTTGGTTGAACAGATATTATAAGCATATACAGTATACAGTATATAAAAGAGTTGAACACACAGATGAGTGATGTGAAAGGCGCTATATAATGCTGCACTGTGTTTCTCTTGGCTCCTGTAATCCCACTCTGCCAGGCTCCTCGCCTCTTGTACACCCACAGGGCTGAGTGCTGTGATTCCCTCGATGGTCTTGTGTATCCAATTACGATTCAGCCCCCTTCATCTACACAATGACTGTGCCAAGCGCCCATTTGTTTGACTGCCAGGATGACCCCCACATAGATCACTGTTATGCAGTGCCGCCTCCATAATGGCCGTATTTCTATTTTTGTAGCCCCCTGGGTACAGGCCTTCCCACAATGAGTTGTTTTCTAAATTGTGCCATCGTGTTTTACTGTCATGTCTGTGTCTGGAGGTTTGTGCCATGGCTCCCTTGTCATTCCCGTCCTCGTGGGCACTGGAAGGCAGTGACATGCCAGTCCCAAGAGAGACAACTAATTTTTTTTCTTTTTTTAGATGAATGACTTCCTTTGACTCTTTGCTTGCTGTTATCTCCTGGCAGCGTGTTGTGGAATTCTTCAGGCCTGAAATGTGTTGGGAGTCAATAAATTTAAGTGCCCCTCAGCTGAGATCCTCCTCAGCTTTTTGAAGTCTGGTTTACCCCAGTGCCAGGGTCCATGCCAAGTGTCCCCAAATTCTTTTACATCCAAAGACAACCACATGTGAGGGACTGAAGAGGGGAGACGTTGGGAACAACAAGACAGCTGACTATTTGGAGGTCTGTTTGAGGGCCAATGTGCTGAACCTGCAGCTCCTGTCAAGAAATGGAGGAGCACAGAAGTGATGAGTGCCAACTGCCTGAGTGACCCTTGGAGGGCATCATCCGGACAGACTGGGCTATGGAGTAGAACTGCTCTACCTCAAAACGTCTACCTTCATTACTTGAACTTTTCCGTACACATTTATCATAAATACACACATTAAAAGTAAATTATGAAGAAGCAAGGAAGAATTGGGAGGGGCTGGGTATCTGAGTGGCAGCCAATTGGTTCAGACAAAAGGTCTGATTGGTGGATGGGTGGGTGGAGCAAGACTAATGAGTGGAGAGTAGGTGAGTGGATGTAGATAGGGTTTTGGGTCAGTACTGCCAGATGTACAGAACATTGAAGTGCATACGTGCAAGTGCTGATCAACATGCAGAACAAGATCATTCTCTGGTGACATCATTAGAGAGTACAACCGCCTTGACCCCCAAAACTGACCTTGAAATGTCTGTCTTCCTTACCTGAAAAATCTAGAAATGTACTTCTCATTAGCAAACAAACAGGTGAAGGAATTCATAAAGGACTGTGGGAGATCCCAGACAATTGAGCTGAGTTGGGAGGCAGGGTGGCTAAGCGTCTGGGAGTGGAGGATTGGATTATTGTATTGTTTATTGAGTATTTGGGAGTGTGCACATTATTATAATAATTATTGGACGTTTTATCTGGTGTTTGATGTGGTATCTGAGGGTTCAAGGGAGCGAGAGCCCTTACTCTATCACACTATCTATTATATAGTGCCTTTCATATCTATCTATCTATCTATCATATAGCTCCTTTCATATCTATCTATCTATCTATCTATCTATCTATCTATTATATAGCTCCTTTCATATCTATCTATCTATCTATCTATCTATCTATCTATCTATCTATCTATCTATCTATCTATCTATCTATCTATCTATCTATCTATCTATCTATCTATCTATTATACAGTTCCTTTCTATCTATCTATCTATCTATCTATCTATCTATCTATCTATCTATCTATCTATCTATCTATCTATCTATAATATAGTGCCTTTCATATCTATCTATCTATCTATCTATCTATCTATCTATCTATCTATCTATCTATCTATCATATAGTGCCTTTCAATCTATCTATCTATCTATCTATCTATCTATCTATCTATCTATCTATCTATCTATCTATCTATCTATCTATCTATAATATAGTGCCTTTCTATCTATCTATCTATCTATCTATCTATCTATCTATCTATCTATCTATCTATCTATCATATAGTGCCTTTCACATCAATCTATCTATCTATCTATTATATAGTTCCTTTCAATCTATCTATCTATCTATCTATCTATCTATCTATCTATCTATCTATCTATCTATCTATCTATCTATCTATCTATCTATCTATCTATCTATTATACAGTTCCTTTCTATCTATCTATCTATCTATCTATCTATCTATCTATCTATCTATCTATCTATCTATCTATCTATCTATCTATCTATCTATCTATCTATCTATCTATCTATCTATTATATAATGTCATTACAATACAATACCATTTATTTTCCTGCCACAATGGACTTTAACAGACCCTGCCTCTTGACAGCCCCTCAGCCTTGACTCTCTAAGAAGACAAGAAAAATCTCCCAAAAAACCCTTGTAGGGAAAAAATGGAAGAAATCTTGGGAAAGGCAATTCAAAGAGAGACCCCTCACCAGGTAGGTTGGGCATGCAGTGGGCATCATAAAAAGGGGGTCAATACAAAACACAGAACAGAACACAAGTCATCCTCAATACAATATAATAGTAAAATACAAAATATGACAAGTACAGAGCAGAATTAAACAGTAGATGATATCCCATAATAACATTTGGATTTGTTCAGAGTCCTGGAGACCTCAGCCATCAAACTGCCTCCCCTCCATTGGCCATTCCAGAGCTGAGTCAGCCAATCCGATGAATGGACCCCTCTACCCGATGATTCCTGCGATCCTCCATCAGAGATGACTTTAAATTAGGCAGGCAGGTGGGCAGTGCCATCTGGTGCCACATTTGAGTACTGAGAAGAGAAGCAGAACAGATGGGGGTCTTGTTTTAAAGAAGCCCACAGCCTCCCCTCGAGGAGTTACCGTCTGGTGACACTGAACTGAAGGTAGAAGGATGAAGAGAATCCTCTTTCCTCTGCAAAGCAACAATGTGAATGTCATGGAGTGGCCAAGTCAGAGAGAAGATCTCAATGCAGTGGAGAATTAGTGGCTGGACTTGAGAAAGGCCGTTGACTCAGGACCGCCATGACTTTGTGACAGAACTCAGGGAAGACACAAGGCAGCAACTCAGAAACGGCTTTCATCTTGAAGGAGGACCACCACAGAATTCCCAAACTCAACACTGCCTGTTCCTCTAAAGGCTCACATTGAAGAATCCAAAATTCTTATTCATCTATGAGCCTTCATGATGGGATTCAATGAGGTGGTCCTTAGCAACCAGGAGGTGTAGCCTAGCAACCCGTTAAGTGAATTGGGAGAATTAAAAAAAAAGAAGAAGAAAATTCAAAGACATAAAAATGAAACACACGCATAAAAATGAAGCTCGATGACCGACTTCCAAAAGGTTATAAGCTGTGGTAAAAAAAACAGGCAGAAGGCAGAGCAAGGTTTGTGGATCACCCCCCCCACACACCCACACTGTATACTGAAAGATCAGAAAATAAAGCAAACACGTCTTTACGAGGCGGAGTTCAAAACTCGAGCTGTAAATATGGGGGAGTAGAGGAAGAGGGTGGAGTCAGTAAGGCCGAAACAGGAAGTGATGTGGCGCTTCTGGGTATCAGAAGTGATGTCATCAAAGGGTGGACCGGTGATGATGTCACCTGAGAGGCAGGGTCTGCAGAGGAGAAAGGACCAGAGGACAGCGCCAATCCCTGGTCTGGCTGTGGGGCGTGTCCCGTGTGCATGCGTGTGACAAAGCCAATCAACTTACAGCATCTCTCTGAGGAAGAGCCAAATGAAATCCCAGTAGATGGTAAACTTTGGAGTGTGGAATGCCAGGGGGTCCAACACGACTGGGATGCACTTTTTCTTCGCTCCCCAGAGCACAGCTCAGTACAAAGCACCACAGCGCACTCTTCACACTGCTTTTCTTCTCTCTCTCTCCCTCTATCCTTCCTCCTCCACTCCTCTTCATCAAGCTTCGTCTTTCTTCCTCCCAGTTCCCTGAGTAATGGCAGCCGGCTCCTTTCATAGGAGGCACTCCAGGTGTCCAACGACCTCCCACAGGGCTCGACAAACGTCCAGGCCCAGCAGGGTTGAGCTGCCATGCTCCCAGCAGGGTTGAGCTGCCATGCTCCAAACTCCTGGTCCCACTGCAAGCCGTTGCCCTCTAGTGTTCCGGGGGAGATAATGTCCTGGACAAGCTCTCTCTTTGTCCCCTGGTCCTTCCATTATTGAGGCGTCCCAGCCAGGTAAGGACCCCGGCTGTCTGCCACATTCACTTGCCCGTCAGGTGGTGTCCATCATCGGCTATCGGATGTGTTTTATCGTAGCGTGGAGACTTCAGCCCACCATGGAGCAGATTAGGACTGGTGAGCATGGAGAAGGGCCTACAGGTCCAAACATCTGCTTGTGTCCCAATCAAAGGGACCCTCTTGTCACATTTCTTCAGCACATTTCTGTAAATAACTCTAATAAGAATAATAATAAGAAGAAGAAGAACGTCTGGAGATAAAAACGACAAGATATTAAATTTACACTCAAGGCACCTTTGGAGGCCTCAGCGAGACGCCCACACAGCCGGAGACGGACGCGGCTGACCCAGTCTGAACCCCGCGCTCCGCTCTGACACCTCCCGTGTCCTTACAGGCAGACGTAACCCTGTACTACATAAAAATGAAAAAGACGTTTCGTTCCTCACATGCAGAGACGTGATTCTTTATTCTTTTAAATTTGATATTCAAATCCAAGAACATAATGATGGGTGAAAAAAAACCAGAAAGTTCCCATTAAAACGTAAATCTAAAAAGTTGGTGATTTTCGCTTCATACTTTTACCTGAAAAAAGGGACAAATTAACAGGAGCTTCACAGAAAAGAGGCCATCATAATTCATATCACGTTATGACAAATTGGAAAAATAGCTATTATTACTATTCATAAAGGTGAAAATGAGACTGCTGTGGGTAATTACGGCCTTATTTGCTATTGCTTACAAAAGGATAATGATTAAAAAAATTAGTTCAAGCATGATTACGGCAAACGTGGAGCCTAAATTATATATTGATTTCAGAACAATCAGAATTCTAGCCGTCGCGTGACACAACACCCTGTTTTCATGTTGAGTGCCATCTTCACTGAAAAGACCCAAATCATCTGCAGCTTTAACAACGCGCGCGTAGAACGGCGAGCAGAAGTGATGGGGCATTCATATCGGCGATGAAGAAGGAGCTTTGTCTTCACTTGGTGGCCTCATTCGTGTGACGTCGAGTACAAAACATAACAGGTGGAAGACAAAAGCTGCAGACTTTATTTCATATGAGACGATCGCCGGGCACCGCTTCCCACATGTGAGGAGTGCCAAGTCAAACAACTGGCAAAGGGTCACTCAGAAAGTAAGTAGTGACGCCCGAGTCTGACAGTGTGGGCTTTTATAGACTGCAGGGTTTGCTGATGATGTTGTGATCTGCAGGTGGAGGAGACCCTGGGGAGGTGGAGATACGAGAGGAGAGGAATGAAGGTCAGTTAGGACCACCAGGACAAAACAACATTAGGGGGTCAGAGGAGTGGCGAGGGTGAGGGGAGGTGGAGGAGTTTAAATACTTGGGATCGACAGCACAGAGTAACAGAGAAGAGAGGTGAAGGCAGGGTGGAGGAGTGACTGGTGACAGCAAGAGTGACAGGGAAGGTCTACAGGACGGTAGTGAGACCAGCTGTGTTATATGGGCTGGAGACGGTGGCTCAGGAGACAGAACTGGAAGTGGCGGAGTTAAAGATGCTAAGACTGGCATTGATTGTGACGAGGATGGACAGGATTAGAAATGAGGACATTAGAGGGTCAGCTCAGGTGGGACAGTTGGGAGACAAAGTCAGAGAGGCGAGATGGCGTTGGTTTGGATAAGTGGAGAGGAGAGAGAAGGGTTCTAAGGATAGAGCTACCAGGCAAGAGGAGAAGAGGAAGGCCTAAGAGGAGGTTTATGGATGTGGTGAGAGAGAACATGCAGGTGATGATGGGGGTAACAGAACAAGATGACGAGGACAGAAAGATAAGGAAGAAGATGATCCGCTCTGGCGACACCTAACGGGAGCAGCCAAAATAAGAAGCAGAAGAAGGTCACATCTGGAACTTTCCATAATTACATCAAGGTGCAGGGATGTCGATGTTTGCACCTGTGCAGGAGACTGTGGCACAGGAGACAGAGCTGGAGGTGGCACAGAGTGAAAGATGCATTGGGTGTGACGAGGATGTACAGGATTAGAAATGAGGACATTAGAGGGTCAGCTCAGGTGGGACGGTTGGGAGACAAAGTCAGAGAGGCGAGATGGCGTTTGTTTGGACATGTGGAGAGGAGAGAGAAGGGTTCTAAGGATAGAGCTACCAGGCAAGAGGAGAAGAGGAAGGCCTAAGAGGAGGTGGTGAGAGAGGACATGCAGGTGATGGGTGTGACAGAGCAAGATGATGAGGACAGAAAGATAAGGAAGAAGATGATCCGCTCTGGCGACACCTAACGGGAGCAGCTGAAAGATGGAGAAGAAGGAGAGTTCAACGTGGATGCTGTCCAACCCCTGGAACCAGCTATACTCAGTTCCCAGTGCAATTTTTCCAGCACGCCAGAGCTGATCAGTCCATGCCGTCCATTTGTTGAGCCGCCAGCTCGTGACCACTGGCACCCCCTGCAGCCTCACTGTCCCTGGGATTGAGCCGCTGCACTGGACTAGCCTGTGAGTGTCAGCGTTGGCCTCTGTGTGGCCAGTTCAAGTGCAGTTGGCACAGTTGGTGATTTACTGAATTTCATCAATGGCGACAGTTGCACTTTGCACCGTACTTATCATAATAGACTGTTGCAGTAGTTTATTTTAATAGTTTTTACAGTTCATTGTCAGTGTGTACAATGATTGTTTGTTGGAGTAACTGTGATGCTCTTTGTATGAAAAAAAAATACGTGTTCCATTAAAATGTCACTCTTACTTGGAGAGTTGGAAAAAGTGCAGCAAAAAAGTATTTGCTGTCCGGGGGGGGGTGCATTAACCCCCATAAAGAAGTATGTGGTGGTTTAGGGGTTAATAGCTCTGAGCCACTCTGGATGACATCACATGTCATGATCTGCCTGGGGCTGGATGGACCACAACGGCAAAGAGCGACGCTAACTCAAAAAAACAAACAAAATGGAGTCACAGGAAGACGTCGTATTAGAATTGCCCTTTTGAATTTTATAACAGCAATTCATATTCCTCAGGGTAGCAAACCCCAGATTTCACGTAAAACACGAACCTAACAAGTTAAATAAAAAATAATAATAATAAGAAGAAGAGAGCCAGTAGCTATAAGAGCAGTGTGTCTGTTTGTAGGCTTTGTGTGTTTAGCCTAAGGGGACGGGGCCTCCACATCCAGCCTTTAAAATCCACTGAAGCCTTAGTTTGCTTTTCGCTCTTCTTTGATTCGTGTGCAGACCCTGAACATTTGGTAAGTTCTTTGCACTTTTGGTTTGTGTTTTTTTTTGTTTTTGTGAATTTGGACTTTGTTAACTCTTGAGTGGCCTCTTTGTAGTTCCCGAGGCTTCACGGATTTTGCACAAACAGATCAGGATTGGAAGAGCCAAATTTGAATAGCAATCCCAGCAGATTAATAGATGTGTGCGCTCCAGCCTCTGTGTAAGTAATTAAATGTACTGGCGCATTTCTCCAAACCATTTCATATTGGTATAAGCAATGGCATGTACCTATTAAAGCAAAGGTATTAATAACAGAAGAGGAAAACGCTTAGCTGGCGGTGACTGTTAAAGAAAAGGGGGCTCAAGTAATTGGAATTTTTCACAGTGTGTTGGTGTGCGTGTTTGCACTTTTATGAACAGATTTATTTAAAGAATGCTGTTATTACTTCATTTGAGCAAAGAGCTCATTGCCGTGCTGTGTAATTAAGTGCTGCCTCCATTTAGATTAGTTATTTATTGAGTCGAATATTGACATGAAAATGTTATTATTAATGGGCACACGGCAGAGAAAATCTGAGAGTTCACTTAACAATTTAATGCAAACAGACGGAATGGCAACAGAGAGGAGAAGACGCGTGCCGGAGCCACCGGGTTCATTTGTACAGAAAGTCCGTTTGGAGAGAGATGAGGATGGCAGGCAGTGCGGCTTGGTTGTGATCTGCAGTCCAGCCATCAGAAAGTCTTTTAATTAAGTGATGGTGACAAGTCATCGCCGATACGCTAACAACCTGTTTGTGTTTCACTCACTCAGAATATGGAAGTACTTTAAGATCTGTGGCACCTCAGCATGATAACCACCTTTAGCCAGCCTCTCAACCATACATCCATCCATCCATCATCCAACCCGCTATATCCTAACTACAGGGTCACGGGGGTCTGCTGGAGCCAATCCCAGGCAGCACAGGGCACAAGGCAGGAAACAAACCCCAGGCAGGGCACACACACACACACCAAGCCAATGCACTAAACACACACACCAAGCCAATGCACTAAACCTGCATGTCTTTGGACTGTGACAGGAAACCCACGCAGATACGGGGAGAACAAGTAAACTCCACACTGGCAGGGAGGACCCGGGAAGCGAACCCAGATGGGTCTCCTAACTGCGAAACGGAAGTGCTACCCACTGTGCCACCGTGTTGCCCGTCTGGAACACATTTGGGATTAAATCACTTTGAGATCTGCACACAGACGATGTCTTCACATCCTACAAACAATTACACTCCAGACTGAACTTTCCAGCAGCACATTTCTTTCACTGCCTTCAAATCAGAAACTTTGTTAAACAAAAAACCTGCCCGCCTTTGCTCACCTCCCACCTCCCTCTGACCAGTTTTGAGGACTCAGACAGCATTTCTGTGAGATATCAAAACATTTTACCGTCCGTCCCTTTCAAAGATCCAAGAGTACAGTGGGAGAAGGATCAACATCTCAGAAAAGGACTGGAAGGCCGCCGTGAAGAGAATTCACTCGAGCTCCATACGCACAAAGCACAGAATCATCCAACTCAAAACTCTAAACCCAGCACGTCTGTCGCTCTTAAAATTGTCCAAAATGTTTCCCACACAACATCCAACCTGCGAACATTGCAGTCGAGTTCCAGCCTCATTGGGTCACATGTATTGGGTGGTTGGCACCAAATTAACAACATTATGGACCAAAATCTGGAAATGCCTGTCAGACAGCCTGGGGGTCCCAATCTCTGCTAATCCACTAACAGCTGTGTCTGGTGGGCTCACAGAGGGGCTTAAAGTGGAGGAGGACAGACAAACAAACTGGAATGGCCTTTACTTCACCATCGGCACGCAGACTTGTTTCGCTCAAGTGGAGGAATCCCAGCCTACCTCTGTTAAGTCGGCGGGTAACTGAAGTAAAACTGTATATGATCTGAAATTGGAAAAAATCAAATTCTCACTTAGGGGGTCTGTGCAAAACTTTTACAACACCTGGCAGGACCTGATCAAGAATATTTTAGAATAAGCTTTTAAATTGAGGAAGTGGATTCTCTTCCATTTTTACTTTATTTATTTATTTATTAATTTATTATATACAGTAATCCCTCACTATATCGCACTTTGACTTTTGCAGCTTCACTCTATCGTGGATTTTATATGAAAGCATATCTAAGTATATATCGCAGATTTTTCGCTGCTTCACAGGTTCTGCAGACAATGTGTCTTTGTACCTCCTGTACCCGCTTCCTCAGTTGGTTTGCGCAGTTGATTTCATACAAGGGACGCTATTGGCGGATGGCTGAGAAGCTAACCAATCAGAGCACGCAGTTATGTTCCTGTGTGCTGAATGCGATGTTAACCAGGAAGTCTCGTCTCGCTCATTCAGCATCAACGTGTTTCACTGTGTAAAGAGTTCACTTTTGTGCTCTTTTGTGTGTAGTCGAGCCCTTCATTGCGGCTCCAAAACGATCTGCTCCTGCTGCTGCTTCAGGGGCCGTGCCCAAGAGCCAACGGAAGATGTTAACGATTGCCAAAAAGGTAAAAGTTTTGGATGTGTTGGAGGAAAGGAAAAGCTACACCGGTGTAGGACGCCATTACGGCATCAATGAGGCTACGATTCTTTTTATTTAAAAAGTAGGAAAGGAATATAAGATCTACAGCCACAGAGTCCTTTTAACCAGGGTGCAAAACGAGTTGTAAGTGGACGTAATAAGGTGGTAGTCTGGATGGAATCTGCTTTAGGGATTTGGATTGAAGACGAACAACGGCGGTGCTACACAGTCGCCTGAAGTCCAACAGAGCTGTGACGCTCTCCTTTGTGGGGCAGTAAAACTAAACTCCTCGTTATCGGACAAGTCGTCGTGTCATTGTTGGTGAGTAACTATAGTTAATTTTCTACTTACAGTACTTAGTACATCTACGTACGTTTAGTGTCACTCTACACACATTTACTGTATACTATCTGTCTTGCATTGTACGTATTTATTGCTGGTGGCCTGTCTATCATAATATCTGTAACATCTGTGATATCGGAGACACTCGATATCTTTAAAATAATATTTAGGTTTTAATGTATATAAACAGTGTGTTTACATACAGAATTTCAATGAATCTTAACTAATATCTAAGAGAATACAAAGGGATTATACTGTATAACTCTGTGGGTATTATTTATAAACAGTGTGGGAGAGTTTATAAGGGTTTAAAATATATAAAAATAACTATAGAAACATATGGTTTGTACTTCGCGGATTTTCACCTATCGCTTGGGGGTCTGAAACGCAACGAGGAGGGATTACTGTATATATGTGTGTATCTATCTAGCTATCTATTATATAGTGCCTTTCACTCTATCTATCTATCTATCTATCTATCTATCTATCTATCTATCTATCTATCTATCTATCTATCTATTATTTAGTGCCTTTCACTCTATCTATCTATCTATCTATCTATCTATCTATCTATCTATCTATCTATCTATCTATCTATCTATCTATCTATCTATCTATCTATCTATCTATCTGTCCAGGTGAAAAAAATAAAATGCATTTTCAATTCCAACAGATGGCATATCACAAACATTAACAATAGAGTGTAATCCCGGTTTGGATAATGGATGGATGGATAGATTTATTGTATAGTGCATCATTTTCCATGGCACTTCTGGAAATCACAACGACAGCCCCCTACCTCATAAAGGTCCACCCCATGCAGCCCACCCATCTTATTCTATAGTTGTGCTCAGACAGAGACGGGATTCACATCAAGAGACGAAAGACAAACCAGAACATCCATTTCCGTGACAGTGCTACACATTTATACGTTTATTTATTCATAAGCCCCCCGCCCCTCCCCTCGGCCCCCTGCACACACTTTGATATAGCAGCTTTCCATTCTGTAAACCGACAAATGACAATAATGAGTTCAGGTGTTCACGCCTGTGTGGTGACAGCTTTGGCAGGTGCAGTGACGTTCTCGGTGTCTTTCACGGACTCAGAGGGGGGACTTCATTGTGCATTTTGTTTGTTTTCTGTCACTCCTCTCCAAGTTGAACACCGTCTCCAGTTCATTTACAAGTGCAGTTCGGCCGTCTCCAGGTAGGTGAAGAGCCTCGCAGTGGTGGGGACTGAATTGGCTTCTCTTAGGGGGTTTGTTCCCTCACATACTGTATGTTGGTCTCCACAGTTGATAAATAAGGAAGTGAAATAAAATGATAAAAAACAGATGAACAAGTCGCAATAATATTGATAACACCAATGAGAATCATAGGGCGTATGAGAACAAGAGGACAACCATTAAGAAGGCGTAATAAAAAAGGTGCTGTATAGGCGCCTGACCCGGCACAGACTCACATGGAGGGACGTGTAACCATGAAACAAATATTTTTTTTCTTTCACCTGTGTGGCACGTCTTCCCCATGAACTCCACAGCACAGCACAGTCCCAAAAAACAGAATCCACCAACACAAAACACTCCCTTCTGGCACCACCACCCACCCCTCCTGTCAAGCTTCGTCCTCCTCCTCCCGACTCTGGCTCCTTTTATGGCCCACCCAGAGGTGCTCCTGGTGCTTGATCACCTGTTTCTGGTTGCACTCCCGGGTGGGGCTGAAGATTCATCCAGCTGGTCTCAGGGATCCATGGAGCGCCCCCTGGTGGCCACCCCAGATCCCAACAGGGCGGCGGAGAACTCCATCTCCCATGTAGACCTGCGGGAGACTGAGGCACTCCTCCAACACTCATCCAGCTATCCAAGGGGAGGTATCACACCGTCCAGGGCTGCTCCCCCTGAGTATACAGTGAATGGGCATCCCGGCCTGGCATGGAACCCGGCCGCCTGCCACAAGGGACATTAGAGAAAATAAAAGGCAGTTGGAGAGAAAGAAATACAGCAGATAAGGCGACAGACGACCCTAAGAGATTCGTTGAATATTTTAGTAGTATTAGGGGGCTTTGACCCCCGGGCCTGCACTACCCATTAAGCCTCTTTGCGGTTCTGCCACTCACGTATGGGAATGCCGATGTACAATTTAAACCGATTGTTATTTTCATGGGAATTGTGACATGTGCATCCATGCCCGTGAGTGAATTTCGTTTCTTTCTCTCTATTAAATAAACTGACTGTTTGTCGCTGTGATTTGTTAATTACCTTTACAAAAGCGATTCTAGTGGGAAACTGTAAACGTTTTATATGAATGGCGTATCGAGATCTCCTTTGGTGTCTCATGTTAGATGGACTGCATTACCTTTGTTGTCGCCTGTTCAAATTTGACATGTCAGAATTGTTTGTCCAATTTTGAACACAACTCATCTCGTCGTATTGCACAGCCCGTCACTCCAACATAAATTACGCAATAACATTGCGATTCGTCCTTCTTTCTACAGTAATTCGTGCGGTGGAAGACCAGACGGCATTAATGGCTGTAGATATTCTTCGTGATATTGTAAGTTGATGTTTTCATCTTCCTCATCATCACCTCCAACTGTTTCAGTGTAGTCTATTGATACGCATTTAAACAATTTGTCGTGTAACCAATTTTCACGTTAATTCATTTGACTTCATCATTTCTCGCTGCTAGGATTGCCCGTGTGCTCATTTCTAATGTTGATAACCCATCAGGATGAAATTCTTCAATAAGATTTGGACATCATACAGTGAGTCTTCTTTTATTGGGAACTTAAAGTGAGGAAAACGTCAAAATGTATAAGAGCGGAGAGCGCGGGAATTGTGAGGACAAAAGCGAACATCCACACCAATGAGAGGGGAGAGGACCGTGAGAGGGCGTGGTCAGAGAGGAGGGCGGGACTTTTTTCAAAAAATCTCATGGCCAAAGTCTCGTCTCATCGCAGGATTTATTTAAATAATAGAGAGAAAAGATCAGTCAAGGAGGAGGTGAAGTGTTTGGGAGGAATAAACTGGAATTAAAAAATACAGACAACAACAACAACATTTATTTCTGTCACACATTTTTATACAAATAATGAGCTCAAATGCTCTACATGATGAAGAAAAGAGAAAAAAGACAAAGTAAGAATTAGAATCAGACAACACTAATGAACATAGAATAAGAGTAAGGTGGTCTGATGGCCAGGGAGGACAGAAAAAAAAAACAAAAAACGGCTGGAGAGAAAAAATCAAATCTGCAGGGGGTCCGAGGCCACGAGACCACCCGGCCCACTCTAGGCATTCTACCTAACATCAGCGACCTCAGTCAGTCCTCATGGTATTCAGGGCTCTCATGGAAAGACTTGATGATGACGGTCACGTGGACTTCTGGCTTCTAATCCATCAATGGAGGGGACATCACGGTGCTCTGATCAGGTGGTGGGGGCGCAGGTCACCGCCACAGGAAACCTGAAAAAGAACAGAAGAGAGAGTTGGGGTGGAATAGCGGACCCTCTAAACTTCAGGATTGTGTTCAAAAAATGCTTTAGTTGCCTCACATTTTGTTTTGCAATCGTTTTGTTCACCCACTGAATTAAAGCTGAAAGTCTGCACTTCAACTGCGTCATTTCAAATTCATTGTGGTGATGTACAGAACCAAAATGAGAAAACAGTTGTCTCTGTCCAAATATTTATGGACCTAACTGTACCTACAGTGACGAGATGTCCTGTACGCTGACAGTCTAATCCTGCATGTTCACTCGCCCTCCAAATAGCACAGCGGACAGAGAATCACATGAGAACAAGGCAGCCTGTGCACGTCCAACAAGTGTCACTTGACCTCGACTGTCTGTGTCTGCGCCTGTTTGGTTGACACGTCCTTGTTCTTCACTCAGTGACGTGATGGTTGATCTTCAGCAGGAGTTGCCTCTCAAGGTTCTTGAAGTGAACAGGAGCCCCGCATGACTGAAAAGTCTCTCACAGGCTGCAGACGCAGGAAGTTTGTGTGTGGTCATGTGACTGCATGGCTACGTCTGAATAGGGAAACGGAGTCATGTGATTATTGTTGGCACGTCTGATTGGTGAGACAGTCATTCAGTAAGTCCACTGGCGACTTCTCTCTGGCAAAAACAGTGGAAAATGGAAAAAAAGTAACGAGTCGAGTGTTGCCCAATGTAGCGGAGTACGAGTAGCGCTGCTTCTTCACAAATGTACTCGAGTAAAAGTAAAAAGGAGTAAGGGGCAGTAAAACTACTCGTAGAAGTACAATTTTTAAAAAACGTTACTCAAGTAAATGTAACTCGTTACTACCCACCTCTGCCAGGCAGATCCAAGCAACTAGAGGCCAGTAAGCTTAACGGGCATCACAGGAAAATGAATGGAAGGAATTATTAAGGAGAAGATTGAGCAACACCTGGCAAGGACAGGACAGTCAGTGTGGGGTCAGGAGAGGGAGGTCCTGTTTGACTGACAGGCTGGAATTCAATGACGAAGATGATGTCCAATTGCCACCAAATGCCCCCATTCAATCACTGCCAGGAGTCACCCTCCAAACCTAAAACTCCGGAGGGTCTTCCATGGTTCCTGGTGGTTCATTTCTTGACAGATGTGCTCTGGGAGTTTGGGGGACTTCTTGTACCTGCTTTGTGATTTTGGAGTTTGTTTCTGGATTGCGCTTTCAGACTTCTGTTCACCTGCGTTGTCTTGTGTTTATAGGGGATTCCATTTGGCTCATTGAGCTCCGTATGAGCATTTTATGAAAAACTAGCAGAATACTCGCGCTTCGCAGAGGAGAAGTAGTGTGTTAAAGGAGTTATGAAAAAGAAAAAATAACGTAACACGATTGGCAATGTAATTATGTCCCAGTAATTAACTGTCTCTTTAAGAAGAATTGGGGGCCAAACTACGCCTGTGGGTCCCTGCTAAACGTACCCTGGTGTGACGTGAGGGGAACGGACTGTAAAACGGCAAGGAGGCGCGTATTTTGAAGGAAAAGGGAGAAGACAGCGAAGGAGCGGAAAAGTGAGAAGGAAAACTGTTTAAATAAAGAGCTGGGAAGGCGAATGGAAAGAAGTAGCCAGCGGTAAAGCAAGGAAGAGTCCATAATAACGACGGAGAAGGGGTGCCTGCTAACCTAAAAGGGATATTCGGAGCTGACGGCTTTACTTGTCTGTTGTGGAGCGGGCGTCGGCCATGGATGGACGCTAACGCCGAGTCACCCGGGTGAGACGGACTTCATCTATACTAATAAAAGGCAAAGCCCTCACTCACTGACTGACTCATCACTAATTCTCCAACTTCCCGTGTAGGTAGAAGGCTGACATTTCGCAGGCTCATTCCTTACAGCTTACTTACAAAAGTTAAGCAGGTTTCATTTCAAAATTCTTCACGTAACGGTCATAACAGTCGACAACGTCCGCCATGTTGAACTTTCTTATTTTTGGCCCCATCTTCACGAAATTTGGTAGGCAGCTTCCCTGCGCTAACCAAAACCGATGTATGTACTTATTTCGGTGGTACGACGCCATTGTCGGCCGCCATATTGAATTTTCCACACGTCACTAATTCTCCAACTGCCCGTGTAGGTAGAAGGCTGAAATTTGGCAGCTCATTCCTTACAGCTTACTTACAAAAGTCAAGCAGGTTTCATTTCGAAATTCTACGGGTAACGGTCATAACGGTCAACAACGTCCGCCATATTGAACTTTTTTATTTATGGCCCCATCTTCTCGAAATTTGGTAGGCGGCTTACCTACGCTAACTGAAACCAATGTACGTACTTATTTCGGTAGTATGATGTCACTGTTGGCCGCCATATTGAACTTTTCAACAGTCTTTGTTACTTATGGGCCCATCTTCAAGAAATTCTATCAATCAAAGAACTGTCACTTACCGAGTGGTTTCCATGCCCGGAGATGTCGCCTGCCTTTTCCATTCTCTGTGTTACATATTGCACGGCCATATCAGGCTCACTCTTGATATCCATTGTGTCTTATGTATTGAATGACTGGACAGGTTCAAGGTGTGGACTGATGACGGTACAGGAGATAATTAGACTACACAGGAGCACTAGAAGAGTGAAATGCTTAAGCCCTTCACCTATGCATCTGCATGTGAGTTGATGGCTGCCGCTGAATTGTTTGGTTGTCACTTTCAAGTGCACCGAAATGGCCAAATATTTTACACATTTGGACAACCGCCAATGCCTCTTAAACATCTTAGACTCACAGGTGACGATTTCAGTAGTGGACACTTTGATGTTTATGAATGTTTAAACTCTCAAAAGCTGGATGTGAAGTTATCGATGAAACTGGTTGTGTGCTTACAACGCTTGACAGATGCCGAATGTCACTTCAACACAAGTCCTACAAATACTGTCGTCATTGAAACAAACCATGAAACTCAAACCGATTATGACAGCAGCAATCCAAGCTGTGAGATTTGAGACAAGATTACTGTTCACATGGCCGACTGTACGTTACATGCTCAGAGTAAGCTCAGCACACAGCTTGGTCAGATTACAACCGGAGGGCCGAACTCACAATGTGGTATACAAAGAGATCCTTAACAAATCATTATTGGGAGATTTACACTCAGTTTAAAAAGGTTTACTTTTCTTCTTAATAAAAATTTGAATGCAGTACTTCACCGCTGCGAAGCGCAGGTATTTTGCTAGTTCTTCAATAAAGGAACTGTCGCCGAGCCGGTGAGACCGCTGCTTTACATGTAAATTAAGTAAACGTGTCCGCGGCGCACATCAGGATTGGTCGCTGGATTCACTGCAGACTTCCCAGGTCGTGGGATTATAAACTTTTAAAAGAAAGTTCAGATAAAGGACTGGGCAACGTGTGGGGATTGTGTGTGTCTGGGTGTCTAATTTATATGTGTATATACTGTAGTTGTAATATAGGTTAGGTACATGGGAATATGTGTGTGCCGTTTATAAGATATTCTTTCCATTTCTTTACCTTGCTTTCTTTCTTTCCTGCTTTCTTGCATTCTTTCGTTTTCTTTCTTTTTTCGCGGTTTTCTGCGTCTCTATGAAGTTGTGGATTTGCCTGCGAGTATTTGGCGGCAGCGTCACGAAGTTGTTTCCGTCGAGCCGCATCAGAAAATGTACCCCGACGTCTGACACGCCTCCTTTTTACTGTTTAATCACAGCTTGGACTGCTGCTGACGGACGGCCTTATATGGGCAGGCAGTCAATTACGTGGGAGGCGTGGTGATGGGGGACGTAACTCCGCCTCTCACGGCGACCGAGCTGCAGGCTATGGCCGTATATATGTACATAAGTAGGTTCCAGTTATGACCCTCACACGTAGAATTTCAAAATGAAACCTGCCTAACTTTTGTAAGGAAGCTGTAAGGAATGAGCCTGCGAAATGTCAGCCTTCTACCTACACGGGAAGTTGAAGAATTAGTGATGAGTGAGTCAGTAGTGAGTGAGTCAGTGAGGGCTTTGACTTTTATTAGTACAGATGAACATTGTAGTTTATAAAGACTCTTCAAAGCCCTTGTTATGTCAAGCCGGGGATTTTCATGGCGTCCCCCCCCAGATGGGCCGTACGGAAAGTACTTTTAGATCCTTTTTGGGGCTTACGACACATTCTGTCAGGAAACATTTCTCACTCACCTTCAGTCTTCTCTCCCCTCTACTTCTCATCCTTCCTCTCCTCTCTCTCTCCTGATCTCCACTCTTTTTCTTCTGGTTGTTCCTATTTTTAGTTCCCCGTCCCCTTTGGTGGTCTGTTCCCTCTGTCCTCAAGTTCCCTGTCCGTCACCTCCTGTTCAATAATCCATCTTTGTAAGGTCCTCTCACCTCATTATGTCTGCTCATGGTTTCCACTCAACTAGAGTCTTCTGTCCCCTTATTGTCTGGTCCTCTGGTTCCTCGGTCTCTGGTGGTCTATCTCCTCTCCTCTCCTCACTGATCCCTGCTTATTCTGTCCTCTAAGTCCCTCTAATTTCAGTTCCCTGTACCCCCTTGTTACCCCTTTTCTCCATTTCTCTTCACACAGACTGTATGCCCCATCTTTGTAAGGTTCTCTGGCCTCATTATGTCATCTCATGGTTTCCTACTCATCTATGCTTTTCTGTGCCCTGATTGTCTGGTCCTCTGGTGGTCTATCCCTTCTCCTCTCCTGACTGATCTCAGCTCCTTCTGTCCTCTGAGTCCCTCTAATTTCAGTTCCCTGTACCCCCCCGTTACCCCCTTTCCTCCAGTTCTCTTTCTCTTCACACATCTTTGTAAGGTCCTCTGGCCTCATTACGCCCGCTTATGGTCTCCTGCTCAGCTAGAGTCTTCTGTCCCCTTATTGTCTGGTCCTCTGTTTCTTTGGTCTCTGGTGGTCTATCTCCTCTCCTCTCCTCATTGATCTCCACTCCCATTTTCTTCTGGTTGTTCCTATTTTTAGTTCCCTGTCCCCTTTGGTGGTCTGTTCCCTCTGTCCTCGAATTCCCTGTCTATCACCTCCTGTTCAATAATCCATCTTTCTCATATGGCTTCCCACTCAGCTATGCTCTTCCATCCCCAGATTGTAATTTCAGTTCCCTGTACCCCCATGTCACCCCCTTTCCTCCAGTTCTCTTTCTCTTCACACATCTTTGTAAGGTTCTCTGCCCCTCTGATTCTTCATTTCCTCTCACCTCTTGTTGTCCATTTCTCGGTCATCTCTCTCTCTCTCTCTCTCTCACTTTGTGACCCCCCAGTCTTGGATCCCCAGCTTCATCGGTGCCATCAGGTCATTTTCTTTACAAGTTGCCACCAGGACACTCCCTGGTCCCTCACTCCCTAAATGTGACATCTACGTATTCGAGACAAAGGGGCAGACTGGCCAGTCTGACGAGAACCCAGATATCCCGTGTGAGCCTGGCCTGCTGCCATCTGCCTGACTGGGAATAAGATGTCCATTGAAGTGTTGGCTTCCTGCAAGTCCCCCGTGGCCCCCACTTGCAGAATTGCATTTTCTCAGCACCTGAACAAACTGATTACCACAAAAGAAACAGCATTTTGCAGAATAGCATTTGACTTCCCTTTTTGATTCAGCCGGTCATTTGCATATCGTTCACCACACGGCGACGGTGAATTTCAGGGAAGAAAAAAACGCCGGCTGCCTCACTCATTCGAGTATTTATTTGGACGCCTCCTGGGAGACTCGAGCATTTGTCTGTGGCTTCTGCGCTGCGTTCCCCAAGCCATCAACAAATCCAAATCTGCTTACACTTCTGTGCACATGATTGCCTAAATGATGCCTCTTCTGAATTCTCTGCTTACTTGTACATTCTGTAGAGCAAAATAAATTCCTGTAGACGCCTTACTAGTCTATTTGGTCTCGTTTTCCAGCTCGCCAAACTCGCTTTTGCATATGCAGGACTTTCCATTTGGAGGGAGCAGAAGAATTGAAAATCCATCCATCTGCCTCTCGGTGGTGTCCTCCTGTCTGTGCGGCCAGAAGGGACATCGGCCAGAGGTGGTCTGGTCTCCCCACTCCCAGCGGCTGTAATCTGCTGGATTTGACCAAATTCAACAAGAAGTGAAGAGTTTCCCACAATCCGGAGCACAACAATTCAAGAAACTCCCTGCAATTGCAGATCGGCTTTAAATCGATTCTTTGCCTAACTTATTCAAAGGGTTTTTTTGGGGGCAAAGTCAGAAATTGATGAGTCAGACAATCTTGGTGGGCTTTCTTAATTCAGACAAATCCAATTTGACTTGACAATGTGTGCCGGCAGCCTTTCCAGAGCCACTCAGAAGGCAAACTCGGAACAAGAGAGTGAAATGGCATTGAGTCTTGGACATGACAGTGAGGTCACCAGACTCCAATGGCCTCCACAGTCACCAGATCACCATCCAGTAGAGCACCTTTGAGATGAGGTGGACAGGTGACAGATCTGTGATGCCATCATGCTAATATGGAGCAGAATCCCTGAGGAAAGTCTCCTGCACCTTGATGAATGGATTCCATGAAGTTCTGAAGGCAAAAGGGCGTCCAACTGGTACTAGCGAGGTACTAATAAAGCCGGTGAGTGTGCCTGTCCTGTATGTGTGTATATATTGTAATAATCAGACAAACAAGTCATAAAGGTTTGGGAGTTTTGAGGCCCCGTATACTGTAACAAAAGGTCGTCAGAATCTCAAAAAAAAAAACAGAAAATTGCAACAGACAACCAGGGATGGTTGCACGGACAATACAAAGAGGTGGACAGGAAATCAGGGACTTGGAATGCTGGGAAGGCGTGGTGGTGGATGAGTATTGGACGTCATCAACGGGGGACCAGAGGAGAGAAAGGAACCCGCAAGTGATGGCGTTTTCAATATGCGAGATGGATCATGGTGGTGGCGCTTCGTCCTTTCTATGGGAGAAGAAAGAGAGAGGTTAGTACCCCGCCTTTGTCCCCTGGCGCGGGTTGTCGCGATTTGCGTCGGGTCCCTCAGCTGCTCCCCATGTGCTCGTGCCTGACGATTGTAGCAGTAGGGGGCTCCCTAGTATCGCTCCCTTGAACAATCAGGTACCACTCCAAACACCAAGTAAAAGTCCAAGACTCTTTTATTTTCTTGTAACACAGTTCACCAAGCACCTTCCACTCTACACTACTGTTCTCATAAAGAATCAATAAACAAATCCTCCAACTCCCAGACACAGCCACCCTTCCTCCCAGCTCAGCTCAGTGTCTGGGCTTTCCCAGAGTCTTTTTATACCCCTTGACCCGGAGGTGTTCCAGCCCCACACTCCACAATGTCCTTATCCCTTCCGAGTCAGGGTAAATAGTCCATATCTTCACCCCGGAAGCACGTCGTTTCTTCCTGTCACGGGATTATCACGCACTTCCAGGTTAAAGGGCATGTATGAGTCCACGAGCCTCCCTACAGCGACTCCTTGTGGTCCCCAAGGTATCCAGCAGGGTTGTGTATAAAAACTACAAAGTCCAAGAGGCTCTGCTGGAACTCGGGGCACGTCCATGCTGTCGGGAGAGCTCCTCCTGGTGGCCTGGGAGTGAGGGCATCCATCACACAATATATGGTAAATGGCCTGTATTTGATATAGCGCCTACTAGAGTCCAGGCGCTTCACAACACAACAGTCATTCACCCATTCACACACACATTCACATGCTGGTGATGATAAGCTACTTTGTAGCCACAGCTGCCCTGGGGCCCACTGACAGAGGCGAGGCTGCCGAACACTGGCGCCACCAATCCTTCCGACCACTACCAGCAGGCAAGGTAGGTTAAGTGTCTTGCCCAAGGACACAACAGCTGCATTCTCATGCCAGGATCGAACCTGCGACCCTCCGATTGCTGGACAACCCGCTCTACCGACTGAGTTACTGCTGCCCCAGTATATATATATATATATATAGAGAGAGAGAGAGAGTGATTTTATCCACAGATTTTACCCTAACAAACTATAAATTTGGGAGATTGTGTAAGATGTCTACTCTGTGCAGGGCAGAAGTCATTTTTCCCACCAATGTCCCCAGACCTCTGAGTATTTCACTTTTTATTGACCAGATCACAATTCCAGTGGGTCACAAGTTTCCATCTGCTTTGATAACTGGGCCTTTAAACAGCTTGGAAAATTGCAGAAAATGATGTCAAGCCTTTCAGCGATGAGACAATGAGATTCTGATGAACGAAGAACATTAACATGTGGATGGATGTTAAGGCCGACCATCAAACTCACGGCCTCTTTGCTTGACTTAATGGGACAATCAAAAGAAATCAGCCAAGACCTCAGAAAAATAATGGTGGACCTGCGCAAATCAGGATCATCCTTAAAGAACAATTTCCGAACTCCTGAAAGGTTCCACGTTCATCTGTTCAAACGATAATACTGAAGTATTACAACCATAGGACCACCCAGCCATGACACCGCTCAGGAAGGGGACACATTCTGTCACCTACAGAAGAACGGACTTTGGCATTAAAAATGCAAATCAGTCCCAGAACAACAGTAAAGGACCTTGTGAGATGCTGGAGGACACAGGCAGACATGTCTTGATCTCCACAGTAAAGCAAGTACAACATCGACATCCATTGAAAGGCTGGAAAGGATGCTGAGCCAATACCTCAGGCTATTGAGTACTTTATGGATGGACATCTGGGACAACAATTTGGTTTTCACCCTGGGAGAGACGGACATAAGAGTTTGAGCAAAATTCATCAATTATATTGACAGCCAGCCAATTAGGTGCATGTGTTGTGAAACCACGGCATGACATTTCATAATAAATATACCTAATTTTAAAGGCAATGTCAGAAGAAAGTAAAGAAGAAGAAGAAGAGAAACAGCGACGACGGATGAAGACGTCACTGGTCTTCAGAAAAGCATCCTGAACATCGATTGCTAAATCAAACGCCACCCTGGGACCTTCATCCTTGTCATCTCTACTTTTTTTCGTAAGCTTTTTCTAAAGACTATATATATATCCAGACTTTCCTATCAGTACCTATTTTCTATTATTATTATTATTATTATTATTATTATTATTATTATTATTATTATTATTATTCTTGTAATTAATACCATGCTGCTTTTAACTTTCTATGCTTTATCTTAATCTCTATAGAGTGATTGAAATAATAAGTTAGATTTCTCTGATCACCTGGTGCAGCTGGAGATTTGCCATTGCCTCTTTACTGCGAGGTTTATTAAGGCTGAGGGTGAGAGCTCCACCCAATAGTAGGGAACAGGACGTAAAGAAGGTATTCTTGGCTGATTAATGGCCGATAGCTAAGAGTGCTGAGTCTTTTTTATGTTTGAATATATTCTTGTAGAACAAGAGTAATATTTAGGTCTGAGATATCATTAAAATAGGGGCGGCACGGTGGCACAGTGGGTTGCGCTGCTGACTTGCAGTTAAGGGACCTGCGTTTGCTTCCCGGGACCTCCCTGCGTGGAGTTTGCATGTTCTCCCCGTGTCTGCGTGGGTTTCCTCTCACAGTCCACAGACATGAAGGTTAGGTGGATTGGCGATCCTACCTTGTCCCTAGTGTGTGCTTGGTGTGTAGGTGTGTGTGCCCTGTGGTGGGTTGGCACCCTGCCCGGGGTTTGTTTCCTGCCTTGCGCCCTGTGTTGGCTGGGATTGGCACAGTTTGGCATATAGTTTGGATATAGCGGGTTGGATAATGGATGGATATCATTAAAATATTGTATGTTGTTCGTGGCGATAATAAGTAAGTCTCTTGAAGTGTTGAGTGGCAGGCTGTGTTATTCCTAAAGCACTTGTGTGGGTTAACCAGCTGTGTGTGTCATTCAGGGGCACTGTTGTGGTGAGGGTCAGTGTGTGTGTGTGTGTGTAGCTACGTATGTGTGTGTTAATCTTAAAGTGCCACAGTAGACCAACCTGATAATGAACTTGATGAGTACGCTTACCCTTGACAAAACAGGTAAAGGGTAAGTAAAGGGAAACACTACGATAATACAGCTGCCCCGTTGCTAAACATCAACAACACCAAGATGATATCACCCAGCCCTGTCACCGATAGATGAAGAGGAAGCAGGAGCAGTAATGGACTTTGTCTTTCCCTTGACTCCAAATGTCCTGTAGACGGAGATTGGAGGCATGAAAAATAAGTGATGCTCGCCTTTGGGGAAGGACAGCTGTGGCAAATCCAAAGAAGACACTGAAGAGCAGAGACATCACATTACCAACATGAGGTCCATCCTGCTAAAGCTATGGTTTTTCTGACATAGATGTATGGCTGGAAGAGTTGAAAAGATGAAAGCAGAAGAATCTACACCTTTGAACTTTTGGTGCCAGAGAAAAGTACCAAGAGGTCTTTGGATAGCAAGAAGATCCAACAAATGAACACCTGAAGAAATCCAACCAGAGGTCTCATTAGAAGGCTTGATTGTTAAAGAGAAGCTGAAATGCTTTGGCCATTAAATGAAACCACAATTCCTTGGAGAAGATCCTCATGTTGTGGAAAACTGAAGGCAAAAGCAGAAGAGGATGACAGAGACTGAGATGGAGGGTCAGGCGGCTTTATTGAGCGTCTCGAATAGAAAGGTCGAGTAAATAAGAACCAAGACCAACTTCAGGACCATGGAGAGCAGTCAATGAACCTCTGAAAAGCCCTCTTCCCTTCACTTCACGTTCATTCATCACCCAACTCCATTTCCAGTTTATTTGTTAAATTTCCTGGCATGTCCTGGAGAGACTTGACTTCCAAGGATTTTTGTGTTTTTATTTTTTTCTGTGTTTTATTTTCCAGCTCCCTGTAAAACGTTTTGCGGCACCAACCGTCTGTCTGGGTGTAATTGACTTGAAATCGTTTCAGCCGCACTTTATGAAGCAGTTTATTCGCCATGACATGAAAGATGATGAGCTCGCCGGGGTGTGAAAGACGCTCCTAAGTGTCTTCTTGCCATGCTTTTGTTTAGAGCAAAATGAGGTGACACAATGACTTTCTTAGCCTGAAGCTACTGGCTGCACATATGGATCAAATCCACTGGGGGCCGCAGTCAACATTAAAAAACAAAAAAAGAGTCCAGTATGAGGGCTGGGCTGGCATGAACATGTCACAAAACCAGTGAGAGAAAAGACCAAAAGGGGGGCATCTGGTAAAGTGACTGCTAGGTAATGGAGGGAAGCCATGCAGGCATTCATTTCAGGTGTCCGGCTGGAACTGGGCTTGGTTTGAGCTTCATTCGTTTTCCATGTTGACTCTAGGGGGCGCTCTCTTTCAGTTCCTAAACCCAAATGAGCCCCTAAAAGGTATAAATAAATAAAGATATAAATCATGAATACTAGGCATTGCCACAGGGAGAACACAAAAGGACAAAGGGAGAGATAAATGGCCTATTCCTGTACTCGGCTGGTAGCACTTCCACCGGAGGGAGCAGCCATCTCACAACGCGCCAGAGGAACATCTCGCCCAGTCTGTTTAGCGAGGATAAATGTAAGGTGGAAACCATTCCAAACTGGCCAACCTGAAAGAACTGACACCTCTGTCACATGGCGAGTTCCAGAGAGCTCAGGCGTTGTGACATTTTGGGGTACTTAAACCTCCAACTTCAGACAATAGTCAATGCTGGACGGGTTACGGCAGTCAGACAGAGTGGACACAGCAGGAGGGGGTCTGGAGACTCGGCTGAGTATCGTAAAGTAAAAGAACGAGCCCATCGCGACTAAGGCTTGGAAACAAAGTCTGAAGTTACCGACTACGAGGGGCTCCCATCTTCTATTTTGAAACTCGGCAACAGAAATGATGGGAACGTTCTAGAGAGGAGTCGTCCTGCACGCGGGCGTCTTCAACGTGGCAACTTTAGATGGAATAAACTTCTAATGGCACCTTCCTGTTGTGGACCTGCTGCTGTAGAAAAGAATATTCTTAAAGTTGATGATTTGCATATATTTAAAGAGAATCGGAGAGCATGCATGAGAACAAGTATTACAGTGGGTACTGAAAAGAATCCCCCCTTTGAAATATTCCCATTTTATTTGCTTTACAGCCTTAAATGGAAACACAAACTAATATTATCTTCCCAGCTTTACTCACTCAATGCCACCTCTAACATCAAGTGAAAGACATGACAGCTTGTGGTGTTATGGGTCCACAGCTCGTGGAGAAAAGGCCATTGATTTTAAATAAATAATCACCGCACCCGAGGCGGCTTCGTGAGGGGGCGATGTTGTAGCGAGCCGCGGGGCAGTCGTCGATGTGGGCGTTTCTCACCGTGTGCACAGGTGAGGAACTGCCCACATTCGTGATTGCTCCGTGGCTAATGCTGCAGCTGTGATGGCCCCTCACGTTTTTAAAAGAAGCGCAAGTCGGTTGGGGAGAAAGAGAGAGAATCGATCGGAGAGAAAGGAAAGGAGAGGACGGAGGTTACAGGGAGCGTGGAAGCAAGCGGTGCAGGAGAGAGACGGACACGCGGAGCGTGTGGTGAGCGCGCGATCGAGCGCTCGTGGGCAGCTGCGAGGAAGCTGGGTGTTGGGCCGACACCCAGGTGTTTGTGTAGATGTCGCTCCCGCTGAGTGATCTGGTAGCGGAGTGACAAGGTGAAAGCGACGGGCCGCAGAGAGGCCATGGAAAAGGCAGCGGAAGTCGGGAGACTTGGTGATGGAATCCCCAATGTGGGCGACCAGGCCGTTGAGGGTAATCAAGTCTCGGGGACTGGGATGAGTGCCAGACCGAAGCCAGGGATCGGGAGGTCTCCAGTCTCGAGCGTGTGATGTAGGAGGGCAGCTGCAGAGAGCGTCTTGCCTGCTGCTAAGCCCGTACGGGATAAGCAGGTGAGACGCATACAGAAAAGAAGCACCAAGCTTATTTGTTGTTGTTTTAAAGACAGCTTCCTGATCATTTTAACCTCTCGATTTTAAGGATTGTTTTTCTATTGAGTTTTAACCCCCACGTGTTCTTTTAATGGATTATTTATTTTATTGAAGATCTGCACTATTTATTGGAACACTGTTTTTGATTTGATGGACAATTATAAATAAAAGCACTTTTGCACTTTTTACCTTCCCCTTGCTCAGATGCTTAATTTGCCTCCATTGACTAGCTCACTCGGCAACATTATCGACGGTGTTGGGTTCATGTGCTTCCAATATCAAAAGGAGTGTGGAGCCTGAACCCACATCGTCACACAGCTACAGTTCAGAAGAATTTAAAAAATCAAAACCAAGAAATCCTGTATTGAATAAAGACCCCCCCCAAACTCACTCAGGTGTCAGTGCCCACCATTCCCATTGCGGTTACTGGCTTCCTCCCACCTGTGATCAGCTGTAATGAGTGGGATTAGTGAAGCTCTTCCTGGTCCATTCATTCCCTTCCTTGGTAGAGCAACTGACAGCCAACATCTGACTGTGGGTGGCAAGCAACTTTCAGAAGATCTCAGGGACAGAGTTGTGGACGGACATCAGGCGGGAGATCTCAAAGTCTTCATCAATCCCAAGGAGCCCAGTAAAGTCCATCATAAAGAAGTGTTTGGTGCCACTAGGACCCTCCAAACTGGATGGAAGAGCAAGGAGGAAACTGGTAAGAGAGGCTACCGAGAGGCCAATGGCCACTTTGAAGGAGTTACAGGATTTGATGGCACTGAGTGGTCATTAATGGTGTGCAGGTGACAACAATTTCACAAGCGCTCCACCATTGTGGCTTGTTCAGGAGGGTCACACTTCTCAAGAAAGGCCACATGAAGGCTTGTTTGAGCTTTCCCAGAATGCACCTTGATGATTCTGATGCCAAGTGGAAAAAGGTCTTCTGGTCAGATGAGCCCAAAATCAAACTATTTGTCTTCAACACCAAACGGTCCATCAATGCAGCTCATCATCCACAACACACCACAGCTACAGTAAAGCATGGAGGGGGCAGCATCCTGTTGTGGGGGCCCGGGGTCTCGTTAGGGTAGAAGGAAAAATAGAGGGGACAAAACACCATCAAATTCTGGAGGAAAACCTGCTACCGTCTGCCAAAACATTGAAGATGGGCAGAAAGTTCACCTTTCAACACGACGACAACCCGAAGCACACAGCAAAACTGAGTGGCTGAATGTCCTGGTGTGGCCAGTCAGAGCTGAGACCTAAATCTGTGGAGAGATCTGAAGATAGCAGACCACCAACACTCAGCAGCCAATGTGACCGAACTTGAACAGTGAAAGTGTAAAGAAGAGTGGGGGCAAATGTTACACAATGGAGGTGTGCAAAGCTGAGAGAGAAGAATCAACCGACTCAAGCAGTGGCGTAGCGTAGTGGGGGCGGCCCACCCCGGGTGGCACTTTTACGGGGCGGCAAACAATTACTGTATATTTTAGTCTTTTAAATTGAAATACCTAAATAAGGGGGCGGCGAAATTTTCCTCCGCCCCGGGTGGCTGACACACACGCTATGCCACTGGACTCAAGGCTGGCATTTAAGCACATTAGCATAGTAAGGGTTAAACCATAAAAAGCCCTCGCTTGTCTATTTTATTATTTTTCTCTTTGCAGCTGCTAAGCTTAAAAACTTCAGTCGAGGCCACGTGGTGTACTTCAGTGGGCTAAACGGGCCATCGGTTTTAAGAAATGCAGCCATTGAGGCTTGGCAGTGACACAAAAACCAGGCAGGCCGTTTGCTTCCATTTGCAGCGGCTGAGCCTCTGCCTCCCGGTCTGCTTACCTGGACAGGTGATGATAAACTGCAACTTATAAGAAGCAGCCTTATTGTTTTAGGGGCACAGCTGGCTGCCGCAACCTCGAGCCCGATATCTAATGTGTGGGTCTGCCTGGCTACTGGTGGGAATCGATTGATAAATAAGTTTTGGACCCCTGCACTGGAAATGAAGTAATGATGGCAGTTTGACTCAGGTGGTGAAGATTAGGTAACGATGGAAAGAGCCGGAAGGTGGAGAGCATTATGTATAAGTGATATGAATTGTAATAAATGTACGCTCACTGAATTTGCTATTTGCTCATTTCATTTGATTTGGGTCCACGTATGCATTGCGCAATAAAACTTGATTCTGCTGTCTTCCTGAAACTCCGTGGGCCTTCTGTGAGCTGCGCGTTTCTGCCACAACACAAGATGCCTTTACATGTAAAGTTGTGGGCAGGGCTGACCATCTCGATGCCACCTGTAAGCCTGTTATGGGCAGCAGCAGCTCTTCATCACCCTAAACAGGAGTTATTGTTTGTGGTGTTGTTGTTTTTTTTTGAATATAAAAGATTAAAAGGAACAATAAAAAGGAAAAGAAACCCAAGCAAGGAAATTAAGGTGTTTTGTAAATAAACAGGATTCTGAGAAATTTATTCCTGCCTTTATTTCTAGTAGGATTGACTGCTGCAATGCGGTGCTCACTGGCTGTTCAGACTGTTCTTTATTCAGCTTCTAGTTAATCCAAAATGCTGCTGCAAGAATTATTACAAGAACAAGAAGATACGAACACATAACTCCAGTTCTTAAATCCTTACACTGGCGCCCGGTTAAGTTTAGGGCAGATTTCAAAATCCTCCTTTTAACATATAAAGCATTAAATGGCGGAGGTCCTGCTTACTGGTCTGAACTTATCATGACTTACAAACCTGAGCGCACATTAAGATCTCAAGATGCTGGTCTGCTGAGGATTCCAAGGATTAATAAAATAACAGGGGAGGTCGAGCTTTTAGTTACAGGACCCCCCTAAACTGTGGAGTGGTCTGTCTGCCACTATAAGAGATGCCCCTTCGGTCTCAGCTTTCAAATCCCACAACTTCAGTTCAGCACACCCTGACTAGAGCTGCTGATTAACTGTCCAGACTGCATCTCTACTGTCAGTCATCAGCACTAAAACTTAAGGAACATGACAGTTAGAATTTGTTACTCACCTTCACCTGTTCTGTTTCCCTTCTCGTTACTCAAATGTGCCACTTGGTGCCCACGGCCCACCTGCCTGCATAAGGTAAATAAAAATAAATTGGATTGTATTGGACTGTAATAAATGCAACTGTAACATAACATACCATCTCTGCCAGGCCCCCCCTTAAGTTACAACACATTTGCCAGTAACATCCATCCAGGCACTTTAAACTGGTTGCAGGGTCAAATAGGACCAGAGACAATCCTGGTGGCAAGTGCAGGTCGGAACCAACCTTGGGTGAGATAGCAGCCCACCTCAGAACACACTGGTGTACACACACACACACACACACACTGACTCTGGGACAAGTTAAACTGACCAGGTTATCAGGGTGTGGTAGGAAAATCAAAACCACTGGACAATAAGCCATGTGGGCACAGGAAGAACTGGAGCAGTTTGACCAATGAGGAGAAACCTTTTGGTTCTTCTGGCTCGGTGAGTTGATCGATCTTACTTGTCCTAAAATTTCATCCTAAAGCGGTGCTTGAACCCTGATTCAAATCTCCATCGCTGGGAGCCAGCAGTGTTAATCGCTGAGATGGGATTATTAAAATAATGCCCTGTGGTGACTCTTCTGTGTGTGCCATCAGTCAGTTTTTGGGCCCTCATTTACAAGCCCCGTGGATGAAGCCATCGACTGGTGACAGGAGCTCATTAAGTCGCCTCTTCTATTTCTGAGCGGGCTGCTGATGCGAATCATTTATTAAAACTTCAAGTCGTGCCTAATAGAAGAGATGCCAGCGTCCATCAAGGGCTCAGCGTTAATGGCTTCATAGTGGGGCTGAAAGCCACCAGACTCACATGGCATTCTGGTCCTGCTGGTTTTGAACCCGGGCTGAAATAGACATCTTGGGTCCTTCAAATCCACACTAATGATGGCTTTTCTCATTTCAGTCTCATCTGACAGAAGCAAAGTAGACGAGCCGAGGAGTCAAAGTGTATATACAGTACATATTGTGACCTGTAGGGGGTCTCGCAACCACAAATGCCAACAAAAGCTAAATAAATAATAGAGAGGAACAGCAAAGAACAACAAAAGACAGAAAATAACAAACACCTCTGTAGGCCCCCATTACGGCCTAACGGACCCCCCAACTGCTCCGTCAAATGTCTTCCCTGCTCACCTTCTCATACTTTGGCTCCCCTTCCATCCTTCTGACCATTGGCCTCCTAACTCTAAGCTCTGTGAGCAAAGGAAGCAAGACCCTTTAATAACCACTTTTGGGGTCCCGACTGGCATCATCAGTCTCTGGTGTTGTATGGTTGGCACCAGAGATTCTTGCAAGTTACCCACACTACAGATTGGTTGTCCTCCACAGTACACTTTTAAAGCCACTACGCATTGCTCTCTAATGGTCTTGTGAACTTTAAACCCTGCCAGATGGACTCATATTATGACCAATGGGGTCAACCTAAAATGGTGCAGGACAGGTGCTCAGTTGGAAGGCATCCTGACAGGGAGGGCATAAGCAGTGCCCTGTATGCTGTCTGTCCTCTTATTTATGGAGCCAAGACTTGTTATACCAGGGCATTTATCATTCAGATGATGAGATCATATGACATGTGCATTTGTCACAAGAATGGACAGGAGACATAAAAAGGTTTGGGGCAGCCACCCGTGTATTATGCCCTGGCTGCAAAAAGAGTTGGATTTTGTAGAGAACTGATGACATGTGGCAAAGATGGCGACTTTAAAGGTCTGGGCAGGAAGTGACGGCATCACGGGTGGCGGAACTGGATGTGACATCATCACAGGAGCAGGCACCGGAAGTGACATCTTCACAGGCACCAGACCCAGAGGTGATGTCATCTGGGCAGGAAGTGACATCATCATGGGCGCCGGTGCCCTGTGGAATTTTCTGTGAATGGTCTGCAAAAGACTGAGAGAAAAAGTCAGTGCAGCTCGCCACCCCTTGGTCAGACATGGAATTGTCACTATTCGAGCCATTTAGCTGCCTCCCATGCACACGTGTGTGACACTGTATTTATATATATATTGTCACGCACGAGCGCATGGGGAGTAGATTAAGGACTCGGACCACATCACGACAACCCATGCCGAGGGGCAGAGGCGGCGCACTAACCTTTCTCTTCTTATCTCATCAGCCAGAACGAGAACGCGCTGCCGTAAGAGAGCCCGGGGTAAACAAAATGAAACCATACTTCCGAGTTCCTGTCGTCCCTCCAGTCCCAAGATGATGACGTCGGTATCCCAACATGCATCTCAGTTCTCCCAGCATCCCTGATTCAATTTCCTGTCCCTCTGTATAAATGTTCCCCTATTTTTCTGTAATATTGTCCGGTGTGACCATTTACTTTGTATTGTGGAGACAGTACTCTGTTTAAGTTCCAGTAAACCAGGGTGGAAACCCCAAAAGTTCACTTTGTGTAACTTTATTTCTTCACAATATATATCTTCAACCTGAGCCTGGAACAGGGGAGAGTCCTGAGGCTTTGGAAAACATCTTGTATCACTCCTGTCCCAAAGGTATCTCATCCTAGTGAGCTGAACGACTTCCAGCCTGTCACTCTGACGTCACATGTGATGAAGACCATGGAGCGGCTGCTGCTTCACCACCTGAGGCCACAGGTCCGCCTCACCCTCGACCCTCTGCAGTTCGCATACCAGGAGAAGGTGGGAGCGGAGGATGCCATCATCTACATGCTACACCGATTCCTCTCCCACTTGGACAGAGGCAGTGGTGCTGTAAGAATTATGTTTCTGGACTTCTCTAGCGCCTTCAACACCATCCAACCTCTGCTCCTTAGGGACAAGCTGACTGAGATGGGAGTAGATTCACACCTGGTGCCATGGATCATGGACTATCTTACAGACAGACCTCAGTATGTGCGTCTCGGGAACTGCAGGTCTGACATTGTGGTCAGCAGCACTGGACCTTCTCCGGTCCTGTTCAGCCAACATACATCAGACTTCCAATACAACTCGGAGTCCTGCCACGTGCAAACGTTCACTGACGACACTGCTGTGGTGGGCTGCATCAGGAGTGGGCAGGAGGAGGAGTACAGGAACCTAATCAAGGACTTTGTTAAATGGTGCGACTCAAACCACCTACAACTGAACACCAGCAAGACCAAGGAGCTGGTTGTGGATTTTAGGATAACCAGGCCCATCATGGACCCCGTGATCATCAGAGGTGACTGTGCAGAGGGTGCAGACCTATAAATACCTGGGAGTGCAGCTGGATGATAAACTGGACTGCCAATACTGATATTCTGTGCAAGAGAGGGCAGAGCCGACTGTACTTCATTAGAAGGCTGGTGTCCTTCAACATCTGCAATAAGATGCTACAGATGTTCTATCAGACGGTTGTGGCGAGCGCCCTTTTCTACGCGGTGGTGTGCTGGGGAGGCAGCATAAAGAAGAGGGACAAACTGGTGAGGAAGGCAGGCTCTATTGTGGGCACGGAACTGGACAGTTTGACATCCGTGGCAGAGCGATGGGCGCTGAGCAGACTCCTGTCAATCATGGAGAATCCACAGCATCCACTGAACAGGATCATCTCCAGACAGAGGAGCAGCTTCAGCGACAGACAGACAGATTGAGGAGACCCCACACTATGCGACTCCTCACCCCCCCCAGACTGCCACACATTCCTGCCAGCCATCATGCCGCCCGTGAGTGTCTCGAGCCACAAGAGACTGTGAACTGGTGGCCACAGCACATCCAGCCACTGATATTTTAGGTTGATTTGTGTGTGAGGCTCTTGCTTTGGGTGCTTTTCAGAGAACTGTGTGTTTCTAGTCAGCCCTCAAAGAGTTAAGCTATTTAATACGCCAGTGAGGCCTCATCTGCAGCACCGGGCCCAGATTTTGGAGAAAGTCCAGAACAGAGTAACCGGGCTGATTCAGGACAATGGAGAGCGAAAGTAGACCGCGCAGTCTGAATTCAGGACCACGGAGAGTGATCAGTGAGAAAAGACGGAAGAAGCTGAACCTTTTGTAGAGGCTAAGAGGTGACCCTAATCGCTAATCAATTCAAATATACTCAGCAAAAAAAGAAACGTCCCTTTTTCAGGACTGTGTATTTCAACAATAATGTTTTAAAAATCCAAATAACTTTACAGATCTTCATTGTAAAGGGTTTAAACAATGTTTTCCATGCATGTTCAATTAACCCTAATCAATTAATTAACATGCACCTGTGGAATGGTCGTTAAGACCTTAACAGCTTACAGAAAGTAGGCATTTAAGGTCACAGTTCTAAAAACGCAGGACACTAAAGAGACTTGTCTACCGACTGTGAAAGATGCCCAGGGTCCCTGCTCATCTGCGTGAACGTGCATTAGGCCTGCTGCAGGAGGCATGAGGACTGCTGAATAAATTGCCATGTCCGCACTGTGAGACGCCTAAGACTGCGCTACAGGGAGACAGGAAGGACAGCTGATCATCCTCGCAGTGGAAGACCACGTGTAACAACACCTGCACAGGATCGGTACATTCGAATATCACACCTGCGTGACAGGTACAGGATGGCCACAACAAATGCCCGAGTCACACCAGGAACACACAATCCCTCCATCAGTGCTCAGACTGTCCGCAATAGGCTGAGAGAGGCTGGACTGAGGGCTTGTAGGCCTGTTGTAAGGGAGGTCCTTACCAGACATCACCAGCAACAACGCCGCCTATGGGCACAAACCCACCTTCGCTGGACCAGACAGGAGTGGCAAAAAGTGCTCTTCACTGATGAGTCACGGTGTTGTCTCACCAGGGGAGATGGACGGATTCGTGTTTATCGTCGAAGGAATTGAGCACGTCTGGGACCTGCTGGATCGCAGGGTGAGGGCTAGGGCCATTCCCCCCAGAAATGTCCAGGAACTTGCAGGTGCCTTGGTGGAAGAGTGGGGTGACATCTCACAGCAAGAACTGACAAATCTGGTCCAGTCCATGAGGAGGAGATGCACTGCAGTACTTCAAGCAGCTGGTGGCCACACCAGAGACTGACTGGTACTTTTGATTGTGAGCCTCCCTTCATTCAGGGACACATTGTGAAACATTTTTAGTTCATGTCTTATGGTGTTGACTCTTTTAGTGTTCATACAAATATTTACACATTAAGTTTACTGAAAGTAAAAACAGTTGAAAGTCAGAGGACGTTTCTTTTTTTGCTAAGTATATTTCAAGAGTCCTAATGGGATGAGGTACTCAAGGAGAAAAGGCACACGCAGGGGTACAGGTAGGGCATGCAGGCCATGCCCAGGCTGAGTCGCTGTGAGCTGGTAGCGGTGCCCACTGTGCCACTTCAGCAGCACCAGCTAGATATTCAAATACTTTGTAGTCTGGAAGAATGAGGCGTCTCAGCACCGTCTACACGTGCACCACAGGCCGAGGCCCCGTGTGACTGATTGACTTCTTCTAACGGTAATAAGCTGAACGGAGGTGCCATAATGAGGCCGGCGTAGTCTGCTTGGCGCCGGTAGACACCCGATAGCCCCACATTGTCTTTACTAATATAGAAAAACAAAAGACGTTCATCTTAACACAGTAATGAAAGCTAAAGTGAGGGCCAATGCTTTAAAGTGAGTTGTACAATTCCGCAGCATTTCTCAGCAAATCAATAATGTTATTTATATAGTGCCTTGTGCAGATAAATCACCCGAAGCTGCTCGCCACTGAAAAGAACTTCATGTACATAAAAATGAAGATCAGGCGGAACAGCGGAAAGCAGCACAATTGGAAATAAACACAATTCTGATATCGGCTAATGGCGCAATGCTTTAGCATGACGGGAAGTCAATAGGCCTTTTTTTTTATTCTACTTCAAAGGCAACTTTATGCTTTTTTGCAGTCCTCGACAACGTGAGTTTGAAACCAAACTCGTCACATTAAAGTCATTTCAGGTTCCAATGAAAGTCTGGCTGTGGTGGGATGGCGCCCTGCCCGGGCTTTGTTTCCTGCCTTGCGCCCTGTGTTGGCTGGGATTGGCTCCAGCAGATCCCCGTGATCCTGTGGTTAGGATATAGTGGGTTAGATAATGGATGGATGAAAGTCTGGAGGGCCAGATGGCGGCCCAAGTGTCTCGAGCTCCAGGGTTCAATCACCAGGCTGCTCAAAGGGACAAAAATATTTCAGGTTATGGGTAACAGGCTGGCAGCGCCCGCCCTCCCAAAGTCCAGAAATTCCAGAAACATCCATCGTTAAAGCACAGCACGTAGTTGAGTACGTCACAGCAGATCTTCCTACCCCACTGTGCAGTTCTTGTCTTGTTCATTTTTGTCCACATTCTCAGAAAGGCATAGAGGTTAAGATAGGGGGCTTCACCTTTGAGGTTGTGGGTTCAAATCCCACTGCTGACACTAAGTGTCTATCAACAAGAGCCTTCACCCACCTCTGGTCCAATTAGAAACAGCAATAATAATAACTTTACTCATATAGCGCCTTATCAGACATTCAAATTAGTGGTTACGATGGGGACAACATTTCTGTGGCAGTGCCCGTATCTTGTATAGTAGGGGTCTCCAGCTCCAGTCCTAGAGGGCCGCAGTGGCTGCAGGTTTTCATTCTAAACCTTTACTCAAACGGTGACCAGTTTTTGTGGCTAATTAACTCGTTTTCCTTTCATTTTAATTGACTTGTTTAATTGATTCACTTGTTTCCTTAAATGGCACCCAAACAGAAATGAAAAGTGAAGTGAAGGAGCCAACAGAAGACCAACTAAGTCAGGGCCTCAAACTATAGAAAAGTAAATTAGGTAATACAAACCGGATTCCAAAAAAGTTGGGACACTAAACAAATTGTGAATAAAAACTGAATGCAATGATGTGGAGATGGCAAATGTCAATATTTTATTTGTAATAGAACGTAGATGACAGATCAAACGTTTAATCCGAGTAAATGTATCATTTTAAAGGAAAAATATGTTGATTCAAAATTTCACGGTGTCAACAAATCCCAAAAAAGTTGGGACAAGTAGCAATAAGAGGCTGGAAAAAGTAAATTTGAGCATAACGAAGAGCTGGAAGACCAATAAACACTAATTAGGTCAATTGGCAACATGATTGGGTATAAAAAGAGCTTCTCAGAGTGGCAGTGTCTCTCAGAAGCCAAGATGGGTAGAGGATCACCAATTCCCACAATGTTGCGCAGAAAGATAGTGGAGCAATATCAGAAAGGTGTTACCCAGCGAAAAATTGCAAAGACTTTGCATCTATCATCATCAACTGTGCATAACATCATCCGAAGATTCAGAGAATCTGGAACAATCTCTGTGCGTAAGGGTCAAGGCCGTAAAACCATACTGGATGCCCGTGATCTCCGGCCCTTAAACGACACTGCACCACAAACAGGAATGCTACTGTAAAGGAAATCACAGAATGGGCTCAGGAATACTTCCAGAAACCATTGTCAGTGAACACAATCCACCGTGCCATCCGCCGTTGCCAGCTGAAACTCTACAGTGCAAAGAAGAAGCCATTTCTAAGCAAGATCCACAAGCTCAGGCGTTGTCACTGGGCCAGGGATCATTTAAAATGGAGTGTGGCAAAATGGAAGACTGTTCTGTGGTCAGACGAGTCACGATTCAAGTTCTTTTGGAAATCTGGGACGCCATGTCATCCGGACCAAAGAGGACAAGGACAACCCAAGTTGTTATCAACGCTCAGTTCAGAAGCCTGCATCTCTGATGGTATGGGGTTGCATGAGTGCGTGTGGCATGGGCAGCTTGCATGTCTGGAAAGGCACCATCAATGCAGAAAAATATATTCAGGTTCTAGAACAACATATGCTCCCATCCAGACGTCATCTCTTTCAGGGAAGACCCTGCATTTTTCAACAAGATAATGCCAGACCACATTCTGCATCAATCACAACATCATGGCTGCGTAGGAGAAGGATCCGGGTACTGAAATGGCCAGTCTGCAGTCCAGATCTTTCACCTATAGAGAACATTTGGCGCATCATAAAGAGGAAGGTGTGACAAAGAAGGCCCAAGACGATTGAACAGTTAGAGGCCTGTATTAGACAAGAATGGGAGAGCATTCCTATTTCTAAACTTGAGAAACTGGTCTCCTCGGTCCCCAGACGTCTGTTGAGTGTTGTAAGAAGAAGGGGAGATGCCACACAGTGGGGAAAATGGCCTTGTCCCAACTTTTTTGGGATTTGTTGACACCATGAAATTCTGAATCAACATATTTTTCCCTTAAAATGATACATTTTCTCAGTTTAAACTTTTGTTCCGTGATTTATGTTCTATTCTGAATAAAATATTAGAAGTTGGCACCTCCACATCATTGCATTCAGTTTTTATTCACGATTTGTATAGTGTCCCAACTTTTTTGGAATCCGGTTTGTATTTACAATTTCCCAATCTTTGGCTCTAAAATCCATACTAACCCCTACTCTCTCTTCTGCTCTTTTTCCGTTTTTCTGTGGTGTTGATCTGCGCCCCCACCACCTGATCAAAGCACCGTGATGTCCCTCCATTGATGGATTAAAGGCCAGAATCCCACGTGACCGTCATCATCAAGTTCTTCCATGAGAGCCCCAAATACCATGAGGACTGACTGAGGTCATTGATGTGAGGTAGAATGCCTAGAGGGGGCTGGCCGGGTGGTCTCGTGGCCCCTGCAAATTTTATATTTTTCTCTCCAGCCGTCTGGAGTTTTTTTTTTGTTTTTTTTTTCTGTCCTCCCTGACCATCGGACCTTATTCTTATTCTTTGTTAATTTGTGTTCTCTGATTTTAATTCTTACTTTGTCTTTTCTCTCTTTCTTCATCATGTAAAGCACTTTGAGCTCCATTGTTTGTATGACAATGTGCGACAGAAATAAATGTTGTTGTTGTTGCTGTTTAGGAATTCCTTAATAAGTTCAGAGATCTTTTTAAAAAAATGTGTGCCAAGGGTTCCTATCTGTGTTCACTCGCCTCCTCTAAACACTCGAGGAAATATGTGAGCAGGTCCTGGTGATCTGTTAAATGTCAGCCTGTTTAATCTACGCCACACTGCCCTCTCTACAAGTCACCCAGTACCACTTTGGCGTTGCATTTCTGCCCGGCTATGTCCACTGGCTGGGGTTTAAAATGCCAAACCCGTTCTTTAACTCGATGGCGTGCTGCTGCTCCCGTTGTGGAATAGTATACATTATCGAAACGATAAATAATTTAAACCTAACCCTAACCCTAAATAATTTAAACCTAACCCTAAGCCTAACCTTAATTTGATTTTGTCTTTACTAAGAGCAATGTTAAAATTGGACACCTGAGCAGAGTGTCCGTCCTGAGACCTTCACCTTTCTTTATTTTCAGATACTGTATGACGGTCACAGTTTGCTGGTCCTGCTTTGGCTCATTTTGTATCTCGTTATTGTTTGGCTGCTGATTAAAGAAAAAAAAACAATGAAGGGGTCCGAGTCTTTAAGAGCAAGTCAAATAAAATGAATTCAAAAGAAGTTAATTAGCAGCAAAAACAGGTCACTAATTAAGAAAAAGGGTTAGAATGACAACCTGCAGCCACTGGTGCCCTCCAGGACCGGAGTTGGGGACCCCCATTGTGTAGTCACGATGGCCCCTTACTGCTCATGTGATCATCAGGGTTTGGCTGCGGCTCCATCCCTGGCTTTTGTTTTATTTTTCTATGACTAGGGGGCTCTGCCCCTTCCTCGCTTCTCTCGCCAACCCCAGGGTGGGCACTACACGCTAGCCACTTTGCGGATGGGGAAGAAACAGATTGTTATTTTAATGGGAATTGTTACATATGCATAATAGAACTAACTATTTTACATTACAGGGACTAATTAACCAAAGTAAAAAATAGTAAAACATAATAAATTGAAAGTAAATTATGTTTCATGTTGCGTTAGAGTTATTCGTTACGTTATGCGTTTTCGTTCTGTTTGGCTTTGAAATGAACACGCAAATACGTTTTAAATTTACACTTTTACTCAGTGAAACAATATTTGAATTAACTTTTCGTCAAAATCACATTGAATTTTGATTTCGTGTTTGGACTTTCATTGTGACAACACAACGTATAACGGCCTGTGAGTGAATTTCATTTCTTTCTCTCTAATAAATAAACCGACTTTTTCGATTGTTTGTCCCTGTGATTTGTTAATTGTCATAGTAAAAGCTCTTCTATTGGGAAACTGTGAACGTTTTAATATGACTGGCATATCGAGATCTCTTTTGGTGTCTCATGTTAGATGGACTTCATTACCTTTCTTGTCACCTGTTAAAATGTGACATGTCAGAATCATTCGCCCAATTTTCAATACAACTCATCTTGTCGTATTGCACAGCCCATCACTCAGACATCAATTACACAATTACATTACGATACGTCCTTCTTTCTACAGTAATTCATGTGGAGGAAGACCAGATGGTGTTAACGGTTGTAGATATTCTTCATGATATTGTAAGTTGATGTTTTCATCTCTGTAGTGGGTTGGCACCCTGTCCGGGATTGATTCCTGCCTTGTGCCCTGTGTTGGCTGGGATTGGCTCCAGCAGACCCCCGTGATCCTGTGTTCGGATTCAATGGGTTGGAAAATGGATGGATGGATGTTTTCATCTTCTGCACCATCACCACCAACTGTTTCAGTGTAGTCTACTGATACACATTTAACCAATTTGCCCATTTTCATGTTAATTCCTTTGCCTTCCTCGTTTCTCACTGCTAGGATTGCCCGGGTACTCATTTTTTCTGTTGATATCCCTTTGGGATGAAATTTTTCACTGAGATTTGGACATAATAAATCTTCTTTTATTGAGAACTTAAAGTGAGGAAAACATGGAAATTTCTAAGAGCTGAGAGTGCAGGAAGTGAGTCTGACAAAAGCATTCACACCAATGAGAGATGAGAGGACCGTGAGAGGGCGTGGTTTGAGAGGAGGGCGGGACTTGAAAATCTCTGTTGGCAGTAGTCGTCTCGTCTCAAGATTTTCTTTTATAATAGAGACATTTTTTTGTTCTTTTTGTGATATCTTTTGTTAGCCCCTTCTTACATCTAAACGTCCATGTATGGAAGTGTGTGTGTGTCTGTCTGTCTGTCCGGGCCGGTCCGGGCCGGTAGTGCGAGGCTACAGCATGAAGTTCAGAGAGCCGGCAAGGCGGCCCCAAGTTAACAAGTCAGAAGAAGAAAGAAGAACGACACTGCAGCTTGAAGCTGAAAGAAAGCGACTCTGTCACCAAAATGAAACCGCTGAGGAAAGACAAAGGAGAGAGAAACTCACTTAGCCGCTGTAGACGAGGAAAAACGAAAACCGCCGACTCTGCATTTCAATGTTTTTCTGACAATTTCAATAGTTTCTTGGAGCCCAGGATTCTTACAGCTATTTAGGACGTGAGTTGTAAAATCCTGACTTGGGTTGTATTTTTGACCATAATGCACTGATTTGTCATCAAGTCCTTTACATCCTCTGATTCAGCAAATATTTAGTTTTCCAGTGACGTCAGCTATGAGTCGCACTGTGAAAAATAAAATTGTAGAAACAGACAATAAAACAACCCAATATATACATTGTGAGGGTCCGACTGGCGTCCCTGCTGGGATGGAGGCCATGGGAGAGGAAGGACAGCCGGGGAGCGGTGATATTCCCCTCCCGTGCCAGGACAAGGACACAGGAGGATGTTGTGCAAGGACATCTGGGGCCTCATGTATAACGGCGTGCGTAGAACTCACACTATAACACGGCGGAAATGTGCTTACACACAAAGAAATCCAGATGTGTAAATCTGTGTGTTCGCCATCTTCCACGTTCTTCTGCTCAATAAATCCCGGTCAGCGTGAAAAGTAACGCCCGTGCACGCGCCTGCTGTCCCGCCCCAACTCCTCCCAGAATTACGCCTCTTTGAATATGCAAATCAATATAAATAGCCCTTAAGCTCAGCCTTCTGTAAAATGCCAAAAAGCTTTTGGCAAAAGCACGGGGAGTAATAGAAGAATTTCAGCGAATACCAAGTGGAGGCAAAGAAAAAACGTACTGTTTGTTGGCTTAAACAGTGGGATAAACAACAAAAGGAAGATGAACGAGTGACATAGTGTGTCGGAGAAACTGGAAAGCTCACGTTCACAAAGCCGCACAGTGCTGGAAATAAAAAAGAAGTTGTCAGATATCAAAGTCGCCGTGAAAAAGGGAGTTGCAGCCCACCGTCTGAGTGTCACATGAAAGCTTATTAGAGTACAGAGAAAAAAAAAATAGGGACACAGTGGGAAAAAAGCACGAAATGTCAACTTCAATCTCGAAATTTACCCTTTAATCACGTAGTTTATTTTGTCATTAAAGTAGAACATCATAAACTTCATGTTAAAATCGTTTCATTTACTAGTTTCTCAAATCCCAACGTAACAAAGCACGTTAAATGCTTTGTTTTGTATTTGATCTTCTATGAGCTCTATGTGTGTGAATCACGACGTGCTTCTTAAACCGGATCACTTCCTCCGACAGGACACAGAATCCATGACATTCAGGACATCACAGCTCTCTGAATAATTCAAATACTGAGATGTATACGTGGTATCATTTTCACGACGATAGGAGTTAAAGCACGTTATTAAACATGGGAACACGGTGGCGCAGTGATTGTTCACGTCTCATACAAGATGCTGCTGCGCTGTGCGTGACCTTCGATGAAATAATTTACTGCAGCAGTCCTGTCTCTTTAAAATGTACTAACCTCCGATTCCTGTCCTTCCTTTTCTTTCTCCAAATACCCAATCGCCCCACAATCAGCTCTGTAATGGACGTTAAGCCATCTGTAAGCTTACAACGCCGATTCTTCAAAACTTTTAAGGAACATTGAAATCTCTTTGTAGTATGTGTTTAATTATTCTATCCATCTGTCTTTATAGTGTCGCGTCAGCACCAGCAAGAATCCGTGAACGGGCGCCAGCGGCTCGCTAGCGCTGTGACACCGTGTCCTCACATGTTTAATTATTAACAATACAGATTATTTAAATGAAGTTCAAGTTTTATCTTTATAATATAATCAACATATTTTGCTGCGTTTCATCTTAAAAATGATCTCGTCATCATATGTAAATACGCGCTTGTGCGATATTATAACTGTAGTGTAAGTTTCCAGAGAGGTGATTGGACTAATAATTACTAACAGTTCTATAAGGAGCACCTGATGGACTGATTGAGTGCGTTTAGAGTTCTTGTGACGAAACTGTTTCTGAACAGCGAGGTCCGTACAGGAGAGGCTCTGAAGTGTTTGCCGTATGAGAGAAGTTCAAATAGACTGTGCGCAAGGCTGAGGCAGCGTGTGCTTGATGCTGGATCCCGATAATTCTCTTTCTGATCAGCTGCTGTACTCCTGTGATTTACACTCAGATACAGTAATTTAAATACTCTGAGAGTAATATGGAAAAAGATGATCCAGTGTGGGATCTGAGGTGCAGTGAGAGTAACAACGCTAAAGCAGCTATTGTACAGTATTTAGTTTGGTCATTCTGTGGACCATTATATTGTGTGAACTGGGACCCGGCACAGGCAGATGGACAACATAGTTCCACCACACACACCGATTCCCCAAAGTCCAGGCCTCTTAGTCACTGTGCCTCTCTCTCATGGCCACCTCCCGTCCTCTCTCCAGCTCTGTCCTCTTCCACCCGACATCCACCAATGACTGGAGGGAGGCGGCCCATTAAATGGGAACCCGGATGGGCTCCAGCTGCTTCCCGGCAATCAGTCGTAGCCACACCCCAGTGTGGCGGAAGTGCCGGGCTCCAGGGTTCCTCAAGCACCTGGGCGCCGCCTGGCGGTGGCCACGGGCCCCTACAGGGTTGGGCTTCCAACCCCTCTACCCGGGGCCCCCAATACAACCAGGGCGATCGCCCCCTTGCGGTCTGGAGGAGGCACAAGCCCTCCTCTGGTCCTCCTGGGCGTCCGGGGACCACAATTGTTACAAGTTAATTACTGTACAATCAGATGCATTTACTCTTTTAGGGCTCATTTTTTTTTTTCTTTTCTCCCAGGGCTGAATATTTTTCTAAAAACTTTTTTTTACAAAAAGAACACAAAACAATTGTTTAACTTATCAAATCAACAAAAAATATTTATTTTTGAACAACAGAACTGTTTTGCATTTTGCATGAGCCTGCATACTATATAATGTAACATATTATTATTTCACATGCTGTAAATTTCACAAAGTCCTGCAAAGTGTGGCAACGCTCAAAGCATCCCATTGCGTCCATTGCCACGTTGCACTTCTTCCAATACGTCTTGCACTGGTGCCTCTTTTTCAGTTGCCTGTTGCTGCACACAACACAGTCAGGCTTGTACTTTTTGTCCTCATATGTGGCAGGAAAGTGGCGCTCGGTCAGCCTGCCTGGCACTGCTCTTTGTGATGGCCTTCCTCGCTTTGCCAAAGGCACTCCAACATATTCTGCCAGCAAGTTGTCCACCACCTTCTTGCGGAAACCTGCCGCAGTCATAGTACTGTCACTGTTTGCCTGCTTGAATAATACAGCAGATATCCATTGGTGAGTGCAATCTCACGCATGTGATGGTACACAGTGTGGTACCACTTGGTGGACTTATGACCCCAGCATCTGATCCAGTCGATCAACTCCAGCCATTTTACAGTTGTACTCTTCAAGTGCAACAGGCTTGTCCAGCTTCCTACCTTCTGGGTTTCCCTTTGAACGAATTACCTTCTCACATAAATTGTTGGTGTGAACTGTAGTAAGACAAGTAACCCGTTTGGCATCATCCCATGTCAATGCCACCAAGTTATCCGCCCGCATGAAAATAGGATTGTCACCTTTTTTCATTTTCAGCTGTAAAGTCCCGTGTCTCCAGCTCACCCTCACTGTGCCACAAGCTCCAATTCCCCTGCTCTGTAGCTCGATGAACAATTCTGGTGAAGTATAAAAATTGTCCAAATGTACACAACGTGTCCCAGATGTTCATAGCCCTGAAGCAGCTCCAGCACAACCTGAGGTGTCAAAGGACAGTTCTCTCTCTCTGAAAAGAATGCTTACCAGTATAAGTAATTACTTTCAGGCAGAAACCAGTGTCTGCTTCTGCCAATACAAAATCCTTGATGCCATACTTGGTGGGCTTATCTGGCATATATTAGTGAAAAAAAAGCCGTCCCTTATATTTTATCATGGACTCACCCTCAGACAAATCACGGCCAAGCTGATCAAATTGTTTCTAAGTTGGCTCCACTACGTCAAGCAGGGGCTGAACTTTACACATGAGGTTATAGTCTGGCTCAGCCCTTGGGATTTGCTTCTGGTTATCACAAAAGTGAATGAAGCTTTGCAGCAGCACGTTGTACCGATCATCACGCGGCATAACCTGTCCAAAGCCACCAGGTGACAAAGTACGTTTGGACCAGTGCTCCCTGAAATTATATCGCCAGTCCAGTCCCATCTCTATCTGCAATGCCACAAAGCCCTTCATCTCGTCTTTGGTTGTGGGTTTCCACTTCGAAAAACGAGGATGCGGAGCAAGCGCGTCCCGCGATTCAAAAAGTTGCTCTGCGTACCTGTTTGTCTCATCAGCTATCAGTTGAAAAACTGCCTCAGGAAAAAACAGCCTGAAATAGTCCAGCAGCGTGTAGTCGGTTGTGTCCAGCAGCAAGCCGTGCCATCTTGTAAAGTCCGGTAGCCAGTTCGGCTGCCAAGGATCAATTTCTGGGTATTCCTCCCACGCGAACCTTGCGAATGCGCTCAGCTGCCAGCCGGGGAGCTGCGGTTTGGTCTCCGATCGGCTGATGCCTGCTCCTCGATTTCTTCCTCGACCTCCTGATCACTATCAAAGAAATCGGAATCTGACCAATCAGAGTCCGACTCCGCGATAATGCGCAAAGTTTCTTCGGCCGAGTATTTTCTTTTTTGAACTCGCTCAGCTCCCGCATGAGACGTTGATGCCATCTTGCTTTTGTTTCTATTAGTTTACATATCGCAACTCACGCACACGCAAGGATTAGTCGCTGAGCCAACGAGATTAACATTCCTCCGAGCAGAGAGGGAATGCCTGTGACGTGACAGTGAGGTTTGTCACCATTAACAGCTGATTGTCGCCCTCTACCCCTGGATGTCGACTTTAGTCAACATCCGACATCCGCCCTCAAAGAGTTAAAGTAATAAACAATATGTGGTCAGTTTCAGTGTATTTATAAAGTCGCATCAGGGATGTGGATCTAAAAAAGAAATGGTAACCACACAGTAGCACTGCTTTGACGCTGGGTGCCGCCAGTCTGCTAAACCGAGTGGAGAACTTGCGTACGCCAGGGTATGAGGTACCGTGGAAATGTGCGTGGCTTTACGCCAAGTTTAGATTTTATACTTCGCGATTTGAACGTGGAAACAGACTTACGCAACTTTTTTGTGCATACGCACCGTTTATACATGAGGCCCCTGGTCTTTGATCACCAACCCTGAGGCTCTGCACAGACTTGCCAGGTGTTGGCGATGGTGAGCCAAGATGAAGAGAGAGATGGGGGGCTGAATAAACGGACAACCTGGGCTAACGTGAAGTTCCATTGTTGCCAGACTTAGCTGGAAGTGATGCTTGTTCTTCGAGGCTGCAGTGAGTCTGACTGATTCTCTGTGGTCCTCTGGAGGGAATGACAGCTACGACTGTGTGTCTCTGGCATAATCCAAAGGACTGGATGATAGGGCGTAGTGAAATGCTGTATTGAGAGAAGAGGAGAGGGTCCAGGACCCCCATGCTTGTCTGATGCACCTTTGACATCTCTCCATGCCAGGACACCCAGTAGGTTCTGTCCAAAAACTGGGACTCAGACCACCTGATGGCACACCCAGTGCAGTGATGCCAAGGGCAAAGGAGATAGCAAGGAGGACATTGTGGTACCTCTTCTGGCTTGTCGTTCTCTTTCCTTAATCGTGTGTATCCATCCTGCACATCTGAGTCATCTAGTCAAGGTTTCTGTTACTGATGCACTTGTAAGGATGAGGACATTCACTCAGAATCTGAGTCTAAACCTAAGTGATGAAATAATCGACAGTTGGGAAATGTCCAGTGACTGAGATCCATAAACCCTGCCTGTGATTAATGAAATCCAGTGGTTCTCAACCTGTGGGGCGGACCCCCCAGGGGGGCGCGAAGTAACAAAAAGGGGGGCGCGAAGATGTGAAAAAAAGAAAACAAGAATCGAAAATATGAAAAAAACATCTTAACTACATTCTGATACTAGAACAATAAATATAGAGTTAGATAAATGTCGATAAAAGTTAAGTAGGTATGATGAAATATGCATCTACAAATTAAAAAAAACGTTAGGGGGCGCGCGATTAAAACTGTTATGAAAACTCAGGTCGCAAATACTTAAAGGCTGAGAAACGCTGATGAAATCGATGGTTTCAGAGACAGAAACACAACAACACTTTACAATGAACGCAGAAAACACAAAAGCCAGACTGACACAGGACATCATTGTCACAAAGTTCTAATGGCCAGAACTTTCTGGTTGTCCGAGATTTCGGATGTAAAACACGTTTTGTGATGGTAGCTGTTCTGACAGTGCTAACTTTGATAAATTATTGTGAAGCTTCATAACTTTGTCTTGGTGGCTCAGCCACTGGCACTGCTGCTGGGGTAGGCTGAGGTCCCCTGTCACCTTGAATTGGATTAAGTAGGTTTGAAAAAGCCATTTTGTGTTATAGAGCGCCCTCTGGTGGACTCTTCAATTCCACCCGGGGGAGTAAATGCGAACATTAATTTTATTTTAATTCTTTTCATTTTTATTACTATTTAATTTAATATTGTTTCTTTGTATCAGTATACTGCTGCTGGATTATGTGAATTTCCCCTTGGTATTAATAAAGTATCTATCTATCTATCTATCTATCTATCTATCTATCTATCTATCTATCTATCTATCTATCTATCTATCTATCTATCTCTATCTAGTGTCCTGGCCCCTCTGTGACTGTCAGGTGGATTAAGTGGACTTCATTAATAAAGGGACCTTCAATGGAGTAGCGCCCCCTGTAGGACCCTGCCTTGCACTGTATGCAGCCTTAAACTGGATTAAGTGATTTTTAAAAGAGGGATGTTTTAAAGCGCCCTCTGTTGGAATGGCATTCTAGCCAACATTGATTCACACCGCTCTTACTGGCACAGGTTATTCCCCAGTGTTACTGTCTGAAGGATTAATTGGGCTTCATTAAGAGAAAAAAATATTATAAAGGCACCAGTGACGGACTTGCACCCCCTACAGGAACTTGCTGTGCACCATATACTGCCTTTAATCGAATTAAACAAGTCTGAGGAAGTTATGGTTTAAGGCTCCCTGTGATGGACTTGCATCTTATCCTGACATGATTCCTGTCACTGCTACTGGTGTAGACTGTGTGCCCCCTGTGACTGTCAGGTGGATTAAGTGGGCTTCATTAGGACAGAAAACGTTACAAAAGGACCTGCAAATGGACTAGCGCCCCCTCCAGGAACTTGCCTTGCACCGTATAAAGTGCTGCCTTTAACTGAATTAAGCAAGTCTGAGAAAGTTCATGTTTAAAACGCCCTGCAATGGACTGACATTTTATCCAGACGTGGTTTCCACCATTGCCTCCAGTATACTCTATGCCCCCTAGTGGCTGTCAATTTGATGAAATGGCCTTCGTGATGAGATGATACGTGCTGCAGAGGGTCTCGTGATGGACAATCCAGTATTGAATCTTGTGTTGTATCCATTGCAGTGGGGGAAGCCTGCGGCCCCCTGTAACTTTGTGGTGTCGGTGAGTCAGGTTATAGAGAAACCTGTGATGGACTTGCGCCTCCTGCTGCCATGAATTGGACTAAGCGAGTCTGAGAAACGTCAGGTGTAAAGTGCCCTCTGCTGGCATAGCTGGTGGTCCCCTTTGATTGCCAGGTGGATTATGTGCGTTTTCAGTGAGTTTTGTGATAAAGGGAGCTTTGATGGCTTGAGCTTTGCCTTGCACCTCACTCTGCCTGGATAGACTCCATCCTCCTTGACCCTGAATTGGATTAAAAGCGCCCTCTGGTGGTCTGGTTTTGTATCCTGCTTTGACTCCTGCCTTGTGCCTGCTGCCACTAGGGTAGGCTGTAGCCCCCTGTGGCCCTGAATTATGTTTTACAGCACCCTCTTGTGGACTGGGGTCCTATCCAACATTGATTGCTGCCATTCCTACTGGCATGGGGTTGTGCCCCTCTGTGACTGACGGGTGGATTAAGTGGGATTCATTACAAGATGATATTCTCTCTAAAGGACATAAGTGATGGACTATCCAGCATGGAATCCTGCTTCATACCCAGTGCTGTTGGAAAGGGCTGTGGCCCCCTTGTGACAGTATGGTGGATTAGGTGGGTAGGTCAGGTAGTAATCTTATAATGAAACCTCTGTTGGACTAGCGGCCCCTCCAGGGTCTTATTCTGCATTTTATGCTACCTCGAGTTGGCTTGAATTTCAGGAAGTCCAATTTTAAAGCGCCCTCTGGTGGACTGACAGTCCTATCCTTGTACCTGCTGCTACTGGCACAGGCTGTGGTCCTCCATGATCTTACAATAGATGAAGTGGGTTAGAAACACCTATGTTGTGTTATATAATGCCCACTGGTGGCTGGGGGGTCTCATCCAGCTTTGATTCCTTCTCTGTACGCACTGCTGCTGGGATAGGTGATGGTGGATTAGGTGAGTACAAATGACTTTACGATGAACAAACTGTCATTGATTCCTGCCTTGTACCTGTGTCTGCTGCTGGGACAGTCCATGGTCTCCTGTGACCTTAGATTGGATCAAGCGGGTTTGAAAAACTGCGCTATGCCAAATAGCACCCTCTGGTGGACTGGGGTCCGATCTAGCACTGGCATAGACTGTGCACCCCCCCTGTGGCTGTCAGGTGGATTAGGTGGGCTTGATTAAGTGTTAACATATTATAATGGGACCCATAATGCATGAACACCCCTCTAATTGGATTAAACGAGTTTGAGAAGGTTAAGGTGTAAAGCGCCCTCTGGTGGTCTGGTGTTGTATCCTGCTTTGACTCCTCCCTTGTACCTGCTGCCACCAGAATCGTGCCCTTGAATCATGTTATGTTACGTTGTTCAGCATTGACTTGCTGTAAATGCATTGCATTGCTACCAGGGGAGGCTGTTGCCCCCTACAGTGGATTAGGTGGGCTACGTGAGTTAAGACCTGGACTGGCGCCCCCTCCCGGGTTATGCCTTGCTTCCTCCTGCCCTCACGACCACGAAGCGGACTTTGAGGTTGCCCTGCTTCGCTCTGTTCTGCTCCATTATCAGCTCCTCGGCCTTTTCTGAGGATAACGAGAACGTGACGCAGCATCAGGGCTGCCTCGTGGACGGTGAGGGTTAACCCACAAAGACTTGGCTCAACTCCACAGGGAAACAAACGGAGCAGAGAAGATGGCATCAGGCAAGTGGTGCGGATGGATGTCTGCATGTCGCGAGTTCCACCCCATCATCGAGTTGAGCCCCCCAGTCACGCGCTTTTTGGAGGAGCATCAGGGGCTTGAAATGTGAACGTCCCCGACGCACTGCTGCTGGAAGTGATGGCCTCATTATTCACGGCTCGCGCTGTGCCCGTCTCTGCCACTCCGGCGTGTTTGAACGCAAGCGGCCGCCGCCACAATCGCCTTCATGTTTTTTAGCCACTTGGTCACTTCATCAGCATCAGCTCCCAAAATCAATTCCATCTCAGATTCATTATTTATCGAGTGCATTGTAACTCGGAGAAGGGGCTCTGGTCCTGAAGGGAGATCAATAGCTCAGCCTTTAAGAAAACAGCTAAATGAATAAATAAAGAGCTTTCATGTTATGAATATTTTTATTATTGCTGGAACATATTGAGGTGAGGTGAGGAAAAATCTGAAGGTTAATCTGAATGGAAAGAGGAGGCTGGAGACTCGCGGTGGTGTTTATTCATGAAGTGAAGAGGAGAGCGGAGCGGAGACGTTCACCACACAGGGGGCGCTCTTCAGTTAACTCGGTGGTGATGGCATCTTGGGCACCTTTATGTAGGCGTGGCCCGGCCAGGACTGGTACTCTGGATCAAGTTTATGCCTTGTTACTTAAATATCATTTTTCAGTGTATTATGAATCCTTTTCTTTATCGGCTTTGTGTTTTATTTATTTAACGCTGGCTGTCGGCCACGGCTCTGCCCGCGTAGTCAAGGAACATGACAAACTTTAAAAATCAGTAAACACCGACATGAACGGAGACTGGCGCGTGAGTGAGGAGGGCCCTCTCTGCCCGGCTCCCCACTCCTGACGTCACGCTTCCCCTGCCGCTCTCTCAGATTAGCACGGATATGTCGCTCCTGCAAGTGAAGTATGAGAGAAGTCGCAAAATCAAGCGGAGCGTTCAGGCAAATTGTACAAAAAAAACGTTAAGTAGTCCTCTCCTTCGCTAGCTTAGCGGACGTAAGGAACGTGCCGAGGCTGGCTGGTAAGCGAGGAGGGTCCCGCCCGGCTCCCCACTCCTGACGCCACGCTTCGCCCGTCCCTTCGGATTGACGCAAATAAATCGGCACCTCAGGTCAACTCTGATACTTAGCACGATGAGAGAAGTCGCAAAATCAACCGGAATGTTCCAAGTAAATTACAGAAAAAAACCCGATCTAAATCTGTGAAGTAGGTCTCTCGTGAAAAGTGGACAGGCAGACAGACCGACAGACAGACGCTGGAGTTTTAGATATATGATCCACGTGAAACATTTTAAAAAATCAATAAACAAACGGGTAGCTAAGCTGAGGCGAGATGTGCTCCAAAACATGGCAGGAGGCAGAGCCACTCGAATGGAGGTTGGCGCGTGAGTGCAGAGGGCCCTTACCCGCCTCTCCACCCAAACTGTCAGACAGAGGACTTCCACACCCCACCTTGCTGAGTAGTCACACTGAGAGGGTCAGAGTGGCCCTACGTCTCCATACCCACCAGCCTCAGCACTGGCTCCCCACAGGGCTGTGTGCTGAGCCCCCTGCTTTACACCCTCTACACCCACGACTGCATTCCTGCCCACTACAGTAACGCCAAATTAGGTTCGCTGACGATACCACGGTAGTAGGGCTCATCTCTGGGGGGACGAGTCCGCCTACAGGGATGAAGTGGAGCGGCTCACAAGGTGGTGTAGGAATAACAACTCGCTCCTAAATACAGCCAAGACCAAGGAGCTCATCGTGGACTTCAGGAAGAAGGCAGACAACATCCAGCCACTCATCATGAACGGGGACTGTGTGGAGAGGGTCTCAGACATCCGCTTCTTGGGAGTCACCATTAGGGAGGACTTGACCTGGGGAACTACACACTGCTGAGGTGGTGAAGAAGGCCCAAAAGAGACTGAGGAAGAACAACATCCCTGAGAAACTGCTGGTGTCCTTTTGCTGCTGCACAGTAGAGAGCATCCTGGCCTACTGTCTCGGTGCCTGGTTCTCCAGCTGCACAGTAGCACAGAAGAAAGAGCTCCACAGGGTCGTGAAGGTCGCCCAGCGGATAGTCGGCTCTCCTCTCCGCTCACTAGAAGACCTACAAAGTGCCTGTTGTCTCAGCAGGAACGTCAAGAAAATCCTTCAGGACCCATCACAGCCAGGACATGCACTGTTTGAACGCCTGCCTTCAGGTAGATGTTTCAGACCCATAAAGACTGAGAAGCAGTTTCTGTCCTTCAGCCATCACCACGCTGAACGCTGCTAAGTGGCCAATCTGACCGAGCGCACCGTCATTCTGAGCTAACATTAGATAAGGGACAAGTGCAATATAATGTACAGTATGTACAGGGTGGTCCAGATCTAATTATGCAACATCGCACCCGCTGCTCGACTGACAACCGTCTCCCCGCCATTTTGGAATGCAGGGCAGGTGCTGCCATCTATTGGCGACAAAAAGAATTTTTTGTGAATTCTCTGTGTAATAAACTTAATAAGCTATAGCGTAATGAAAAGTGCATAATTAAATCTGGACCACCCTATATGTGTGTATGAGTGGAAATCAATTTTCTGCTGTTATGGACAATTTTAGATGCTTATTTTATTCCCTTATTTTAGTTGTAACTTGAGTAATTGAGTTTTGTTTCTATTTTTATTTTATTTTTTCTGCACTGGAGTATTCCACCTAAAAATTTCGTTGTACAATGTCTCATCGCTACAATGACAATAAAGATTTTGATTGATTTTGATTGATTGATTGATGCCCCGCCTCCCTCCCCACTTCTGACGTCACACTTCCCCCTCCCCTCGGTCCACAGCGTCTCTCTCTGATTAGTGCGAATAAATCGCTCCTGCAAGCGAACTATAATAGCGCGATGAGAGAATGTTCAAGCAAATTATAGAAATCGTTACGTAGATCTCTCGTGAAAAGTGGACAGACAGTAAAAGACAGACAGACAGACAGACGCTGGATTTTATACAGAGAGAGATTGTGCTTATTGATTGTTATATAATGCTGGGCTTTGTTTTATATTCATTTGCTTTGTTATTTTCAACCGCCCTGTCTCATAGAAGTAGAACCTGAGGGGGCGGAGCCACCTAATTATGCAGTTGTTGGGGGAGTGGCCAGCTCTGGGTGATTTCCTCTCTCTCTCTCTCTCTTTTGTTATTGCGGACATTTGAATAATAAAGGAGGCTCATTTACAGGCCAAGGCAGGGTAGAAGGCCCACCTATGGAGTTTGGGGCGAGGCAGCCTGGGGTTGAGGCCTTTCACGTTGACACAGACCAGAAATAGGAGCTGGACTGGCATGGCCTGTTGTGTGGCTTTTTTGAGGCTTCTTTCATCTTCTTTGTGGCTTATATAGATTTGTGTGTTTACTTTTTATTTTGTGTTATTGATTTTTGTCTTTTAATTATTGTCCTGACTGTGTTTTTTTTTTTTGACTGGGTGAATTAGTTATTGTGTCTAATACTGTTTCATGGAAAACTCCTGCCCAAATGATAAGGAACAACAATCCATGAGATTACTGTGAATCATGTGGCGTGCATATTACAGCTCCATGCATTTTGCAGTCATGTGATGTGTAAAAAAAAAAACAAAACACAAACCATAACACCAAAAACCGTTCTTTTGAGTTTGGGGCGAGGCAGCCTGGGGTTGAGGCCTTTCACATTGGCACTGGCCAGAAATAGGGGCTGGAGTGGCAAGGCCTTTTTTGAGGCTGCTTTCACCTTTTTTTGTGCTTCTTTGTGGCTTGTATATTTTTGTGAATTTAGTTTTCATTTTGTTTTATTGATTTTTTTTTTTTGTGACTGGTTGAATTGGTTATTGTGTCTAATACCTTTTCATGTATGGAGAACTCCTGCCCAAATGATAAATAACAATGTTCCACAGGATTATCCATCCATCCATTATCTAACCCACTATATCCTAACTACAGGGTCACGGGGGTCTGCTGGAGCCAATCCCAGCCAACACAGGTTGCAAGGCAGGAAAGAAACCCCGGGCAGGGTGCCAGCCCACCACAATCCACAGGATTATTGTGAGCTTAAAGGTTGCTGGGAAATTGAGAAAACTTTGCCAAAGAAAAGTCATAAGGAAGGAGCAGCAGAAAGAGAGATGAATACTGAGTGAAAAAGAGAAAACCGAGAGAAGTAAACTGAAACGAAAAAAGGAGCCAAGAAGCCAAAAGAAGTGATCACCACCTAACTGCCGATTTTCACACCAAGTTCAACACTAACTTATAAAGAAAAGTTTGTTTTTCAATCCACCGTGGGATCCTGAACATTAGCGGTGCGGCCGTGTTTAACACGGAGGTAACTCACTTCACCCACCGGGTTGACCTGCAGCCGGCAGAAAAATTCCAGTGTGAAGCACCAACGCATAAATGAATCCTGTGACGTGCATAGTACAGCTCCATGCATTTTGCAGTCATGTGATGTGTAAACATCAAAAATTAATAAAAAAAAAAAACACAAACCATAACACTAAAAGCCGTTCTTTTGATTCTGGAGCTCGGCAGCTTGGGGATGAGGGCCTTTCAAGAGAGCTTAGACAAGGAATAACAAACCTTGCCCTTTCCTTTTAACTGCCATGTCTCCTGCATGTGGAGCCTAAAGGGGTGGGGCCACCTGATGATGCATCTGGTGGGAGGGGCCAGTTCAGGCAGCATTTAAACAGATGCTGAAGCTCGCACCGACGCACTGCTTCTTGGGATTTGCAGTTCTTGTCCTGCCTTTGCTTCTTCTTAACCCTTAAACTGCCACATGCTTGGAGGGTTAATGCACCCCCCAACGCCATATACTTTTTACTGCACTTTTTAAGGAAATGTCACAATTCACCAAGAAAAAGTGGATCACATATTTTTTTCATGAAAAGAGCATCACAATTACTGCAACACTGATCATTGTACACACTGCCAATGAACTGTAAAAACTATAAAAAAACGACTGTAACAATCTCTTATGATATGTAAAAGATGCAACTGATGCCATTGATGAAACTCAGTCAATCACTGAGCCAACTGCACTTGAACGGGCCACTCACAGAGGTAAACGCTGACGCTGGCAGGCCAGTCTAGTGCAGTGAGGCTGATTCACTAGGGGGCGCCAGTGCTCAAGAGCTGCCTGCTTAATTAATGTACGGCACCGAATAGACTCGGCTCCAGCATGCTGGCAAATTGCATTGGGAACCGAATATAGCTGTTTGTGGCAGTTTAAGGGTTAAAATTGTGAAAGCAGAGAATTCTGGGAAGCCAGGCCTGGATGAAGGGCTTCCTCCGTGGTATTTTTTTGAGTCCTTCTCCACTTTTTGCTCTTTTATTGTGGCAGGAATCGCAACAGCAGAATCCCTGGGGGTCCTCTTCCTAGAACGCCCTCTAGTGGATTCAGTGAATTCTGCAGTTCTGAACCCCACCTCACCTTGAAATGGTCCTCGGATAGATGAGATACACATCCAACATTAATTCCTGCCTTGGGCCCAGCACGGTTGTGGCCTACTGTAACTACTGTATGTGTCTGATGAGGTGGACTTTGACAAAGTGCAATATTTCTTTAAATGTAACTTACCTCATCTGGTTTGAAACTCATCCTGTGTGCTCATCAACCTGAAAGACAAAGAGTGAGGGTCAAGTGCCATGCTAGTTTAGCGACAGGCACAGCCTGCGAGACAGAACTACATGGACTTGACCCTGGCAATGGAGACTGGCTTTGGAAACTTGGAACATTTCCTTCTTGGCGAGGAAGGAGCCTGAGCTGGGAGGTGGTAAAGTACCACCCGGATATCGTTGGTGTCCCCTCCGCACAGCATGGATGTCTAGAAGCAAACGTTTTCATCTGGGGTGGTCTCTCATCTTCACTGGAGTTCCCATATGTGAAAGGGCTCAGGGTGGGCATGGAGATACTCACAAGCCCCCCGGCTGAGAGATGTGCAGTTGGAGTTCTCTGCAGTGGGTGACAGGATTGTCTCAATGTGGCTATGAGTCTCAGGAAGGAAAACCCGGAGAGTCTGTGCTCCTGCACCACAAAGCTTTATGGAGTATTCAGTCTTCTTGGGGAAGGTGGCAGAGGGCCTTGAATGGGTGCTGCCCACTGACTTCAGTGCACATGTGGGAGTAATGGAGGGGGACAGAACCAGGACGGTGAGCTGTGATCGGATTTGCTTTCCACACCATGTCTGACAAGCGTGCCTGGTACCAGAGCACCTTGGGTGAAAGGCCAATGATAGGCTCTGTAGTCGTGCTGTCTGACCTGAGACCATTAGGTTTCGACATTCAGGTGAGGGAAGATGAAGAGCAGTCAGCTGATCACCTGCTGGTTGTGAGTTGGAGCCGAAGTGAGAGGAGTAGACCCAATAGACCAGGGGAGCCTAAAATGAGCAGTTATGGCATCCTGGGAATGTCTGGCTGAGGTTTCCATTCACAATGAGTTTCACTTCTACCTCTGAAAGAACGTCTCCCATGTACAGAGTGTGGACCTCAGTTACAGAAGCAGCTGCTAAAAGCTGTGGTCTTAAGGTGATCAGGGAATCTCGTGACAGCAACCCAATGGTGGACACCAGAGGTGCGGAAAGCTACCAGACTCAAGAAGGTAGAATTCAGGGAAGGGCTCTCTGTGGGATCACCTGATTCAGTTGAAAGGTACGACAGACTAAGAGGACTAACGTTAAAAAGAGTTGTGGAAGCAAAACCTCAAGCATGTGAGGAGTTTGGAGAGGCCATGGAGAATGGAGACTCTATTATTCTAGCAAAGTCTTCAACGGCTCAGGTGGGGAAGCCATGACGTTGAACAGACTGTGACAAGCAGAGATGACCTCCTCAGGAGTGGAAGGAACACTTGGAGGAACCCCTCAGCTCTGTGGACATGTCCTCCAATCAGGAGGCAGCACTGGACATTTCCAGTCACTGTTTGGTGGCCCGATGACTCTATAGTGGTGAGGCTGACTGGAGATGTTGAAAGTGCTGGACGCTGTTGGGATAAAATGCTTCAGCAATTTCTCGTTTGGCATCAATGGCGACTTCAAAAATGTTGTCTGCTTGATATACTCTTCCTTCTTTCTTTGGAAAAATATTTTCGATTTGCCAGCTAAATCAGGATGGTTCTTTGTTAAAAATGCCTTTTCAATTTGGCGGGTTTCAGAGCTTCATTTGACAACATTTTGTTACACATCAGACACTGCGGTTTATCTGAATCTGAAGCACATTCGACAAATCCAAATGTAACGTAATCCTCGGTATATTTTCTTCAACTTTGGTGTTGGCTTTCTCTTGCATTTTCACAAGTCATTAGCTTCTGATTCTGATTCGTCAAAACTGTCATCTGTTTCGTGTAACGGCAACTCTGTTTTCTTACGCTTCATAAACGTATCCATTCCCTACCTACGGCAAACAACAAAATAATTATTTACTTACGAACTACAGCGAGCGTGAATGAAATAGACCAGTTACACCAGTAGATGAAGGACTGTATATTATAATATTACCATAGCGCTCTGGCCATACGTTTTAATTTCGACAACAGACTAGAATACATCTTATTGAAATTTGACGTCACCGTAGCACACATAGAATAATTAAAACCTTCATCACTAACATTACTAAAATACTAAATGGTTTGACTCTGACCGAAAAGGCTCATAGGGTACCGAAAGTAACGGCGATAATTAACAAGACGCTGCATTATTATGGAACTACGCCGTGTTAAGTAATGGATATTTCACAACGCCCTCGGGGACCCCCGCCGTATCCATCGTGGACCACAGTTTGAAATCCGCTGCTGTGGAGGCTCATGTGGCATAAAACATTGTGACGTTTATCAAAGAGAAGAATTTTACGTTGATTTATGTGTGAGACCTTTGCCTTGTATGCTGAGTTTTTTGGAGAAATATTCAGCTCTGGGACAAAAGGCAAAAAAAAATAACAATAATAATGATAATAAAGGGAACTAGAAGGTTTGTTCCAACAACACCTCAGGGTGTTACAAGGGTGCTAGAGGGCAGAGTCCATCAGATGATCGACTCAGAAATACAGGAGGAACAATGTGGATTCCATCCTGGCCGTGGTACAGTTGCTCAAGGGTGCATGGGAGTGTCCCTTTGTGCTGGTTGTGAGACGTGACGTAGGAGTATGGGGTACCTGGGCCACCCATTATGAACGCAGTATGGTTTGTGTTCAAATACGTGCAGTTAAGTCAAATTTGTTCACAGTGGGTGTTGGACTCCATCAAGGCTCTGTCATGTCACCTCTCCTGGTTGTGGTTTGTATGGACAGGATATCCTCGGAGCGCGTCCATCCATGGAGTTTCTTAATGCGGATGATGTTGTCCTCTTTGCCTCCTCTGACTCTAACCCTAACCCTAACCCTAACCTTTGCCACGCGTTCAAGCGGTTCGCTGCTGATTGTGAAGAAGCTGGGCTGAGGATTGGCTCCTCCAAGTCTGAGGTTATGGGTCCCTCTCGGAAAATAGTGGACTGGACTCTCCAACTGACGGGGGACAGCTGCCTTTCGTGGAGGAGTTCAAGGATCTCAGGATCTTGTTTACGATTGATGAGAAAAGGGAGAGTGAGATCAACAAGTGGACTGGAGTGGCTTCATCTGTTCTGAGGGTGTTGTTCAAAAACTCTTAGCTTACTGGTCGATGTATATCCCTGTCGTCACCTTTGGTTATTAGCAATGAGTAAGGATGGAAAGAATGAAATCACAAGTACGAATGGCAGAAATGAGGTATCTTCACCCGGTGGGTGGGCTTGACACTCCATGAAAGGTTGAGGAGCTCTGAGTAGGGTCAGGGCCTTCTTAATGTATAGGCAGAATGGGCACTGGCCGGGGGGCCCATGATGTTTCAGATGCCTATGTATGCTTCTGTTTTGCTATCCCAACAGGGATCCTAGCTATGATGCTGTAAAGATGCCCCTGAAAAGAGCTGCTCCTCCTCTGGATCAAAAGAAGCCAGTTGAGATGATTTGGGCATGTCATAAAGATGCCGCTCCTCCTACAGCTGCTATGGGCATGTCACAGTGGACAGAGACCCTGTGGTAAACCCTGGACATGCTGGAGCCAGGACCGTCTTACCAGCATTATAGGCCCCCGGGCAAAGCAGCACACTGAGGCCCCTACCTACACAACCACTCAGCAAGTCACAAACTACATAGATTAACATGGGGCCTCTATGCTCATGGGGGCCCCCGGGCAACTTCCCAGCGTGCCCATGCGTTAAGACAGCCTTGTCTGGAGGCTGGCTTCAGAACACCTGGGAATTCTCCAGGAAGAGCTGGAATCTCTCGCTAGTGACGGGGAACTCTGGGCTAACCTGACCCTCATCAAGAAACAGCAGATGGGAAGATAGTAGCAGCAGTAGCTCAGTCGGTAGAGCGGGTTGTCCAGCAATCGGAGGGTCGCAGGTTTGATCCTGGCTCCTGGCATGAGAATGCAGCTGTTGTGTCCTTGGGCAAGACACTTAACCTACCTTGCCTGCTGGTGGTGGTCGGAAGGATTGGTGGTGCCAGTGTTCGGCAGCCTTGCCTCTGTCAGTGCGCCCCAGGGCAGCTGTGGCTACAAAGTAGCTTATCATCACCAGTGTGTGAATGTGTGTGTGAATGGGTGAATGACTGTTGTGTTGTAAAGCGCCTAGGGGGGTTCTTGAACTCTAGTAGGCGCTATATCAAATACAGGCCATTTACCATCAGATAAAGTGAGATGTAGGGAATGAAGGAAGGAGAGATGGACTGTGTGCCTGCTGGTGATATTTTGCATATAAATCGATAACTATTATGCATTTTAGTGTTTCGTTAGACTTGGTGTACTTTCATGTTCAACTAACCAAGCCCCGAGTCTTTAGGAGTGACTCAGGATGTCAGATTTATTGTAGGGTTGGGGGGATGCCTCAAACCGGTTTGGCAAAGGGGGGATTCTGTGCAGGACATTCTATTAGACACCACAGTAGGAAGCTGGCAAGCTTCAGCTAAACAAAGGCCGTCCACTACTTGAGGGCAGATGTGAAAAAGGCACCCCTTGGTCTGACGTGTGGCTGTTTGGGATTGGTTTAGAATCGGAGGCCATCCTGTACCATGACGCCCTATTGGTCCTATAAGATTTGGAGAGGAGTGTATAAAGTTGGCCGCTTTACGGGTGAAGCCAATAGTGTAATTGTGCTCTGATTGGTTTGTGCAAATTTAGTGGCCGTTCCCTGATTGGATTCTGCTCCTCCTAACATTTCACAGAGCAAACCTCTCCCAGTCGTGCCGCTTTGTGGAATGGTTTTACCCTCTGAGCTTCCACTATTTATAGTATGATCGATCTGTGGAGCAGACACCCTGGCAGGCGAGGAGCATGATCTGCCCTCCCACTGGGACCCCGCTCACTACCCCAGGCCCCACCGTTACCGTCGATGCTGCCTGTCGTCGCTGTTTCCTCTCTGCTCGCATGCAAACACATTGATAATTCCACCATGGGAGAAAATTTGTACATTTTTGAAATATGGATTCTGTAAGTTGCCTACTTTGCCTACACCTAAGAAAGGCCCTGACCCCAACCTGCACCCCCTTTCTTTCCCAGCGCTCACCAATTATTTACAACCCAAGAGTTTACATTCCCCTCCTTACCAAGGGGCCGATCTCTCCTACACATCCAGACTGTAACCTAAGAGATAAAGGTGGTCTGTGGCTTATACAGGGTAATAATAAGATATATAGGCGTGAGCCTTTAAACTCCTAGCTCTTACATGTTAATGCTTAATAAAATACAGCGTCTACTTTTCTCGTGTGTTTTGTGAACACTAGGGGTCGCTGTTGCCCCTTTAACCCAAACAGACAGACGCTCAGGACACAAAGTAAAAGCACCAAATAGATATTTAATTATTTTCATCTCCACAGGCAAGTGAAACATCAAGCACCAAATCAACACAAATCTCTCTCTAACTTCTCCTCCTCCACACCTCCCAGCCAGCTTTGTCCACCATTCACCTGACTCTGGCTCCTTTGCTGGGTTCTTCAGCAGTCCTTTATATAGTCCTTGATTTGTCAGCACTTCCGGGTCAGACGGAGAATTCGAGTTTTTTAATCTGCCCAAAGTACTCCTGGATTTCCATCCTCATGACTTCCTAGTACTTCCGGGGTATAAGGGAAGCACAACTCTCCCCGGTTCTTCCATAGCATCCCCTGGTGGCTCCCACCAGGCCTGAGATAGTGAATTCCAAGTCCCAGGATGCCCTGTGGAAATCCAGGTCACCGCTATACTCCAGGGGAGCTGCCATCTACTGTCTTTGCTGCCTTCCCTCATCCTTTCATTCTTGGGGTGTCCCAGTCAGGCTAAGCTGCCGGCCGTCCATCACAGTTTAGAATACTTTTCTAATACGTAGAAATGACCAATTATAAAAATACATTTTTCTATAACATCTGAGTAACTACAAGTCCGTGTGTCACCTCAGTCCTCACATTTAGCATTTGTCAGGTTGTATGGGTGCCAGTATTCACACGTACCTTATAAACAGTGGTAAGTCTGCAGGATTTGAGGTATCCTGATAAAGTCCACACAATGAAGAGTACAAAAGGGCAAAGCAGAGTCAGACTGGACTCTCACAGATGACCCTTTACACTTCAGCTGTGTCCCCTGTGGAGGTGTAGAAGTGACTCCCATAGGTGTCACCATGAAGCCACCACATAACGAGGTTGCTATCCAATCTTATTCCCGTTGGCCTATGTTTTCATGCACGAGGATTGCGGTTTAAAGAAGACCCCCTTAGCGGAATGCATCAATCTTCTAAACAAAGCAGAGCTAAGAGATGAATGCCTCACATTTTCTCTCTTTCCTCAGGCATGTTAAAGACTATAAAAAATGCAATATTTCCTCTGTTAATTAGAGCAGCTGATGCATGAAAATCAGACAGACATGCTCGAGCTATCTATGGGCCTTTTAATTACTGCAGTGTCTAAATAAATAAATGCAGTGGTGGCAGCTAATGACCTGAGTGTGGGGATGGAGATGATGGGGGGGGGGGTTCTGCCAAATAATTACTTTTGGTCCTGCACTGGATCAGAAAATTGTTTGCAGTTTTATCACTGCTACTGGATGTGCTGGGTGAATACAATGAGAGACAACCTGCCAGCTCCACTTAATATTGCTAACTAGCCAAAGGACAGGAAAGACCCCACAGTACATCATTGGTTGAAAACAGGGGGTCCTGTTGGAGTTGTGACCCTCTAATTAACTGAAAGTCTGAAAATCAATACTTTTGGGGCTCTTTATTTTTGTAACGTTTCATAATAGCTACAGCATGAGTGTGGTTGGATGGGTGGAGCTTGTTTCTTGAGTGACAGCTGGCTAAGCGTTACTGTGTTTTGATAGATTCTAGGGATAGATGCTTGAGTGATGGCAGGGTGGGTGGAGCTTGATTCTTGAGTGGGAGGATTAGAAATCTGAGTATCAGTGGGCTAGGTGGGGCTTGATGGTTGAGTGACAGACAGCTTGGTGGGGCTAATGGCTTAAGTGGTAGCTGGCTGGGTGTGGCTAAGGGCTTGAGTGACGGCAGCAGCAACAAGGAAGGGGAACAAATTCTAAAACAAAGGAGGATTCCAGAAAGATGGTGGATTGTTGCATAGTCAACAAATAACAAGAGGAACATCGCCTTACTAGTGTGATAGTGATTTGCTGATCCAGTGATCCTGACAGGTTGGGAACAGCGTACAGCTATTGGTTGAATATTGGGGGTCCTGTTAGGAAGTTGGGGAGCCTCTGTTTTACACTGTGGTCACCCTGAAAGCATTTCAAATCAATCTTATGGGAAGGATCCTGAAAAAGATTTCAATAACATGTCATGGTGTTCTAAATCACTCAGTTTCCATTACTGAGCTTGTAGCAAAATGAAGAAGCTCTTCATGGGCTGGGAGGTGCTAAAAATTGCATGGGCGGGGTTTAGATGTTTGACTGGTTATGTGTGAGGCCAGGCTTGAATCTTGAATACCAGGAATATGGGTGGAGCTTGATAATTGAGTGGCAGCAAGCTAGGTGGGGCCATTTGTTTCCGTGGCAGCAGGCTGGGAGGAGCTACATGCTTGAGTGACAGCAGAGTGGGTGGAGCTACATGCTTGAGTGATAGCATTACTGGGTGGAGCTACATGCTTGAGTGACAGCAGACTAGGTGGATTTGATACTTGAGTGGCAACAAGCTAGGTGGGGGCCTTTGTTTGGGCGGCAGCAGGCTGGGATGGGACAGATGCCTGAGTGACAGCAGACTGGCTGGATCTGATATCTGATTTCAGTAAACTTGGTGGAACTTGAGGGTCACATCAGAAATCTGACAAATGAGAGGTGGAGGCCTTAGGTATAACCTGTCTTCAGTTTATCAAGCTGCCCTTTCATCCACCCCCAAGAAAATCAGGCCCAACAGACACCTCCACATTGTGGACCACTCGTAACGACTCACTCTATGGGGGCTGCTAAAGGTGTGATTGTTACATCTACCCACACCTTCACCTTCCTTTGTTTAACTCAACGAGCCGAATCAGGTCAGGTGTGAAGTGAAACTAACCTGGAGGATAAATTTGTGGTCTCTAACAACATTCCTCAGACTGAAGAAGCTGCTTGGATGAGCGGTGAAACGTATCTTTATGAGACCATCTGTGGCACTGAACCCAGAGTAGGCCTCTCTACTACTTCAGAAGAAATCTGGGATGAGGAGGACCTTTAAAAACTTTCATAGATGAAAACGAGAATGGAAAAGAAGCAGAATTTGACAACGTTTTAGAAGCTGACAATCCCTCGTCTGTCGCAAAGGACATTCAAACGGCAAGAACAATACAATACAATAGAATACAATACAATTTATTTCTGAATAGCCTGAAATCAAGAGGCCCTGCCCCTTGACAGCCCCCCAGCCTTGACTCTCTAAGAAGACAAGGAAAAACTCCCAAAAAAACCCTTGTAGGGAAAAAATGGAAGAAACCTCAGGAAAGGTAATTCAAAGAGAGACCCCTTACCAGGTAGAGTGGGTGTGCAGTGGGTGTCAAAAAGAAAAGGGGGGTCAATACAATACACAGAACAGAACACAAGTAATCCTCAATACAATTTAAAAATAAAAATCTTACAAGTAAGGAGTAGAATTTAACAGTAGATGATATCCCATAATATGATTTGGATTTGTTTAAGTCCTGGAGACCTCGGCCATCAAGCTGCCTCCCCCATCTGGCCATTACACAGCTGAGACAGCCAATCCGATGACAGGACCCCTCTACCTGATGATTCCTGCGATCCTCCATCAGGGATGACTTTACTTTAGGCAGGCAAAACAACTTGGCAGGTGGGCGGAGGGCACCAAGTGGCACATTTGAGTACCGAGAAGAGAAACAGAACAGGTGAGGAGGGTGAGTAACAAATTCTAACTGTCATGTTACTTATATTTTAGTGCTGATGACTGACAACAGAGATGCAGTCTGAACAGTTGATCAGCAGCTCTAGGCAGGGTGTGCTGAACTGAAGTCATGAGATTTGAGAGCTGAGACCGAAGGGGCATCTCTTATAGTAGCAGGCAGACCAGTCCACAGTTTAGGGGGGTCCTGTAAGTAAAAGCTCGACCTCCCACTGTTATTTTATTAAACCTTGGATTATATATATATATATATATATATATATATATATATATATATATATATATGTGATTATTTATCTTGATATTTAAGAATGGCAGATTACATTTATTGTAAATGTAAAGTATTATAGATATGCATTCAAATTGTCAGATCTGAATGCTGTTCTGTCACTGTTCTGAGTCTGTTCTGAGACTGAAGGGGCATCTCTTACAGTAGCAGTCAGACCACTCCACAGTTTAGGGGGTCCTGTAAGTAAAAGCTCGACCTCCCACTGTTATTTTATTAATCCTTGGAGTCCTAAGCAGACCGGCATCTTGAGATCTTAATGTGCGCTCAGGTTTGTAAGTCATGATAAGTTCAGACAAGTAAGCTGGACCTCCGCCATTTAATGCTTTATATGTTAAAAGGAGGATTTTGAAATCTGCCCTAAACTTAACTGGGTGCCAGTGTAAAGATTTAAGAACTGGAGTGATGTGTTCATATTTTCTTGTTCTTGTAATAATTCTTGCAGCAGCATTTTGGATTAACTGGAGGCTGAATAAAGAACAGTTTGAACAGCCAGTGAACACCGCATTGCAGTAGTCAGTCCTACTAGAGATAAATGCAGGAATTAATTTCTCACAATTCTGTTTATTCAGAAAGCGCTTTAATTTCCCAACATTTTGAAAATGGAAGAAACCTGATTTGTACAACTTTGTAATGTCCGCTTTAAATCACCTGCTAGAGTCAAAGAGAACTTGGAGATTTCGGGCTGATTCAGTAAAATTAAAGGCAATTCCAACTGAGTTAAATGATGACAGAATATTATTGTGATCAGCGTCACTCCCTCCTACAATTAACATCTCTGTTTAAAGACAAGTCGTTCTCAGCCATCCACTCCTTTAATTCACTAACACAACTAATTAAAGACAACATCGGAGAAACTTCATTTGATCTAAAAGAAAAGTAGAACTGGGTGTCATCTGCATACGAGTGAAAATGAACATCTAATGAGAGACCCCAATGGGAGCCTGTGAAGTGACAACAGTGACAGTCCCAGTACTGAGCCCTGCAGGACACCATATCTCACTTCTGTGTATAATGATGGAGTCCTGTCAGCACATTTCTACAATAGCCGTAGAAAACCTCGAAAAGACAAGGCAGGAAGATGAAAAGCACTTCTGATAATTCACATCCGCTGGCCAACACTGGAGACAACGTCATTATAACTATCACCGATGAAGACAAAGCCAAAGGAGATCTTAAAAATGTTATTGGAGTTGTTCTTCAGATAAATGATGATGGGTTTTACAAGATTGGTACCAAATATGGTGTCCTGCAGAAACTGTACTGTAGGCAATTATGTTCATATTATTTATTTATTAAGGAATCATTTCATGTTCTTCATCAGAACAACACTCACATGAATATTAACATTTTAAAACTCTCAGTAGGATGGAGACGGACCTGGTTGACTTGGAGAAGCTGCTCCGCAGTTCTAAGTTCACCAGCTAAACTGTCATCTTTGGGGTCGTCCAGCTGATCAGTCGACATCCTCGATTCTCTCGATTGTCGGTCAAGATCTCCAACAGGGTCTGGTTGTCTCCCTGTGTCCCCGAGAGGGACATTGAGGGAAGGAGGAAGAAGAAGAAGAAGAAAATTCAATGTGATTTGATTTGCTTATTTCGATTTCTTTTTCCAGAACAGAGCTTGACAGCTGCGTACAGAAATTCATACACGAGGAGGACGTAAATCAGGAGAATGAGATTCCATTGAGAACTGCGGCGATCAAAGAAGGTTACGTTTGGTGCCAAAAACGCTTCATCGGATAGGAGTCTGTGTAAGAAGAAATCAATAGTCTGCAACTCAAAATGCCATCAGAGTAATAACACGTAGATAAACTGCATATCAAGTGATCATTGCTTTATTCTTCATGTTAATTTTGTTTTGAGCTTTTTAACATGACTGCAAATTATTGATATTTTATTTTAATTACTATTCGATCAACATATGCTTTCACTTCCATACCTTTACTATGTGTAATTTAAGTTTTCTGCATGTAAATCATTTATATTCTTTTAATTTTATGTGGTTGATATGCTGATAAAATGTAATAATCTCAGTGGTTAACTTTTACAAATATTTTTATAAAGATTATTATGCTTTTATAATGCGTTTTTTCTTTTTATCAAATGGCAACAATGCCTTTAAAACTGTAAATAAATAAATAAATTTCTTTCATCTGTGGTGGGCTGGCGCCCTGCCTGGGGTTTGTTTCCTGCCTTGCGCCCTGTGTTGGCTGTCATCTCCTTCTTTCCCCACAGTCCCAAGGAACCACCTGGTGAAGGTCTTTAGCCCCGCCCTTTCCAGTCCAGCCACCATAATAATCCCAGGTGTCCCAGAAGGAGGCGTCCATTACCGTCCAGAGTCACCTGCCGGATGGAGCCGGATGGAGTTGAATTCCCACTTATGGGACACACGCTTGCAAGTGTTATTTTGTTTTGTTGTCCACAAACAATAAAAGGGATGACCCCATTGGCACCCCAAAATTTGAGTATATTAGCATATCCAGACCTGTCATTTCTGCATGCGCGAGTAGGAGGCCGCGGATGGACCACATCGAAAGACGTTCGCCGGCCGGGAGTGGCGGGGTACTAACCTTTCTCCTTTGTTTTCCAGGACAAAAGACGCTCCGCCATAGGAACTTTCCCGCACTACGTCCACTTCCGCCCTTCCTCCGCCATCTTCCCTGACGTCAGCAGTCCCATCATCCCTCACGCCTCCTTCCCAGCATTCCTCCACTTCCGGCTCCTCCCTTATAAAATGGCCGCCGACGCCTAGAATGGCGTCACTCATACCAACTGTTTTTGTTTATATAATTTTGACCTTTTGAATAGTGGATTGTCCACAAACCCCAAACCTTTGTGCTGTCTGTTGTTGAGTCTTTTACAATATATATATATATATATATATTTACTGTATACATATTGTGGTGGACGGCAGAGTTAGGGTTGTGCTCAGCTGGGACACCTGGAAGGACCGGGAGAGGGACTATGCTTCCCCCGGGCCACGAGAGGGCAGTGACCCTGGTCGTTATAAGGGGCCATGGGAACTGAGCATGGAAGCTCAACCCTATTGGGGCCCGTGGTCACCCCAAGGGGGCGCCCAGAGGATCGTAGAGCCCTGGACGTCAGCACTTCTGCCACACCCGGTTGTGCTGGCGGAAGGACTTCCAGGGACACCCAGAGTGCTTCTGGGTGCTCATGCGGCACTTCCGCCACACCAGGAAGTGCTGCCGGTAGATCATCAGAGGGCACCTGGAGCACATCCGGGTGAATATAAAAGAGGCTGCCTTCCTCCGGTGGGGCGGAAGAAGACAAAGCTCGGGAGAGAGGAGCAGAGGCGGTGAAGGAAGGACCATTGAGGGGGCCCGGACTGTGAAGGGAATTTGGTGCAGGGGACACTGTGTTGTGTGCGGGACTTTTATGTAAAAAAACGTGTGTGTTTAGGAACTGCTAGTGTGTGCCTGTTTGTGTTCGGGCTGGTTTACCACAATATATATAAATATACAGTATATATAATGGATGTTAGAGGTCGCTGCTGCCCCTTAAACTCAACAGACAGACGATCAGGACACAGGCTAAAAGCACTGAGAAGTATTTTTATTTCTACTCTTCTCAACAACATTGCCCTAAGCACCACAGCCACAATAAACAGGCAAATCAACACAAATCTCTCTCTGTCTTTTCTCCTCTACACCTCCAGGCAAGCTTTGTCCACCTCCACCCGACTCTGGCTCCTTTGCTGGGTATCATAAAGGTCCTTTATATAGTTCTTGACCGAGAAGTGCTTCTGCTCTTCCATCCACATGACATGGCAGCACTTCCGGGTCAGACGGAGAATTCAAGTTCTTTATTCCGGGCTATAAGGGAAGCATGACTCCTCCCTGGGTCCTTCCATGGCACCCCTTGGCGGCACCCAACAGGGCTTAAATAGCGAACTCCAAGTCCCAGGATGCCCGGGGCACCGCTACACACCAGGGGAGCTGCTATCTAGCATATTGGAGGAGGCAATGTCCAAAAGTAGCTGCCTTACCCCATTCTGCCATTCTCGGGGCATCCCTTACAATATATATATATATAATTTGTCATTCACATACGAGTAGGAGGGCGTTGTGTGGACCAAGCCAAGGTAATTCCACGCCAGGCCAGGAGGTGGCAGGGTGTACTAAACCTTCTCCTCTTGTCTCTGCACACCAGCCGAGGGGAAATCCTGTCTGACTCAACATTGAAGACGTCACTTCCGGTTCCGGCCGCCCAGACTAACGTCAGAAGAAGGTCACTTCCGGTCCCTCAGGTCACTTCCAGTTTAATCGCTTAAAACCGCCATCTTTACAAAACTTCGGCAGTTCATGCCTGGACTCCAACCAAGACATTTACTTCAAAAAGCAACCCACTGCAGCCAGGAATAATACATGAGTGGCTGCCCCAAACCTTTTTAAGTCTGATTTTTTCACAATGTATATATATATATATATTTTTTTTATATATATATGTGTGAAAATGTGCTGTAAAAATTAAAAAAGAGGCATTTTTTTCGCAAATCTCCTCAAGCCCACCCACGATGCTCACCTCTCCACCTCTTCAAGCACATTTTGTGATCTCCACAGAGAGTGTCACTCCCGTGGGATCGGCCCGCCGCGCTTTGCTGCCTCCTCCTGCCTTTAGGCTGGCAGAGAGCGTTTGAGAGCCAGTGGTCCGTCGCTAATTGGTGTCGGGCACAAATCTGACAAGCTCATCTGCAGAGGGGAGAAGAAAATGTAAACAGTAACCAAGACGTACCACTGAGGAACAAAAAAAAAAACCAAGAAGAAATGAAGACGCGCGTTTTAGAAGAGTTGACAGAACAGAGCCGTCTCCACAGACCGGGTGACCTCAGGGAGAAATTTGAACAAAACTCGTCAAGCGTCTCATCCGTCCCTTGAAATTCTAGGTGCCACTTATCACTGTGAAGTGTCGCGGTTAGCAGCAGTAGCCGGAAGGCAGTAGTCCACTCTGGGGGGACGTCCAGTCACAAACTGATATGGACCCCCATGGGAGACTCCAAAATCAGGAGCAAACATTCAAAGATGGGCACAAAGTCCACCACAGTGGGCAAAGCTGGTGCTTCTGTGCCCATTTCAAAGCATTTCAAATTTTCTTTTATTGTCGGTTGATTTTTTGTTTTATTTTCTTTTAACCCTTCAGGTGTTTCCGTCTTTTCTCTGGCGGTATCACCCAGGGCTGCTCTGGATGCCATCCTGCAGGGTTTTTCCTGAAATGTATGCATCTGTATGGTGGTGCAAGAAACTCCATGTCGCTTAATGGACAAGTGTGGCAGTTTTAAAGTGGGAGGCTTTTCTATACAGTCATGTCATTTGGCTACTTGCATTGTTTTGTGAAGTGAAGCGTCTTTTCATACATTTTTAAGCCAGCAGAGGGCGATTTATAGAATTAAAGGCAGCAGGGTCAGTGCAGGGGATGAGAGAACGAAACAACAAAACTGAAAGGAAGCAGTCGCTAGTTGGGAAGCGCGAGCAGCGGAGGACGAATTGGGCCGCACCGCACCACACCGCAGATTAGAGCACCATGGGGGGAGCCAATGAGAGAGGCCAGGTGGACGGATGGGGTCCCGATGTGGCACCTTAGGAGCAGAGGTGGCAGGTGGTCGTCCATGGCCCCTAATGAGGACGGCGTAACAGACTGAAGGGACACTTGCAGCTTTGCATTTCTGATTTGGATTTTGACGTCAATTGGTGTACGTATTTTAAACTCTCTGTAACCCGGATTTAATTTTGATGTCACAACTTTATGAATGATTTATTCATTTTATGACTTATTAATTTTGCTGTTTTTCACATTTTTGAATGCACTTTATTTTCACAGTGTTTGACAAGTAAGTCTCATGTTTGTTTACTCCTTCATCCTGTTTATTGGCAGCCATTACTGTCGACGCCCTGGGAAGCAGAAAGTGCCAAGGCTGCAGGTACACGGGGCATCACAGCCTCTCCTGAAGTCATGTGATCGGCTCAGCACACCACACTTGCCATCCCAGAGTTATAGAAGATGGAAAGGATGTCCCAACCCACAGTAAAGACTAAAAACATGGAGTCTCGCTCCTCAGCATTACGAGTCCAGTCCGGCCTGTCATTGATGTGGACCCCCCACGTACACCTGGCAGCGCAACACCACCACATCAGTGCCAGGAGTGACCCGACACAGAGGCTCCCCTTCATTTCTCTTTTCAATCTTTTTCTCTGAATTTCTGTTAATATTGTTCAGTCTGTTTATTATGTACTAGCTGTACCCCGTGGCTCTGCCAGCATAGTAATGAAACAGGACAAACATTAAAAATCAGTAGACGTTGGCACCGTATATCTGATCATGTTCATCTCTGACGGGAGAGCGTTCCCTGCGTGGCCGTCATACCTCCGGCAATCAGCAGCTCCCCTCTAAAACACACGGAGCTCTGATCTCAGTCTCTCAAAAACGTCAACCGTTACTCCTTAACAGTCTCTAGATGATTATGTCTGCTGAACAAACAGGTGTCACTAGCTAAGCAGAGGCGATGTGCGCTCCAACACGTGGCGACAGGTAGAGCGACTCAAACAGAGGCTGGCGAGTGAATGAGGAAGGCCCCGCCCTCCTGCTCTCGGCCCACAGCCACTCCGTTACATTTGCATGAATACATCGGTATCGCAAGTGAATTCTGGTACTTAGCACAATGAGAGAAGTCGCAAAATCAACCAGAAGGTTCTAGCAAACTCTAGAAAATAATCAGATCTAAATCCGTTAAGTAATTCTCTCGAGAAAAGCAGAAAGACATACAGACAGAACGCGCTTGGACCACGAAATTTTGTTTCTTAGCGAGCCCCTATGGGCCGAGGGTATTCGACATTCCAAATTTCAAGTCCTCCTGGCTCCGGAGAATTCGTGATGAGTGAGTCAGTGGGATTTAACTTTTATATATATCGTTTTTACTCGTGTAAGACGCGCACCCTAATTATTACAAAGAAAATCATGAAAATCATTTTGCCCTGTGTACGGCGCGCGTTGTGATTGTATAGGAAGCATTCGGGGGCACGTTTTCTGCCAAATGCCCTTCTGTTTTTATTGCATGACGAAAGTTTTTCTTTCTTCCGTCTCCAATCTCGAACACATGACTCTGGAACATTGTACTTGCGACCTGCTGCCCGATTTCCTATCTTCTCTGCTTCCAAAATCACTTTTAGTTTCTCTCCGCCGTGAAGGAGCGTAACGCTTGCTACTCTACATGCTGACTGACGACGCCAAACTGATTCAAAACGAGCGAGAGACTGAGAGCGGGCAAGCGAGAGAGAGAGAGAGAGAGAGAGAGAGAGCGAGCAGAAGAAGTAAACATTACATATTATATCATTTCCTCGCGCACCTGATTTTCTAATGCTAATTTTCGAAAAATGTGCGTGGTACACGTGTATATACGGTATTGATTACATTTGCTCAATGTATTGTGATTTTTGTTATTTATGAATTACCGTATATACTCACATATAAGTTGGATCTGGAAACCGAAAAATCGATCATAAAATCAGACCCGACTTATACACCCATTCAAAATGCAACGCTTAATATTTTTCTTTACGTTTTCGCCTCCTCCAATCTCACATCAGTTTCTCAGACTCATCAAATTTTGTTGCAGCAACGGAGTTTCCAATTTCTTTCGCCACTTCCACGACGTTTTATTTAAAACCAGTTTCATATTTTCTTCTGATCGATTGCTCCATTGTAGATAAGAGATGCTCTTACGATAAAGGTGTATGAGAGTGTGAGATACAAAAACACCAAACAGTTCAGACGTCACTTAGGAATAGTTTGGGTATTAAATACCGTCCGGTCACGTAGGCACAATAGAGAGAGAAAAGGCCGTGCGCTCCGTGGTTACTCTCTCAGGTGGGCAGGCGTTAGCATATCATAATCTCTTGGACCAATAGTGGAAGTTTTACACATTTAACTTGCATGACCGACATTATAAAATAGCAGAAATTATACCGTAAAATCAATTCCCGACTTATCCGCGAGTATATATACGGTAGTTGTCCTTAATTTATGACGCAGTGTCTATGTGTGTGTGACGTGTTCTGCTCTGTTTCTTGTATTTTATGAGAGGCGGGCCACCCGTACCTCACGGCTAAGGCTCCGCCCCAGCCTTTAAAAGCAGTCCACTGAATGGGCGGAGTGACGTTTGGTGATTCTTTGTGAGGTTTCTGGTCTTTTGTTTCAGTTTATCAGATTTCATTTTGAGACTCGTTGGCTTTGGACTGACTTTCAGAGAACTCCTTTTCGCTCTGTGTGTTATTTATTTATTTTTTTAAGTTTTTGCTCTTTTTTTTTGTTGTCATTAAATATTTTCATTTCTTAAGATTCCTTGTGGGACTTGTCTCTTCACGCTGGAGTTTTAGGCTTCTCCCTCTTGTGATATATTTATTGACTTATTAATTTTGATATTCTTGACATATTTAGTAACATAATGAATTTATTGCCAGTTCTCCTTTTCTGATGCCTTTTGGGCCAAAGTTTCCTATTTAATGTAGGATCAGGTGCCCCCATACAATAGATGACCCCATTTTGAGGAAGGCCAGTTAGGATTCGGGCCTGTCTGTCTTTTGAAAGCCTCACTCGTTTTTATCACGTGGTGCTACAAGTACAACATTTTGTGACGTCCAGGCGAATAAGAAGCACACAGCAAGCACTTGTCTGGGGGAGTCTTCCAAATGCCAGCTGGCATTTTATTTGATACTAGAAGTGTAAGCCGGTGCTGTAAAAAGCCCTGGCATTTCAATCAATCAATCAATCAATCAATCGCATCAGTTGTGTATTTGTGGTTAAAGCGCGATTCTCTCTCCTCAGAGGTTCCGTTTTGTCCACATTCTCGCCTCGCTCGTGTATTAGCAGCTAAGTGAGTTTCTCTTTTCTCGGCGGGTTCACTTTGGTGACGGAGTCGATTTCTTTGAGCGTTATGTTGTAGCTTCGCACTTCCGGGCCGGACAGACAGACAGACACACCCACTCTTCCACGTGTCGACGTTTAAATATAAGATGCTGTGATATAAATGGCCACCTGTTGTCTGGGTCACGCGGACACCTCCAAAGTAATAAGACCAGGTCGCCTTTGTCCTGCCTGCCCTTTAACTGTTCGCTCCCTTCACACCCTGATGCTGTTTTCCTTCCCCATTCCCACAAACACAGAACCTTCTCTTCTCCTCCACTCCCCCCTTTCAGCTTTGTCTCCCTCCTCCCGCCTCTCGCTCCCGGAGTGGTGGCTGTTGGCTCCCTTTATAGTCCACCCTGAAGTGCTCCAGGTGTTTGAGGACAGATTTCCAGCTGCACTTCCGGATGTGGCCGTGTTACAGCCTATAAAGGCTCAGGAAGCCGTGCAGCTCCCCCAACAGGGATGTGACACTATTGTGGCCCCGATGCAACCCAGGGGGGCTGCCACCAAGTGTGCTGGGGGATGTAATGTGAATTCCATGGCTGCTCCCCCGGATCCAGATGTCCCATCCAGGCATGGGTCCCGGCCATCCGTCACAGGTTATGTTTTCCTTTCCTTTCTTGCTGATCAAACTCTCCCAAAGTCAAGTTACATTTAAGATACGTTTTTTTATTCCAGTTTATTTTTGCTTATCAAACTTTCGAGATTTCGATTTATGATGTGTTTACGTGTTTTCTTTTTTGCTGATCTAACGTTTCTCGGGTATAGTTTTGAGTTTCAATATTGTTATTTCTTCCATTTTATTTTTGCTTTTCAAATTTCTCACGAGTTCAATTTCGACCTACGATAGGTTTATGTTTTCCTTTCCCTTTTTGCTTGTCAAACTTTACTTGACTACAATTTCGATTTACAACATGTTTTCCTTTCCTTTCTTGCTCATCAGACTTTTCCCAAGTACAAGTTAAATTTAAATTTAAGTTATTTCTTCCATTTTATTTTTGCTTTTCAAATTTCTCACGAGTTCAATTTCGACCTACGATAGGTTTATGTTTTCCTTTCCCTTTTTTGCTTATCAGACTTTTCTCGACTGCGATTTCAATTTACAATGGGGTTATTAATTTCTTTTCTTTTTTGCTCATCTTCAATTCTTGATACACATCCTGATTGCTGCTCACTTAAGCTTTCAACTTTCTTGGGTCTGAAATCTTTGACTTAGCAACATCTCCTGCTTCCAGTTTTTACTCAAAGCTACCGCCGCCTGTTAAGCAGGAGTGACGCATTCAAATTATTTGTGGGTTTCTTTGTGTCTTTCGACGAGTTCTTCTGCTCATTTTGTTGGTTTTGGTGGTCCCTGACTCTGAGTTGGATGTTCATTTTTTTCATCTGAAGCCTTCTCATGCTTTTGTTCATTTCTTTAGTCCCTTAATCACCGCCATTTTGTCCCCCGGCGCTGTTAGGGGCGTGTCCTCAGAGGTCGCGACTGCGCATCAGGACTGAAAGGTCACAAAGGGAACACTTCTTGTCCGAGTTTGTGGATACAAAACCCCTTTGAGCCTTGCAAATCTCTTTTTTCTAAAGTTTTCTTTGTCTGGTGTCTGTGTATCTTTGGCTCTCGTTTTGGCTTTGGTGACATTCCAATGGAAATCCCGGCTCTTTTTCCACTTTTCCCATCTACGTGTTTTCGCCTGGTTACTCAGTAAGCTTTTTCTTTTTGCTTGTCTCTCTAGCACGACACCACCTCGTGCCGTCAGTACAAACAACATCTTAATGCGATGAGAAAGTCGGGGAAAAGCAAACGAACGAAGTGCAGCGAGAGACGCCAATTCGAGTCTTATTAAGAGACTGGTGGGCTGCGGGCCGACGCCTTTGGCTACGCGGGACAGAGCAATCTGTTTTGTCTGTGATTTCAATTTAAATTCCGGTTTTAATTTGCTATACTTTATAAAGAGATCTCATGCATAATGTAACGCATGTGCGCGATTACATTTGTACCAATTAATTATTAATAATGTAAATTATAATAATAATAACTGTTGACTGCCCTGATGCTACTGTCTTGGCCTGTGTTATAAATAATTGAAGAGCCGCCTGTAAACAGCACCTATAACAATATTTTCTCACCAAATAGCACGGAGCAAAAGAAAAGAAAAATAATGAATGAGTCGGCGTGTGCTCCCTCGGCGGGTCTTGGCGTCTGTGTCTGCTTCCAAACGAGACCCCGAACGGCTCAGCCTTGGGTACACAATGGAGGCCTTTCACTCGAAAGCGTATTTGTATTGGCCTCCGTCTGATGAAATATTCAGGAGGCGCTGCTGCGTTCGTGCGGGGCTTTCGTGACATTAGGAGAGATTACCAATTCAAATTAACAGATGACGTGTCGCCGGTGCGGCCGATTCGAGGTACGAGGGAGGTGTCACTGATCTGTCCGTTCATTTTGGGGGACTGACCCTGGGTGGAGTGTCAGAGCATTGCAGGAATCTTGGCCACGTTTGGGGTCCGCAGTGCTCTGCAAAGATGGGACAAAGCATCTGTCGTGTAACGGGTCGTGTTGTTCGTTTTTCATTCAATGCTGTTCATCATGTTGGTTCGATCCTTTACTCATGTTGGCCGTTTTCTGAGCCACAGAACTAATTTCTGTCATTTCTCGATTCTCCAAATAGTTCAAGAGTTGTGTACATTTTGGACCGCGTTGGCCGCCATTTTAAGTTCCTACAGTCACCTGTCACTAGGTCCGTGTCCCACCATTGGCAAGGGCGTGGCCTCATTGCTGATTGGTGAAACAGTTGTCGTCAATCGAGCGCACACCAAATGAAATGTTGGGCTGCCAACCATAGTATCTGTGGCAGCGAGTCAAACTAAAGAGGCACAAATAAGAACAACTGGCAGGCTGTTGAGTCTCCAAAACAGAACGGAGTGGTCAGGTTAGGTCAGGGATCTGTCCTAAATGTGACGTCACCTTCTGGGACCGTCTCAGTCTTATTGTCCTCGGACAGGAAGGGACGGAGTCAGTTGTCCTCATTTGGGAATCTTCTTGGAGCTGTGGGTGGAAAAAGAGGTCATGTTGTCCGCATCAGTGGCCCCTCGTGTCCCGGAGTGGCGGTGCTTACCTCTGATGAACCTGGAAGGTGACCCTCTGACTTACAAGTGTGACGCAGGTTGAGGTCAGTGGTAGGTGCTCTTCCTTCTTTTATTGCCTGAACTACACAGAAAGACTTTTGAAAAGGAGCATGAAGGGAAAACGTAGGCAGAGGCGCACAGAGTTTGTTAACCAGAAACAAAATGGGAAAAACAGAAATCATAGTCAAAGGCCATAAAAAAGGAGATGTGTTTAAACTTCTGGACCTGGCAGGCCTAGTGGTAAGTACCCGAAAGGCCGATATAAAAGCCCACCTACCTACCATCATAACCCTTCACATGGCTGTCGAAATCTCACAGTCCACTGCCACAGAGGCCTATTCCTGAAAGGCCGCCACACTTGTCTGCTGTCAAAGTTAACTGGTGGCAAACTGGCCTTCACTATATCACCAGACTACACACATAATATACCAGTGTCCTGTTACGCTGTCATGCTAGTTGTGCTGCTGGTCAGTTTAGTTTTGGCTTGTAGGTTTCTAGAATGAAACGGAAAGGATTTCAGGAGAACATCAAAACCTTAAAACAATCGGGATGAGAACAGGGCCATTCAGCCCACCAAACCTCACCAGTCCTGTCCACTTAATTCCTATAAAATAACATCAAGTCGAGTTTTGATGGTCCCTAATGTCCTCCTGCCCACCACACTACCTGGTCGCTTATTCCAAGTGTCTATCGTTCTTGGTGTAAAGAAAAACTTCCTAATGTTGGTGTGAAATTTCCCCTTCACAAGTTTCCACCAGTGTCCCTGTGATGAACTCAATTTGAAAAACAGTCGTGATTCGCTGAATGAATTCCACTCATCATTTTAAACACTTCAGTCAGGTCTCCTCTTCATCTCTGTGAAGGCTCAGCTCTTTTAATCTTCACTCATAACTCATCCCCTGTAGCCCTGAAATCAGCCGAGTCGCTCTTCTCTGGACCTTCTCTAGTGCTGTTATGTCTTTATGGAGACCAAAACTGCACACAGGACTCCAGATGAGGCCTCACCAATGTGTTATAAAGCTGAGCAGAACCTCCTGTGACTTGTACTGCACACATCAAGGCGCTATATAACCTGACAGTCTGTTAGCCTTCTTAATGGCTTCTGAACACTGTTGGGAAGTTGATAGCTCAGAGTCCACTACGACTCCTAAATCCTTATCATAAGGTGGACTCTCGATTTTCAGACCCCCCATTGTGTATTCAAACCTCACATTTTTACTTCCTATCTGTAATTTTTTACATTTACTGACATTAAATTTCACCATTCACAAATCTGCCCAAGCCTGTCTGCTGTCCAAGTCCTTCTGTAATGATATAACGGATTCCAAATTATCTGTTAATCCACCTATCTTGGTATCATCTGTACACTTCACCTGCTTGTCCTCATATTCCTATCTAAATCATTTATAGATATTAAAAATAGCAGCGACCCCTGCACTGCCCCCTGCTGGTCACCACTCTTAACATCGGCCAGTTCTGATGAGGTTCCTCGCACCATCACCCTCTGCTTCCTGTGTCTGAGCCAATTCTTCACCCATCTAGATCCTGCACTGCCATTTCTTTTAGTCTGATGCCCACCCTCTCATGTGGCATCTCATCAAATGCTTTCTGAAAGTCAAGAGAAATAATCTCATACATTCAACTATTCTCCTACCCTTTAATTACTTCCTCATAGAATTTCAGCCTGTTAGTCAAACACGACCTCCCTCTTCTGACCCCACGCTGACTGTCCTGTCCTTGCCAGGTGTTTCTCAATCTTCTCCTTAATAATTCCTTCCATTCATTTTCCTGTGATGCCCGTTAAACTTACTGGCCTCTAGTTGCTTGGATCTGCCCGCTCACCCTTTTTACAGTGGTGTGAAAAACTATTTGCCCCCTTCCTGATTTCTTCTTCTTTTGCATGTTTGTCACACAAAATGTTTCTGATCATCAAACACATTTAACCATTAGTCAAATATAACACAAGTAAACAAAATGCAGTTTTTAAATGATGGCTTTTATTATTTAGGGAGAAAAAAAAAATCCAAACCTACATGGTCATGTGTGAAAAAGTAATTGCCCCCTGAACCTAATAACTGGTTGGGCCACCCTTAGCAGCAATAACTGCAATCAAGCGTTTGCGATAACTTGCAATGAGTCTTTACAGCTCTGGAGGAATTTTGGCCCACTCATCTTTGCAGAATTGTTGTAATTCAGCTTTATTTGAGGGTTTTCTAGCATGAAGCGCCTTTTTAAGGTCATGCAGGTCATAGCATCTCAATTGGATTCAGGTCAGGACTTTGACTAGGCCACTCCAAAGTCTTCATTTTGTTTTTCTTCAGCCATTCAGAGGTGGATTTGCTGGTGTGTTTTGGGTCATTGTCCTATTGCAGCACCCAAGATCGCTTCAGCTTGAGTTGACGAACAGATGGCCGGACATTCTCCTTCAGGATTTTTGGTAGACAGTAGAATTCATGGTTCCATCTATCACAGCAAGCCTTCCAGGTCCTGAAGCAGCAAAACAACCCCAGACCATCACACTACCACCACCATATTTTACTGTTGGTATGATGTTCTTTTCTGAAATGCTGTGTTCCTTTTACGCCAGATGTAACGGGACATTTGCCTTCCAAAAAGTTCAACTTTTGTCTCATCAGTCCACAAGGTATTTTCCCAAAAGTCTTGGCAATCATTGAGATGTTTCTTAGCAAAATTGAGACGAGCCCTAATGTTCTTTTTGCTTAACAGTGGTTTGCGTCTTGGAAATCTGCCATGCAGGCCGTTTGTGCCCAGTCTCTTTCTTATGGTGGAGTCGTGAACACTGACCTTAATTGAGGCAAGTGAGGCCTGCAGTTCTTTAGACGTTGTCCTGGGGTCTTTTGTGACCTCTCGGATGAGTCGTCTCTGCGCTCTTGGGGTAATTTTGGTCGGCCGGCCACTCCTGGGAAGGTTCACCACTGTTCCATGTTTTTGCCATTTGTGGATAATGGCTCTCACTGTGGTTCACTGGAGTCCCAAAGCTTTAGAAATGGCTTTATAACCTTTACCAGACTGATAGATCTCAATGACTTCTGTTCTCATTTGTTCCTGAATTTCTTTGGATCTTGGCATGATGTCTAGCTTTTGAGGTGCTTTTGGTCTACTTCTCTGTGTCAGGCAGCTCCTATTGAAGGGATTTCTTGATTGAAACAGGTGTGGCAGTAATCAGGAAATTGAACTCAGGTGTGATACACCACAGTTAGGTGATTTTTGAACAAGGGGGCAATTACTTTTTCACACAGGGCCATGTAGGTTTGGATTTTTTTTTCTCCCTAAATAATAAAAACCATCATTTAAAAACTGCATTTTGTGTTTACTTGTGTTATATTTGACTAATGGTTAAATGTGTTTGATGATCAGAAACATTTTGTGTGACAAACATGCAAAAGAATAAGAAATCAGGAAGGGGGCAAATAGTTTTTCACACCACTGTATATAATGGGATGAAATTGGCCATTTTCCAGTCCTTTGGTACTTCCACAGTGCACAGTGACTTCCTAAAAATGTGTCAAACGTTTCTATCTGCACTCGCTGGCCTCCTTAACAACTCGAGGGTAAGTCTGATCTGGTCCTGGTGATTTGTTTGATTTCATCTTATTTAATCTGAGCAGCTCTTCTCTCTCTACAATTTCCAAATCCCTCAGTACCTCCTTAGTAGTCCCTGTTACTGCTGGAGGTTATCCACTTGCTCACTTGTGAACACCTCAGGATAATGTGAGTTTAGAGCGTCTGCTATTTCATTGTCTGTGTCTTTTAATTCCCCTTTACTGTTTCTGATGCACTTCACCTCCTCCTTGACTCTTCTTTTACTTCTAAAACACTGAAAGAATCTCTTAGGGTTGTCATTCACCTCATCTGCTATATTCCTCTCTAACTGCCTTTAAGCCTCCCTAATATCCTTCTTAACCCTTAAACTGCCACATACTTGGGGAGGTTAATGCACCCCTCGACAACAAATGCATTTTTGCTGCACTTTTTAGGTAAACATTACAATTCACAATAAAATGTGAAATATTAATGGAACAAATTTTTTTTCATGAAAAGAGCATCACAATTACTGCAAAACTGATCATTGTACACACCGCCAATGAACCGTAAAAACTATTTAAAAAAAATACAGCAACAATCAATTATGACATGTACAGTACAAGGTGCAACTGATGCCATTGATGAAATTCAGTAAATCCCTGAGCCAACTGAACTTGAACTGGCCGCACACAGAGGCCAACACTGATACTGGCACGCTAGTCTAGAGCAGCGGTTCAATCCCAAGGACAATGAGGCTGCAGTTCTGTAGGGGCTGGCAGTGGTCATGAGCTGGCCGCTCAATGAATACACAGCACTGACTGATCAGCTCCAGTGTGCTGGCATGACTATAGCCTGTTGCAGCATTCAATGAATGTACGTCACCGAATATACTCGGCTTGCTGGCAAATTGCATTGGGAACCGATTATAGCCGGTTCCGGTGGTTTAAGGGTTAATGGTTGCCCTCATGTTCTCTCATATGCCCTACAGTTCACTTTGGAGTTATTTTTCTTATATTCATTAGTCCTTTGTTTTATCCTTTCCAGCTTCATTGTTAAGATTCTATTAACCCATTACAGAGTTTTTAAAATCTCCTATTAATTCCAGATTTCGACATGTGCCTGTGTTGGCTGGGATTGGCTCCAGCAGACCCCATGACTCTGTTTAGCAGATTCAATGGATGGATGTCCTGTATTACATGTAAAACATTTTTAAACTGTTCCACTGCTCCTTGACTGTCTCCACATTTAACATGGAGCTGGACAGTTTGACATTCGTGGCAGAGCGACGGGCACTGAGCAGACTCCTGTCAATCATGGAGAATCCACGGCATCCACTGAACAGGATCATCTCCAGACAGAGGAGCAGCTTCAGAGACAGACTGAGGAGACCCCACACTATGTGACTCTTAGGGGGGAAACATTAACATTATACAAAGTTATTATCTGTTATACCTGCATTGTTATCACTCTTTAATTTAATATTGTATTTATCAGTATGCTGCTGCTGGAGTATGGAAATTAATAAAGTATCTATCTATCTATCTATCTATCTATCTATCTATCTATCTATCTATCTATCTATCTATCTATCTATCTATCTATCTATTATATAGTGCCTTTCACATCTATCTATCTATCTATCTATCTATCTATCTATCTATCTATCTATCTATTATATAGTGCCTTTCACATCTATCTATCTATCTATCTGTCTATCTATCTATCTATCTATCTATCTATCTATTATATAGTGCCTTTCACTCTATCTATCTATCTATTATATAGTGCCTTGCACATCTATCTATCTATCTATCTATCTATCTATCTATCTATCTATCTATTATATAGTGCCTTTCACTCTATCTATCTATCTATCTATCTATCTATCTATCTATCTATCTATCTATCTATCTATCTATCTATCTATTATATAGTGCCTTTCACATCTATCTCTCTATCTATCTATCTATTATATAGTGCCTTTCACATCTATCTATCTATCTATTATATAGTGCCTTTCACATCTATCTATCTCTCTATCTATCTATCTATCTATCTATCTATCTATCTATCTATCTATCTATCTATCTATCTATCTATCTATAAGCTTATCCCAGTCAATACTAAATAAAAGTTGTTGCATCTGCTCAAAAATTGCCCTACCAAAATTAAACTTAACAATTTTTCTCTTGGCATCCGCACCTTGCAAAGCACTGAGAATTGTATTATATGATGGTCACCTGACCCTAGTGATCCAATCACCTCTGCACCCTCAGTTCCATCCCAGTTATTACAAAACACTAAATCTAGACAGACTTCAGCCCACACTGTTGTGTCACAAACAGTCACTGATTAAGTCTAAAAACTCCCGCTCTTGTCCCAGTTAATTTTTTGGACAGTTAAAGCCCCAACCCCATGACTATAATAACGTCCTGTAAATTTGCCTTTTTAATATCAATAAAAAAATGTGTGTTGAGATTTCTGTCTTCATTGGGTGGTCTGTAACACACTCCTAAAACAAGGCCCCTTTCCCTAATGCTTTCCAGATGAAGCCAGATGTCCTCACTAAGATGGGCTCATCGTCCAACTAAGATAAACAGCCACCCCAGCTCCTTTTCTGTTCTGTCTGTCCTTCCTATTAAATGTGTACCCCTCAATGTTACACTCATCCCCATTTTTGTTATTTAGTCAGGTTTCTGTTACTTCTGTAACGTCGTAATTATGCAATAAGCCAGGTGATTTTGAATGTGTTGCTCATTTTACTTTTGTATGTAAACACTGAGTTAGAATTGACTTTACTCTGCATGTTCTTTCCGCACTATTGTATAATGTAATCGATAGACAGATAATACTAGTAGTGTTAATTGTCTTGTCCTTTGTACTGAGGACAGTAAAATTCTTTCTCGACAAGCTCCATGTCACTACTTGCCACCACCATGGTACATTTCCACCAAGGCACTCCTCAACTGTCCTCCTTTGTCCTGTTCCTGAGCTCTCACCTCCTGAAACCTGGTAGACAGCCTACTGGCACTACATGAATGCCACATTCTCCAATGGCCCGTCTTCCGATGTCCTGGTCTTTCTGCCTGTTGCCTTGCCAGTCTTGCCAATTGATGGTCACAATCACAACCTCGCTGTTACTTTTGTCTGCTGTCGTCCACCTCTAGAAGGTCCAGTGTGTTTGCTCCGCTCGTCCTTGATGGTTTGTTTCTGTTCCCTGATACCACACCAGCCCCGCACTGGGCATGTGGTTCTTCCGCCTGGACTGTCACACCCCCACACTGGCCGTCACCTCCATCTGAGCTGTTGCCATGACAACTCTGTGTCCTCTGAGCCTTTACTGCTTAAAGCCCACAGCGGTCAGGCTGTCAACCCTTTGTGTGCCACTCCAGGTGTCTCTCCAGTGGCTGGTCACCTCATCACCCTTTATTTCATACTGACCCCTCACAGTCCATACCCTGCATTGGTGTGCCAGCTCTTGGTTCAAATTCCCACAGTGGGGCCCTAAGTTGCTCTCTCTGAGCAAACAGATAATGGCAGCAGATTAAGCCACACACATGACCAGGCAATGCCATTGTGATGCCACATATGCTGAAAGTGGCACAAAAGAAGACTAACACGGTACCAAAGAAGAGCAGAAGGAGAACCCTGGAATAACCCAGCATCAAAAAGACAAGGATACTTCTAATCCATGAAAAATGACGGAAGCTAAAATAAAACAAAAGTACAAATGAGTGGGCTGCTGCCTCGCAGTGAGGAGACCGGGGTACGCACCCCAAGTCCTCTCTGCGTGTAGTTTGCATGTTCTCTTCATGTATGCTTGGGTTTCCTCCCACCTTTCAAAGACATTCAGGTTAGGTGACACTAAATTGGCCCGTGTGTGTGTCTGGTGTGTGGCTGTGTGTGTGACTTCACCCAGTGGTGGATTGGTGCCTTGTCCAGGGTTTGCTCCTGCCTTGCACCTTAGGGCTGGCTGGGATGTGTCCCCACCGGACTGTCACACCCCCACCCTGGCCGTCACCTCCATCTGAGCTGCTGCCATAACAACTCTGTGTCCTCTGTGTCCATGGACCCCTGGCCTGGATTAAGCTTGCATTCATGAGATGAACATCCTGTCAAACTGTCTTTCAAAGCCTACAAAAGAATTGATTTGGACTTTCACAAAGCCTTGGCCTCCATCATCCCACCCTGAAGACGAATTCTGAAATGAGAAGCTGCAGGCATCAGATGTCACCTATTGTCACAAAAGCAGACCACAGACGTCGAAAAGGTGTATTGTGTCTTGGCTGCAAAAAAGGGTTAAATTCGATGTGATGTTCACAGGTTTGAGTCCAAAAACAGAACTGATGGTAAAATGAAAAGCCAGAGGCAGGAAGTGACGTCATCAGGACTGGAACCGGAAGTGACATTGTCTATGGCGTCAGAGCTGGAAGTGACATCACTAGCACCTGGACCTAGCGAGATTTCCCGAGGATGGTCAACAGAAGATTGAGAAAGAGACTTAGTGCAGCTCGCCACCCCCTGGTCTGGCATGGTATTACTATTCTTACGGCCTTTCAGCTGTCTCCCTATCGCACGTGTGTGACGCCACAAAACTGGAGCTCAGGTTGTTTAACTCGCAGGAGACAAAGAATACAGAAAAGAGGACAATGGCAGGGGATCATCAGTGGAGTCCCCCGGGGTCTGTCCTCGGACCCTCTGTTACTTTTTCCTGATTTATATTAATGACATTTCACTCTGGTGTGGCCAGTAAACTTTGTGAAATTCACAAATGGCACAAACGTTGGAGGAATGGCAAACCGAGAGGAGGCAGCAGAAAGAAGCCAGAAAGACTTGGACACCCTTCAGAACTGAGTGAACACTTGGAAATTGGAGTTTAACTTCAAAAAGTGCAAAGTGCTACACGGGGGAAACAGAAGGACAATTATAAATACAAGATGGCAGTCACTGTCATGCAAGAAGCAGTTTATGTTGAACTAACATTCTCATCATCCAAGCAATGTGCAGAAGTGTTTAAAACGACAAATGAAATGTGAGGTTATATCATAAGAACTGTTGAGCATGAATCAAAGAATCTTCTACTCAGGCTATATGCCACACTAATGTGGCCACATCTGGAGCACTTGGGGGCACCTCTGGTCGCCATGGCACAAGAAAGACAAAAATCGTGCAGAGGAGAGCAGACAAGAGCATCCCAGGACTTCAGGACATGTCCTACTTTGACCGACCCAGAGAATGAAACCTGCTTACTTTGAGGCAGAGGTGGCTGCCTGGGGACCTAAGCCAGGTGTGAGGAGTCCTCAAGGGCATTGATTTAATAAATCCAGCAGAATTCACTCAACTCAACAACGGATGACATTAAGGGGATGTGTTTTTAGGACTGACACCAGAGAGCACTTCTCTATGCACAGTTGTGAGGAATCCAGAATTAACTACACGGAGTTGAAGCAGAAACCCTGAGAACCTTTAAGAAGGAAGTGCATGGGGTACTGGGACTCGTTAGCCTTTAGCTCCACAGACGGGCAACAAATGGACTGAATGGCCTCCTGTCGTTTGTCACATTTCTTATGTTCTTGAGTGGCAGCAGACTGGGTGTGGCTAAAATGTTTGAGTGGCAGAGGATGGAGTGGGGCTAACTGTTTGAGTGACAGGGGAATGGGTGTGGCTAAATATTTCAGTGGCAGCAAATTGGGTGTGGCCAAATGACTGAGTGGCAACAGACTGGGTGTGGCTAAATGTTTGAGTGACAGCAGATGGAGTGAGGCTAACTGTGTGAAATGGAAATGGGTGTGGCTAAATGCTTCAGTGGCACCAGACTGGGTGTGGCTAAAATGTTTGAGTGACAGCGGATGGAGTGGGGTTAACTGTTTCAGTGACAGGGGAATGGGTGTGGCTAAATATTTCAGTGGCAGCAAATTGGGTGTGGCCAAATGTGTGAGTGGCAACAGACTGGGTGTGGCTAAATGTTTGAATGACAGGGGATGGAGTGGGGGGTTAAGTGTTTGAGTGACAGGGGAATGGGTGTGGCTCAATGCTTCAGTGGCAGCAGAATGGGTGGGGCTATATGCATAAATGATCTACTGAGCCATGGATTTGAACCAGAAACATTGAGAATCTTCAAGAAGGATCTGGAGGAGGACACGTTAGCCATTAGCTCAACAAATGAGCAACAAATGCACTTCTTCTTTGTGTCTAAATTTTTTAAACCTTTGTGTCAAAGACTCCATGATACAATTGCTGGGAAAAAAATAATCTGTATCAAATCCATTTTATTTCATAATTTTCAAAGTAAACACTTCATGAAAGAACGTCCTGGCATTAACGGCCTATTTAGAAATGAAGCCGTCCCAGGGAATGTGTCATGTGTGATAAGGTGACATGGGGGCTCCATTGAAGGACGATGTCACCACTTTTCATAGACGTGTCAGCCTCTTATGTGTTTCACATCAATACGTTACACACTTCTCCATAAATACCGCCGGTGATATCTCTATAGAACACCGCCTGGAGACATTCAAATGCAATTTAAGGCCCCGGCTGGGCTCTTTTTTTCTTTAAATTCCCTCTTCCACGCTTTAAAACGGCGACAGAATCTACTATGTAATTCCACGAATTGGACTGAAATGAAGAAATTACTAGAAAAGTGGAACAGAAGCCTGAAACCGCATTAAAGATGGAAAATTGGGCTGTTTTAGTCCATTAGCCTGTTCTCAACAAGTGCAGAATATTTCCCTGTATTTTATATAGTGCCTTTGTATGTCTAAAACTAGGACAAGGTGACATCTACACGTTGTGAAGACAACAGACATGGAGCCACAGCAAGTGTTGGGGTACCAGCTGACCCCCAGTTTTATTGCACGTTGGTTGGTGGAAAAAATGGTCCTTAAAGGGGTCCTAAAAATAGAAAAGCAGAGATGTGCTCCTGAGTGGTCCGGAGTCACCAGACTGACTGGTTCTGGGTGGTTTAATATGGTTGGCTCCTGGAAAGTGGTCTTGATGACATGGACCCCGGGGTGGTATTAGATAGATCGATACTTTATTAATCCCAAGGGGGAATTCTCATAGAAAACAACTTGAATAGGCGAGTCTCGGCGTGTAAAAATCCATGTCAAGTAGTAAAAGCAGTTAAAAGTGTCCAGGGAGCGATTCCACATAAAAGAAAGTGGTAGAAGTGATCAGTGAAATAGAGAATAATAGAAAATAATAGAGAAAAAAGATAAAGTCATACACGGAGCTGCTGGAATGACTGCCAAGCAGCTGGAATGACTGCCACTCACGACGGCGCCGGATGTATAAACTGAAAATTACTTACCTCAGCCTTGAGGATGTCTTCTAGTCACACGTGTCTGAGAGCAACCAAGCTTGTAGATATTTGGAGAAACTCAAGCATAATAACAGAAAACAATTTAGATAGGGTGGCATGATGGCACAATGGTAGCGCTGCTGCCTCGCAGTTAGGAGACCCGTCTGGGTTCACTTCCCGGGTCGTCCCTGCGTGGAGTTTGCATGTTCTCCCCGTGTCTGCGTGGGTTTCCTCCCACAGTCCAAAGACATTCAGGTTAGGTGTCCCTAGTGTGCGTGTGCGTGTGCCCTGCGGTGGGCTGGCACTCCTCCCAGGGTTTGTTTCCTGCCTTGTGCCCTGTGTTGGCTGGGATTGGCTCCTGTGACTCTATAATTAGGATATAGCAGGTTGGAAAATGACTGACTGATGACGGACAATTTAGATAAGCTGACAGTAAGTTATTGTCACAGTTCAGCCAGCATTTTGCCCTTGGCTGGTGTTCGGAGATGTTTCATTTTATACCAGTTATTCATATTAATGCCCCCTGCTCGCTTCACTCACCAAATGATTCTGGCCTGCGTCTCTACTACTCGCGTTGTGAAGAGAGGGGCTGAACGCACCCCAAGGAGACCCGGTCACTCCTCCAAAACCTCTTCTTGAACGCTGATACATTGGGAAACAAATACCGTTTTTTTTTTACCTCCTCTTTGCTCGATCAGCTGCTGCTGTGCCGTGTGATCAGCATCTCGTGTGGTGCTTCAAACGTTTCAAAGCCTGTACAGCTGCTGTCCTTTTGTCTCACTGCCTTATCTCTCTTCTCCCCCAGACATCCTCTGCTCCTGTTGGTGGTCCCACTCCCGAGGTGCACCCCTATGAAGAGGGAGATTTTCTACTCTTTTCATTGAGAGACAGAACTGTCCCCTCCGACTACACACACGGAGCGCGGTTCACTCCTGAAAGAGACTTCTGTTTGTTTGAAGCGTCTGAATAACGTTTCTGTCTCTAAAATCTCCTGTCTGTCTGCAACTCTGTGGCCCAAGCGTGGCAGCGTATGTAAGGTTTTCACTTTCACCAAACAACAAATCTTTTCATTCTCGCAGATACGCCTCTTCATTGGGACATAACACTACTTTTCCCTGCTGGCAACACAAATTAAACGATCTACAAGTCTCCGACTTAAAGTTTATGTGTTGCTTCATTTTGTGTCTTATAATATTGTTTGGTTGCTAATTAAGGAAATAAGAATTAATTAAGGCAGCGTTTCTCAACCTAACAGTTTTAATCGCGCCCCCCCACTAACGTTTGTTTGAAACCCTAATAAAATTTATTCCTATATTTCTTGCTGCCAATACACCACTACAAGTTTAAAATTTCCCTAGGAATACCGAAATTATGCCAGATATGGCAAAATTCATGCCCTCTTTTTTGTTACTTCACACCCCCTAGGGGGTTGCGCCCCACAGTTTGAGAACTGCTGAATTAAGGTCATTTCCAGTCTTCCCATTTCAAACCGCCATTTTCCCAAACTTCAATCAGTTCATGTCTGGACTCCAACAAAGACACAGTTTTAGACTCAATTGCTCCGCTCAAGATACGTTGTAATAAGGGAAGACCTGCTCCCCGGCTAAATGAAACTACACGATCGATGCGTCGCGCCTGTCGAACTGCAGAACGCCGTTGGAAAAAAGATGGTCTGATTGTTTCTAAACAGATTTTTAGGACTTCTCTATTCAACTTCCACGTTGCAGTTAGGAGAGCCAGGCAGGATTTCTTTGTTGATTTAGTTTCCTGCCATTCCATGAATCCTAGGGTCTTATTTAATTCAATTAATGCGGCCATTCACCCTCGTTCTGTGACGGGATTAAATAGCACTGTTCTTTCATGTCAGCAGTTTCTTTCATTCTTTGTCAGTAAAATTGATACAATCCAATGTGCTATTGTTTCAACTGGCTATGAATTTCCTACTGTTAATCATGGTATTGTCTTGGAATCTTTTGATCTTGTCTCACTTTCACAGTTAAAAAGAACTATTGACACCCTTAAACCTCCTCTCAGTCCTCTTGATGTTGTACCACCACGCCTCGTAGTGGAAGCCTTTGATGTTTTGGGTCCATCTTTACTGTCCAATGGTTCTGTTAGAGGGGGGGTCGTGCCCTCATTTTCTAAATACGCTGCGGTGCGTCCCCGTCTGAAAAAGGCAGAATTAGATCCTGGAGTTTTAGCCAATGTTCACTCGATGTCTCAATTGCTATTTCTGGCTAAAATATTAGAAAGAATTATTTATAATCAATTGGTTGCTCACCTTAACTCCAATAATTTATTTGAGATCTACAGTACCAATCTGGCTTTAGGTGTTATCATGGTGTTGAGACGGCCCTCCTTAAAGTATTCAATGACATCTCTGTTATTACTGACTCAGGAGACGCTGCAGTCCTTGTCCTCCTTGACCTGTCCGCTGCCTTTGACACTATTGACTGAGAGAGCTTGCTGCTGCGGCCTGAACATCTTGCTGGACTTAAAGGGGCTGCTCTTAACTGGTTCAGGTCAGATCTAACTGGTCGACACTTCTCAGTGTCTTTAAATTCCTCTTTTTCGTCTACTGCTCCTCTTAAATGTGGTGTTCCTCAGGGATCCATTTTGGGTCCTATTTAATTCTCTATATACCTTCACCCTATTGGAGCTCTTTTAGGAAATTTCACATTTCGTTTCACTGCTATGCTGATGATACTCAGGTTTATATTCCCGTCTGCAACTCTGCAATGAATCAACTGCACGACTGTCTTTCTGAACTAAGATCTTGGATGGCTGATAATTTTCTTGATCTGAATCAAAATAAAATGGCGGTGCTTATAGTGGCACAGTGGTGCAGTGGGTAGCACTGCTGCCTCACAGTTAGAAGTCCTGGGTTCGCTTCCCGGGTCCTCCCTGCATGGAGTTTGCATGTTCTTCCCGTGCCTGTATGGGTTTTCTCCCACAGTCCAAAGACATGCAGGTTACATTTCTAAATTGTCCCTGGTGTGTGCTTGGTGTGTGTGTGTGTGTGTGCCCTGCCGTGGGCTGACGCCCTGCCCGGGGTTTGTTTCCTGCCTTGCACCCTGTGTTGGCTGGGATTGGCTCCGGCAGACCCCCGTGACCCTGTAGTTAGGATATAGCGGGTTGGATAATGGATGGATGCTTATAGTGAGTCCATCAGCTAAAGCCCTAATTGGTCTTGGACTTCTCGGCTCTTTCTCTGTCTTTTCTAAACCTCAAGTCCGCAGTCTTGGTGTTATCTTTGACAGCAACCTCCCTTTTGAGAAACAAGTTTAATTCTGTAGTCAAGAGTTGCTTTTTCCAGCTTCGTCTGTTAGGTAAGATCGAGCCTTTTCTATCTTCTAGGGATCTTGAGAAAGCTATTCATGATTTTATCTTCTCCCGCCTTGATTACTGCAACTCGCTGTATTCTGGGATTAGCAAATCTCTGATCTGCAGGTTACAGTTGGTCCAGAATGCTGCCGCTCGCTTTCTGGTTTGGCAAGAAAGTCCGATTCTGTTTCTCCAATATTAGCTTCTCTACACTGGCTGCCTGTTCGTTTTCACATTGATTGTAAAATCTTGCTGCTAGTTTTTAAATCTTTACATGGACTCGCTCCTGCCATTTTATCTGAATTGTGTGTTTTACACCAGCCATCCAGAGTCCGAGATCTTCTGGTCAGTTGTCTCTTGTTGTCCCTTATACCGAGTGTCAAACTAAGGGGACAGCTGCTGCTCCTTGCCTGTGGAGCTCTTCACCTCGTCACATAAAGGAGTCGTCGACAATTCAAAACGAGATTAAAGACTCATTTCTATTCACTTGCATTCTGTGACCTTCATTACACACAGAAGTGAGATATGGTGTCCCGCAGGGCTCAGTACTCGGACCTTCACTATTCTCAGTTTACAGGCTTCCACTGGGATCTCTCATTAGGAAACATCATGTTAATTTTCACTCATATGCAGACACCCAGTTACTGTATACCCGTCTGTTAGATCAAATGAAGTTTTCTCCGATGTTGACTTTAAATAGTTGTGTTAGTGAATTAAAGGAGTGGATGGATGAGAACGACTTGTCTTTAAACGCCCATAAGACAGACAAGTTAATTATTGGAGGGAGTGACGCTGATCACAATAATATTCTGTCATCATTTAACTCAGTTGGAGTCACCATTAATTTTACTGAATCAGCCCAAAATCTCGGAGTTCTCTGTGACACTAGCAGGTCATTTAAAGCACACATTATAAAGTTGTCCAGGTCAGATTTCTTCCATCTTAAAAATGTTGGGAAATTAAGGCGCTTTCTAAATAAACAGGATTCTGAGAAAAAGGAAAAGAAAATCCGAACACATCTCTCCAGTTTTGATGTCACTACACTGGTTACCTGTGTCATTCAGGATTGACTTTAAAATACTGCTTATGATTTATAAAGCCTTAAATAATCTGCTCCATCTTATATATCAGAATGCCTGGCACGTTATATTCCACATCGTAACCTCAGATCCTCAAATGAGTGTCTCCTTAGAATTCCAAAAGCTAAACTTAAAAGAAGTGGTGAGGCGGGCAGGCGGCCTTCTGCTGTTATGCACCTCAAATCTGGAATAGCCTGCCAAGAGGAATTCACCAGGCTGATACGGTGGAGCTCTTTAAAACACTGCTGAAAACACATTACTGTAACATGGCCTTCTCATAACTTCACTTTAACTTAATCCTGATACTCTGTATGTTCAATTCATCACAATAACTATTCACAGTGGCTCTAAAATCCCCAACTCTCTCTTCCGTTTCTGTTTCCGGTTTCTGCGCCACCACCACCTACTCAAAGCATCCTGATGCACCAACATTGATGGACTGAAAGCCAGAAGTCTACGTGACCATCATCATCAAGTCCTTCCATGAAAACCCTAAATCCAAAGAGGACTGTTTCATTTATGTGAGGTAGATTGTCCAGAGGGGACTGGGCTGGTGGTCTCATGGTCTGGAACCCCTGCAGATTTTATTTTTTTCTCCGGCCGTCTGGAGTTTTTTTTTTTTGTTTTTTCTGTCCACCCTGGCCATCGGACCTTACTTCTTAATTCTATGTTAATTAATGTTGACTTATGTTTATTTTTTATTGTGTCTTCTATTTTTCTATTCTTCATTTTGTAAAGCACTTTGAGCTACATTTTTTTGTATGAATATGTGCTATATAAATAAATGTTGGTGTTGTTGTTGAGAAATTAATTCCTGCCTTTATTTCTAGTAGGACTGACTGCTGCAATGCGGTGTTCACTGGCTGTTCAGACTGTTCTTTATTCAGCCTCCAGTTAATCTAAGATGTGGCTGCAAGAATTATTACAAGAACAAGAAAATACGAACACATGACTCCAGTTCTTAAATCCTGTCCTGGCTCCCGTTTAAGTTTAGGGCAGATTTCAAGATCCTCCTTTTAACATATAAAGCATTAAATGGCCAAGGTCCAACTTACTTGTCTGAACTTATCATGACTTACAAACCTGAGCGCACATTAAGATCTCAAGATGCCGGTCTGCTTAGGATTCCAAGGATTAATAAAATAACAGGGGAGGTCGAGCTTTTAGTTACAGGACCCCTAAACTGTGGACTGGTCTGCCTGCTACTGTAAGAGATGCCCCTTTGGTCACAGTTTTCAAATTTCACCACTTCAGTTTAGCACACCCCATCTCTGTTGTCAGTCATTAGCACTAAACAGAAGTAACATCCCTCCATCCATTATCTAACCTGTTATATCCTAACTACAGGGTCACGGGGGTCTGCTGGAGCCAACACAGGGCGCAAGGCAGGAAACAAACCCCAGGCAGGGCGCCAGCCCACTGCAGATAAGTAGCATGATAGTTGGAATTTGTTACTCGCCCTCACCTGTTCTGTTTCTCCTCACTTGGTGCCCACTGCCCACCTGCCAAGTTGTTTTGCCTGCCTAAGATAAAGTCATCTCTGATGGAGGATTGCAGGAATCATGGGGTAGAGGGGTCCTTTCATCAGATTAACACTATTTCAGCTGTGGAATGGCCGAGGTCTCCAGGACTCTGAACCAATCCAAATCCTATTATGGGATGTCATCTACTGTTGAGTTCTGCTCTGTACTTGTAATATTTTTATTTCTGTGCTGTGTATTGTATTGTATTGACCCCCTTTTCTTTTTGACACCCACTGCACGCCCAGCCTACCTGGAAAGGGGTCTCTCTCTCTGAACTGCCTTTCCCAAGGTGTCTTCCATTTTTTTCCTACTAGGGTCTTTTCTTGTCTTCTTTGAGAGTCAAGGCTGGGGCCTGTTAAAGCCCACTGCGGCACTTCTTGTGTGATTTTGGGCCATACAAAACAAATTGTATTGTATTGTATTGTATCGTATTGTATTGTATTGTATTGTATTGTATTGTATTGTATTGTATTATGTGATATCATCTGTTGTTAAATTCTGCTCTGTCCTTGTAATATTTCTATTGTACTATTGTATTGTATTGAGGATGACTTGTGTTCTGTTCTGTTTTTTGTTGTCTTTTTGTTCCCTCAACCCCCCCAAACCTACCTAGTAAGGGGTCTCGCTTTGAATTGCCTTTCCTGAGGTTTCTTCCATTTTAACAATACAAGGGTTTTTTTGGGAGTTTTTCCTTTTCTTCTTAGAGAGTCAAGGCTGGGGGGCTGTCAAGAGGCAGGGCCTGTTAAAGCCCCCCACACATTTTGTGTGATTTTTTGGCTATATAAAAAATAAATTGTATTGTATTGTATTGTATTGTATTGTAAAAGATAATGACTGGCTCATTCAGTCTCGATCCTCTTAACTGTCCCATCCACTTCATTGGGTGTACCGAGTGCTCCTCGAGTTGGCCACCCCAGACGGCGTAGGACTTCGGTGCTCCACTGAGATGGTCAGCTTTGTGACTTTGAACAGCTCACTTCTGTCACCTCCACCATTAAGCTCCATTCCTCTTCTTTTCTTTCTCTTTCACACTCTTTTTTAACGGTACATCCGTGTCCATCTCCATGGCTACAAGGGACCCCTAGCTCACAAAGGTCCACCCTATTGACATATTCCCAGTCCGGCCATCTCAGGCCTTACACTCGTTTCTATATGCGCTCAGACAGAGACAGAATTCACATTGGTAAAAACACAAGAGAGGGACAAGAGAAAAAACAGGTCACAAATGTATGTGTGCAGTGCAACAACCAACCAACCAAAAAAACAAAAACGTTTACCGCATCTGAAACACCTACTGGGCAGCCGTGAAAAATTACAGTAAAATGTCACTTGTAGCAGTGAGCGGTCACAAAACACCACAACACACACACACAAGACGGTTACTGAAGCTGAAATGAGAATTCCTGTGAATCAAAAGTCAGTAGGCCTTCACTCCAAAGCTTCTTCATGCTGAAATCGTTCGGCGGTCAGATCCAGAATCTCGGATGTTCCTAAAAATCCAATACGGAATCTGATAAACAGAAGCTTAGAACAAATGCAGGGGCGCAAGGACAGTTGTGATGTTCTAACCAGGGTGAGATGAAAATAACAGATAATACACAATATAAAATAAAACAGCACAATATTACAGAAAAGAATGAATGATATATAAAAAAAGAACAAAGAAGGTAAAAAGAAGTCAGTAGAGGAACATTGAGAGGGTCCAGTCTGGGCACATGGACTGAATTAGTGATGTGTAATTAATATACTCAACATGAACGAGGAATTCTGGGAGCTTCTGGGACCCCCATTGGGGTCCTGAGGTTCCAGGGGATCCCAGCTCATTTCTCTTATAAGTCCCGATTCAAGTTCAGATTTATTTAGCTGTACTTTGATGCTCCCATTTTGCTCCCTGATGTTTCAGCTTTGGTTTTGTTTGCTTCACCTTTGTGATCCGCGGCTCATCTCCATTATTAAAGAGAGCCGCTGCCGCCCCCCGGCTGAAGGCTAATTAAAAGGGCTCCATGCGACTCCCTCATATGGAAATGCTTCTGAGATAAATTTAGATTGTTGGTTTTCCACGCTTTTTGTATCCCACAGAGTGTGCCATGAAATTACAAGTGTGAGATGCTGTGCCAAGCTATTTAAATAAACAGAAAGTCGCCGGTCAGCTTATTAAGGGCCTACGCTATTAGCAATGGATGAGCTGTCAACGTCAGCCCCCTTTGGACAGAATTAGCACCGGCAAAACTAAATGAAGGAAACAAGCACACCGGCATTAAATGAGAAGTAAAACAGGCCGCCATCTTAAAGAAGCGAACCCGGGACGGGACAACAGCTGGACCTTCCAGTCCTTTGGCTCACGAAACGACATGAATTTGAGTTAAAAAGTGAAAACGATGAGAAGACTGCCAACCTCATGATGGCCCAAATCAGCCCGTCAGTGACAGCTCTTAGGGAAAAAGAAGAAGAAGAAGAAGAAGAAGAAGAAGATGGTGGAACAACCCCAAGACAACCAGGCTGCCTCAGGGTGCATAATCCACACTCTTAGGAACGTTGGAGGAATCGCAACCCAGGACTGCTGGGCATGGAGGGGGTGCCAGCACCACCAAATACTGCGATGGAGGTGGTGAAGAACATGTGCTCAGACTCCAACGACATGTGAATGGGGGGCACCTGACAACAGACAACAGCCAAGGTGGCACAGTGCCCTTTATACCAGGAGAACAGTGCTGTCTGATTTGCTTTTGTCTCTTAGCCGTCCTCAGTGTCAGCCCCATTGCTGCCCTTAATATGGTGGGTGGTGGGGATCAGGCACATTGGGCCGTAAAGAAGACCGTGGGGGTGTGGTCTGTTGCTGTGTTTTCCAAGGGTTGTCATGGAGATAGGATGCCAGGATACAGTTTAAAAAGGCAAGAACGGGAGGAAAAAAGAAAAGAGAGAAGGTTTTGAACGCATACGGATCAACGGGACAAAAAAAAAAATGAAACGGCAAACATTGGCTGTCCACGGCCAGAGAAAGGATTACCTCACAGAGGTGGCCACCTCGAAGACTTCACCAGCCGACCCACTCTGAAGTAGAAACGGATGGAGCAGTCGGGAGAAATGAAAGTGGGTGAGCTAAGAGCTTATGTGGGGTGGGAGACTCTGAAGAGAACAAGGAAGATGGTTCTCATTAGTGTCTGGAAACTGCCTGGATCTGGGGGTTTGTCTGGCAGAAGGGTCTTCTTTCTTTTCAGTTATTTACATTTGAACACTCTGGACGAGAACAGGCCATTCGGCCCAACAGAGCTCGCCAGTCCTCTCCACTTATTTCCTCCGAGAAAACATCAAGTCGAGTTTTGAAAGTCCCTAACGTCTCACTGTCCACCACACTACTTGGTCACTCATTCCAAGTGGCTGTCGTTCTTTGTGTAAAGAAAAACTTCCTAATATTTGTGCGAAATTTCCCCTTGACAAGTTTCCAATTGTGTCCCCGTGTTCTTGATGAACTCATTTTAAAGTCACAGTCTCGATCCACTGGACTAATTCACTTCATCATTTTAAACACTTCACTCCGGTCTCCTCTTCATCTCTCTAAAGGCTCGGCTCTTTAAATCTTTCCTCATAACTCATCCCTGTAGCTCTGAATCAGAAGAGTTGCTCTTCTCTGGACCTTCTCTAGTGCTGCTGTGTCTTTATGGAGACCAAAACTGCACACAGTACTCAAGATGAGGCCTCACCAGTGTGTTATAAAGGTTGAGCAGAACCTCCTGTGACTTGTACTCCACACATCAAGGCGCTATATAACCTGACATTCTGTTAGCCTTCTTAATGGCTTCTGAACACTGTCTGGAAGTTGATAGCTTAAAGTCCACTATGACTCCTAAATCCTTCTCATGAAGTGGACTCTCGATTTTCCGCTCTCCATTGTGTATTCAAACCTCACATTTTTACTTCCTATGTGTAATTCTTTACATTTACTGACATTAAATTTCATCTGCCACAAATCTGCCCAAGCCTGTCTGCTATCCAAGTCCTTCTGTGATGATATAACGGATTCCAAATTATCTGCTAATCCACCTATCTTGGTATCATCTGCAAACTTAACCAGCTTGTTACTTATATTCCTATCTAAATCATTTATATATATTAAAAATAGCAGCGGCCCTAGCACTGACCCCTGCTGGTCACCACTCTTAACATCGGCCAGTTCTGATGAGGTTCCTCGCACCATCACCCTCTGCTTCCTGTGTCTGAGCCAATTCTGCACCCATCTAAAAACATCACCCTGAACTCCCACTTCTTTTAACTTGATGCCCAACCTCTCATGTGGCACCTTATCAAATGCTTTCTGAAAGTCCAGATAAATAATATCATAAGCTCCACTTTGATCAGATCCTTTTGTTGCCTCCTCATAGAATTCCAACATGTTAGTAAAACACGACCTCCCTCTTCTGACCCACGCTGACTGTTCCTCATAACTCCTGTCCTTGCCATGTGTTGCTCAATCTTATCCTTAATAATTCCTTCCATTAATTTTCCTGTTAAGCTTACTGGCCTATAGTTGCTCTGATCTGCCCTGTCACCCTTTTTATATAATGGGATGATATTTGCCATTTTCCAGTCCTTTGGAATCTCTCCAGTGCTCAGTGACTTCCTATAAATATGTGTCAAGGGTTTATATCTGAACTCACTAGCCTCCTTAAGAACACGAGGATAAATATTATCTGGGCCTGGTGATTTGTTTGATTTCATCTTATTTAATCTGAGCAGCTCTTCTCTCTACAATCCCTCAGTACCTCCTTAGTAGTCCCTGTTACTGCTCTGAGGTTATCCACTTGCTCACTTGTGAACACCTCAGAGAAATGTAAGTTTAGGGCATCTGCTATTTCACTGTCTGTATCTTTTAATTCCCTTTACTATTCCTGATGAACTTGACCTCCTCCTTAACTGTTCTCTTACTATTTAAAGAATCTCTTGGGGTCTTCTTTCTCCTTATCTGCTCTATTCCTCTCCAACTGTCTTTTAGCCTCTCTGATATCCTTCTTAATGGTTGCCCTCATGTTCAGATACGCTCTTCGATTCTCTTTGCAGTCATTAGTCTTATATGCCTTATGCAGTTTTTTCCTTTGCAACTTCTTTTTTAAATCTTTATTAATCCACTCTGGAATTTTTTTGTAGTTTCCTGTTAATTCCAAATTTAGGTCTGTGTCTGTCCTGCATTACATTTCTAAACCTGTTCCACTGCTCCTCGACTGTCTCCACATTTAAAAGCTTATCCCAGTTGTGGCGAGTCGCTGGGGCTGCGACCCAGCCGGAACACATGGTAGGACCGGGAGATGACATGTACGTCCTCTGGACCACGAGGCTCAAACCTATTGGGGCCTGAGGCCACCGCCAGGGGGCGCCCTGAGTCTCAAAGGGCCCGGGAATGATTTACTTCTGCCACACCCGGGAAGATGGAGGAGGATCCCTCCAGGGATGCCCGGAGTGCTTCCGAGTGCTCTCCTGATACTTTCGCCACACCAGGAAGTGTCGTCAGAGGAAGCACCTGGAGCACATCCGGGTGAGAATTAAAGGGCCGCCTTCCTACAGTCTAGGAGCTAGAGTCGGGAGTGGGAGCGGGACAAAGCTCCCGTGGAGAAGGGAAAGGCGGTCTGAGGACGTTTAAGAGGAAAGCCTGGAGTAAAGGTGATTGGGGCGAATAGCCCAGTGTACTGTGCGGGACTGTGTTGTGATGGAGGAAAATAAAACGTGCTTTTTTATAAAGATGCCGTGTCTGTCTGGTGGTGTTCGGGCATGTCTCACACAGTGTATCCTACTTAGACTTTGTCGCATTTGCTCAAAATTAGCCCACCAAAGTTCAACTTAACAATTTTAGTCTTTGCATCTGCATTCTTACAAAATACTGAGAATTGTATTACATTGTGGTCACGTGACCCTAGTGGTCCAATCACCTCTACACCCTCAATTCTATCCTGATTATTACAGAATACTAAATCCAGACAGGCTTCACCCCGTGTTGGTGCTTCAACGTGCCATGTTTGAGAGGACGTGGGCGAGGGAGGTTGTTGCCATTTATGTTTGTAGAGTTTTTTTTTATAAGATTGATTTAATACAGTTATGTTCACTTTGTCTGTTTCTCTTGGTTATTTTTCCTGAGTTTGTGTAAGTGATATTATCTATCATATCAATATCGCAGGAAGGGGTCCAAGGGCGTTTTCTTTATTGACCTGCTACCCTACACTCATACAGCAATCTACATGACAAAACAATAGGAAAGGAAGTGCACCACCAGAGGGCGCAGCCATATGAACAAGGAGAGCAGAGTTCATGTCCTTCATCATCTCTCTTACACTTACATAGCTTCTCAGGATGGCTTTGACCTTTTTAAAAGCATTTGTCTCTCCTTCTCTCTCTCTAATAGGCTCTTGCCTTTGAAACACCATATCTCCTCTCACAGTCTCTCTCTCATTCTCTCTCTCTCTCTCTCAGGCTCCACCCCTTCTGAAAGTGTCCCCTCCCTTTCTCTGTCTCTGCCACCATCTCTGCCCTTTTTGAGAACATCTGTTTCCAAGGCCAGCTGTCTTTAAGTGAACCCCTTTCTCTCTCTCTCTCTCTCTAATTGGCTCCGCCCCCTCTGGCCATAACTTTCTGTTCCTCTCAGATTGCACCCCTTTTGACATTGCCTTTCCCTCTTTCTGTGTCTCTGCCAGTCTCCGCCCCTTGTGAGTGCATCTGCCGCCAAGACCATCTGTCTCTCCACCCCTACTGATGATAGGTTGTCCAGTCTCTGCCCCTTTCTGACAGTATTTCTCTCTCACTCTCTCTCTCCTAAGCTCCACACCTTCATACATCACCCTCTCCCAGGCCCCACCCCTTCTGACCATAGCTCACTGTTCCTCTTAGATTCCACCCCTTTTGACAGTTTCCCTCTTATTTTCTCTCTCTCTCTTTCTCTCCCTCAGACTCCTCCCCTTATGAGTGCATCTGTCTGCAAGGCCATATGTCTTTTCACCCATTTCTGACAAACACTTTCCCTCTCTCTCTCCCAAACTCCACCCATTGTAACACTATCTTTTCTCAAAGCCTTGAACCTCTAACAGTCTGTCCGTCTGTCTCTCCCAGGCCCCACCCCTTCTGACCATAGCTTGCTATTCCTCTCAGATTTCACCCCTTTTGACAGTTTCCCTCTTATTTTCTCACTCGCTCCCCCCCTCAGCCTCCACCCCTTGTGAGTGCATCTGTCCCCAACACCATCTGTCTCTCAACCCCTACTAATGGTAGCTTGCCCAGTCTCTGTCCCTTAATGACAGTATTTCTCTCTCTCTCTCTCTCCCAAACTCCACCCCTTCTGACCATAGCTCGCTATTCCTCTCAGATTCCACCCCTTTTGACAATGTTTCCCTCTTATTTTCTCTCTATTTCTCTTTCTCTCCCTCTGGGTCTGCCCACCATTAGTGCATCTGTCTGCAAGGCCATATGTCTTTCCACCCATTTCTGACAAACACTTTCTCTCTGTCTCTCCTCCTCCATGTCCCTTATAACTGCATTTTGTGTTCTATCCCAGGCTCTACCTCTTTTGGTAGCATTTTTGCATCTTTTACTTCTTTCTCTTTCTCAGGTCCCACCCCTTCAGACGTCACTCTCCTCTAGGCCACGCCCCTTCTGACACCATTTTTTTATCTCTCTCTGTCTTTCTCATGCCCCTCCCCTTCAGACATCACTCTCCTCCAGGCCACACCCTTCCGACACCATTTTTGTATCTCTCTCTGTCTTTCTCATGCCCCTCCCCTTCAGACATCACTCTCCTCCAGGCCACACCCTTCTGACACCATTTTTGTATCTCTATCTGTCTTTGTCATGCCCCTCCCCTTCAGACATCACTCTCCTCCAGGCCACGCCCCTTCTGACACCATTTTTGTATCTCTCTCTGCTTCTGTCTCTCCCAAGCTCCACCCCTTCTCTCTCTGTTGGTTTCCTCCCCTCAGGCTCCACCCTTTCTGAGAGTTTCTCTCTCTCAGGTCCATGAGGCTCCAGTTGAATTTTCCTGCCACAAATGCCATTGTAAAGAACTCACTTTTACAAAAATACTTAATAAACAATAAAATCTTAAATGCATTTATTAGAAAAAGTAAATGAAAATAAAAATGAAAACACTCCAACTTTCAAAGCAGTCTACTAAGTCCTTAAACACCTCTGAATGCTGCGCCATGGTGGCACTTTCTAACTTGTTCCCTTGCCACCTTTTTCCTGCCCCTCTTCTTAGCCCACTTGCTTTGCTATTCTTAGAACTTGTATTAATTGATTCAATGGATTTTTTTTTGCCTAATACATTTAATTCAATCAACTATTTTACATTTTTAAAAAAGTAAAAACGTGGGCCTGCCGTTCAGCTGCAGTCACGCTAGTCCACTCCACCACTGAATGACTTCTATGGCAACGGCTTCCATACTGGCGGCCTTGATGGCTCCTTCTGCACGACTTGAATTGCGGCTCATTTGGAGATTAAGAGCCACCTGCTCATTTGGAGATTAAGAGCCACCTGCTTGTTCTCCTGTGGCCGTGAACGTATTAACAAAAAAATCATCAAGGACGCTCCGCTTTCATGTGCTCGTTATTATGTTGTATCCAATTATTGAACTACAGAACCATTAACAGTTTCACTTGCCAAGTTCTTCTCAAGGTTTTTCTTTTATTATTTTTTTCCACAAGGATTCATGAACTGTAAGCAAAACTGAACAAATGGTAAAAAATGGGAGTAAAGAGTACATCGGGCAAGCGGGTTTGTCTCTCCATGAAATAAAATTTAATTCTGTGTTTTAATACACTTGTGTGTATCTCAGTGGCGCCAGAGTGGGGAGATTGGGAATCGGCTCTGGGTGCTGCCTGCCATCCTGGGCTCAGCACTGGGATATTTGGTGACACTTTAGCGTACCTCTGCAAAAATCCATCCCATACTCGTTTACTCTTATGGGACTTCTGTGAGTGCCATAAATGACAGATGGGAAAATGACTTGTGGCCCGGCTGGAGGATTTTAAAGGATGGAGCAACGTAAGCCAGAGGCCAGGAGCAGTTCCATCCTCCATGCGACAGGTGGCAGTGGTTCCCAGTTTGGAGACCCACAGGGCTGCGTGGGAGTTCGAGTTTGCAGTCCTGTTGAAGTGCCATTAGAGGGCGCTGTTGGGGGAGGACCTCCCTGGTTCCATGAAGTGCTTCCAAGAGGAGATACTATGGCACCGGAAGCATTCCAGGGCCCAGCTTATCTCACGTGGACGAGTCGGAGTCGGGAGGCAGGGGGCGACACTCAACAAGATAAGGCACTTTGATTGGAATCGTGCTTGGCTGTTTCTGCACATCTGGTGATGTATTTGTAATAAAAACCTTTATTTGAACCTTTATCTGTACTATTGTGTCTGAGGCTTGGGGCTCAGTGGTGCCCCCTGGTGGTCAGAACACTTACAAAGTGTGCATGCCATCTGTGGAAATAACGTCACTTTGGAACGGGCAGAGGTGGCTTACATGACACACGGTGTACGGCCCGTGAATCCTCCATATTCATAAGTCATTTTAGCAGCATATCAAACGACATGAACACTGATGTCTTTTAATCGTAATTAGGACCAGAAGAAGGCTTTGCTCAGGTCTCGTCGTTACGTAACAGTAAATGAGAAATCGCTTCTATAAGAGAAAACACCAAAGATTCTAACACAGGATTTGGGGCCCGTGAAGGCCAAACCCCCGTATAATGAAAGGTGTGCAAAAGAAAACACGTGTTAAAGCGTTAATTCGTTGACTAGCTCCGTGTGGAAATCGAATCCGCCCCAAGATGGCGCTATCTTTGGCTATGATGGTTTCTGGGAGGAAGAGGTGGGTACATTTGGTCAGAACCCGCAAGTGACATCACGGATGGTGGCCCGTCAATCTTTCTTTCTACAGTGGGGAAAGAAGTAGAGAAACCGTTCCTGTACACCGCCCCCAAGTGGCCTGGCGTAATATTGTCATCAACTAAGCCTGTAAGAACTAAAGCGCATAAGAACTGAAGACATTGTTAGAACGTGTAAGTATTTTCAGTCTTTTTTTTTTGTTTGTTTTCTTTGGTTTTAAGTGTTTTAAAATATATCCCCTCTTTCTTTCTCCTCCTAGGTTTTCCCTGGAGTGAGAGAGCCATTGGATGAATTATCCAACCCTTTTCTCTTTCTGCTGCTCTCTTCTTTTCAGCAGAGCCCTAACTACCGTACATGAAAGTTTTCAGTCATTTTATGAGTTCACCGTTTTTGGTTTTTGGATACGACTATTTTGTTTTGCTTGATTGTTGCGTATTCTTTTATGGAATTACGCCCCCTGCTCACTTCGCTCGCCAAACCCTGTGCCGGTGCTACGTGTTGGCCTCTTCACGGCCCTGCCGCTCGCGTATGGGGAAGCAGATGTACAATTGAAACAGATTGTTATTTTCATGGGAATTGTTACATAAGCATAATAGAGCTAACTATTTTAAATTACAGCGAGTAATTAACCCGAGTAAAAAAGAGTCAAACGTCATAAATTGAAAGTGAATTATGTTTCATGTTGCGTTAGAGGTGTTTGTTACGTTATACATTTTCGTTCTGTTTGGCTTTGAAATTAACAAACAAATACTTTTTAAACTTACACTTTTACTGTAAAACTTCAGTGAAAACAATATTTGGAATTAACATTTCATCAAAATCACATTGAATTTTGGTTCTGTGTTTGGATTTTCATCGTGACAACGCAACATATGAGTGCCCGTGAGTGAATTTCGTTTCTTTCTCTCTATTAAATAAAACGACTTTTTCGAATGTTTGTCCCTGTGATTTGTTAATTGTCATAGCAAAAGCTCTTCTAACAGGAAACCGTAAATGTTTTAATACGAATGGTGTATCAAGATCTCCTTTGGTGTCTCATGTTAGATGGACTACATTACCTTTCTTCAGACTCCTGTCAGAATTGTTCGCCCAATTTTGAATACAACTCATCTTCTCCTATTGCAGAACCCATCAGTCAGACATCAATTACACAATTACATTACGATACGTCCTTCTTTCAACAGTAATTCGTGCAGTGGATGAACAGACGGTGTTAATGGTTGTCGATATTCTTCGTGATATTGTAAGTTGATGTTTTCATCTTTCTCATCATCACAACCAACTGTTTCAGCGTAGTCTATTGATACGCATTTAACCAATTTGCTGTGTAACCGATTTTCGTGTTAATTCGTTTGACTTCGTCGTTTCTCGGTGCTAGGATTGATAACCGTTCGGGATGAAATTCTTCAATAAGATTTGGATATAACTCGTCTTCTTTAAACGTAAAACGTAAAAATGTGTAAAAACTGAGAGTGCAGGAACTGAGTCTGACAAAAGCATTCACACCAATGAGAAGTGAGAGGACGTGAGAGGGCGTGGTTTAAGAGGAGGGCGGGACTTGAACAAATCTCATGGCCAAAGTCTCGTCTCGCGGGACTTGAACAAATCTCTTCAAAACGTCTCGTCTCGTCGCAGGATTTTTTTAAATAATAAAGAGATTTGCCCTTTAATGACGCCCTTATCTTGCGGATTTGTGTTCTTAATCTCACCGACACTTGCTGGATTACATGATAAACACCGGTGTCTTGCTTTCAACATACTTTGTGCTTTATCTGTGTCTTGGAGCATCTTGAGGGCCGTCTCACTGACTTGAGAGAGTCTATCGTGACACTTCATCGCTTCATCAGACCCGTCGTGTCTCACAACTACCAACCTCTGACCTCCAGGTGAGTAGAACCCAACAGGAGTTTCAAACATATCCATCAAAGTAGGCCTCACAAGATGGGGAAACCATGAAAAATTCCATCGTGTGAACCAAAGGCAACCATCAGCCTTAAAAAGTGAAGATCTCAGTTGCTTAAAATCGAAAAACAAAGCCAAATGTTCCAAAGAGCAAGAAAGGGACACGTGTCGATGGCCCAGAACAAGCAGAACGAACCCCAAAACGCAGACCCCAAAGCAATCTGAAAAGACGTCTCCATTTCTATTCATTTACTCCAAAGCGACTTACAGAGGAGATCCAAATAATCAAGTAAGATCAGTCATCGAACCGCACCAGGTGACAAAATGAATTTCCACAAGCGAGAAGCTCCAAACACAACACAAGCGAGTTACAATTCCCAAGTTACAAAACCTAACGGCTCATATCAGGCAGACAGAAATTCATCAAATGAGAATCTCAAAGCACTTCTTGGACACATCGAGTGAGTCGGAATTTCGAATTGGAGGTGGGCAGCTCATACCATCAGCCAGGAGGTACACATGATTAAAATCTGATGGCTGTGGCATCACCAGACCCCCATTCAATAGCAGATGTGAGAAGGAGCAGAGAGCCTCACAAGGGTGTCCATATCCATAGGTGCCGAGGCATTGGATTCGAAGTTCACATGGAGGTGAAACAAGAAACCAATACAGTTACCTGAGAAGAGGGGTGACGTGTGCCCACCTCGGCTAATTAAGCACCACATTTTGGATTACCTGCAGTGGTTTGGGTGGCACATGCCAGCACAGAGCTGAGGTACGAGGGCCGTTCAGTAATTTATCTACCTGAGTATGCAAAGAAAGTAGCAAACAAATTGACACAAATGTGGGCATCTTGTGAGACATCTCAGGGTTCCTCCTGCACAGGGCGCGTCTAACATTCCAAGAGACAGGAGATCAGGAGAGTCCTCGTGCCAATCAAGTAAGAAAATGATAGATTTGGAGCAACGTTCAGTGATCCAATTTCTCACAAAAGAAGGGAAGAAGCCCAAGGAGATCCCTGAACACATGACAGCAGTCTATGGTGAGTCGGCCCCATCATCCTTTGGAGTGAGCAGTTTAAGTTGAGTCCATTGAAGAGGACCCTCACACTGGATGGCCCGTGGAAGCAATTATTACAGGATTTAATTTTGTTAGACAGGCACATTAAGGCCTCCTGAATAACTGAAGAAATGGGCATCTCGGCAGGTAAAGTTTGGGAAACAATTGCTGAAAAGTTGGGCTGGTCAAAGGTCAGTGCAAGAATGCTGACGCCATGTCAGAAAGCCACGAGGCTCCAGTGCTGTCAGGAAATGCTCCGTGAAGACCAAGTGAATTTGTTTCATCGTTTGGTGACTGGAGATGAGACTTGGATCTATCACAGAGACCCCCAGTCCAAAATGGAGTCCATGCAGTGGAAGCACAAGTTCAAGACAGAAAAATCTGCAGGCAAACTGTCTTCTGGGATATCGAAGGACTTTTACTTCTGAAGTTCATGCCACAGAAGATGACCCTAACTGGTTATGGAGAGTTACGCAAACACAATGATCGCTTCAATCCAGGAGAAAATACGAGGAGAACTCACAGCTGGCATGCTGCTTCTTCACGACAACACGCCCGCCACTTCACAAGTCATGTCGATCACAGGCTGCCATCTGAGAAGGTGGATTCATGCAACTGATCCATCCACCCTACAGTCCTGACCCGGCACCCTCAGAGTATTTCCTGTTCACAGTTTTGAAGAAATCTCTCAGCGGACGGCGGTTTTCAAGCGATGAGGACGTCAAGGCAGCTGTGATGTCCTGGTTTGTCATTGTACGAAGAGTGGATGAAGTGTATGGAGCTGCCAGGGGATGATATTGAAAAATAAAACAACCATTTCTTGAAAACTCTTTTTTTTTCTGCTGAGGTGGATAAATTATTAAAGTCCCTTGTAGTCCAAACAAGGCCAGAGCCTGGACCAGGAGGCATGCTGAGTTATTGTGTGAAGTGCGGTCTGATCTTGTGGATGTTGTACAGAGTGAATCGTAGCAACATGGTGCCTGAGGGGCAATCAATCTCCACTCCAAGGTTTGGGTACAGGATGCCACCGATAAAAAGCCCAGCTGAACAGACTGACAAACTGGGATACCAAGAAGGTCTGTCATTGGTAGGTCGAGCTGGAGATGGTGGTGCAATCCAGATTGCAGCCACACTCATCTAGATCAGGGGTCCCCAACTCCGGTCCTGGAGGGCCCCCGTGGCTGCAGGTTTTCATTCTAACCCTTTTGTTAATTAGTGACCTGTTTTTGCTGCTAATTAACTCCTTTTCCTTTCTTTTTAATTGACTTGCTTTTTAACAATTTGTTCCTCTGAATGTCTTTGTCGTTCCTCTGAATTTCTTCATTTCTTTCCTTAAACGGCACCCAAACAGAAATGAAATGTGACGTGAGTGAGCCAACAGAAGACCACCTGAGTCAGGGCCTCAAACTCCAACCAATTTCACTTCAACCAATTGCTTAATCAGGCGCCGATTCTGGTCGTTAATTAAACCCATTCTTCAGTTCCATGGCTTGTTGCTGCTCTCATTGTGCGACGCCGTGATGACTTTATTCTCAACATACACTTTTTTTTTCCTTCACTGTGTCCATATTTTTTTTTTTTTTGTCTCCGTGGTCCTAATCCGCTTCCATAGGGATGCGCTTCTTTTAGTTTATTTTCCCCAAATTACTTCAGGAATTTCTGAAGATTTCTGTGAATTGTTCATTTGTGTGTGTGTGTTGTAAGCCATCCCTGCCCTGAGGAGACCTGAAAAGATGGTGAAGGGGTAAAGGAGTGCGGTGTAGGCCTCCACCTGTTAAACCATTCATTCCTGTTTTGTTGGGTCGTCTCATTGTTGCCCCCCACTCTGAAACTGATGAACAAGCCGCTCTGATCAATAGCCTACATGTCTCACTGACTTGATGCTCTACTCTCATTCAAAAGTGGTCCTTCCATTTTTTGAGCAGTATACATCTTCTTCTTCTTCTTCGGCCGCTCTCGTTAGGGGTTGCCACAGCGGATCATCTTTTTCTGTAATAATAATAATGGCTGACACCTTTATCCATTTAAAATACATTTGGTTACATTTCATTTGTTTTCCTAAATGGTGCACAGGCAGGTGAAGTGACTTGCTCAGCATCACACAGTGTCCTTAGCGAGACCTGAGCCCACATGCTCAGGATTCGAAGTCCAAAGTCCATTTAGAGTTACAGTATACTGTATATATTGATGAGGTGCATGTAGATGTGGTTGAAAAGTTTCAGCTGACATCTTCATGAGAAAACTGAGCTTAAGAATGTTTGGCTGAAGACATTCTTGCTGACAGTGCCACATTTCTTCACTAGGTGTCGCTCATGTGGATCAAACTTGCTGTGTTATCGTCTGTTTACCCCTTTACACTTGTCAAGTTCGCTACTGTGGTCTACTTCCACATACACATACACTCAGACCCTAACCTCAACAGCGCCTTACACGTGACGCACACACAGCTGGTCAATCACTAGCACTTGTAGAGTTTCGCACCCGGACACAGACAAGTGGACACAGAATGTCCCAAAACACACACGTTTATTTACAGGCTACACTACAGTGCACAAAATAGTAATAATAACGTCCGCTTTTCACTCTCTCTTCTGCCGCCTCCAATGCCTCACTCACAAACTCTGTCCTCTTCCACCCGACTCCGGCTCCCCGAAAGGAGTGAGGTGACCTGTTTTATACAGCACCCTGAAGTGCTCCAGGTGCTCCCCAATTAACATCCGGCAGCACTTCCAGGTGTGGCGGAAGTGCTGCATACCCCAGTTCCGGAGCTGCCCAGGCATCCCCTGGTGGTGGCCACGTCGCTCCACAGGGTTGGGCTCCCCAGGTCCGTGGCCCCCATACAATCCAGGGTGGCTGCTGTCTTACATTCCAGGGTAGATATTGCCTTTCTCCTGGTCCTTGCCTTCTCGCAGTGTCCCGGTGGGGCAAGGCCCTTGGACATCTGTCACACACTTTAAACCACACAAGTGCCTTATGAATAACACAACTTGTCACTTTCTTAGAACTTCATGAGACTTACTTATTATTGGCACAAACAACATATGATGTGGGCAGCATGGTGGCCTGGGATCGCTTCCCAGGTCCTCCCTGGGTGGAGTTTGCATGTTCTCCCCGTGTCTGCGTGGGTTTCCTCCCACAGTCCAATGACATGCAGGTTAGGTCCATTGGCGATCCTAAATTGTCCATAGTGTGTGCTTGGTGTGTGTGTGTGTGCCCTGTGGTGGACTAGCACCCTGCCTGAGGATTTGTTGCTGCCTTGGTTTGATTGGCTCCACCAGACCCCTGTGACCCTGTGTTAGGATATAGCGGGTTGGAAAATGCCTGACTGACTTACTGACAACATGTGATGTTTTAGTGATATCTCAGACCTAAATATTACTTTTGGTCTACAAGAATACAATCAAACATACAAAGGCTCAGCACTCTTGACTATCAGCCATTTATCAGCCCAGAATACCTTACTTTACGTCCTGTTCCCTACTTTTGGGTAAAGCTCTCACCCTAAGCCTTAATAAACCTCACATCACGGAGCGTATGGCAAACCTCCGGCTGCACCAGATTCTCAAAGAAATCGACCTTATTACTTCAATCACTCTGGACATGAAGACAAAGCATAGAAAGATGAAAACAAGTTAATCTTTATTAAAGAACAATAATAAGTAATAGAAAATAAGATTGTGTGAAGAATAATTTTTCAAAATAAGGCTTTCACAAATACAAAGGTTTGGGGACCGTCCCCATATAATGTCCACAGGACAAAGAAACAGACATACACTTTGGTGTTGATCAAAAACTTAAATAGTATTTGACGCTCACTACATGTAAATATGGTGTTTATATACGGACAAAAACAAAATGGAGACGGGAAGTGAGTTGGCAGGAGATGACGTCGAAGCTGTGGGACGGATGCGACGTCATCAAAGGCGGACCAGAAGTGATGTCATGAGAAGAGGCCGGAAGAGACGTCATCTGGGTTTGACGGACGTGACGTTTTCTGCGCCATCTTTGGAATCTGTCATATTTATATTTCTTCTTTTTGTCTGACGGAGAGAAACAGAGAGAGGCACCGTTACCGTATATATGTCAACCCTTCTTCTCGCGATATTTCACTCACCTTTGAGATTATTGACTGACTCTTAAGCACACATGTGTGACGATCGATAGTAAAGTCTGGATAAAATAGCCTTTAAAAAGATTACTGAAAGGATTCAGTGATGTCAAGGATGAAAGTCCCAGGGCGGTGTTTGATTTAGCAATCAAAGTTCATGAAAATGCTGTTAAGTGACGATCGGATGAAAGCTGGTCACACGGGTCTTTGTTTTGTATTCAGTCATTGCTGTTTCTCTTCTGACATTGCTTTCAGACGAGGCATATTTATTATAAAATTTCAAACCATTGTTCCACAACACGTGATCGTTGCATGCACCTGATTGCCTGGCTGTCAATATGATGGATGAATTTTGCTCAAACCTCTTAATCTCTCTTTTCCCAGATAATAAAGTTTTTTTGATGTTGCCTAAAACATTGCCATGTCTTCCTTTCCTAGGCTGTAAACCAAATTGTTGTCCCAGATGTCCATCCATAAAGTAATCAATAACCTGAGGTATCGGCAAGTCTTCCTTTTCCAGGCTGTAAAACCAATTTAGCACTGTGCTGTGAAGAACTGATATAAAAGTGAAGTGTAAGGGAAGAGGATTTGCCTTTTATATTATAATGCCTGCACAAGTGCCCTGCATCTAAATTAATCTTGTTGGGATTGAGCAAAATATAATAAAAACATGGAGGAATAATTTGGGGCATCTGTTGGTAAAGAAAGATTCACGGATCTTGACTTTGCTGACGATGCTGTGATCTTTGCAGAGTTAATAGAGGCTTTGATCGGGGGTCTCAAGAGACTGAGTGAGGGGTCTGAGGGTCTGGGCTTGGGAGTGTCCAACATCCAGGCCGTTAATGACCTCTTAGGCACAACCATCATCAGTGTGTCTGTCTGCGGAGAGAGTGTCGACCTCGTCATCGAGAGGTTTACTTACCTCGGCAGTGACATTTATGTCTCTGGTGACTCTTCCTGTGAAGTCAGTAGTTGGATTTGGAGAGCATGGGGGGGTCATGAGCTCGCTGGAAAGGGGTGTGTGGCGCTCCCGATGTCTATGCAAAAGGACGAAGGTCCAAGTGTGGTGCTCCCTGTTTGTGAGACATGGATGCTATCCAGTGACCTGAGATGAAGACTGGACTCCTTCAGTACTGTGTCTCTCCTCGGGTACCACTGGTTTGACTTTGTGTTGCTCATGGAGTCCCGAATGAGGCACATGACCTGCATTGTGAGGGAGCGTCAGTTACCGCACTACAGCCTTGTGGCACATTTCCCACGAGGGTGATCCAGCTCATAAGATCCTTATTGTTGAGGACCCGAATGGCTGGACCATCCTAGCCGGATGTTAATAAGGTGTCCTCCAGTTTACTCAAACGCATTGAGGACACGAGTATTTCGAATGTTTAAAGAATAACGCCGTATGATCAGAATGGAGTCTTCTAAAGACAGTGACTGGTTAGCCTGAATAAGGATGAAGAGGGGGGAGGAGGAGGAGGAGGCCCAGAGTGCCAGGGTTCTTGTTTGTTTGTTTCTATTGCATAGATATGGACTTTGCACTGCATGCACCTTATTTGTTCAATGGATGATTTTGGAAGACACAAAACTGATATTTTCATATCACTTGCTTTTTAATAAAGAGCTGTATATACAGTGGGTATAGAAAAGAATCCCCCCTTTGAAATATTCCCATTTTGTTTGCTTTACTGCCTTAAATGTAAACACACAAACTAATATTTCTTCCCAGCTTTACTCACTCAATGCCACCTCGAACATCCAAGTGAAAGACATCACAGCTACAGTTCAGTAGAATTATAAAAAATCAAAAACAGGAAATCCTGAGATTAATAAAGAATCCCACTCAGGTGTCAGTGCCCACCATTCCCATTGCGGTTACTGGTTTCCTCCCACCTGTGCTCAGTTGTAATGAGTGGGATTAGTGAAGCCGTTCCTGGTCCATTCATTACCTTGCTTGGTGGTGCCACTGACAGCAAACAACTGACTATGGGTGGCAGGACACTTTCAGAAGATCTCAGAGTAGAGTTGTGGACGGACATCAGGCAGGAGATGGAGACAAACAAATCTCAAAGTCTTCATCAATCCCAAGTTAAGACCATTATAAAGAAGTGTTTTGTATAACTAGAACCCTCCAAACTGGATGGAAGAGCAAGGAGGAAACTGGGAAGAGAGCCTAATGAGAGGCCAATGGCCACTTTGAAGGAGTTACAGGATTTGATGGCCCTGAGTGGTCATTAATGGTGTGCAGGTGACAACAATTTCACAAGCGCTCCACCATTGTGACTTGTTCAGGAGGGTCGCACTTCTCAAGAAAGGTCACATTAAGGCTCGTTTGAGCTTTCCCAGAATGCACCTTGAAGATTCTGATGCCAAGTGGAAAAAGATCTTCTGGTCAGATGAGTCCAAAATCAAACTATTTGTCTTCAACACCAAATGGTCCACCAATGCAGCTCACCATCCACAACACACCACACCGACAGTAAAGCATGAAGGGGGCAGCAACCTGTTGTGGGGGGCCTGGGGCTCTCATTAGGCTAGAAGGAAAAATGGATGGGGGCAAAACACCGTCAAATTCTGGAGAAAAACCTGCTACCCTCTGCCAGAACATTGAAGATGGGCAGAAAGTTCACCTTTCAACATGACGACAACAACGTGGAGCACACAGCAAAATGGACCACACGATGGTTGAATGTCCTGGTGTGGCCAGTCAGAGCTGAGACCTAAATCTGTGGAGAGATCTGAAGATAGCAGACCACCAACACTCACCAGCCAATGTGACCGAACTTGAACAGTGAAAGTGTAAAGAAGAGTGGGGGGCAAATGTTACACAATGGAGGTGTGCAAAGCTGAGAGAGAAGAATCAACAGACTCAAGGCTGGCATTAAAGCAACAAAATGGCTTTGTCATGGGGGGTGGGGGGGGTGATCCTTTATTAATCTCAGGAGGTTTTGATTTTTTAAATTCTTCTGAACTGTAGCTGTCATGTCTTTCACTTGATGTTAGAGTTGGCATTGAGTGAGTAAAGCTGGGAAGAAATATTAGTTTGTGTGTTTACATTTAAGGCTGTAAAGCAAATAAAAATGGGAATCTTTCACAGGGGGGATACTTTTCTATACCCACTGTATACAGGGTGGGGCATAAAGATCTGCCACATTCTGAAGGGGTATAAAAAAATAAAAGAAAGCTATCTAAAAATTGTATACATTTCCGAAAAGTACATGAAAAACAGTTTTGTTTTAATGGGTTTAAAAAATCAGACAAGTGGCGGCTGTCGTTGGCAATACATCGCTGAAGACGTTTCCCGAAGTTCTCCGTCACTCTCTGGGTCATCTCAGGCGGAATGGCGTCTGATCCTTTCCTTCAAATCCACAAGAGATCGAGGATGAGGTTTGAAAACCTTTTTCGTTTAGGTGTCCCCAAAGGAAACAAGCCACATGGGCTTAAATCTGGTGACCGTCTCCCATTAAAGAGATTGAATGGCTGGGGAACGTTTCCCTCAATACTGTGTGAGCTGTGGCCCCGTCCCATTGTTCTACCCTCAGTCTGCCAGGTGAGTTTCTCTTCAGTGTAGACCCAGTTGCCCAAAGGTTAGAATTCCAATCATTTTCCGATCCGGTTTCCATTTCGACCGAGCGCCAAGCGTGTACAGAATGCTCTCTGCATCGCTATCACAGAACGGTTGTTCTCATAACACCCTTGAACAACAGAACTCAGTACTCATGATGGGAACTGAAAACGTGAGAGCCTGACCTAGCGAATGAGACGAAGCCCACCTCTCTATCCCCCACTACAGCCTGCACAGCCCTCCCTTGAAATGTGGGAGATCTTCACGGCCCTCTGTAGTTATATGACATCATGTCTGTGTCTCACTGGCCCACCCTGGTTTAGGCCTTGTGTAGGAGCCATTGGAAGGTGGGATGTGAACATGGGGCATCACAGAGAGAAAGTGAACTGAAGGGGGGAAAGCTCGTGGTTGAGCAGGTGAAGAGTGTCACTCCAGGGGGATTCTGCTTCAGACGTGTTGAGTGGGATGGAGCAGAAGCAGTTGTGGGCTCTGTGGAGACACGTGAAGATGACTGAAGAGGACTGAGCCGAGTTTCAGTGACATCTCAGGCCTGTTGACTGAGCCTTAGGAGGAGAGAAGGGGGGACGAGGAGAGGGAAGGAGAGTGAGGGACACTGGACAGCCAGTCTGGGAGAAGGTTGAAACTCAAAAAGCTGAGGATGGATTAGGAGGTCCAGAGAAAGAGAGAGGACTGGTTTGGAGAATTGGTTGGTGAGTGTCATTCTGGGAGAATGTGATAGAAGGAGCAGGAGAAATGGAGGACTAAGGAACACTCACTGTGGTGACGGATGGACAGATGTTAATTATGTTATGATTGTTTCTCTTATACATCTATTTTATTTTCTGTTTGGTTAAACATAGGGTGGCACGGTGGCGCAGTGGGTAGCACTCCTGCTTCGCAGTTAGGAGACCCGGATTCACTTCCCAGGTCCTCCCTGCGTGGTGTTTGCATGTTCTCCCCGTGTCTGCGTGGGTTTCCTCTCACAGTCCAAAGACATGCAGGTTAAGCATATTGGCGATCCTAAATTGTCCCTGGTGTGTGTGCCCTGCGGTGGGCTGGTACCCTGCCTTGCGCCCTGTGTTGGCTGGGATTGGCTCCAGCAGACCCCCGTGACCCTGTAGTTAGGATATAGCGGGTTAGATAATGGATGGATGGATGCTCCATAACTTTTGTGGGTGGTCCCCCAAGGGGAGGGGCTACCAGTCAATCACCAACAAGAACTGCCCTCTTCTAAACCTTAGGGGTCTCCCACAGTTCCTTCTGAAGGTGCTTAGGAATGGTGAGCTCCTGTTTTTTTTTTATATAAAGTCAACGTACTTTGTGATTTTCTGGATTTTTCCACCTTCACTTGGCTGTTGGATTCCTTACCCGGACTTGTTTGTGTTACTGGCAACTCCTTTTTGTTTTTTGTGCTCCAGTGGAGCTTCACTCTTGTGGAACAGCAGTGCTGTTAAAAAATCAATCTTTCATGTTAAAAAGACTCTCTGAGGCCATTTTGTGTCTTGCCAGGGTTTTTGATTGAATTTCTCCCTCTAATGGGACACTTGTTTTTGAGGTCAAGAAAGAGGTTCTTGGGCAAAGGCGTCAAGAAGTCCTGGGTCTTTTGGTGTTTCTCGCCTAATTGGGAAGACAGGGGGGTGTGGAAACAGAAAACGTGGATCCTGGAGTTTTAACTGTTTATTGACTTCTGAATTGTTTCAGCTCACTGCACTCTTTATTGGATTTGATTTGTACTTTTAGCTTTGTCTTCCATTGCAAATGCAGTAATGCAAACAAACAAAAAAAATGTAAAGACACAGGGACTGCTATGACTGCTCAGCTCACAAGGCCCGACAACTCAGCTTAACAGAATCTGCACCTCAAGCCTCCAGACTCGTGTATTAAATTTGGCAAATAAGCCACTTTTGGAAAATCCGCAGGGGTGCGTTAAAGAGGGAGTGAGCTTTGGAGGCAAGGACACGCCTCTCTTGTCATTCATTGGCCATTGAGACACACCTTTGCAGCTTCTGGGTTTTTCTTTGTGTCCCTGCCGTGGCCTACTGATCTTCCTTTTTTTTTAATCGCCTCAGATTTCCTTTTCCAACTGATGAGGTTTTTTAATTTGCTTTCCTTTGCCTTTCAATTTGTGGCTGTGGCCATCACTCAGTGCACACACTGCAATGTTGAATATCATTGGCAGTCAAAAAAATAGCCTGACCAATGAGGGAGGGAGGAGCCAGGGCTTCAATTCAGAAAGAGAGAGACACAGACAGAGAGAATGAGAGGGGAAAACACTGTCAAAGAAGGTGGAGCCTGAGAGAGAGAGAGAGAGAAAAAGAGAGAGAAAAAGAGAGAAAGAGAGAGAGAGAAAAGGTGGAGCATGAGAGAGAGAGAGAGAGAGAGAGAGAGAGAGAGAAACTGTCAAGGAGGGTGGAGCCTGAGAGAGAGAGAAAGAGAAAAGGTGGCAGAGACAGATCAAGAAAAAGAGAGAGAGAGAGAGAGAGAGAGAGAGAAAAGGTGGAGACTGAGAGATAAAAAAAGAAAGAGAGAAGCTGTCATGGAGGGTGGAGCCTGAGAGGGACTGTTTGAAGGGGCGGAGTTTGTGTCCACCAGGGGGATTGTGTTCTTTGTTGACTTGCGCCATAACACACATCTCTTTAGCTGACCATGGCGACAATAATCAGACAAGAGCCATACTGTACACAAAGAGATGAATGTATTTAACTTGCTTTAAATTGTAGATTCCACCCCCAAAATACAATATATAATTATTTAAACATACAGTACATATCCAGGCCGGAGAGAAGCCAAAGGAATGTACAGTCATCATTCAGTTCTTCAATGGGGAACGCTGACAGCTCTATGTGTCCGGACAGTTAAGGTTTGGTCAGCGTTTGGTCGACTTCTGGCTTCATGAAGGATCCTCACCATTATAAATGCTCACATATTTACATATTCATAGAACTTGTTAAGAACCTTGCCAAGTATGGACAGCTGCCCTCTGAGCTGTCTGTGTTATTTCTGGACTGTGCCCAAATCACACCTTCCCCAGTTCTAATCACTCGTGCTTTCTGCAGGCAGACAGTGGCCCTTGGTCACTTGATTCAGCAAACATCAGCGCTGTGTGTGTCGTCTGCTCTTTTTGTGTCAGCTTTGCCCTGTCAGCTTATTAATGGCTTTGAAATAAACTTCACAGATTTCAGTGGCACACTACTAGCCATGCTGAGATGCCATGTACTGTAGAATGTGTGTGTGTGTGTGTGTGTGTGAGTATAACTTATGAGACCCGTTCCTTGTCTTAACTCCATAGTCACCAACAATCTCAGGATGGGACCCGGAATGGATCCACGTGAGCAGCTGGCATGAATGTGCAGGCAGTGGGCATGGAAGAGAAAAGCTCGGCAGAGCCACCTGGCAGACAGACCAGAACAAAAGCAGATATTTCTCTAGACAAGAAATTATATAGAAAGGTGGTTAGGATGAGTAAGTTTGTTCAAAGCATTTACTGAGTCACATTTACTAATATTAAATCATTTTTTTTTTACAATAGCGCCATCTGCTGGGGGACTGGAAGCAGTGCCCCATCCACCCTTAATGCAGAGGTTGGGTTTCAGTCATTGCAGTTAAAGGGGCATTTACTTTTTCACACTGTGTAGACTGGTATTAGGTAACTTTACTCATTTTAAGACATGACATGAAGTAAATTAAAACGTGTTTTTGTTCACCCAGGTGCCCTTTAGCTAATATTCGATTCTGGTTGAAGACCAGAAAGCATTTGGGGTCAAAAAATGTACAGAAATGGAGGACATCTGGAATGGCGTTGATGCCTTTTCGCACCTCTGTGTGTAAGATAGGGAGGCATTTTGTGCTTCTTCGACAGGTACGTCACTTCACTCACACACACACTCACACACACTTCACTTTGTGTTTATACTCACAGCCTGCACTCATCCTAATTGTGGAAATTGGACCTCATTTGTCACCCGCGCTCGGCTCGCGTAGAAATATCGATTCTCATCATTCAGCACAGCACCTTGAGAAATGCGCGCTCACTCAAATCACATTATAGCATATTAAACTGACAGATGTTTTTCAGTTTCACAAATTTCAAGACAGCAATAAAAACTCGACTATTTTCACTTCCAAATTATTCTCCAAGTAATAAAGAAGAATAAAAGTAATGTCAGCTGGAGCCACCAATCAGCTTGTCTTTCCACCAGTTTGCTGCAGCTGCTGATTTTATTCCCTGTTTGTGGGCAGTCAAAGTCACTCCTGGCAGCAGCACATGCAAGGCAGGCCCATTCACACCGAATGGCACAAGAAGGCATACGAATTCATAAGTACACTCGCTCTGAGCCATTCATTCATTCATTCATTTTCAAAACTCCACTGAGTGATGAAGCACATTTCCCTGGAGGTCTGCATCAGGTGCAAAGAAGGAATGGGCAGGTGCTAATAAGTCAAAGGTCCACTCAGACTGAGCCAGTAACATTCATGCATTCCTTTCTTCATTCCTTTCTTCATTCCTTTCTTCATTCGTTTCCACTTCCCTGCTGTGCTTTCTGCAGATGACGCTCCGTCTTTCCACGACCGTACACCCGATGACTCCCGGCTCTTCAGTACTTTGCTTTACTTTTGGCTTCTCACGTTGCTTTTGCAGACGTTTGTCAAACCCCAGGGCTGATTCTTTGGGTTTTGGGTTTCTGGCTGCACGTCATCTCCCCGTTGCTTTTTGTGGGCTGCCCAGTGCAGGTCCGGCTCGAGTTCTCGTGGTGTTTCTGAGGTCTTCACGCTTCACCCCAGCCTTGTGTGGCCCACCCGCTCCCTCTGCTCCTCAGCCTGCATCTCTTCTGCCGTTTGTAGGATTCACGTCTGTTGTTTATTGCTGATGAGGACGTCTTCCTACGATTAGGGGGGTACAATGAATTTCATTTGCTCCAGGGGGTTTCAGATTTAATCAGGCTAAGTACACTGTGGACTGAATCTACTGAAGTGTTCAGAAAGAGTTGGGGGGTCGCCACACTTGCATGACACCTTCCAACTGAGAGAGGTCCTCGTTCAGCCCCTTTAGGGGTACGAGACAGGACAGCTGGTGTGATGGCAGCCCTTCTGTCATGTGGGGACAGTCCAGGGTCCACTCTGACCTAGCACAGCCACCTAGAGCTCCCCTTGCTGGGCCCGTGTGTCCCTGTTCTCCCCCTCACACCCCTCGAGAGCCCCTGCTGGAGTGACTGACATTTTTTGCAGTGCCAGCCTTTACCTAAAACCCCCCTCATTGTCTTCAGGCTGCTTGTTGTGCTGCAGAAAAGACCTTTTTATTTGTGAAGACCACCAAGGCCACCTCCTGAATGGGCTCCTTTCATGCGCCTCACAACGCTGTGCACGTTAGCATTTCTGGAATAGCGCAAGTGACAGGTCGGCTCTGAGTGCCCGCCGCTCCGTCACCAGCAGGTGCCTCTGGCGCTTCAAGGTCTCCTTCGCTTGGAATGAAAACCTTTTCACTTGGAGAACAATGCGAGTGAGACAAGTGGGGCAAACAAAGCCTTCAGAAATGCGAGAAATCGTTTGAAGAGCGAGAAAGAAAAAGGACAATCGCAACAGGCAGCGCTTGAAGGCCGCGCTCGTCTGCTCCGGTTTGAAAATCTTCAGTTGGAATTCTCAGACGTGACCAAGCCCGGGGTGGGCTTTGGAGAAGAGTGATCCTGCGGACCCCCAGAAGTCCTCACCTGGCCAGTGACCTTGGCAAATTGTTGACTCTTTGCCAGTTTAACCCCTCTAGCTACTTGGGCGACACAGCACCATTCACGTTGGCACATCGGGGTTCATTCAAAGGGCTTAACTGACGGTGAGATGTCGGGTCAGAGGTCGACGAGGTGCACTAATGACTCTTCTTCCTCTCCTACAGATCATCAGAAGGGAAACCGGCAACAACTTCCACATCCCCACTCAGACCACGCCCTCCTGCTGACCTCACTTCCTGGACCCGCCCCTTCCTGCACACCACCTATAAAAGCCAAACTCCTCTGCTCTCTAGTTTAGTTCTATGTGGACTCAGTCCTTTGTGGCCGCTCGAGTGACTTTCTTTTTCTGTATTTGTCTGTTACAAGGTGTGATGGAGTGGTGGCTCTGAGTCTAGGGATCTGCTCTGTTGTCGGTTCGAATTCTGTTAAAATGCCTAAAGGGACTCTGCTCTGTTGGGCCCTTAACCTGTAATTGCTCTGTTCCTGGGTATGACGTTAATCTGCAAACCTTGGGGGCTGGTGGTAGAATTGGCACCCCCAGCCACCATAAAAAACCTCCCAGTGTTCCACGCCATCTGAACTGGTGTGGTACTGAGGTGTCGCCCGCTGCGTGGCTGCACTCGGGTCCAAATCTGGGATCCTGTGTTGGTTTGTCGTATGGTGGGGGAGGCAATGAGCTCCTCCTCTGTTACAATATACAGGGTGGACCCCCAAATCTTTGCCTCTTTGTCTTCTCCTTATTACATTGTGGAGGAAATGGTGTGAGGCCTCCTGAAAGACCCCTGACACGCAGGCCTGAACCTTCAGTGTGAGGCCCAGCAAGGGCTGACCCAAACCCAGATAGTCCCTGGGATATCCCATGTAGTGGGAAAGGGGACCCCGACCTGCATGCTGGACATCTGGTAGACCTTGAGATGAAAGGGGGTCAGAGGAGAGGGGAGACACGGGCCAAAATCGAAGGGTGAAAGGTGTGAGTTTATTACATGAGCGCCGCACGACACAAACAACGCAGTGGCAGGTGGGCTTCAGCGCTGACATCTCCAACCAACAGTAAATAATAATTAAAGAGGGACAGACACCCCCCAAAAATGAGTGTGTATTTACATGCACCCCAATAGTCCTCTATTCAAACACTACAGACTGTGGCGGGCGGCTGGGGGCGCTACCCAGCCGGGATGCCTGGAAGGACCCCTGGTTTGTATGGGGGAAAAGGTCACTGCCAGGGGGCGCCTGGACCCTTGTGAAGCCCTGGACGTCAGCACTTCTGCCACACCCGGAGGTGCTGGCGGAAGGAATACCAGGGACACCCGGAGTGCTTCCAGGTGCTCGTGTGGCACTTTCGCCACACCAGGAAGTGCCACGGGAAGCTCGTCAGGAGGCACCTAGACCACCTCCGGGTGGACTTAAAAGGGGGGCCACCTCCCTCCAGTCGTCAGCTAGAGTCGGGAGGAAGAGGACAGAGCTCGGTGGAGAGGAGTGGAGGCGGTAAAGGACCTGGTGAAGGGTGATTAGTGCAGGAGCACTGTGTGTGTGAGAACTGTTTAAATATGAAGAAACGCGTGCCTTTTGTAGACGTCCCGGTGTCTGTCTGCTCGTGTCCGGGGCTGGCTTCCATAAGACACACACAAAATTTAATAAATGAAAATCAAGTCCGCCATCTTTCTTTGAGACGGGCTCAGGAAGCTCCTCAAAAGGGAAAAATAATAGAGAAAAATAATTAAGTGTGTGTGTGTGTGTGTCCTGCAGGGGGCGCTCACTCCCCACAAATGAGTTCGTTTGTGATTGCGGCGTGTTACTTCCCCCCGAATCAATTGTCACACACGTGCGCTTAGGGGGACAGCCAAAGGGTCCAACACGGGGCATTAGAGACACCAGAAAAAGGGCTGGTAACGAGCATTAAGGCCTTTCCTCTTTCCTAAGCCAAAGCTCGTCACTTCCATTCCTTTTCAGATGACCTCACTCTCGTCCCATACCGATGACATAATTTCATTTCCTGACGCTTACATAATTTCATTTCCTGACGCTTTTGTGTAAAGTCAGCCTGATTGTCAACAACAACAACAACATTTATTTCTATAGCACATTTTCATACAAACAGTAGCTCAAAGTGTTTTACATAATAAAGAAAAGAAAAATGAAAGACACAATAAGAAAATAAAATAAGTCAACATTAATTAACATCGAATAAGAGTAAGGTTCAATGGCCAGGGGGGACAGAAAAAACAAAAGGGTTGGAGAAAAAAATAAAATCTGTAGGGATTCCAGACCGTGAGAACCCCCAGTCCCCTCTGGGCATTCTACCTGACATAAATGAAAGAGTCCTCTTTGGATTTAGGGTTCTCACGGAAGGGCTTGATGAAGATGATGGTCACGTAGACTTCGGCCTTTTAATCCGTCCATCATTGTTGAAGCCATGTTGTCATACTCATTTGTCTTTGGTTATTTTCCAGTAAAGACCGGGTTCAGTTCTAATTGGCTACTTTACGACAATTCACGGGGCAAATCCCCAAATCTTTGTTTTTGTTTGACTTTTTACATTTTTAAAAAGACAATATTCGTCCCGAGTGATACGGCAGTAAGAAATAACACGGGAGAAACGACTTGCTTTGTTCAATGTCGGTTTACACTGCCAATAGTACAAAGACAAGACCCCGTACCGGAGTGGGGGGCCCGAGGTGTGGAGCCAGTCATCGGAGATGTGAAGGCATTCTAAGGAACAGGTGGTGACGTCTTCCCTCCGTCTGTTGGCATCATAGGTGGGCCGGGCAATGTTCCAAGGCTTCATGCTGTTTCTCCACATCCAGGGACCCTCAGATGAACACGCAGTTCCAAATGAGGACACAATTCTGTGCTGCCTTAACAAACAGCATCCCACTGTCGGACTGCTCCCGGTTTCCAATTGTCCGAGTCTGTCCTTCTGTCGTGTTGCTTCCCTGGCAGTTCTCTGTGCCATCTTCTGACCTCATTCTGGTTATGTGTCACTGCTGCACCGCATGGGAGTAAAAATCAGGTTTTCTAAGATATATTTGCACGTAGGCTTACAGTCGTAGTTATACAAAAAGAAAAACAACTGCGCCAATCCCAAAACCAAATATTAATAGAGGACTCCACAAAAAGCAATCACTCGGAGACATTTGTGTGCAAGAAATATTTAAAAAGCCGTCAAGAACAAAAATAAGAAAATCAGCTTCTAAAGCTCAGCAGTGCCTTGCCTTTCAGGCCCAATGGCGACCCCTGCTGGCCAGTAGCTAATTAAATACAACCGGTATGATTATCCAGCCAATCCACCGCTCCCGCCAACTAGACACCGGTGTGTTTAGACCACGCCCCCTGGCGACTTTCTATTTACACGAACATCTGCCTGCCTGAGCCCCACGTATGGCTAGTGCTGGAGGCCGATGACTTCCCATCTTCTTAAAAGTCGAGATCCCCTTCTCTTACACTACCTCACATGTCCTCGAACCGCCCGCGACGGACAGGCTGTGTGTGTGTGAAGCTGAACATCCACAAGGGAGCTCATAGTGGCCATTCAATAGACCCCCCGTGTGTTCAGACACAGCGCACCTGACAAGATGGCCCCTTCGTTTCCGCGGCAGCGCCTTCAACACAAAGCGTAACAATTCTTGTACAGCTGGCTTAGTTTTACTCTAAACAATGAGGGTGCGTTTACTTAATCTGGTACACACCTACCATCATTTCAGCGGATTCCTCATCTCTTGTTGATCTCCTATCGTCCGTCCTCTTCCTCCTCTGAGTCACTGTCACCAGAACATAACTCCACTTCACTGTCACGATGATCACCACAGCGTCACTCCCATCATTGTTGTCCTCTTCATTTGAGTTGCCCGATGTATCGAAATCCAACAACTCCTTCATTATTTCAGCCAGCGCTTCACTTGCAGTGAATTTCTTTGTTGGTCGTTGGCTCTTTTTGTTCATAAACACATCAGCTGGATTTGCTCCTCAGCAAACTACACACCAGCAATGTCTCAGGTAGGACTAAAAAAATCTAAATTAAAAAAAATACAAATTTAAATAGAAAATTCAAATATAAAATATTAAACGAAGCACAAAATGGTAACATTTCCATGAGTTGTTCGGAGACCCCCAACTACTTTGTGCTACTGTAGCTCTTCTAAGCTATTGAGAAGCAGATTTCGGCACATTTTTCAAGGCAACACAAAATGAAAAGTCAGAAAATTTCATGGCCGTCTTATTACCTTGAAAGGGAAAGAATTTGAAATTCTGCGACTGGGGGTCTTAGAGACACCCTCATTGATGGATTAGGGTTAATGAGTTTACATGTGTTTAAAGCGTGTGGGAGGGGTATTTAAGGCTTAAACTATTAAAAAATGTTTATTTATATGGTCTTTCTATATCGTGGATTTTCACCCATCACTGATGGGTCTGGAACATAACTTCCGCGATAGGCGGTAATCGCTGTACTTTCATTTGACACTTTTATCCAAAGCGACTTACAAAGGAGGTCCACATATTCAAGTAACATCAGCCTGGGGACAGTTTGGGAACAAGTGTGACAGGACCAGGTGATAGAATTGATTTCCACAAATTGAAAAGCTCCAAACAAGATACAAGCGAGTTACAATTCCCAGGGAACAACTGTCATCAGCAAACAGGTGTGGTCAAATTAGTAGAAGGAAATGGGTGTGGTCTAATTCGAATACAAATGACTGTCACTTGTAGGTGGGTGTGGTTTAACTTAACTATGTGGCCGTCTCACCTTTAAATGGGAGTGTCCTGATATCATTGGTCAAATACCCTTAGCAATGTCTGACCTCTGTAAATTTCTAGTAAGAAATGGGTGTGGTTAAATCACAACAGGAAATGAGCCTGGTCCAATCGGAATAAGAATGACTGCCATCTGCAGATGGGTGTGGTCGAATAGCATTAGAAATAATTGCCATCTAAAAAGGATGTGGCATAATTCAATGATAAAACAGACACAGTCTAATTCAATTAGGCTTGTCTGTCATCTTCCGTTACAAGTGGCGGCCATCTGTAGAGTGGCATGGCCTAATATCATTAGGATGGCGTGGCATCACCCAAGAGTGGCCCAGCACAGTTCCAAAAATGCGCACTAGAGGGGAAAATCGTGTTACAAATCCCAGCGTGTAATACAGAGAGCCACGCAGAATTGTCATACGATCAAAGATTGGTCGGGCTTACCGTGCAGCCCACCCAATGGTATGAGAGGACCCCAGTGAATATGAATTCAAGAGCAGACACATGTGGGAGATGACGGCTTGGGACTGAGGGCACAGGTGGCACACCCTACATCTGGGATTTGTGGTTGGCATCGTGCATGCCTCAAACATACCTTGAATGAATTTGGGGATGGGGGGGTCAGAGTTACAAATGGAGGTGGGCAGCTCATTCCACCAGCCAGGCGCTACACATGAAAAGAGACCTGAGTGAGATTTCAGAACAGGCCAGGGTGGCATCACCAGGCACTATTCATCTGAAGATCTGATTGGTCGAGAAGGAGCAGAGGACCTGACAAGTGTCTCCTGAGGTGTAGGTGTGGACCACTGACACCACTGTAGGCAAGCACCAAGAATTTGAACTTAATATGTGCTGCTACTGGGAGTCAATGTGGTGATGTGAAGAGTGGAGTGCCATGTGCCACCTTGGCATTAGACGTGTCACTGCATTTTGAATCATTAGCAGCAGCTTGGTGACACATGCTAATGCCAGCAGAGAGTTGTTGACGAGACCAAACTTGGACCAGGAGTTCTGTCAGACAAGGTCTGATCCGGTGAGTATTGCATTGAGTGAATCTGCAAGACCGAGAGACTATAACTACGTGGTCTATGAAGGAGAGCTGGTCGTGAATCGCCACCCCAAATTTGGGTACCAACTTGGCAGGTGTTAGAAATAAAGAGCCAAGCAAAGTAGAGATGGGATGCTGAAAAGACGGACAAGATGAGATAACAAGGAGGTCCATCTTTGCCAGGTTCGGCTGGAGGTGGCGGTGTTCCTTCATCCAGGCATGCAGACGTTCTACATGATACTGTGTGGTGCTCTGAAGGGAACGACAGATAAAACTGTGTATCATCAGCAGAGCACTGAAAAGAGAAGGGAGAAGCGGAGAGGACGCAGTGATGGCAAGGCAAGAACAAACAAAAAGGTCAAGAGTTACAGACACAAACTCAATGACCCGCTGCTGGGTCTCAGCCCTTTACAGTGAGAGGGAGGATCCTGTAGCTGTGATGTCAGCGTGGCCCCGCCTCCCAGTGCTCCACCCACAAAGCACACAGAATATAAGAACATTGAAATGCATGGGACATAATTACAAACGTAATAGAAATAATATAACAGAAGCCAAAATACAAAATCAAATATAACAGAAATACAACGAGTAACATTTCAATTTCGATTTCAATTCTTTATTGTCACGTGTACAAGTACAAGTACCGTGTACGATGAAATGCTTGCTTGCATGTGCCTCTGCAGACAGTGAACACAGACAAAAAAAACACAATAAATAAATGAATATAAATAGGAATAAATCGAGACAGTGGCAGAAGTATATGTGCAGGTAGCAGTGGAGGTGGCACGAGGTCACTGATTGTTCATGAGTCTGATTGCAGTTGGGTAGAAACTGTTCCTGAACCTGGAGGTGCGCATCCGAATGGGAGGACGGTGACAAGTGACAGTGCAGGGTGGCTGGGGTCCCGCCTGATATGGTTCACTTTCCTGGGACAGCATGAAGTGTGGATGTCGTGGCCCGTCATCTGCTGTGCTGTGTTCACCACCCGCTGCAGAGCTCTGCCATCCTGAACTGAGCAGTTGCTGTACCAGGATGTGATGCCGCCTGTCAGGACGGACTCCACAGTACACCTGTAGAATCTGCACAGGGTTGTGGGGGACATCCGGGCCTAACTTGGTCTCCTGAGGAAGTAGAGGCGTTGTTGGGCTTTCTTGACTACTGCCGCAGTGTCACTTGACCATTTAAGGTCATCAGTGAAGGTGACTCTGAGGAACCTAAAGTGGCTGACCTGCTCCACAGCCTCACCTCCGATGTAGATGGGGCTGTGCTCTGCTGCCTGTTTGCGGAAATCCACAATCATCTCCTTAGTTTTGCTAACGTTGAGGGTGAGGTTGTTGTCCTGACACCAGGAGTCTGACCTCCTCACTGTAGGCCGTCTCTTCGTCCTCGCTGATCAGACCAGTTACAACTTGAAGATGGCGTTAGAGCTGTACTTAGCCACGCAGTCGTGGGTGAAGAGAGAGTACAGCAGGGGGTTCAGCACGCTGCCCTCCAAGGTGCCAGTGTTGATGGTGATGATGGAGGAGGTTTTCCCACCAATACGCACTTGCTGAGGTCTGCCGGTGAGGAAGTCCAGTACCCAGTTACACAGTGAAGAGCTAAGCCCCACATCCAGGAGTTTAGCGATGAGCTGGGATGGAATGACGGTGTTAAATGCAGAGCTGTAGTCCACAAACAGCAGCCTGGCATAAGAGTTCTTATTCTCCAGATGAGACAGGGTGGTGTGAAGAGTTATGGAGATGGCATCCTCTGTGGACCTGTTGCAACGGTAAGCAAACTGGAGGGGGTCCAGACAGTCAGAGATGATGATGATGATGATGTCCTTGATGTGTTCTGGCACCAGCCTCTCAGAGCACATCATGGCTATGGGAGGTAAGTGCTAATGATATCGACTTTATTGTTCTTTGGGATAGGAATGATGGCTGTGTAATTGAAGCAGGTGGGGACAGAGTTATGTAACTGAAGGGGAGAGTGTTCGGGACCCCAAAGGGGACGGTCATCGAAGTCTAGTAATACTGGTTGTGCGCCATCACCTGAGGGGCACCATTTATGTAAGTAAAGGAGCACACACCCCGGGTCATTGAAGTCAAATATGGCTGCCTTCCCACTACCCCTCCCACAAATAGGCTTTGCCAGGTGTGACCACTAGGGGGCATTGCAGCACCCCAAACCCCAGACACAACCTTACAGACACAAGTCCTGATATAAATGAAAAGTTTATTGGCCTAATGTTTTACAGAAAGGCTCCCAACGTGCAGCACAACACAGCTGTGGTCTTCTCTTCCTCTCCTCCACACCTCACAGGTGAGCTTTGTCCATCTTCCACCCGGACTCCATGTCACCTGGATGAGGCTGAGTGGTTTCTTTTATCTTGGATCTGGAAGTACTTCCGGTGTTAGGGCACAGGCCAATGGAAGTACTTCTGGGTCAACTGGAAGGCCTATAAAGTAAGGACTGAGAATAGTGGCAGCCTCCAAAGCAAACCAAAGAGGGATACTGCTGGAGCCACTCCCAGCCAACACAGGGCGCAAGGCAGGAAACAAACCCTGGGCAGGGTGCCAGCCCACCGCAGAGAAAAAGTGAAGTTCAACACCTATTTGCCATCCATTGTGTTTGCCCACCTTGTCCAAAAAAAAAAAAAAAATAGAAACAGTTCTGATTATGGTGGCCATGGGACATCAGTGTACCGTTTAGAATACCCATCCCGTTTCATGGCACTATGAACATTTTCAGTCATCCCAATCACAATACACTTTCTGGAATGACTTCACCCAGAAATTCACTGTGTGGAAGAAGCTGATGATTACTTGGAGCTCAAGTAGGTGCTCAGGGGAGAAGCCTCTTTTGAGTTGATGCCCTGTGATCATCAAGAAGGAGCTGAGAGCAGAGCGGCTCTGGAACTGTTGGCACGCCTGATTATTAATAAATAAGGGTCACAGAATTTGGGTAGGATGAACCGAAGACAGGTAACGGTATGAAGTTGAAATTCAAGCAGCTGAACTTGGGGGACGGCCCCAGGCTCTTTTATTTCATAAGGTGTATTATTTCTACCTATTGTATAAGCGCCTTTCATTTATATATTGGTTATAGATTATATCATATAGCGCCTTTCATTTATATATTGGTTATAGAGTCTATCATATAGTGCAGCGTTTCTCAACCTTTAAGTATTAGCAATCCGAGTTTTCATAACAGTTTTAATTGCGCCCACCTTAACATTTTTTTGTAATGTAGATGCATATTTTATTATACCTACTTAACGTTTATCGACAATTATCTAACTATTTATGATACTATATTTATTGTTATAGTATCAGAACGTAGTTTAAGTTAATTTGTTTTGGTTCCAACAGTTTTCTTTTTCATATTTTTGATTCTTGTTTTCTTTTTTTCACATCTTCACGCCCCCCTTTTTGTTACTTCATGCCCCCCTAGGGGCCCACTCCACAGGTTGAGAACCACGGATATAGCGCCTTTCATTTCTATATCGGTTAAAGATTATATCATATAGCAAATTTCATATATATATTGGTTATAGATTCTATCATATAGCGCCTTTCATTTCTATATTGGTTATAGATTCTATCATATAGTTCCTTTCATTTCTATATCGATTAAAGATTATATCATATAGCACCTTTCATTTCTATATCAGTTATAAATTCTATCATACAGTGCCTTTCATTTCTATATTGGTTATAGATTCTATCATATAGCACCTTTCATTTCTATATCAGTTATAAATTCTATCATATAGCGCCTTTCATTCCTATATCAGTTATAAATTCTATTGTATAGCACCTTTCATTCCTATATCAGTTATAAATTCTATCGTATAGCGCCTTTCATTTCTATATTGGTTATAGATTCTATTGTACAGTGCTTTTCATTTCTGTATGGTTATAGATTTTATCATATAGTGCCTTTCCTCTGTGCATTGTGCTGGGCTGGTAACATTGCTTCAAGAGAGGCCCACCAAATCAACAAGCTAATTAAAGCGGCAGGCTCAGTTCGACCCCCTGGAGGTAGTGGTGGAGTAGGGAGTGCCATTATGAAGATCCTGTCTGTGTAACATGCAAGCACCGACGACTTTCAGGGACAGATGTGTGCCGTACGCCTTCATTGTGCCTCACGGGTACTGTGCTCTTATACCGTTAGCCAAGTCTCAGGTTTCGTCGGGGCCGCCACACTAACCGCTGTGCCACCGTTCTGTCCGGCAGAGTACAGTGCTAAGGAAGCAGAGGACAATTTCAAATTGAAATTGATCGTCGAGAGCTCTGCGACTCTCCTGTCACTCTCTCATCCCGTGTCAGCATTAAAAAAGAATCTTCTCATTTATGACTGAGGCGCCCCGACAAATAAAAGTAAATTGAAAATGTAAATAAGTCGCCTGCGTGAAATCTACCATTGATAATTATTAATGCAGTTCTAATGTCGCCTGCCAAATGAGCGCGTCTGCACTGTGCGAAGCCGCCGCTGTCGTGAATTTAAGAAGCTGTGACAACACCAACTGAACGAAAAAGAAAAGAACGGCGTGCTGTAAAACGAGTGTCACTTCATTATGGTGTTAATGAAACTCATGTGGCATGACTGAAATCAGAATTTGATTAAAAGCAACGCTCGATTCAAATTAATAAAGAAGTGGCTCTCCTCAGCGGGCGCGGGGCTGCGGACGCTCAATCTTCTGGGGGCTGCGGAGAAAATGAGGATCGCCGTCGAGCGGGTGAGAGAGGTCGCTAATCCGGAGTCGGTCTGGAAGAGTCCGGGCGGCGATCGTGTCTGTGGTGACGGGGGCGGACATGGTGGGCTGTTGGGTGAGAACTGTGAGTGAGTACAGAGTTAGATTGGGCTGTCTGTCTGTCTTTATGTAGGGCCTTTAACATTTACCTATCTATCTATTGGCATCCTTTGTCTACATATCTAGTATATAGCGCCCGTCCACCTTGAAATAGCAGCTTTCACTTTATTGAGACACACGCGCGCTTAGTGGACAGTCAAAAGGCTCGATCGCGCGAGAGAGAACAAAGGACAGGGGGCTGATATGAGGCCTTATTGCGTTTCTATCCTCCATTCCGCAGAAAAAACGACAGGATAAAACGATCTGGCCGGTCATCACATCCGGTTCATACAGAAGACTCCTTGGCTGGCTCCGCAGAGCACAGATATAGAATCACTAGACGTCACATGACCAGCCGCCATATTGCGAGTGGCACTGCTGCGAGGTGAAGTAATGGATAATGTGCTGCTTGGAATTTTACAAACCGCTGGACGCTCCAAATCACATCCCGGGGATTACATTTCATAGGTAAGGCTGAACAATTGTTTTGGTTGTATTTGTCCATCTGAAAATCCCGTTTTATAATTTGGCACTCAAGGTCACCTTGCAATAAAATTAAACAACATTAGTAAAATTAAAACATGAGAATGATAAATCAGAAAGCAATAATTAACAAACAAACAAAGATAACTGGCAGTAACAGTGCAAAATTCACAATCGGTGTGCCAGTTTGAAAAGATAAGTTTTGAGGGCAGTTTTAAAATGTGTTATTGAATCGAGCTGACGAGAGAGATGAGAGAGAAGAGAATTCGAGAATTGAGGAGCACCAGGAGAGACGCTCGACTCCCAGAGCACTGAGTCTGATGTGCGGTACAGAAAGTCGAGCTGCAGAGGAGGATCTGAGTGAGGAGATCGAGAGGAGTGCCAGTCTGGAGGAGATCAGCGAGGTGTGGAGAGCTTGAAATGTTCAGAGTGGGATTGTGTGTCGTATTCTGTAGTGAACAGCGAGCCAGTGAAGTCGAGAGAGAATCGATGTGATGTGTTCAGTGGATTTACAACAGCAGGTTATTATCCTGGCAGCAGAATTTGAAGAAGTTGTAAACGATGGATACGTTTGTGTAGGATGCCAGCTAGAATAGCATTACAGTAATCTACACGTGAGGTGACTCGGGCATTAACTGATACTTCAATACTGTGTTATGTAAGAACAGGACGAAGTCTAGAAATGTTTCGGACATTGAAGAAGGCAGTCCGTGAAATGTTACTTATACGGGAGGAATTATTTAATAATTATTATTATTTAATAATTGTCATTATTAGTGTATAAATGGATATAAATAATTGCATTTAAACGATTCACCAAAATCTGTTGTATGTAATTGATACTGTTTTAAACGTTATTGTTTTTTCATCAGAAAGCCCGGTTTCCACGTCTACCTGCATTAGTTTTAATGGCACTTTTGCCACTCGCAATATGGCGGACGTGCTGCCATAGCGTGTCGACTGGGCAACGCAGTAAATACGGCGTCTATCTATATATGTCAATGCCGTGGAGCCACCACACTTCCGGACTTCCCCGATGACTTCAGTTCCTCAACTCCGCTCCTGACGTCATCTCCGGCCACCGAGACTGACGTCAGCTCCACTATCCACTGCATTTCCTCCCCGCTAATTTCACTTCCTTTATGTTCAATATAAAAGAGTCAAGAAGGAACTTTATGTTGTCAAAGGTTTTGCTTTAATTTTGACCTGAGGTTTGCACCCAGTATACGAGGAGGATCCCCAACCCTTAGCCTGAGTTTCTGTGTGCTTATTTCTCCACAGTATACATCTGTTAAATATGGGCTATACTACTTTTATATTGGCCATTTTATGTCAATCTGTTATGTAGTGCCTATCTACTGTATAGTGCCTTTGCTTCTCTAATGTGGTGCCTTACAAAAATATTTCTGTTAAATAATATAATGACTATTCTTCTTCTATTTTGGGCCCTTTATCTATGTATTAATAGAATGACTCAGGCACCGCCGTGAGTGGCAGCCTTTCCAGCAGCTCCATGGACGACTTTATTTTTCTACCTTTTCCCTATTTCACCGATCACTCCTACCACTTTCTTTCATGTGGATTCATTTCCTGGACACTTTTTACTCGTTGGACATGGATTTTTACACGCTGAGACTCGTCTATTCAGGTAGTCAACTTCTAACGCTGAGAACAAAGGCCCGCACCGGTGTGGTTCCCAATTTACCCAACGAGGTAAGAAGGTCGTATCGTGGCAGCAGAGCCGGCGCTAAGCTAAAGGCTAAGCGGCTAGCGAGGAAGTGGCGATACAAGCCTTCATCGCCTCCTGTGATCCTGAGAAATGTGAACTCACTGCCAAATAAGATCGACAAACTTGCCAAGCTGGTGAAAAATGTCAGCACCTTCAGAGAATGCAGTCTGCTGTCTTTTAGTGAAATGTCGCTATCAACTAACATCCCAGAATCTAACGTGGAGCCACCCGGGTTTAGCATAGTTAGAGTGGACAGAGACGTAAATACCTGCGGGAAGCAGAAAGGAGGAGGACTCGCTCTCTATGTGAACACAAGATGGTGCAACTCTGGACATGGAAACTGTTGACTGCACTACTGACTACATCAACTTCTTGATGGACATTGTAGTTCCAGTAAGACCAGTACGCTGCTATGCTAACAACAAGCCATGGATTACAAGTGACATCAAAGGCCTTCTGAACCAGAAGAAAAGGGCTTTTAAAGGTGGTGATCAGAATGAGCTCGAGGAGAAGGAGAAGGAACTCCGAGTCCAGCTCAGGGTGGTGAAGGAGCAGTACAGGAGAAAGCTGGAGCAGAAGTTGCAGAATAACAGCATGAAGGAAGTGTGGGATGGGATGAAGATTATCACTGGCTGCAGCTCGAAGCGGGGTGCCACCATCGAGACAGACGTGGAGAGAGCAAACCAGATGAACAACTTCTTTAACAGGTTTGATCACCCTAACCCACTCTCACCTCAGAGTACTGAACCCTCCAACCATCCTTCTGCTGACACCAGCATAGGTGAGACATCCCCACCCACAATTACAGCAGCCCAGGTGAGCAGAGAGCTGAGGGGTCCAGATGGTGTATCAGTCACGACTGCTGAAGGCCTGTGCGTTGGAGCTGGGGAGTCCTCTACAGCACATCTTCAACCTGAGCCTGGAACAGGGGAGAGTCCTGAGGCTTTGGAAAACATCTTGTATCACGCCAGTCCCAAAGGTATCACGTCCTGGTGAGCTGAATGACTTCCGGCCTGTCGCTCTGACGTCACATGTGATGAAGACCATGGAGTGGCTGCTGCTTCACCACCTGAGGCCACAGGTCTGCCACGCCCTCGACCCTCTGCAGTTAGCATACCAGGAGAAGGTGGGAGTGGAGGATCTACATGCTACACTGATTCCTCTCCCACTTGGACAGAGGCAGCGGTGCTGTAAGAATTCTGTTTCTGGACTTCTCTAGCGCCTTCAACACCATCCAACCTCTGCTCCTTGGAGACAAGCTGACTGAGATGGGAGTAGACTCACACCTGGTGCTATGGATCGTGGACTATCTTACAGACAGACCTCAGTATGTGCGTCTCGGGAACTGCAGGTCTGACATTGTGGTCAGCAGCACAGGAGCGTCGCAGGGGACTGGACTTTCCCCAGTTCTCTTCAACCAACATACATCAGACTTCAATACAACTCGGAGTCCTGCCACGTGCAAAAGTTCACTGACGACACTGCTATGGTGGGCTGCATCAGGAGTGGGCAGGAGGAGGAGTACAGGAACCTAATCACGGACTTTGATAAATGGTGTGACTCAAACCACCTACACCTGAACACCAGTAAAACCAAGGAGCTGGTGGTGAATTTTAGGATAACCAGGCCCATCATGGACCCGTGATCATCAGAGGTGACTGTGCAGAGGGTACAGACCTATGAATACCTGTGAGTGCAGCTGGATGATAAACTGGACTGGACTGCCAATACTGATGATCTGTGTAAGAGAGGACAGAGACGACTATACTGACTTAGAAGGCTGGTGTCCTTCAACATCTGCAATAAGATGCTGCAGATGTTCTACCAGACGGTTGTGGCGAGCGCCCTCTTCTACGCGGTGGTGTGCTGGGGAGGCAGCATAAAGACAAACTGGTGAGGAAGGCAGGCTCTATTGTAGGCACGGAGCTGGACAGTTTGACATCCATGGCAGAGTGACGGGCGCTGAGCAGACTCCTGTCAATCATGGAGAATCCACTGAACAGGATCATCTCCAGACAGAGGAGCAGCTTCAGCGACAGACAGACAGACTGAGGAGACCCCACACTATGTGACTCTTCAATTCCACCAGGGGGGTAAACGTTAACGTTATACAAAGTTATTGTCTGTTATACCTGCATTGTTACCACTCTTTAATTTAATATTATTATTATCAGTATTCTGCTACTGGAGTGTGTGAATTTATAAAGTATCTATCTATCTATCTATCTATCTATCTATCTATCTATCTATCTATCTATCTATCTATCTATCTATCTATCTATCTATCTATCTATCTATCTATCTATCTATCTATCTATCATATAGTGCCTTATCTATCTATCTATCTATCTATCTATCTACAGTGGTGTGAAAACTATTTGCCCCTTCCTGATTTCTTATTCTTTTCCATGTTTGTCACACAAAATGTTTCTGATCATCAAACACATTTAACCATTAGTCAAATACAACACAAGTAAACACAAAATGCAGTTTTTGAATGATGGTTTTTATTATTTAGGGAGAAAAAAAATCCAAACCTACATGGCCCTGTGTGAAAAAGTAATTGCCCCCTGAACCTAATAACTGGTTGGGCCACCCTTAGCTGCAATAGCTGCAATCAAGCGTTTGCGATAACTTGCAATGAGTCTTTTACAGTGCTCTGGAGGAATTTTGGCCCACTCATCTTTGCAGAATTGTTGTAATTCAGCTTTATTTGAGGGTTTTCTAGCATGAACCGCCTTTTTAAGGTCATGCCATAGCATCTCAATTGGATTCAGGTCAGGACTTTGACGAGGCCACTCCAAAGTCTTCATTTTGTTTTTCTTCAGCCATTCAGAGGTGGATTTGCTGGTGTGTTTTGGGTCATTGTCCTGTTGCAGCACCCAAGATCACTTCAGCTTGAGATGACGAACAGATGGCCGGACATTCTCCTTCAGGATTTTTTGGTAGACAGTAGAATTCATGGTTCCATCTATCACAGCAAGCCTTCCATGTCCTGAAGCAGCAAAATACCCCCAGACCATCACACTACCACCACCATATTTTACTGTTGGTATGATGTTCTTTTTCTGAAATGCTGTGTTCCTTTTACGCCAGATATAACGGACATTTGCCTTCCAAAAAGTTCAACTTTTGTCTCATCGTTCCACAAGGTATTTTCCCAAAAGTCTTGGCAATCATTGAGATGTTTGTTAGCAAAATTGAGACGAGCCCTAATGTTCTTTTTGCTTAACAGTGGTTTGCGTCTTGGAAATCTGCCATGCAGGCCGTTTTGCCCAGTCTCTTTCTTATGGTGGAGTCGTGAACACTGACCTTAATTGAGGCAAGTGAGGCCTGCAGTTCTTTAGACGTTGTCCTGGGGTCTTTTGTGATCTCTAGGATGAGTCGTCTCTGCGCTCTTGGGGTAATTTTGGTCGGCCGGCCACTCCTGGGAAGGTTCACCACTGTTCCATGTTTTTGCCATTTGTGGATAATGGCTCTCACTGTGGTTCGCTGGAGTCCCAAAGCTTTAGAAATGGCTTTATAACCTTTACCAGACTGATAGATCTCAATTACTTCTGTTCTCATTTGTTCCTGAATTTCTTTGGATCCTGGCATGATGTCTAGCTTTTGAGGTGCTTTTGGTCAACTTCTCTGTGTCAGGCAGCTCATATATAAGTGATTTCTTGATTGAAACAGGTGTGGCAGTAATCAGGCCTGGGGGTGGCTACGAAATTGAAATCAGGTGTGATACACCACAGGTAGGTGATTTTTAACAAGGGGCAATTACTTTTCACACAGGGCCATGTAGGTTTGGATTTTTTCTCCCTAAATAATAAAACCATCATTTAAAAACTGCATTTTGTGTTTACTTGTGTTATATTTGACTAATGGTTAAATGTGTTTGATGATCAGAAACATTTTGTGTGACAAACATGCAAAAGAATAAGAAATCAGGAAGGGGACAAATAGTTTTTCACACCACTGTATCTATCTATCTATCTATCTATCTATCTATCATATAGTGCCTTATCTATCTATCTATCTATCTATCTATCTATCTATCTATCTATCTATTAAGTAGTGCCTTCCTTCTTTATTTTAGGGCCTTTTAACGATGTATCTGTTACATTGGGCCTACCCTTACAGTAACTTTCATCCATACTGTATATTGTACAGTGTCTCTATATCTTCTATGTAGTTCTGTTCATCTAAACATGTGTTATAACAATGCTTATCTTCTTTTGTATTGTCTTTCATGCATACATGTGTTAAACTGTGCATATCTTTCTTTTATATAGAACCTTTGATCTATATATCTTTTATTTAGTGTCTATAATTCTTTTTATAGTGTCTTTCTTTGATTGTATCTGTTAAATGGTGCCTGTTCTTCTTTGTTACAGGGTCTTTGATCTCCATGGGTTACGCAGTGCTTATCTACAGTGCATATCCTTTTTTTACATAGCGCCTTTCATCTATATATTTTATTGTGGCTTTCATCTAAACACCTATTATTTAATGCCTATCTTCTGTTCTTCATGTATATATTTGAGTAATAGTACCTAATTTTCTTTATTATAATGAATTCCATTTATACAGTATTCCTGTCATGCAGTGCTTATCCATCTTTTATATAGCGCCTTTCATCTCTATGTGTTATATTATGCTTATCCCTTTAAATACAGTGCCTTTATATCTGCACCATATCTGTGACCTATCATGTTCATATCTGTCATAGAGTGTCTTTCTGTCGAGCCCTTTCTTCTTTTATATAGCACCTTTCATCTCTTTGTCTGTTCTAGTCATGTTTCATAAGGTGCATTTCTTCCACGTATGTTACACAGTGCCTGTTATAGCGTCAGTCCTCCTCTCATGTATATCGTACATGGTGTTTTTCAATCAATCAATCAATCAACATTTATTTATATAGCACATATTCATACAAAGAAATGTAGCTCAAAGTGCTTTACAAAATGAATAGAAAAATAGAAGACACAATAAAAATAAACAGAAGTCAACATTAATTAACATAGAATAAGAGTAAGGTCCGATGGCCAGGGTGGACAGAAAAACAAAAAAACTCCAAAGGCTGGAGAAAAAAATAAAATCTGTAGGGTTCCAGACCACGAGACCACCTGACCAGTCCCCTCTGGGCAATCTACCTAACATAAATCAAACAGTCCTCTTTGTATTTAGCATTTTCATCGAAGGACCTGATGATGATGGTCACGTAGACTTCTGGCTTTCAGTCCATCAATGTTGGAGCATCATGATGCTTTGAGTAGGTGGTGGTGGCGCAGGCCGCCACCACAAAGAAACCGGAAAAGAAACAGAGAGAGAGTTGGGGTCAGTACGGATTTTAGAGCCACCATGAATAGTTATTTTGAAGAATTGAACATACAGAGTATCAGGATTAAGTTAAAGTGAAGTTAAGTTTTTCTATGTGCCTTTCTTCCCCATACTTGTTGTATTCATTCATAAATGCCCTTTCATGTACATTTCGGCTATATAGTGTCCATCCTTGTGGGCAGTGTCTTTCATATATAAAGCTCTCATTTTTGATATAGCACCTTTCATCTGTTACTAGCCATGCCCCGTGGCTCCGCCCACGTAGAAGTGAAACGGGACAGCGAGGAGGCCCCGCCCGGCTCCCCACTCCTGACGTCACTCTTTCCCGTCCCCTCGGCCCGCAGCCTCTGTCTCGGATTAGCACAAATAAATCACTACTGCAAGCGAACTCTGATTCTTAGTGCAATGAGAGAAGTCGCAAAATCAATCAGGATGTTCAAGCAAATTATAGAAAAAAAAAGATGTAAATCCCTGAAGTAGTTCTCTCATTCGCTAGCTAAGTGGAGGTAAGGTACACCCCGAGGCTTCGCCCCTCCACTCAGTCCGCTGCGTGTCTCTCAAATTCCCGCAAATAAAGCGAATTAAGATACATAGTGCAATGAGAGAAGTTACATAATCAACTGGAACGTTCAAGCACATTCTAGAAAAAAAGCCCGACGTCAATCTGTGAAGTAGTTCTCTCGTGAAGAGCGCCATTGGATTTCATACCTACAGTAGAGACGTAGTGCCTCTCTATCTTTCATTCTTATATTTCTTTCATTGTGCGTTTTTATCGTTGAGCTTTCTCCGAGTTTTCTGTGTGTGGATTCCACGGCTGTCAATCCCTAATTTAACCATAAAAGCAGACATCCGAGTGCTCGGTGCTCCTATAAGGTGGTGGCTGAGCAGTCCCACTAAGCAGTCCTGTCCCGATGTCTCAGGTCGATGCTTTGCTCCAGCCCATGCTGCCCTCCTGCTGTGCCTGCGACCAACCCTGTGGTCCTCATTAGCGCCGCCCTGGTGGCAGACTACCCTTCGCGCAGGCCGCGCCCATCGTCTCGACGTACAGACCGGCTGCTCCCCTTAAGAGGCTGTCGTGCTGTTCCTCACGCAGACGGCGTGCGTTACTGAATGCAGATTAATGGACCGCCGTCGCCGGCGATATCAAACGGGGCCGATGATTACCTTGTACATCTCATTAAAGGAGGCTTCCGGCACCCATGACGGCTGATAAGGCTCTTCAGCTCATCTCAAAGGAAGCGGCCGGCGAGCGGGAGTGACAGATACCGGATATCACCGTGTCGCTCTCTTCAGCCTGACAGAATCGGTTCTCTCTATCAAAAGCCAAATCAATTTCATTTGATTCATTCAAAAGGCACCAGAAAGGACTTCAATGACGCCCCCCCCCCTCCTCCTCCTCCTCCTCGTCTGCTCGTCTCTTTATGAGATCTTCGGCGTCGGCGTGCGTGGCTCGTTATCAGCGCCCCATCTTCAGGGAATCAAAGCAGCTTTCACAGTTTGTACAATGCGCCTTTCATTTGTGGTGATTACCGAGTAAACCAGGCAGACGGGCGAGGTGGGCATGTCTGTGGGTAGCGGGTAGGTGGGGGAGGGAGGGTGAGCCCTCATGACCGACATGATGTGACGGCCTCACTCGACGCTAAACGCTTCGCTTGCTTCTCTAATTTCTTTCTGCTCCCACCGGGCCCCCTGATTTGCCAACATGCCCGCCAGCTCGGGGCTCATGCTAATGCCTCTGTGCAGATCACTCCGAGTTCACTGCCTGCTAATCTAATGGCAAGTCAGCACATTTCCCAGAAGTGAAATCGAAGCAAACGAAGCTGCTGACAGAGGGATCTCACGGAAAGGCACTTGACTCGCCTTCAGGGGCAGAAGGCAGCCATAAAGGAGCAGCACGCGCCATGGAGCCCCCAGCCTCAAGTCACCTCCATAGTGCTCTGAAATGTCTTCTTGTTAATTTAGTCACAGCCGAGGTGCGGTCTCTGCTCATCTCCCCTTAAAGCAGCTTCTGTCCCACTTACCCACCTCAGAATGCCAAGGTGACCGCACCTTCATCTGCCAGCACACGCATCATCTCAGCTCCTGGAACGACTGCACGTTAAGAACTAGCCGGCCTGGCCCACTATAACTCGTGTGCGTTAATCAGAGTGGCACTAGAGACCACCAGACTTACGACGTCACCCACCACACACTCACTCCTGGGCATCATTCTCATCTCTCTTGTTCCAAGGCATTTGTCATGTCTACCATTAAATTGTACTGCAGATTTCATTCCAACAGATGGTGCAAACAACTGAAATTACAAAGAACAGAACTGCCATCCCCAATATCTACAATGTTAAACGTGACACAGAAACTCGAGGGCATCATTTATGAAACAGCCACCCCTCGCCGAGGGATACTGAATGGGGTGGGGACGGATGTGGGTGGAGTATGATATTAGGCTCCTCCCATATTCTGTGTGGATTGATTTGGGCAGGGTCAGATGTCAGACCACTCCCCCACTCACCATGGAACATGAGATGGGGCGGAGCCTGCTGCTGGACAGTGGGGTGGGGACGGGTTTTCTGCTGAGGGATCAAGGAGAGAGGAGTGGGGGCTGGGTCAGATGGTCATCACCTTGCTGTAGGACATCGGCTGTGGTGGGCGTTTTCTGCAAAACCTGAGATGGAGCAGGGACTTACAGTATGTGGGAGGGGTCCTTTGATGTAAGAAATGGCATATTAAGACGTGCAGGTGAGGTACTTTGATGATCCTAAATTGTCCCTAGTGTGTACTTGGTGTGTGGGTATGTGTGCCCAGCGGTGGGCTGGCGCCCTGCCTGGGATTTGTTCCTGCCTTGTGCCCTGTGTTGGCTGGGATTGGCTCCAGCAGACCCCCATGACCCTGTGTTAGGATATAGCAAGTTAGATGATGGATTGATGGATGGATATTAACCAGATTATGATGACTGCATTCTTTCACTTAAGGAATACCTCAAAAGTCAAACCCCTTATAACTTTACTAGCTGTGTAAGCCCGGGCTCTTCGAAACTATTGAGATCGTCAGAAAATAAATTGAAATGCAGAGTCGGCGGTTTTGTTTTTCCGATGTGCTCTCCCCCTTGCCTATTAGTGGCTGAGCGAGTTTCTCTCTCTTTGGTGGTCTCACTTTGGTGACGGAGTCGCTTTCTTTCAGCTTCATTCTGTAGCCTTGTCCTTCTTTCTTCTTCCGACTCGTGAACTTGTGGCCCCCTCACCGGCTCTTTGAGCTTCATGCTGTACCCTCGCACTTCCGGGCCCAACAGACTGACATACACACTTCCACACGTAGACATTTATATATAAGACAAGACGCTGAAAAATGAGTTCACATTTTGTTTTCAGTCGACTAGATTATTGTAATGCATTCCTGACAGGACCACCTAAGGAAGACATCAATCGGTTACAACGAGTGCAGAATGGAGCTGCCAGAATCTTAACTAGAAAAAGAAAATCTGAACCCATCACCCCAGTCCTGGCGTCATTACACTGGTTACCAGTGTCCTTTAGGATTGACTTTAAAATACTCCTTATGGTTTACAAAGCCTTAAATAATCCGCCTTTCCTATATTTTGGAGAGCCTGTCCCCTACACTCCAAGTCATAACCTTAGATTTACGATTGGTGGTCCGCCTAGAGTTCTAAGAGCCAACTTTAAAGAAATGTTCAGGCGGCCTTAAGTTGTTATGCACCAGAAATCTGCAATACTTTATGGATAGAACTTTGCCAGGCTAATACTGTGGAACATTAACTGACAAAATCCCATTACTTATATAAAGTTTTTATTCCATTTCATTTTGTTTATACATTACTTATATAAAACCCGCTCTTTTAATGTGGTTTTTTCATAGCCACATTTTATTTGTACTCCAAAGAGACTGTATAGGCACAGAACTCTTAACTTCTTCAGGGATCTGCAATCTTAATAATCTCGACTTTCCTTTACTGTCTTTTTTGGTTCTTCTATGGTGGCCAAAACCCCCCACTTGACCAAGGCACCATGAAGCCCCCCAAGATGATGGAATGAAGGCAGGTGGTCCCATCTGTCCATGAGGCCAACTTCATCATGTGAAGCAGGATAACAAAGAGGGCTGCTTTAGAAACTTTTATGTTGGGCAGAATGACCAGTAGGGGTCTGGGTGGTCTTTCAGCCCCCTTGAACCTCTGCAGATTTAGCTTTTTTATCCATCTTAACTGGAGTTTTATTTTTTTTTTTCTTCTAGCCTTTTGACCTCCCCTTGTTTTTCTGGTTATTTATTCTTTAATATTATTACCTGCTTCAGCTTCACTACAAACCAAGAGTGACGGAGTGACCTACAACCACACGATGATTCAGGAAGTGGTCCTCTGAGGCTCTGAGAGACTGGAACTACAGACTGGGATATCCTGCAGGGCTCACATAGTGAGAACATTGAAGAGGCTGTTGACTGCACTACTGGATGGACATTGTAGTTCCAGTAAGACCAGTACGCTGCTATGCTAACAACAAGCCATGGATTACAAGTGACATCAAGGGCCTTCTGAACCAGAAGAAGAGGGCTTTTAAAGGCGGTGATCAGCATGAGCTCAAGCGCGTGCAGAAGGAACTCCGAGTCCAGCTCAGGGTGGTGAAGGAGCAGTACAGGAGAAAGCTGGAGCAGAAGTTGCAGAATAACAGAATGAAGGAAGTGTGGGATGAGATGAAGATCATCACTGGCTGCAGCTCGAAGCGGGGTGCCGCCATCGAGAGAGACGTGGAGAGAGCAAACCCAATGAACAACTTCTTTAACAGGTTTGACCATCCTAACCCACTCTCACCTCGGAGTACTGAACCCTCCACCCATCCTTCTGCTGACACCAGCATAGGTGAGACATCCCCACCCACAATTACAGCAGCTCAGGTGAGCAGAGAGCTGAGGAGACTTAGTGCCAGCAAAGCAGCAGGTCCAGATGGTGTATCAGTCACGACTGCTGAAGGCCTGTGCGTTGGAACTGGGGAGTCCTCTACAGCGCATCTTCAACCTGAGCCTGGAACAGGGGAGAGTCCTGAGGCTTTGGAAAACATCTTGTGTCACCCCAGTCCCAAAAGTATCACGTCCTAGTGAGCTGAATGACTTCTGGCCTGTCACTCTGACATCACATGTGATGAAGACCATGGAGCGGCTGCTGTGTCACCATCTGAGGCGACAGGTCCGTCACGCCCTCGATCTTCTGCAGTTCGCATACCAGGAGAAGGTGGGAGCGGAGGATGCCATCATCTACATGCTACACAATTCCTCTCCCACTTGGACAGAGGCAGTGGTACTGTAAGAATTACGTTTCTGGACTTCTCTAGCGCCTTCAACACCATCCAACCTCTGCTCCTCAGGGACAAGCTGGCAGAGATGGCAGTAGATTCATACCTGGTGCCATGGATCGTGGACTATCTTACAGACAGACCTCAGTATGTGCGCCTCGGGAACTGCAGGTCTGACATTGTGGTCAGCAGCACAGGAGCGCCGCAGGGGACTGGACTTTCTCCGGTCCTGTTCAGCCAACATACATCAGACTTCCAATACAACTCGCAGTCCTGCCACGTGCAAAGGTTCACTGACGACACTGCTATGGTGGGCTGCATCAGGAGTGGGCAGGAGGAGGAGTATAGGAACCTAATCAAGGACTTTGTTAAATGGTGCGACTCAAACCTCCTACACCTGAACACCAGCAAGACCAAGGAGCTGGTGATGGATTTTAGGATAACCAGGCCCCTCATGGATCCCATGATCATCAGAGGTGACTGTGCAGAGGGTGCAGACCTATAAATATCTGGGAGTGCAGCTGGATGATAAACTGGACTGGACTGCCAATACTGATGATCTGTGTAAGAGAGGACAGAGCCGACTATACTTCATTAGAAGGCTGGCGTCTTTCAACATCTGCAATAAGATGCTGCAGATGTTCTATCAGGCGGTTGTGGTGCGTGCCCTCTTCTACACGGTGGTGTGCTGGGGAGGCAGCATAAAGAAGAAGGGACAGGCTCTATTGTAGGCACTGAGCTGGACAGTTTGACATCCGTGGCAGAGCGACGGGCGCTGAGCAGACTCCTGTCAATCATGGAGAATCCACTGAACAGGATCATCTCCAGACAGAGGAGCAGCTTCAGCCACAGACTGCTGTCACCATCCTGCTCCACTGACAGACTGAGGAGACCCCACACTATGCGACTCTTCAATTCCACAGGGTGGTGGGGGGTAAACGTTATCATGATCTATTATATAGTGCCTTTCTAAATTTAATTGTATTTCTTTTCTTGTAAAGCACAATGAGCTTCATTGTATAAAAATGTGCTCTAGAAATAAATGATGTGCAAGGCCAGCATTCCCCTGGGGTGCACTTACTTTTTCACACAACAGTATTTTTCGTGTTTTGTAAATTTCTTCTTTCATTCTCCACTCCCTTCATTGTGTTTTTGCCCCCACCCTTCTCCTTCCACTTGTGTGCTTCATTTCACTCCCCTGATGCCCACAACTCTTTGCAGTGGCATATGCCGGCTTGTTTAGCCATTGACGTATTTTATTTTATTTTTTTTAATCCATAATATATATTTCATATGATTTTTTTTACCATGTTATGGTTTAAAGTATGTGACTATCATGAGACACATAACGACTTCCACCCTCACTTGAGGTCCACAGAAGCCCCCCGAGACAGATGCCCCTTTATGTGCTTTGTCATCAGCTCTAATTTCATGCGATTTTAAAAGCACAATTTGTTTTTGCATTTCTCGCTTCTCCTGCCATCCCTCACTGTGCAACAAATGGACGACATGACGTGCTGATGTATTCGTGATAACCTCTACATCTGCCTTTACCATCAACCCCCCAGTGATGCCAGGCTCTGTTTGCCGGCCTTCATTAGCACTGAATGAAATGAGGAGGAGACGAAAACTTGAGGTGCACATTAATGAAGATGAGACGAGATAACAGCTGCCTGTTCACGCATCACAAACGCCTGTCACAAGTTTGTTTCCTGCTTGTCAGACGAGTCCCAATTCCCACAATAAACGGAAAAACCTCTCATTGAAACGATGGAACTCAGTGAAGAAGAAGGAGATGAATTAGGCACAGAAGAGCCAAATAAATCGATTAGTGCTGGCACGTCTGCATAAACAGCCCTCGGGCCCTGGAAATTAGCTGCCTTAAAAAATGAGGGTCACTTTAGATTTAACTCCAGAGCTTCATGGCATGTAGAAAAATGTCACAGATAAATAGCTTCATGTGTCCAGTGTCACCATGGATTTCCTTTCACTGTAAATCTTAATAAATGAATGGCGCTCTGCTGCTCTGGGACATTAAGGAAAGGTCCGTTCAGGGGCAAAAAGAACAAGAAAACAGCAGAGCCAAAGACGGGGGGCCCATCTTCAAGATCTGTGCACTTGGCATTCGGCCTGGCCGGCACAGCCTCGCACTGGACACAGTCTTCAGGATGACAGGGGGCAGTCTGGAGTCACCCGAACTTAGATGACAGAAAGATCTGAAAGGCGCTATGTGGGAAAGAAATATGGGCTGAAGTGGCAAGGCGTCTCTCACAGGTTCATGGTGGATCAGCAAAGACTGCAGGGTTTTTAAATCAGTGCGGCTCAGGCACACAAGTGTAAGCGACAGTGAGAACGAATAGATGTACGGCCACAGAGGACTTAATGAGGGAATCAGTGAAAGGCACTATATGACAGGTGCTGTAATAAGGACCAATGACAAAGGGCAGCTCTGCTAACGCGGTCTCTACTGCTCAACTTTCCTCTGTTGATCTGTTGGAGCTTCTGCTGCACAAGTAAATGACAACTTCCAGGTCTTCTGCTCTTTAAACAGCCCACCGGTGGAAGAAGTGGGATCGCCGGGACAAAACATGGAAGTGCGCGACATCGGTGGGCTTTGTCATCTTGGCTTTGTGAGTCCTTACCTCAGAATTGTTACATGGATGTTCCTGATTTGAGCGACTGTGACAACAGATAGATGGATAGTATGAAAGGCACTATATAATAGATAGATAGATAGACAGATAGATAGAGTGAAAGGCACTATATGATAGATAGATAGATAGATAGAGTGAAAGGCACTATATAATAGATAGATAGATAGATAGGCACTATATAATAGATAGATAGATAGATAGATAGATAGATAGATAGGTACTATATAATAGATAGTATGAAAGGCACTATATAATAGATAGATAGGTAGACATGAAAGATAGATAGATAGATAGATAGATTGAAAGGCACTAAATGATAGATAGACATGAAAGGCACTATATTATAATAGATAGACAGAGCGCCTATTACTTCACCCCCTTGGAGTTTTCCCACCTTCTTGTTATCCAACACTGAATCCCCATTTGGACTTTTTGATTTTAATGCACAGAAGAAGACCCTTTACTGTCAAAGTGAAAACAGACCTGCCAAGTTGTCTCCATTAATTACAAATATCAGACGCCTCATAATTGATTAATTTCCTAAGTATTCTAAGTACTTGTACTCGGCAGACATGGAGTCAGATAGTGGTGACGTTTCCGGACTTTGACTCGACTCTGAGTCTGTGCACAGGACCATAAAAACCCCAATGACTTATTATATAGCGCCTTTCACACTGATTTCTCTATTATATAGCGCCTTTCATATGTGTTTTTTTTCACTAATCAGGATACCAGAGAGTGGGGACAGGTTGCATGATAATTCAGAATTTCACTGGACTTTGGACATGGGACATTAAAGACCCCATAATGACCTGATAATTATTGTTTGAAAAAAAATTTGAGCAAAAAAAAACCAAAGAATAAATGCATTTGATGGCAGGGTGGTCTTCCTATGGCTGGGTATTCAGTTAAATGTTGAGCGCAATGTGACGCTCCTTCTTTGATCCTTTGGTCACCCAGAAGATGTGGGGGCTACGGTGTCAGGTGTCACCCCTGGTGGCGTGTGGCACTGGAGGTGATTGGCAGCGGTGGGGCACAGTGTTGTGGCCCCCCTGTCCCTCATAACCTCGTACTCAACCCCCCAGCACTCAGGTGCCCCGCAGCAGCTTTGGTTGTCTTATGTGATCTTCATGAATCTTAAGCTGTAATGAAGTGCGGATGAATAAATGGATGTGTCTGGACTAAGAAAGCTGGATTCTTGAAAAAAGGCCAATTGCTGTGTTTTTTTCTTATTATATCTTTGCTTAGTGTATTTATTTATTTATTTATTTATTTATTTATTTATGTCACTCCCCACTACTGCGCTGATTTTTCTTGTGCTAATTTGCGCCCGTTTCAATGGGCACACTTTAACGTGATTACGCCTGATTAAGTGATGCCAACATGGAGAGCATCTCCAGCCTGCGAATGTAAATGAGCCTCATGATTTATATATTAAAAAAGCAGGCAGTTTATCAGGTAAAAGAGGACTTGGAGTCGGGACTCGACGTACATTTATAGGACTTGAACTGTTTTAAATGCACAGAGAGCTAAACGAGAGTTGCCCCATAGCGCTTAAAGCCCACCAACTGTGAACGGCACCACTTTAAAAGAAATTCATTTGAAGGAGAACTGAAAGGGAAGGTGCGCATCCATTTAGGGAGCGTCTCACAAATTCGCTGTTATTAATATTCTAATTCATGCGAGTATAAATTTCTCACTTGGATTAGCTTTCTCACAAAAAAATAAAAAAGAACTGGCAACGTGTAAGGTCGGACACCCAAAGGGTCTCCCCGTTTAATAACACCAGGTGGAGGTTCTGTCCTCACAGTAGCAGAAAATGCACAACGCTTAGCATTTGGGGTCTGCAGGTGGCCCATCCTCCATGATGAGTGTAATACATGGCGACCAGAAAGGGCGTGGCCAATGGGCGCATGAAGATGACATCACCACTGAGTGGCAGACTGGGAAGTGAAGGGGCCGTCATCCTTTTAGCACAAACCCTGTGAAACACTCAGCAGGCTCACATGTGTGTGACACCCCAGGACAAGAGATCTAAACCCCTGGCCTGGTGTCCTTACCCTGGCGTCCAGTGAATCTTCGAAGTGATTTCAAAATCTTCCTTCTTACCTGAAGTTTTAAATGGCTGAGGCTCTTACTCAAGTGAAGTTACCTCCTCTTATCTCCCAGTTAACAGGCTAGAAGACCCCCTCATGATCAGGAGGGTCCTCTACTGAGACTACTCTGCTTTCAGTCACAAGTGCTTTTAGGTGTGCTGATTTCAGTCCTGGTCCTTTCACTGGCTCCTTGCTTATTTATTCCTTCTCAATTAAGTCAGAATTTTTGGTTCTGCTTTGGACTTCTTCAAGTCCCCCCTGCCTGACTGATCCTTTTGGTCTAGCAGTTCCTCCTCCTCCTCCTCAGTCAGGCCCTATTCCTTCATATCTTCTTTGACTTCATCCATTCACCTCCATGTTGGCCTCCCTCCTTTTCTCTTCTCCTGTATTTCCATGCCCACCACTCTTTTTGCCCACATCTTCACCTCATGTCCATACCACTTCAATTTACCTTCCCGTACTTCCTCTCCCACTTTTGTTGTTCCTCTGCTTGTCTCATTTCTTATTTTTTGTAACTCCACACCTCCATCTCCACATTCTCCTTTCTGCCACATCTGACTTCTTCTCCTGCTGTGCTGCCTTTACTGCACACGTCGCAGCTCCACACATCATTGCTGGTCTTTACCACTTTCTTAAAGACCTGACCTTTGACCTTCTCCTTAATTCTCGGATCACGCAAACTCTCCTGACACCTTCTTCCAGTTGGTCCGTCCACATTGCACTCTGTGGGTTATCTGTGCCATCTAATTCTCCATCTTGGGCTACCGCTGATCCTACATATTTAAACGTCTCCACTCTTTCCACTTGTTCTCTCTGCAGGCAAACATCTGAATTCTGATCATCACTGAATGTCAGATATTTGATCTTCTTCTTCCTACTGTCACACACGTGCGAGTAGGAGGCAGCTAAAGGGCTTGAGTAATTGTAATACCACATCAGACCAGGGGGCGGCGGAGTGCACTGACGGTTTTTCTCAGTTCCTTGCAGACCATTCCCGGGAAATCTCACCAGGTTCTGGTGCCTTTGATGATGTCGCTTCTGGTTCTGGCACCTTTGATGATGTCGCTTCTGGTTCTGGCGCCTTTGATGATGTCACTTCCGTTCCTGGTGCCTTAGATGGCATCACTTCTGGTCCTGATGATGTCGCTTCTGGTTCCGGCCCCGATGACATCACTTTCCCTACAGGCCTTTAAAGCCATCATCCTGCTTCCAGTCAGTCAGTTCTGTTTTGGACTCGGTCTTGTGAACATCTCTGTTCAATTATTTAAAACTTTTGCAGCCAGGATATAATATAAGGGTGGCTGCCCCAAACCTTTATAATGTCTGGAGTGGATTCTTTATCACAGTGGCGTAGTCGGCAGGATATGGATTCCCTGAAGAAAATGAAACAAGACCTAAGAACTACCAGGTGGGAAAGTACTGGGGCCGAGTTTCCGGGTGGGGAGTTCGTCCGAGGGTTCAGGAGTAACTTGGTACAGGCTTCGCTTCCTGAATACGAAACCAGGCTAGTATAGTCGGAGTGGTGGCTCTGAGGATCTGCACTGGCAATCAGAAGGTTGCCGGTTCGAATCCCGTAAATGCCAAAAGGCCCTGAACCTGCAATTGTTGAGCGCTTTGAGTAGTGAGAAAAGTGCTATATAAATTCAAAGAATTTTTACTATTATTATATTTTCTCAAAGGGAGAATATGAATGAGACATAGAGACGTGTGCTGGTTCCTATGGAGGAAACGAAGAGGCTTATTAAGTTTTCTCGGAGGAGAGAGCTGAGCTGCCCATTGGGGTTGAGATCCCAGCTAAATATGGGCTTTGCCCAGACCAGCAGGTAGAAAACTTAAAAAATCAGGAATTAGATCCTGAGAGCTCTGTGGGAGTGAATAGCACAATGGCTAAGGCCATTTAAACTTACAACCTTTCAAACAGGGCAGCAGGTAGCTGCCTTGCTTCTGTTAAAAGGACTGACCAATAACTTTGCCCAGCTGGTCTGGGGAGACTTCAACACCATGGCGAGGCTTAATAAGCTCCTAGAAACATCAAAGCCAGCCTCGCAATCTGAGGGAGCAGAACGGTCCTTTAGTGGATTCCGTGGGGATTCCGTCACACAAACTATTCCTCTTTCATATAAACTGAAGCCTGTTCCAAAGTTCCCAGGTCCTGGGGTGTGCGACCTGCCCGGAGATAAGGAGGGATGCAGGTGGACGGGGAGAGGCGGTTTATGTGCACTTGTCAACCCCCTGTCACTGTCACATACGGGAGTAGTAATTGTCAATGGATGTAAAGTCGAAGCACTCCTTGATTCCAGCATCAATATTTCCATTGTTGCTTGCTGCTATATATTACCGCAACAATGGTTAAAAGTAAAGACCAGTCTTACATGTATACGTGGGGAAGTTCGTAAATACAGAACCACCCAATGTTTCATCAACTATGGAGGATCGCTGAAAAAAATCCCCGTGGCGGTCCTCCTGAATCCACCTTTCACGGTTATTCTACTGCGGGACTGGTCTGATAATAAAAGTGGCCTACTAATTACTACTCCGGGACAAAACTTAGGCCTAGCGATAGACGGGGATGACTCGACTCCAGCTGTCCCCACGCTGTGTAACCAGCCGACGGAAAGACATACGGGAGTCGCAAGTGGACATGTCATCACCCCGTGCCTCGATGAGCTGGGATGAATCCCCGGCCCTTGAGGTCAGACCGGACCCTCTCTGTGAGATAGATTTTCATTTCACCATGTCACTGCACTGGTTACCGGTGTCATTCACAACTGACTTTAAAATCCTGCTTATGGTTTACAAAGCCTTCACTAATCTGCTCCATCTTATATCTCAGAATGTCTCCCACCTTACACTCCGAATCGTAACCTTAGATCTTCAAATGAGTGTCTGCTTAGAATTCCAAGAGCTAAACTTAAAAGAAGTGGTGAGGCTGGCAGGCGGGCGGGCGGCTTTCTACTGTTAGGCACCTCAAATCTGGAATAGCCTGCCAATAGGAATTCACCAGGCTGATACGGCGGAGCTCTTTAAAAAACTGCTGAAAACTCATTACTTGAACATGGCCTTCTCATAACTTCATTTTAATTTAATCCTGATGCTTTGCATATTCAATTAGTTATCATTACTATTCATGGTGGCTCCAAAATCCATACTAACCCCTACATTCTCTTCTTTTCTTTTTCCATTTTTCTGTGGTGTCGACCTGCACCACCACCACCTAATCAAAGCACCGTGATGTTCCTACATTGATGGATTAAAGACCAGAAGCCCACGTGACCATCATCATCAAGTCCTTCCATGAGAACACTGAATACAATGAGGACTGATTGAGGTCATTTATGTTAGGTAGAATGTCTAAAGGGGGCTGGCTGGGTGGTCTCATGGCCTCAGACCCCCTGCAAATGTAGAAGGAAAATTTTTTATATTAGCCTAGAGAATAACAAATTAACGTAAAGAGCCATAAAAAATAATTAAAAGCTTCTAAAATATTAGATTAAGCATAAATTAGAATGTCAAGCAAATAGTTAACTAAAAATCCGTTATATTGCATCATTTTTTAAGCTTACAGCCAAATTTCTAGTCTGGGAAAGAACAGAAAACGGGTCCCCCGAAACCAGCTTAGAACAGGATAAGAGTTTGACAACACCTGTGATTCAAGGCTAGGAAGCTAAGGAAGCGATAAACACAGAGAAGATGGCTCTGAAAGGCACGTAGCGAAAGCAGCTGGGCTGATGAATCAGCAGAAAGGGAACAAAAGGCTTTTGCTGTAAGCAAGGTCACACTGTAATGCATGAAGAGAAAATCTTAGTAAATTCAGACTTTAGCAAAAGTATTAGAAGAATATATTAGAAATTAACTTTAGTATAGAAATCAAGACAAATCAAGTATGCCAAGCAATGATTAAAGGAAAGCATATACAATATTTATTTTTAATAAAAGTTTAGCTTTAGGCCACTATTATAGTATAGCTTGAAAGGCTAGAGGAGGAAGTGACACCATGAAAGACCAAATATGGAATAGAGGACATCCGCCCAGTTGAAGAACCAATCAGGAATAAGAAAAACAGAAACTGGAATAAACAATAGGCAGTATGGCCAGGTGCAGAATGAGCTCATTGAACAAGGTTAAAATGATAAGAAATTGTTATAAAAACTTCTGTTATGGAAAAGTTCAGGGCTCAGCTCAATGTGGCCGTATTGGGTTCAGTCCTCGCTACTTTCTGTGTTGATTTATTGCAATAAAGCTTTAATACTCTGTCTGTCTATCCCGAGTCCTAATAGCCTTTATTTTTAGGTAAAAAGCCTTCTGATGATGAACTTCTCGCCACGACACAGATTTTATTTTTTTCTTCAGTTGTCTGGATTTTTTTTTTTGTTTTTTTCTGTCCTCCCCGGCCTTCGGACCTTACTTTTATTCTTTGTTGATTAGTGTTTTCTGATTTTAATCCTTACTTTGTCTTTTTTCTCTTTCCTCATTATGTAAAGCACTTTGAGCTCCATTATTTGTATGAAAATGTGCGACAGAAATAAATGTTGTTGTTGTTCAGAGTAATGCCCGTCTCTTTCAAAAGGCAGCAGTGGAATGACGACTCCCTGAAATTTGCAATAAATGCAGTAGTACTTGTCAAAGGCCAACGCACTCATCAGCCCAGGCCACAGGGTCCTCACTTTGTGATAGAGAATGACCGCCCTATTATATCGAATAGCTGAGCATGAAGGGGAGCTGAGGAAGTTGCTGTTGATCCCATGAATTTACCGGCCGCAGGTGTGTGAATTGGCACATGCCCACCTCCTAGGAGGCCATGTGGGCACTGAGAAAACACTAGAGAGCGATTAGGCTCCGATTTTATTGGCCGGGAATTAATGAGGAGGTTTGCCGTTTTTGCGTCTCTTGCCCAGAGTGTCAATTACAGCAAATTCCTAGGAGGGACTGAGCTCCTGTCGTTCCCCTTCCCACGATTGAGCGAATTGGGCTCGATATTGCCAGGACCCTTAGAGCCCTCTAGGCCCGAGGACATAAATATATCTTAGTCCTTGTTGATTATTCTACTCCATATCCAGAGGCTGCACCCTTGCCTCTCGCACAGGAACTTGTAGGGGTCTTTGCGTGTGTCAGAATCCCTAAAAAAGTCCTTACAGATCAAGGGACGGCATTCACCTCAGAGACGTTCAGGGAAGTTGCCAAGTTACTCAAAATAAAGCACTTAGACCGCGGTGTAGCATCCTCAAACCAACAGTCTCGTTGAGAGGTTCAATCGGACTCTCACACAAATGCTTTGCAAGGTGGTCAGCAGGGATGGGACGAACTGCGATCAGCTCCTCCCCCTCATGCTCTTTGCCAATCGGGAAGTCCCACAAGCCTCTGCTGGGTTTTCGCCATTTGAATTATACGGACGACAACCTCAGGGATTATTGGATATTTTGAAAGAAGGATGGGAAGGAGAGGCTCTTCCCTCTACTAATATATTAGAATATATTGCACAGTTTCACTATTGATTTGAGAAAATTCAACCTGTTTTAAAAAGTCACTTGGAGGACCGGCACGCTATTATGATCATGGCATGACTTTCTGAGACTTCCAACCTGGAGATCGTGTCATGGTTTTGGTTCCAACCTCCCGTTCTAAATTACATGCCCATTGACAAGGACTTTATGAAATTAAGGAGAGGAAAGGGCTTGTGGATTATTTCGTGAAACAGCCCAATTGTTGACCGAGCGAGTGGATTTATCATGTGAATTTCCTGAAGCCGTGGATGGAGAGGGATCCTGATCCCGTCTCGGCTCAGCCCTGCTCATTCTTTGCTGACACAGACAATTTTAATTTCGGTGAAGATTTAAATTCCAGACAGAGATGGGAGCTTGAAACAGCTATCCTGTCCATCCCGGAGGTGGTGAGTGAAAAACCTGGAAGGACCTCTCTGATTGCACACGACATAGTGAGAGAGCCCGGGGTTATCGTTTATCGTTCGAGATTGTCTTCCCGAGGCAAAGAAAGCAGAAGTGGAGCTTGAAACCAAGCATATGCTGGACCTAGGAGTGATAGAGGAGGGCCTGGAGGGGCCTGGGCGGTCCCGTGGCCTGGAACCCCTGCAGATTTTTTTTTTCTCCAGCCGTTTGGAGTTTTTTTTTCTGTTTTTTCTGTCCTCCCTGGCCATCGGACCTTACTCCTTTTCTATGTTAACTTATGTTGTCTTATTTTAATTTCTTCATTATGTAAAGCACTTTGATTTCTTCATTATGTAAAGCACTTTGAGCTACTTTTTGTATGAAAATGTGCTATAGAAGTAAATGTTGTTGTAGAGGAGAGTCATAGTCCCTGGTCCAGTCCGATCGTCTTGGTTGGTAAGCCTGACGGTAATTGAAGGTTTTGCAATGACTTCCGTCAGCTGAATCAAGTCTCCCAATTTGATGCTTATCCAATGCCAAGAGTGGACGACCTCCTCGAAAGGCTTGGCCAGGGAAGGTTTTTGACCACACCTGACATGATAAAGGAGTACTGGCAGGTTCCTTTAATGGAAGACAGCGTTTAGCAGCCCTAGTGGACATTGGCAGTATCATGTACTTCCATTCGGGTTACACGGGGCTCCTGTGACTTTTCAACATCTGGTGGACAAAGTGCTCCGACCCCATAATGCGTACAATGCTACCTATCTGGATGACGTTCTCGTCTTTTCCAGCACGTGGAAGGAACATGTACAGCAGGTGAAAGCGGTATTGGGAACGCAAGGAGAAGCCGGGCTTCAAATCAATCCTAAGAAGTGTTTCTTTGGACTGAAAGAGGCTAAATATTTAGGCTACCTGGTGGGCCGGGGTACCATTAAACCACAGTGTTCAAAGGTAGAAGCCATTTTGAAATGGCACCAAGCGGCAGGTCCAAGCATTTCTCGGATTACATTTTTTATTGAGATACAAAGCAAACATTTTAAAGGGGAATGTAAGCCATTCTGGTAGGAATTGCAATAAGGTAAAACTCCTTGCTTGGTGCCCACCTGACGCCTAACCAGCACATAAAAACCCTGCCACATTAAAATTGGCAGCGGCAACCAAAGAATTAAGGAGCCCATGATGACCAGCAAGTGAGGGAAACAGCAGAACATCGACCCCAATATGGAGAAGAAGGAGAAAGAATTAGAGGACGTTGGTGCTTGGACCAGCTGTACAGAATCGGTCCATTCATCAATATAAGATGCTCCATTGGTCCTCAGCGCTGTCGGCTCCAAGAGGATCAGAGATAGAATGGAAGACAGAAAAAGGACCAGGAGATTTGTAACGAGAGGCAAGAGGGATGGTAGCTCTGATTGCCCCAAACATAAATGGCCGGTGCTTGATGACAGACAAATGAAGTGAAGAAAAGTCTAGAAAGTGACAATGTCAATCAGATGACAATCCCCAAGCATGTTGTTGACCGGTCTGATGACACAAACCTGCGCCTGTGAGTGTCAGCCTGTGACAGACTTGCCTTGTGTCTCATGATACTGGGGTTCATTTGAGAAGAAAGCTGTGGGGACTGTGGACAGGTGGGAGATAAGTTGATTATGTGCTGGGTGGTCAGCGGGGTGCAGCGTCAGACGCCGTGAGCTTCCTGTTCAGCTCCAGCTGATGGCCCGAATGCCATTGTGGGTCCTAAACTGTAAGTTGCCTCAGATGAAGCCGTTGGCCAAATACATCGTAACACATAAGCAGGAATGAGCAAATGTTTGTTTTAATTCTCAAGCACATTTTCAGATGTTAATTTAAAAAACAACACGTTATAATGTTTTAAATAAAAGGATCGCCTTGTGAGGTCACCCAGCGTTCACTTCAGCAGAGAATTTGAAGCAAACGTCTCTGTGAGCACATCCAGGGGGCCGGAATGGAGGGAGTCAGCCGGCGCGCTCCAACGACCCGGCGTCCACGTCACGTTACGAGTTTGTGAGGGGCGAGAAAATCTCATCTCCGCTGCGAGTCGCGAACGCCGAGGTCTAAATTATGGATTTTCACACGCCACACTCGACGGCAGTTAAAGCGCATTATTTTATAATGAAAATTTCAGAGCTGAACTTACCTGAAGGCACTTTAAAAAAATAAGCCACAAGATAATGAATACATTTAGAAGGACCATTGTGTTATTTTTCCTTTGACAGCACAAATGCATTTCCAGACCTATCAGGCTTTTTATTCATTACTTAAACTAATGGAATCGCAAATGCCTCGCGCCATAATCTGTTTAAAAATGCGGTAGCGTCCACCACGCCGAAGAGGCTTCAGAAGGATTATTCAGTTCTACCTGCCATGAAAGAAAAGCTTTACAATAATAATAATAATAATAATAATAATAATAATCATAATCATAATCATAATCATAATATAATAATAATAATAATAATAATAATCAGAATCATAATAATAATCATAATAATCATAATCATAATAATCATAACCCAGACATTCAAACTTTATGAACAACATCACTCCAATTCAGACCAATATTTTTATGGGCAACAATTTCTCTTAAATATTTGTGCGACAAAAAATATATAGGCTAAAATATATGTAATAGTTCAATAATAATAATAATAATCTATATAATAAAAGCCCAGCGGCGCTGTCCGTGTTCGGGTCCAGGTCCGCGTTCCTTTTGGCCTTATAGCCGCCCCGTAGAAAAGCTCCAGTCCGTCCCCTCTCAAAATTCCTGCTTACCCCCCTCCGTTCTTTCCCCTTTGCTTTTCCCAAAATTCTTTTCAAAACAAAAGTAAAGAAATCGACAGAGCGTCACGTTAACGTCTTCTCCCCTCTGCCTATTAAATAATCAATAAAATGAAATAAAAAAATCACGAAAGAAACAGAAACCACAACCTACCCTTACAGCGTCCACCGCGCTTCTGGCGTTACAGCCAAACACGTGGTGTGTGCAGGTTATGCGGTGTGACGCTAATTAACGCCCGGACTACAACAGATTATATTGTTCATATACTATTAACTATTTACAGGGATCAACTCTTTTGGGGAAGTTCATAACAAAAAAAAAAAAATTAATCATAAATAAGATGTGCACTTGAGTATTTCGAGCCCCGTGTCTGAGTCGGATGGTTCCCCTGGTCACCAATTCGTGTGTGTCACTATGCCCACTATGCCTTTCTGTCTTCAGCTACCCATGTGCACTTGTGCGGAGGAGACCTTATGGAACAATGCCGAAACGAAACGCAACTAAACCTGCTGCTGCGACAGAGGACACATTACAGCGTGATCACGAAGGAAAGAGGCAAAGGCGTGACAGTCGCTCGCAAGAAACGGACACTCAGCATTCACACAGATTAGCTCAACGACGCGTCTCTGCCGCACAACGAAAGGCAACTGAAACCCCTACAGAGAGAGAAGACAGATTACGCCGTGATCGCCAAAGAAAGAGGCAAAAGCGTGCCAATGAGACACCCGACGAGAGGTCCTTACGATTGAGTCCTTCAACTGTGGTCATCCAATGCGCAGCGTAGTGCGCGTCAAGTTGCTAGTAATAATAACAATAGGCGGCACGGTGGCGCAGTGGTAGCGCTGCTGCCTCGCAGTTAGGAGACCCGGGTTCGCTTCCCGCGTCCTCCCTGCATGGGGTTTGTATGTTCTCCCCGTGTCTGTGTGGGTTTCCTCCGGGCGCTCTGGTTTCCTCCCACAGTCCAAAGACATGCCAGTTAGGTAGATTGGCGATTCTAAATTGGCCCGTGTGTGTGCTCGGTGTGTGGGTGTGTTTGTGTGTGTCCTGCGGTGGGATGGCACCCTGCCCAGGATTGGTTCCTGCCTTGTGCCCTGTGTTGGCTGGGATTGGCTCCAACGGACCCCTGTGTTCGGATTCAGCGGGTTGGAAAATGGATGGATAGTAATAATAATAATAATAACCCAAGCATTCAAACTTTATGAACAACGTCACTCCAATGCAGGGCTATGTGGAGCTGGCGTTCAATATTTTATAGGCAACAATTTCTCTTAAATATTTGCGGGACAAAAAACAATAGCATAAACATAGGGAATACTCCAATAATAATAATAATAATAATAACCCAAGCATTCAAACTTTATAAACAACATCACTACAGTTCAGGGCCCAACATTTTCATGGGTTAATATTTTCTCTTAAATATTTGTGGGACAAAAAAATCTATAGGCTAAAATATTTGTAATAGTCCAATAATAATAATAATAATAATAATAATAATAACGTATGCATTCAGACGACATCACTCCAGTTCAGGGCCCAATATTTTTATGGGCCACAATTTTTATGAAATATTTGTAGGACAAAAAAACAATAGCATAAACATAAGGAATAATAATAATAATAATAATAATAATAATAATAATAATAATAACCTAAGCATTCAAACTTTATGAACAACATCACTGCAGTTCAGGGACCAATAATTTTATGGGCAGCAGTTTCTCTTAAATATTTATTGGACAAAAAACAATAGCATAAACATAAGGAATAATCCAATAATAATAATAATAATAATAATAACAATAATAAAAACCTAAGCATTCAAACTGTGTGATCAGCATCACTCCAATTCAGGGCTATGTGGCACTGGAGCCCAACATTTTCATGGGTGACAATTTTTCTTAAATATTTATGGGACAAAAAAACTATAGGCTAAAATATATGCAATAGTTCAATAACAATAATAATAATGGGAGAGGACAGCTTGTAGAACTCATTCAAGACATCAGATTTAAGATTGGCACACATTGTTTTTTCGAGGAATGGAGTCCACATTGGCACCAGAAGACGCTCGTGGCAGACACCGAGCTCCTGAATGGAGAGCTACATGAGGTGCAGCCTGCGGTTCACAAACTGCACGAGTTCTGGATGGACATCCTGTCAGATGAGAAAGAACACAACAAGAAGGTGCTATGGATTCAACACAAGGCCTCTAAGTACGAGAGCCCACCCAAAGAGTAGTGGCGGCAGTTCTCGGTCAGTGAAGTTGAAGATTCTTTTGACAGAACTTTGCCCACCCAGATTGCTGTATACCACCTTGCCGTATGCCTCTGAGACTTGGACTCCTTATCATTATCATGTCAAACTTCTTGAGGCTTTCCATAGTTGCTGTCTTCTGGGGATCGGGTGGCGAGACCACGTCCCCCACACTGATATCCTCCAGAGAGCAGGAGCACGGATGACGGAGTCAGTGATCATCTTTTGGTTGCCTCATTGGGTTGCACATGTCATACAGAAGTCTCAATCTCATCTTCTTCGTATCATTTTGTATGGAGAACTGGAATTCATCCACAGAGGACAACACAAGTGGTTTAATGGTAGTTGATAAAACAACAGCTCATCAGAAGACCTGGAGATTCAAATCAGTGAGGATCATGTGCCTTGTTATTGGGTAACAATTCAGTTCAGAATTAAAGAAACGAAAATGGACCAGGCCATTCTTGGGCAACGATGCAGCTTTTTAAATGTTGGCAATGATTCAGTTCACAAATGAAACGAATGAGAATGCCATGCCTCGCTCTCTGGTAATGTTTCAGTTCACAAGTTAAATAGGTGAGGACGCTACGACTCATTCTGTGAGTCTCCTTGAAATCTGGCTAATACGTTAGTTTGCTAATCAAATGAATGAGAATCAGGCTCCTCATTCTCAGGTAATGATGCAGTGCAAACTTAAAAGAAACATCGAGTTAAAGTAAAGTTGAATTTACAAAATACAAAATGAATGTTAACTTGTTGAATATAAAAAGGAACATAAATGGTTTGGTTTAATGTTATGTTCTCCTGAAAATGAGTCCAATAACAAATTGTACAAAGCAAACAATTAATATCATGAACCATAAATGTGTGGTTAGTGCAGCGTTTCTCAACCTTTAAGTATTTGCGACCTGAGTTTTCATAACAGTTTTAATCGCGCGCCCCCTAATATTTTTTTTTAATTTGTAGATGTATATTTCATTATACCTACTTAACTTTTATCGACATTTATCTAACTCTATATTTATTGTTCTGGTATCAGAATGTAGTTTAAGTTCATTTGTTTTGGTTTCATCAGATGGTTTTTTCATATTTGTGATTCTTGTTTTCTTTTTTTCACATCTTTGTGCCCCCCTTTTTGTTACTTCGCGCCCCCCTAGGGGGTCCCCGCCCCACAGGTTGAGAACCACTGGGTTAGTGGATTGCGTTTGTATGATGAACGAGATAATCGGCAGAAGTGATAAAGAGTAATAATGACGTGGCGTCATCAGTGGGGTCAGAACCATATGGGAGGATGGCCACCAAGAGACTGAGAGAGACAGCTGGCACACTCTGCCACCTCCTGGGGCCTCATGTATAAACGGTGCGTACACACAGAGATGTTGCGTAAGAACTTTTCCACGTTCAAATCACGATGTATAAAACCTCCACTTGGCGTAAAGCCACGCCCTTTTCCACTGTAGCAACCGCAAGATACGGGCACGCAATTCCTACACTTCACAACCCAAAGGGAAGTGGACGATAAAAGAAGGTTAAAGCAGCATTACCATATTCGGTCCTCGGCCCCTCTTGTCTCCTATGCACGTCCTTACATAACTGGGAGAAAAAAAAAATCTCACGCAAAGGAAAGTGGGAATGAAAATATATTAACATTTACTACTTACATTTACATGCCCGGTGCCTGAGTGCTCATTAGTGAATCCCTTTTCCCAGACGCCCTCCCCAGCGTCCAAATCCGAATCCCCTGGTTCGACGTAGACAATAAACAAAAGAAAATAATAATAATAATAATAAAAAAAATGTTCTCCGAAAACGCCAAAAAAGAAAAATGTACTTAATCCACATATATGGAAAATAAATCCTGCAGTTCAGTTCCTTCCATAGGGCAGGAGGAAAACACAACACTCCTCCGGTGGAAACGGCTTCTCCTCGGAGTATCACGAAGAAATGCAAATTCCGAATCTGACTCACCAGACGGGAGCACCCGGAGAACACCAGCCTGGCCTCTTCTCAGGGATTCGTCACCGGATTATTTCTTCGAGGTGGCCACCCACAAATAGCAGACATCCCTGGGTGAAGAAAGATCCAGAATGATCCTTTAAGCGTGGATAGTCTCTCCTCGCCTTCAGCCTTTTCCTTCCTTCTTGATTCTTTTTTCCTCCTGCCTTGATCCACCATTCCCCTTAAATAGAAAAAATTTCCCGCTGAAACATCCTTGCCCCGCTCGGTTGTTATGGCAACCTCACGCCGACAACAGGCAGCTGGAATACTTACCAGGCGGGGTCCTCCCAGACTGGAACGTCACCAAAGGTGCCCGAAGGGCTATTTACAAGCAGCCTTCCAGCCAACATAATAAAGTGACAGACAGTCCAGGAGGCCAACCCGACTGTCAAGTTATGTAGCTTTGCTACACCACGGTACCTCATACTCTGTCGTACGCAAGTTCTCCGCTCGGTTTTTCAGACTGGCGGCACCCAGCGTCAAAGCAGTGCTACTGCTCCTGTGTGGTTACTCTTTATTTTCCTGACGCGGCTTTATAAATACACCGAAACTAACCGCATATTGTTTATTAGTGTAATGCATCTGATTGTAATTAACTCGTAACAATATAATGGTCCAGGGAACAGCCATAGTATTCCAAATACCAGAACTGCTTTAGCGTTGTTACTCTCACTGCACCTTCTTCTTCTTTCAGCTGCTCCTGTTAGGAGTTGCCACAGCGGATCATCTTTTTCCACATTCCTCTCACTGCACACACTCGGAGTATTTATATCACTGTATCTGAGTGGGAATCACAGCAGCAGCTGATCGGAAAGAGAATTATCAGGATAAAGAATCAAGGACACGCTGTCTCAGCCATGCGCACAGTCTATTTGAACTTCTCCCATACAGTACAGCAAAACGTTTCAAAGCCTTTCCTGTACGGACCTCGCGGTTCACAAACAGTTTCATCCCAAGAACTTTAACTCTTTAAGGGCTAATTTTTTTTTTCTTTTCTCCCAGGGCTGAATATTTTTCTAAAAACTTTTTTTTTTACAAAAAGAACACAAAACAATTGTTTAACTTATTAAAGCAACAAAAAATATTTATTTTTGAACAACAGAACTGTTTTGCATTTTGCATGAGCCTGCATACTATATAATGTAACATATTATTATTTCACATGCTGTAAATTTCACAAAGTCCTGCAAAGTGTGGCAACGCTCAAAGCATCCCATTGCGTCCATTGCCACGTTGCACTTCTTCCAATACGTCTTGCACTGGTGCCTCTTTTTCAGTTGCCTGTTGCTGCACACAACACAGTCAGGCTTGTACTTTTTGTCCTCATATGTGGCAGGAAAGTGGCGCTCGGTCAGCCTGCCTGGCACTGCTCTTTGTGATGGCCTTCCTCGCTTTGCCAAAGGCACTCCAACATATTCTGCCAGCAAGTTGTCCACCACCTTCTTGCGGAAACCTGCCGCAGTCATAGTACTGTCACTGTTTGCCTGCTTGAATAATACAGCAGATATCCATTGGTGAGTGCAATCTCACGCATGTGATGGTACACAGTGTGGTACCACTTGGTGGACTTATGACCCCAGCATCTGATCCAGTCGATCAACTCCAGCCATTTTACAGTTGTACTCTTCAAGTGCAACAGGCTTGTCCAGCTTCCTACCTTCTGGGTTTCCCTTTGAATGAATTACCTTCTCACATAAATTGTTGGTGTGAACTGTAGTAAGACAAGTCACCCGTTTGGCATCATGCCATGTCAATGCCACCAAGTTATCCGCCCGCATGAAAACAGGATTGTCACCTTTTTTCATTTTCAGCTGTAAAGTCCCGTGTCTCCTGCTCACCCTCACTGAGCCACAAGCTCCAATTCCCCTGCTCTGTAGCTCGATGAACAATTCTGGTGAAGTATAAAAATTGTCCAAATGTACACAACGTGTCCCAAATGTTCATAGCCCTGAAGCAGCTCCAGCACAACCTGACTTGTCAAAGGACAGTTCTCTCTCTCTCTGAAAAGAATGCTTACCAGTATAAGTAATTACTTTCAGGCAGAAACCAGTGTCTGCTTCTGCCAATACAAATCCTTGATGCCATACTTGGTGGGCTTATCTGGCATATATTGGCCGTAAAAAAGCCGTCCCTTATATTTTATCATGGACTCACCCTCAGACAAATCACGGCCAAGCTGATCAAATTGTTTCTAAGTTGGCTCCACTACGTCAAGCAGGGGCTGAACTTTACACATGAGGTTATAGTCTGGCTCAGCCCTTGGGATTTGCTTCTGGTTATCACAAAAGTGAATGAAGCTTTGCAGCAGCACGTTGTACCGATCATCACGCGGCATAACCTGTCCAAAGCCACCAGGTGACAAAGTACGTTTGGACCAGTGCTCCCTGAAATTATATCGCCAGTCCAGTCCCATCTCTATCTGCAATGCCACAAAGCCCTTCATCTCGTCTTTGGTTGTGGGTTTCCACTTCGAAAAACGAGAATGCGGAGCAAGCGCGTCCCGCGATTCAAAAAGTTGCTCTGCGTACCTGTTCGTCTCATCAGCTATCAGTTGAAAAACTGCCTCAGGAAAAAACAGCCTGAAATAGTCCAGCGGCGTGTAGTCGGTTGTGTCCAGCAGCAAGCCGTGCCATCTTGTAAAGTCCGGTAGCCAGTTCGGCTGCCAAGGATCAATTTCTGGGTATTCCTCCCACGCGAACCTTGCGAATGCGCTCAGCTGCCAGCCGGGGAGCTGCGGTTTGGTCTCCGATCGGCTGATGCCTGCTCCTCGATTTCTTCCTCGACCTCCTGATCATTATCAAAGAAATCGGAATCTGACCAATCAGAGTCCGACTCGCGAATGCGCAAAGTTTCTTCGGCCGAGTATTTTCTTTTTTGAACTCGCTTTGCTCCCGCATGAGACGTTGATGCCATCTTGCTTTTGTTTCTATTAGTTTACATATCGCAACTCACGCACACGCAAGGATTAGTCGCTGAGCCAACGAGATTAACATTCCTCCGAGCAGAGAGGGAATGCCTGTGACGTGACAGTGAGGTTTGTCGCCATTAACAGCTGATTGTCACCCTCTACCCCTGGATGTCGACTTTAGTCAACATGCGCCCTCAAAGAGTTAAAGTAATAAACAATATGTGGTCAGTTTCAGTGTATTTATAAAGTCGACATCCGCCCTCAAAGAGTTAAACGCACTCAATCAAGTGCTCCTTGTAGAACTGTTAGGACTTATAAGTCCAATCACCGCACTGTAAACTTGCACTACAGTTATAATATCGCACAACCTGAGCCACTTTATAAAGCGCGTATTTACATATGATGATGATATCATTTTTAAGGTGAAATGCAGGAAAATATGTTTGTTAAATTATACACATAAAACTTTAACTTCATTTAAATAATCTATATTCTTCACTGGGAGTGTCATGAAGGATAGAATAATTAAACATGTACTATGAAGATATTTCAATGTTCCTTAAACATTTTGGAGAATCGGTGCTAAGCTTACAGATGGCTTAACTTCTATTACAGAGCTGATTGTGTGGCGATCGGTGACTTGGAGAAAGAAAAGCAAGGACTGCAGTGACGGCTACGCCAACAAATATTGAATATAAAACAGAAAGAGAAAATAACAACACAGCTAAAACACAGCGACAAATTTCGCCAAAAGTTAAACGCTTGTGTCATGAGCACGAGGCGGCTATGCAGTGTCCACAACGGACGAGGCCATCCACCGTGATAAGCTGCCTTACTGACGGGCGGGCGAAGGAGCCACCGATTCTTCCTCTGCCCAGTGCCACCACAAGCCTAGAGCCGCCCCCTGAGTACTGCTGCAATAAATTATTTAATCGAAGTGAAACTCCTGTTTAATAACGTGCTTTAGCTCCTATCATCATGAAAATGATATCACGTATACATCTCAGTATTTGAGTTATTCAGAGAGCTGTAATATCACGAATGTCATGGACTCTGTGACCAGTTGGAGGAAGAGAGCCGGTTTAAGAAGCAAGTAGTGATTCACACACACAGAGCACATAGAAGATCAAATACAACACAAAGCATTTAACGTGCGACTTTAATTACGATGTAATTTTGAGAAACTGGTTAATTAAACGATTTTAAGATGAAGTTTATGATGTTCTACTTTAATGACAAAATAAACTACGTGATTAAAGTGGAAATGTTGAGATTGAAGTTGACATTTCGTGCTTTGTGTCCCTATTTTTTTTTTCTCTGTACCCTAATAAACTTTCATGTGACACTCAGACAGTGGGCTACAACTCTTCTTTCCACGGCGACTTTGATATGTGACTTCTTTTTTATTTCCAGCACTGTGTGATTTTGTGAACGTGAGCTTTCAAGTTTCTCCAACACGCTATGTCACTCGATCAACTTCATTTTGTTGATTATTCCACGGTTTATTTGAACAAATTGTATGTTTTTCCTTTGCCTCCACTTGGTATTCGCTGAAATTCTGATATTTTCCCCCGTGCTTCTCCCATTGTCTTTTCACAGAAGGCTGAGCTTAAGAGAGATTTATATTGATTTGCATATTCAAAGAGGCGTAATTCTGGGAGGAGTTGGGGCGGGACATAAAGCGCGTGCACGAGCGTTACTTTTCACGCTGATCGGGATTTATGTAGCGGGAGAACGTGGAAGTTGGAGTACGCACAGATTCCTGCATCTGGATTTTTCTGTGCGTAAGCACATTTCGGCCTTTGTGTTCACGCCATGTTAGAGTGCGAGTTCTACGCACGCCGTTATACATGAGGCCCCTGGTCTGGCATAGAATTACTGTCACTTAGGCCCTTCAGCTGTTTCCCAATTGCACATGTGTGTGACAAGATATTCAAAGAATGGTCAAAAATGGAGGAAAAGTGTCAAACATCTGATGGAATAATAATAATCATCTTCATCATCATCATCACACATGTATTTATATAGCACCTTTCCCATCACTTAACAAAGGACCAATCACCAAATTCCCAAGCACATTCTTAACAAGTCACCAGGGCCTGTGGGCGACCCTCTGGATATACAAGGCAGAGGGCAGTTCCTGGTGGTGACTTGCTGGTGCCCAAAAAAAAACTAATGGAGCATAACACAAACAAAGAAGACACGGTAGATAATGACCAAAGCTAACGTCAGCGTAAACAGGTGGGTCAACAAAGGGCATAAAGGACATAAAAGGAAACTTTGAACCCCAGCACGAGGGGGAAACCCTGGCTGAGATATAACAGCACCACCCCACCCCCCCAGGTCCAGGGGGCTACAGAGCTGCAACAAGTGGTGGGCTTGTACAATGTAAGGTCTCTCTCTGCCTGAGGAGAGTCCATCTGTCCATCTGAGGCAGTGCTGGGTCACAGACCATAGCGGACCCCATCGTCCCAGAGATCAGCCAGCGTAGTAAGACGGAGAGCCACCTGGTGGACACAAGTTGAACTGCTTAATTATGAAGGACTCACTTTACCTTATTTTGGGGATACAGAAGTACAAGAATGGGGACATGTTGAGCTACAATGGCTGGCACACCTCACAGTGGGCTCAGAGCGTGGCATTTAAAGGCATCCTGATGTAGTGAATGAAAAGGGGAGACGGGGGTCACCATAGGACCCTACCGCAGCAAAACAGAGGGCCGTGCTGTCAATGGCGGCTCCCCTTGGTTTGGTCTTTCCATTTCTCAGCCTCTTGCTTTCCTTCGCTCCTTCTTTGATTCTCTTTTTTCTTTTGTTAGTGCCAAGTAGTCATTCACTCAAGCCAAGTGTTAGGGGAGGTTTTAGGAATCTGGAGGGTCTTTGGTGTTTTGTAATCTTTTATTAAGCAGTTTCTTCATTGGCCCCACGGGGTTTCTTCTCAATAATCTCTTCTAGTTTCGATTTTCAATTTTGTTAATTGTTTCCCATTGTGTTTGGTTGTTTAATTACAGACTCTTTATTTCAAGTTAAATAAATCTTTCTTTTTTCTTTGGGAATTTCTGTGGTGTCGTGTAAAGTTAATTACAGTTTGTCAATTATAGGCATTCCCAGGTGGGCTTATTCCTTCTGGAAGGTTCCTGCGTTTAGTCACAGCTGTGATGAATCCTTGTTTGTCACCCCTCTGATTAAACGTGTTCCAATTTTAGGACATTTCTACATTTATTTCCACTCGTTTATTTATCATTCTACAAGGGATTGTTACAGTAAAGCCCCAATGTCATCCCTTCTTTATTTTACAGACCCTTTGCCATGTCTGCACATCAGGGGTCTCTGTTAATGTAAGCACTACCACTCCGGGACGAGAGGGGGCGCTGCCGCTAACAGTGTCATCTGAGAAGGCAGCCAGAGAGGTTGGCTGGCCACACCTCTGATGCCCAGAACAAGCCCCGCCCCTTCTAGGCTGGCATTATGAAAGCAGAGGTCTCCTGGGCGATGGGGTCTCACTTAAATCAGACCTTCACAGGGGACGGAGCACAACTCCAGACAGAGAAATGAAAGTCTTGGACCTACTGCTGGACATCTTTTTTTGTTGTGTCGTCACACTCCCCCTATTTCTGTTCATTTTATATTAAATGGGGTCACCCCAACATTCTTTTGGTTGGTACCACCACTCACACCTTTAATATTTTGCGTTTTACATTCTATAATGTTATCTTCTGCTTTTGTAAGTATAACTTTATTCATTAGGGTGGCACAGTGGTGCAGTGGGTAGCGCTGCTGCCTCGCAGTTAGGAGACCCATCTGGGTTTGCTTCCCGGGTCCTCCCTGCGTGGAGTTTGCATGTTGTCCCCGTGTCTGCGTGGGTTTCCTCCCACGGCCCAAAGACATGCAGGTTAGGTGCATTGGTGATTCTCGATTGTCCCTGGCGTGTGTGCTTGGTGTGTTAGTGTGCCCTGAAGTGGGCTGGCACCCTGCCCAGGGTTTGTTTCCTGCCTTGCACCCTGTGTTGGCTGGGATTGGCTCCAGCAGACCCCCGTGACCTTGTAGTTAGGATATAGCGGGTTGGATAATTGATGGATGAATGGATGGTTAAACATGCACAGCGTGTTTAAATATCTGTATGCTCCATAACTCTTGTGGGTGGTCCCCCAAGGGGAGGGGCTACCAGTCAATCACCAACAAGAACTGCCCTCTTATAAACCTTAGAATTCTCCCACAGTTCCTTTATTTATTGATTTCTTTAAATTCTGTAGGTTCTCTTAAATTTCTAGTCCTCATAATGTAAACTGAAAAGGGGTGGGGCACCAATGCAGCATCTATGGCCCCGCCCCCTTTCAGTTTACATTATGAGGACTAGAAATTTAAGAGAAGACGAGAAAGGGACAAATACGAAAATGGGCATCGTACTATTTCTCTGTGCTTGAAACTGAATCTTCTCTTTGCCTTGTTTGGAATGGCATATGAAAAAGTTTGGGACCCCCTCTCAGCCTGCGTAATAACTGACTCTCCTTTCAACAGTAAAGATCACAGTGGCGTGTCTTTCATTTCCTAGGAACATCTGAGCACTGCGGTGTTTTCTGAACAAAGATTTTTAGTGACACAGTATTTAGTTATGAAATTAAACCAAATGTGAAAAATTGGCTGTGCACAAATGTGGGTCCCCTTGTCATTGTGCTGATTTGAATGGCTGTCACTGCTCAATGCTGATTACTTGGTATGATGAGCTCATTAAGCCTTGAACTTCACAGACAGGAGTGTCCAATCATGAGTGGTCAAAGGTATTTAAGGTGGTCAACTGCAAGTTGTGCTTCCTTCCCTTTGACTCTCCTCTGAAGAGTGACAGACAGCATGGGATCCTCAAAGCAACTCTCAGAAGATCTGAAAACAAAGATTGTGGAGTCTCCTGGTTTAGGGGAAGGCTACAAAAAGCCATCTCAGAGGTTTAAACTGTCATCTTCAACTGTAAGAAATGGAATCAGGAAATGGAAGGCCACAGGCACAGTTTCTGTTAAACCAACTCAAGTCTGGCAGGCCAAGAAAAATACAGGAGCGGCATATGAAGAGGCAGGATTGTGAGAATGGTGACAGACAACCACAGATCACCTCCAAAGACCTGCAAGAACATCTCGCTGCAGATGGTGTATCTGTACATCGTGCTACAATTCAGCACATCTGTATGGCAGGGTGATGAGAGAGAAGCCCTTTCTGCACTCGCACCACAAACAGAGTCGCTTGTTGTATCAAATGCTCATTTAGACAAGTCAGAGTCATTAAGAACAAAGTGCTTTGGACTGATGAGACACAAATGGAGTTATTTGGTCAGAACAAAAAGCGCTTTGCATGGCAGAAGAAGAACATCGCATTCCAAGAGAAACACCGGCTACCTCCTGTCACATTTGGTGGAGGTCCCATCATGCTGTGGTGCTGTGTGTCCAGTTCAGGGACTGGGGCCCTTGTTAAAGTCGAGGGTCGGATGAATTCAACCCAATATCATCCAGTTCTTCAGGATAATGTTCAAGCATCAGTCACAAAGTTGAAGTTACTTAAGCAGGGGTTGGATATTCCAACAAGACAATGAGTCAAAACACAGTTGGAAATCTACAAAGACATTCATGCAGAGGGAGAAGTTCAATGTCCTGGAATGGCCGTCACAGTCCCCTGACTTGAATATCATCGACAATCTATGGGATGATTTGAAGCAGGCTGTCCATCAAATTGAACTGAACTGGAGAGATTTTGTATGAAGAAGGTCAGAAATACCAACATCAGAGTCCAGACACTCATCACAGGCTACAGGAGGACAGCGTCGAGAGGCTCAAAGGAGCAAAAGGAGGCTCAACTGAGTATTGATGTCATATCTCTGTTGGGTGCCCACCTGTCTAATTTTGTTATGATGCATATTGCATATTTTCTGTTAATCCAATAAACTTCATGTCACTGCTGAGATCCTACTGTGTCCATAAGGCATGTCGGATATCAAAAGGAAGTTGCTACTTTGAAAGCTCAGCCAATGAGAAACAAAAATCCAAAGAATGAAGAGGGCTTCCCAAACTTTTCATATGACTGTACCTAAGTAAGGGCCTGCACATGGAGAAAGAGTATAAAGCCTTGGAACATCGCCCAGCACACCTCACAGCTCACGTCATCCGATCCTGAAAATACCTTCCAGCGCAACAACGAAAATGGCAGACTCTCACATGGGCTTGTCATGGCTTCCTTCATCTGTAATGCCGCGTAAATCGTCATTAAAGAAAACTAAGTCATTTTCTCTTATGTGATTTCTTACCGCCGTATCACTATGGGAGGGATATCGCCCTGCGGGGGTCTGCTGGCGCCCTGCCCGGGGTTTGTTTCCTGCCTTGCGCCCTGTGTTGCCTGGGATTGGCTCCAGCAGACCCCCGCACCCTGTATTTAGGATATAGCGGGTTGGATAATGGATGGATGGATGGGATATCGCCTTTTTACATTATATCTGTTTAGTTTCTGGTAACTTTAAACGCCATATTTACAAAACAACTCATTCCAAGCAGGGAGCTAGTGCCCCCTGCTGGATAGATACATCAAGAGAAGCCCACCAAATCAACAGACTAATTTATAGGGCAGGCTCAGTTATGGGTCACCCTCTTGACCTGCTGGAGGTGCTAGTGGGGCAGAGAATGAAGACAAAGTGGAGCGCCATTATGAACAATGCTGCACATTCCCCTATCTGGCCCACTAGTCTCACGAGGCCTGACATGATTATCTGCAGAGCCATGAGGACGTCGTGTCATCGGTCACACCCGGGTGACTTGACTTGAGGGGATGAGACTCGGCAATTTCGGGGCCTGTTAAGCCTGAAGGCATCCAGTTTGACTTTGGCAGCGCTGGACCGACGTGTCCTTCCTTCACTTTCGTTGTTTTTGAACTGCCGGTGCTTTAGATATAAGAAGCCTCGGGGCCTTTAAAAACGCATTTGTCGATTTTCTGAAAGTTGTTAAATCACCGAGCGCATTTAACATTCCTCACAAACTCAGTGAACAATTACGGCTGCATTACGGCTTCGGTTAACACGCAGAATTCATGCAGGCAGGTGTTATCAATTCTGCTAAAAACATTGGTTCTAAATTACTAGCAGCCTTAAATTTCGAAAGCACTTTGCATCACTCAAGAATTAAAAAAAAAAAAAAGAAAAAATGGCTATTCGAGAAAAGGAGGCAGGCAGGCAGGTAGAACTGGCTGCCATTGAAAAAGGAGAGTTCATTACAGCTATTAAAATTCAATCATGCACTGTCAAGAAGAATAAAGAGAGCAAGGAAATTACCAGAAAGTGCCAAGGGAAAGACAGAAAATGAATTGCACTCGAGTGACAAGAGAAGATTGTGAGATTGATCAAGAATAGCAGGGAATTGGCTGCAAAAGAAGCCGGCACACCATTTAAAGAAGGCCTGATTAAAAAGCAGCAATTTCAGGCTGGGCTGCTGCTCGAGTGCAGACGAGACGGGTGAAGCACTGAGAGCCACCGTCGCCAGCCATGCCCACCTGTGCCCAGAGCCCAGAGGAAGCATCTGAGACACAATAGAGCAACAACAGCAAAACACCCTGCGGCCTCGGCGCCACCTACAGGTACAGCGCGGGGTGGTGAAGAACGTTAGGCAGAAGGGCCATATTTTGAAAAAAGTTTTGAACAGATCCTCGAAGTGAGAATTGGATTTTGTTTCCAGTTTCAAGTGTAGGACATCAGTTGACCCGCTGACTCTAAACAGGTGGGCTGGGATTCTTCCAAGTGGAGCAAAAGAAGTCGACATGCTAGTAGTGAGGGCTCAGTAACGTTTTACAGTAAGCGTCTGTATCTGGGAAAGGGATACTCTTCCTCCTTCCTTGCTGTTTTCAAAGATGTGCTCTGGTCGTTGGCTCTCCTCTCTTTCTCTTGGGTGGGATTTGAATTTTGGGATGGACACAAAGTGCATGCGGAGCCCTGGAAGTCATGGTGGACTTGTAAGTACAGCGTTGTCAGAAGGACCCCTTCACGTTCTTCACGTTTTCTTCTGTCGCAGCTAAAAATCATGGAAATTTATTATTTATAATATTATTTATTTATTTAGGATAACAAAGTCCAAACAGCCTTTTATAGAAATGCTTACAAATAGATTTAAAAATAAAAAAAATTGAAAGCTCACACTGATGCACGTATTCAGACTCTTTGGCTCCAGCGCAAGCTTGTTCTGTTGATCACCATTGAGATGTTTCTACACCTTGTTTGGAGTCCATCAGCGGTCAGTTCAATTGACTGGATTGATTTGGAAAGGCAGACACACACACACACACACACACACACACCAGTCTATAGTGGGCCCACTGGGTGTGCAAAAACCAAGCCAGGACGGTGCTGAGGTGCAGATCTGGGGAAGGCTCCCGAGAGCACAGAGATCTCCATCATTCTAAAATGGGAGACGCTTGGAACAACAGCAACTCTCCCAATAAGGTGAAGGATGACTGTAAACCTTTGGCTTGTATTCAAAGGGCAAAAACAAACTCAAAGAAGTACGAAAAAGGCTCAAATGTGAAAAAGAGAAGCACAAAGGAACATCCTAAAATGTCATTTGAGCAAAAATGGAGTCTCAATACAGAATTCAGTAATCAGCACCTTCAATAAACAGGGATGAAAATCTAAAAAAAAAAAAAGAATCCAAACAGAAAAGGAAAAATGCACCAAATCTCAATAAAAAACTCATGATTCCAAACTCCTGAGCCTTCTCAGCCAAATCATACATGCAGATGGTGGGCTCGGGAGTGGTAATGTCAAGGGGGCTCCACCTCCTAGGGCTGCACAGATAAAGAATAAGGAACAAAATTACATTTAGAGGCAAAGTGCATAAATAATGAATAATAAACACACATTATGAAAATAAGACGTCAAAGATAACAATAACAATAAAATATCTAAGCTTACATTAATAGATAACAGCGAGCTTCAGATGGTGCACGTTAGTGCAAAAATGATTGACAGGGAAGAAAGAGATAAGTAATAATATAATAAAAAAAAAATAATAATAAAAATAAAAATAATGATAATAATAATAATAATAATAAAGAGGAAGTGCGTTTAGGACTGAAGACAGAAGGTACTTTTACATACAAAGACTTATGTAACTGTTTTATCTTGGTAGAATAATATATATATATATATATATATATATATTATTATATATATATATATATGTATTGCTCTACTTTCCCCTATTGTATTATTAATATGTAGCCTTAGAATGCCTTATCTCACAGACTTACCACTGTTTATAAGGTATTATTGTATATAACTTAACCCCACCTTCCCTTCTATATCTATAACCTCAGGCAATTAGATGTAGTAAAAAAGACAAGCAGGAGTTAAGTCACACATAAAATAATGTATTACTGATAATATTCATAAATAATAACAAAATGCAAAGTACATTTGAATATTGGCAGCCATACAACCCGATAAAATGGCGATGTGTTAAGTTAAGGCATCGTTGGTGCTCAGCTTTCAGCCACATGTCTGTTCAATATGGCTGCTGACGCTGTGCTCTTCATTGTGTGGTCTTCATCATCACAGGTTAGCAAGAGAGATGCTTCTTCATCATATGTTGGTTAGAGAGAGAGAATGTGGTTGAACAAGCAAATTTATAGGTTTTCTGTCCAAACCCTCCAGCCAATCCAGACAGCCATATCTCAGACCAATGGGTGGAATAGATCATCTTATCTCCTGCCCCAAAACCATATGTGAAACATCCTGGCTTCCTTGCAGGGGGTTCAAAGACTTTAGCAGAGAAATATTCATCAAACCGGTTTAAGACACATCCCCCCAAATCCTGTCCTAAAATTACAAAGAGACAGTCGTAAAGGGGGGTAAACACGAATACCTCTAAATGACATTGGTTTGCCTAAATTATAAATAAAGGCATACAAAACATTTATCAAGTTATATGTAAAATCCCACATCACAACCCTCCACCTCGATGAATGTTTTGTACAATGTCTTTATAAACAATGTCTTTAAATTGATTAAAGAGTCTGATGCATAACTGATTGGCAGTATTTGCTCTCCCAGTGTTCAAAGTTGTCCGTGACCATTTGTCCATTACACATCTTCTTTATTTCAAAGACAATCTGAAGAACTTGGAAGCGCTCCTGATGACTTGTATCTGCTCCGGCTTGCTTCAACTGTTTCTTTAGCTTTCTGCAGTCTTCATATGTCATCAGATCTGGTGGTTCAAAATGAGACAAGTCCACACCTTCCACTAAACTAGCCCACTACAATTTAGTCTATTGTGTGAATTTTAACCTGTGCTTGTTTTGTGTCTGACTGCTAATTAGACGCCTGTCCCAAACTATCTGTTTACGCATATGCAGCTGTACAATTAAATCAAAATTTGAAAGGTAACATGCCACAGGTGCCAGTACAACCACTTCTGCCCAAGTGAGAGCACATGTGCCACTGCATAAACTGTTCACAAACCAACATCTGTGGCCCCTCTGCACACATTTGGGGTTGACTTAGTTGCCTCTTGTGCTTTCCTACCCATGGTGCAACTCTTGACTGCCATCAGCCTTTACCAGTATAGGCTGGCATCACCACCATGAGACATCAAAGCTATGCAACTCTCATCATTCCCCCGTAGGCCACCCCTAGAGTTGTTTGCTCACCATATGCATACTCGTTGTGCTAAACACCTCGGTTCAGAATTGACCCACTGGTCCTGTGTCTCAGCAGGGTTTCCGTATTTTCCCAATTAGACTATACCTGAACATCGGAGCCCATATGACTTGCAAATGTATCAGCTGCACCTGCTTTCCTGAAAAGTTCACCAATTTGCTCAGTATACCTTGTATTAATTATCCCATTTAATTAATTAATACCCAGGATGTATACTTTATGAGCACAAAATGAATCCCCTTGTTTTTGGCATTCCTAACTGGTTTGTTCAGTTTCCACCCCTTGAAATATAAATTTGCTGCAGTAATGAACAAACCTTTCCTTTTAAACTATAGCTATTGTGACTAGTCCTATTATTGCATGACTTGTGGACTTGTTACTCACTTAAACCCCAGTAAGTGTCTTTTCTTGCTGTCCCTTCAGTTCTTCTTCATGTCTTTGTCTTTATCTTTGTCTTTGTGTCTTTCCTCTTTTTTTTCATTCCACTATGTAGGCAGGTCTGCAAAATGGAAGGTGACAAAGCAGTTTCTGTCCATCTCATTTTCTTGGCTGTCGACCTGGTGCCAACACTCAAAATTTGCTTCCAGGCATTCATTGGAACAGCTTGGCACTAGTGCCATGCCACTCCAATGTGCCAATGGTAACCCGATCTCCTGCATGGATTTTACTCTGCTAATTGCCTTCACTATTTATTACCTGCACCAACCAAAGTCCATAAAACCTTACAATAGAAGTAGCACTTTTAGAAAAGGCCAGAAAATGGAAACAGAAATAACTGTTTTCCCTTTCCTGTCTTCCTGCGCTACCCTTCTATTTTTTTTCATTGCCTGTGTGTCCTTTTTTTATTGTATGGTAACTGCTACCTGAAAGTGTGGGCTAAAACCTCTCCAGAATCCAAGTGCTAAATCCAGCATCGCTCCTAAAACTGACCTGTGTTCTTTACTAAAGACCAGCTCACTTTTCTCCATTTTATTGCATGGAGATTCATAGGCTGTCTTTTAAACAACTGGTCAGTCAGGTTTCAATTACTGAACGTAAGTGTGTGTGCTTTTTAATCACTTCTGACCGCAGCACAGCTGTTAGGACCCTCACACCCCTGTGCATTCCTGACTTCCTGCCTGAGTTTGTAAAACTTCCTGCTTCACCATCCCCCATCCTTTGTTCTTTGGCTTGTCCTGTTTCATTCAAACCAACTCCTAAACTGGTGCACTTTCTTTCCAACTCAGCCATTCTTGCACTAGCACATTCAGACCTTTCACACACAAGCACTTGAATTCCTTTCATTTCCATTGTTCTTTGTTTTAATTCCACACTTTCTTTACTCAGTATCCTTAAGCCAATATCCAGTTCATGCCCTCTAGTCAACAACTGCCATTCACACTCACCAGCTCCTCTGCCTTCTATCTGATTTCTTTGTCCTAAATCAAATTTCAGTGCAGCACTGGTTACCTTTCCTAACAGTGGTGAAATATCTATCAGTGTAGCATGCTCTTTAAATACTGGACAGGCCTCAGAATTACCTGGAGGTTGGGGTGCAATGGAGAATAAAGGAAGAAAACACCCTTGCTGTTCTCCCTTCCTTTCATCTCTCTCCTTTTCCTCACACTCACCTTCCCACTCTTTATCTGAGCACTCATCTGTCTCATGTAAGTCACCCACCCATGTTTTAGGGTTCCAGTCCGATCTGGTTACTATTGCCCTAACTTTCACCATGGGCGGTTTACATTTCTTTTTTCCACTTCTTTCACTGCTTTCTACTTCAGCAGCGAGTGTCCTACATGCTAACACTTCACAATCATCACAGCAACTGTTACGTCTTTCAAAATTCTCACTCAACATTCCATAACTTTCACTTTCATTTACTTTGCTATTTTCTTCCTGTTATGGTGTATAAAATCTGTACATTTTGGTTTCCATTATATTTTGTTCAAGACAAGCCAACTTGAACATATGAACTAAGACAAATTAAAGCAGGTTTTCTTCCCTTACACCTTACTTTTTGTTCATAGCTTCGTGCTAATTTGGTTTACAGCCTGGGAAAGGATGCTGAGCGGATACCTCAGGCTATTGATTACTTTATGGATGGACATCTGGAACAACAATTTGGCTTATAGCCTGGGACAGGAAGAACTACTGACACCTCAGAGTACATCAAAGGTTTTGTTGTGTGGGAAAACGAACAGTGAATTAATTCATCAATCATTTGGACAGCCAGCCAATCAGGTGCATGTGTTGTGAAACCAAGGCATGACATTTCATAATAAATATGCCTTGGTTTGGAAAGCAAGTTAGAGAGAAGCAAAGAAGAACAGGAACGGACGAAGACGGCCCTGGTCGTCAGAAACTCATCATGAACATTGATTGCTAAATCAAACGCCTCCCTGGGACATTCATCCTTGTCATCTGTAACTTTTTCGTAAGCTTTCTCTAAAGACTATATATATTCAGACTTTCCAATCAGTACCTATTTTCTAGTATTCTTTGTTCTTGTGGTATTATTATTATTATTCTTGTGATAAATACCATGCTGTCTTTAACTTTCTATGCTTTGTCTCAATGTCTAGAGTGACTGAAGTAATAAGTTGGATTTCTCTGAGCACCTGCTGACAGCCGGATTATTGCCATTATTTCTGTGCTGCGGGGTTTATAAGGCTGAGAGTGAGGGCGCCACTCAAAAGTTAGGGACCGTACGATAAAGAAGGTATTCTTGGCTGATAAATGGTCAAGAGTGCTGAGTCTTTGTATGTTTAAATGTATTCTTGTAGACCAAAAGTAATATTTAGGTCTGAGATATCACTAAAACATTGTATGTTGTTCAGACTGAAAATAAGCAAGTCTCATGAAGTGCTGAATGACAGGCTGTTATTTCTATAGCACTTGTGTGGTTTAAAGTGCTAGGGGTTAATCAGGGTGTGTGTGTCATTCATGGGGCACTGTTGTGGTTAGGGTCTGTGTGTGTGTTCATCTTAAAGTGCAACAGTAGACCATCCTGATACGAACTTGATGAGAACACTTACCCTTAAGGAAACAGGTAAAAGGGCAAGTAGAGGGAAATACACTTCCTTATCATGATCTTCCCTATTACCAATAATACAAGATAGTAAATCTCTTATAACAGCAGCTGTCTTCTTTAAACCTGATTTCTGTTTTCTTCCTTTTAATCCTTCCAGCCCCCTTCCATTTTGTGGCTCGCTCAGCTCAGCTTCTGCTTTCTCTACCTGCACTACAGGTTTCCTAGCTTTAGCCTGCTTGCTTCTGCCACTCCACTGGAAGATGGCTGACTTTAAAATGAACTTAGGCATTTCTGAGTCTACAATTTACTCTAATACAATTTTCCAAATTCGTTATGGGTTGGCCTACTTTTGCCCCTGTAAGCAAACATACACATACATACACAAAGATCCTAAACGAATAAGTACCGTATGAATGACGAACGCATGTCCCATCACTCCCTAGCACTTTAACCACTTAAATGCCGTATGAATGACGCATGCATCTTTCACCACTCTCTTGCACTTTAATTAGGGACTCACTACCACCAGTACTAAGAAACATGCGGGTGTGCTTATGACACGCATGATGTCTCTACACTTTGTTGGTTATATTCCATTCAGCAACCAAACCATGTTTTACTTCCACCACATTTGTACACGGGGTGCCCTAAAATTCACATACATAAACAAACACATACATCAAAACAGTAGTTGCAAACAGGGAGTGATGTGTTCATATCTTCTTGTTCTTGTAATAATTCTTGCAGCAGCATTTTGGATTAACTGGCAGCTGAATAAAGAACAGTTTGAACATCCAGTGAACGCCACATTGCAGTCGTCAATCCTACTAGAAATAAATGCATGAATTAATTCCTCAGAATCCTGTTTATTTAAAGAGCATTTTACTAAGACAACCCTAAGAAGTGGAGCACACACATTAGTCACATCTTGAATTTCTGCTGATTTATAATTTTCCTGCTTTCAGTAAATGTTTCTGTATTTCAGAATGAGAAGATTTCCAGTTATTTCTTGTTAGAGGTTTGTGTTATGACTTGATATAAATTAATGTTCTCATGTATTCTTATTTTACTGTGATGACATTTTGTTTTTCTTATGGGCACTGCCATTCTGTTCGGGTTGCTAGGTAACGACACCCGGAGGTCTCATTGTGTGACACCATTGGGGCGCCGATGTCTAAGCTGCCTACTCAGTCCATTTTCCATCCATGTTTGATTGCGTCTTAGTGCTGTGTGAAGTGTTTCAGGTTTCAAATTCCTGCTGATGGACGTACAACTGTTTCTCGACTCTGTGCACACTTTGGGTTCAGATGTTTCTTTGGCTTGCTTTCCTGCTTTTGTCTTCTCTCATTTCTTGGCTTACAGTTTGTGTTCTGACCCACTGTTATGTATTAGGATCTCATGGTATACCAGCAGCTTTTTGTTAATTTTGGTACCGGAAGTGAATGGTAGTGGTGAACACCTCACACTCAGTTGTCCATCTTCAGTTGGCAAAGATTCTTAAGGGCTGATTGATATAACGCTGGGCTCTCCTCTTCTGAGGCCTGTGTAGGCCGGTGGCTGCTTTGAGTTTGGAGGCAAAGCCTCATTTTATATTTGGAGTTTCCTCCCTTCAGACACTGCAGCCTGAGACTCACTTCAGTAGGACAGGCGTCGTTCTTGTTACTGTTCCTCTACCTCCTTTTGAAGATCGCTTCAGTTTTTGGAGATTATTGACCTGATACAACACTCGTGTCTCCCCTTGTAGGTCAGACCCAGATAGTGAATGAGTAATGACCAAATGCTGGTCCATACTCATCTCTTTTATTTGACCTGCATACCGCCATGGAATGATGGAGATGAACTCATGCATATCTGGCTTCAAGAACACAGCCAGCAGTCAACCTTCATTAAACCACACCTCAGGTACGCTATGGGCCAGAACTGAGCCACAGCACGGCCACAATCGGCAAGTGTGAAGCACAGCTGGGCCAGAGCAATGCTATAGCTCAACCATAATAAGACCACAACTAAGGTAGGGCAAAACAGAACATCCTGAAAAAGCACAAGGTGACATTTTCAAAAAGAAGGGCAAAGACTGGACATAACCATCTTGTAGCGGTGCTACTGGGAAGTGAAAACCTCAGATCCCAGCAGTCCCAGCAGTGGCTCTGATTGGTTGTCTGCTGAGGGTGCAGGGGCTGCTGGGGACAAGGAGGGCAGTGCGAGACTTAAAAGGAGGCCAGTTCTGCAGAGAAGAGAGATTTTCTGTTGTTTTCGTGTTGGAGTTACCTGTCTGTTTGCCTTCCCATTCAATGCCAGTGGATTCTGGTTTTGTAGCAATGAGGGCTCTGTTAGGATTTGCTGTTGTCCTGGGAAGAAAGGCGCTCTCCTGATCCTGTTCACACGTCATCATCATCTCAATAGCGGTAGGACTGACCGTTACATTCATAGACAGCGAGCTGATCTCCGGACTCTCTACTGGGTCTCCATCATTTCATTACATCGGTGGCCATTTTTCATGGACTTCATCGTGTGTGGATTTTGTTAGCCGTTTGTTATTGTTGAATGTGCGTATATTGTGTATCGCCGGAAGGGATCTGGAGTTGGGATCGTTGTAGTTTGCGTAATTATATTTCATTCATTATTGTTTAATACATTTGTCAATTTCTGTTTTATTACCATTTGCTGTTTGTCTCTGTGAGGGAGTGTGTGTGAGTCGGGCCGAGGCTGGGTGCGCTCCTGGGATCTTCACCAAAAAAAATAAGGAAATCATCGTCAGAGGCGGTGAGAGTCGGAGCTGGGGTTTTCAGCCCGCTACAATCTGTTAAACACATTTATTTATTTGATATTTTATTCATACATGTTAGATAGATAGATAGATAGATAGATAGATAGATAGATATGAAAGGCACTATATAATAAGTAGCTAGATAGATAGATAGAGTGAAAGGCACTATATAATAGATAGATAGATAGATAGATAGATAGATAGATAGATAGATAGATAGATAGATAGATAGATAGATAGATAGATAGATAGATACTTTATTAATTCCCATACTCCAGCAGCACCACACTGATAATAAACAATATTAATTTAAAGAGTGGTAACAATGCAGGTATAACAGACAATAACTTTGTATAATGTTAACATTTACCCCCCGAGTCGCATAGTGTGGGGTCTCCTTAGTCTGTCGCTGAAGCTGCTCCTCTGTCTGGAGATGATCCTGTTCAGTTGATTCAGTAGATTCTCCATGATTGACAGGAGTCTACTCAGCGCCCGTCGCTCTGCCATGGATGTCAAACTGTCCAGCTCTGTGCCTACAATAGAGCCTGCCTTCCTCACCAGTTTATCCCTCTTCTTTATGCTGCCTCCCCAGCACACCACCGCGTAGAAGAGGGCGCTCGCCACAACTGTCTGATAGAACATCTGCAGCATCTTATTGCAGATGTTGAAGGACGCCAGCCTTCTAAGTCAGTATAGTCGTCTCTGTCCTCTCTTACACAGATCATCAGTATTGGCAGTCCAGTCCAGTTTATCATCCAGCTGCACTCCCAGGTATTTATAGGTCTGCACCCTCTGCACAGTCACCTCTGATGATCACGGGGTCCATGAGGGGCCTGAGCCTCCTAAAATCCACCACCAACTTTTGGTTTTGCTGGTGTTCAGGTGTAAGTGGTTTGAGTCGCACCATTTAACAAAGTCCTTGATTAGGTTCCTGTACTCCTCCTCCTGCCCACTCCTGATGCAGCCCACCATAGCAGTGTCGTCAGTGAACTTTTGCACGTGGCAGGACTCCGCGTTGTATTGGAAGTCTGATGTATGTTGGCTGAACAGGACCGGAGAAGGTCCAGTGCTGCTGACCACAATGTCAGACCTGCAGTTCCCGAGACGCACATACTGAGGTCTGTCTGTAAGATAGTCCACGATCCATGGCACCAGGTGTAAATCTACTCCCATCTCTGTCAGCTTGTCTCTAAGGAGCAGAGGTTGGATGGTGGTGTACAGATTAATCATTTCTAATTTATTACAAGCCTTTAAATATATTCTGAACTGTACCAAACATTATAACTGCGTATGTTCATCGAGGAACGTGCACATCTAAAGTTCATCGAGGAGTCTTAGGGCTCGTTTATACTTCACGCTCTGAATGCATACAGCACACACATTATGGCTGCCATGCATTCCCTTCATTCATTTGACGCATCCTCTGAGCAGGTCCTCAGAAATGAAGGTGAGGCGTGATGCGAGTTGCAGTAGCAGGTGAATCCAGACTGAGCTGATATCACCATGGCATAATATCATTGGTGCTCTTTCTGTTAGTGGGAAGGTGCCAGGCACAAACCTGGCAGACAGGTGTTTCTGTAGGCATGCCTTCCAAGCCCTTCTGAAGAAGCACAAATGTGGAAAGCTCACAACAAGAAACTCAGCAGTCAGCCACATAATGCAGCAGATGACCCTTTCAAATCAGGAGATGTCCAGATAATAAATCACATGTCCTTAGTTGTGCATCGGACACATTTGGCCCAGAATGCCAATGGCTCCTGAATGTGGTTGGTTACAGGTGGGCCATAATTGGCGCCTAACTGCAATGCCAGACATACTTAATATGTGAGTGTTTGTGTCTGTGCCGTGTTTGGCCCACAATCCATGTAACGTGACAGTCGTTAATTGTGGCTGGTTACCTTGGGGACATTTCTGGGCCACAATACATTTGCCCTGGCCATAAGGTCAATTTTTTTCAGTTATTTTATTTATAGAGCAATTTTCCAGGGATATGGACAAAGGGCTTTCCAACGACAAAATAAAAAGGCATAAAAATAATAAATAAATAATAAAAGTCAAATAAAGAACCATTACAATGTTTCTTATAAAATTGGATCAATAACAAGAAATAATGATGAGCATGGGAAAGGTGCTACATAAATAAAGAGTATTATTATTAGTATTATAACAAAACAAATATGGAAATCAGCAAGCCAAAATGAATAAAACAATACAATACATAATGGAAAGATAAAAACACAACCAAACAAGAAAGAAATGCCTCTCTAAAATACCACGTTTTGAATCGAGTCAGAATGAGATGCTCTGATATCAAAGGGGGAGACACTTGCAGAGTTTGGGGGCCATAACTGAGACGGCTCTGTCAGCTTTTGGTTTTAATCTGCTGTGCTGAATAACAAGTAGGCTCAGGTCAGGTGATCTCAGAGGTCAAAGTTCAGCAAGTCTTTAACGTATACTGGAGCCAAACCATTCAAAGCTCTATACGGTAAACACAGCAACGTGCGGTCAGGGGAGGCTCATTATGAAAAGTTAAAAACACTAATAATGATCACATAAAATAAAGGCGTCCACTGCTATGTCTATACAGTTGTTTTCTGTATGATTCCGATAATTTTGATCATTTTCGTAGTCAAAATCGCTGAATTTGTGAATTTCCTGTTCAAATGCCAGGGAGAAACGAGAGGCACGGCAGCGATGACCCTCACCTCACCTCACCTCACACGCAGGGTTGATGTCTGCAATTGGCGCGTGCCCGTTGCTGTCTCTCTGTATGTCGCCAGTATAAGGTTTGCAGGCACGTTTATTATACACCCTGACTTTCCACAGTCTGGCTAATATCTTTAATGAATGTTTGTGACATATTTAGTCTTTAGCTGATCGGACATAAAACCACAGTGAGAAGGCACAGGGTGAGGCAGACAGTACCACGCTGCCCTTTAGGGGGCGCATGTGAGCCCAACACGTGCTCATTACTGCTGTTCTTCTACGCACAGGCGCCAATAAGTCAGCGACATCAGAAAGTCAAGCGCAATGCAGCACTCCGTTTATTTCGACTGACTGCCAAAATAGAAGATTAAGATTTTTAAAACGAAAGTAAAATAAGGAGGACTTTTACAAGAAAGTGACAGAGATTTTTGTGGAGAAGGATACAACAACAACAACATTTATTTCTACAGCACATTTTCATACACACAGTAGCTCAAAGTGCTTTACATATTAAAGAGTAGAAAAATGAAAGACACAATTATAAAACAAAATAAATCAACATTAATTAACATTGAATAAGAGTAAGGTTCAATGGCCGGGGACAGAAAAAACAAAAAAACTCCAGACGGCTGGAGAAAAAAAATAAAATCTGCAGGGATTCCAGACCATGAGACCGCCAGCCCAGTCCCCTCTGGGCATTCTACCTAACATAAATGAAAGAGTCCTCTTTGGATTTAGGGTTCTCACAGAAGGGCTTGATGATGATGATGATGGTCACGTAGACTTCTGCCTTTTAATCCGTCCATCATTGTTGGAGCATCATGAAGCCACCACCACAAAGAAACCGGAAAAAGAAACAGAAAAGAGAGTAGGGGTCAGTACCGATTTAAGAGCCACTATGAATAGTTATTTTGAGGAAATTGAACATATAGAGTATCAGGATTAAGTTAAATTACGATTAAAATGAAGTTATAAAAAGGCCATGTTAAAGTAATGTGTTTTCAGCAGGTTTATAAACTGCTCTACCGTATCAGCCTGGTGAATTCCTACTGGCAGGCTATTCCAGACTTGAGGTGCATAGCAGCAGAAGGCCGCCTGCCCGCCTCACCACTTCTTTTAAGTTTAGCTTTTGGAATTCTAAGGAGACACTCATTTGAGGATCTGAGGTTACGATTTGGAATATAAGGTGTCAGACATTCCGATATATAAGATGGGGTGAGATTATTTAAGGCTTTATAAACCATAAGCAGAATTTTAAAGTCAATCCTGAATGACACAGGTAACCAGTGTAGTGACATCAAAACTGGAGTAATGTGTTCGGATTTTCTTTTCCTAGTTAGGATTCTAGCAGCTGCATTCTGCACTAGTTGCAAACGATTTATATCTTTTTTGGGTAGTCCTGAGAGGAGTGCGTTACAGTAATCTAGTCGACTGAAAACAAACGCGTGAACTAATTTCTCAGCATCTTTCAGTGATAAAAGAGGTCTAACTTTACTTATGTTTCTTAAGTGAAAAAATGCTGTCCTAGTGATCTGATGAATATGTGATTTAAAATTCAGATTACAGTCAACAATCACCCCTAAGCTTTTTACCTCCGTCTTGACTTTTAATCCTAATGTATCCAGTTTATTTCTAATAGCCTCATTGTATCCATTATTGCTGATCACTAAAATTTCAGTTTTCTCTTTATTTAATTTGAGAAAATTACTATTCATCCATTCTGAGATACAAGTCAGACATTCTGTTAGTGAATCAAGAGAGTCGGGGTCATCAGGTGCTATTGATAAGTACAGCTGTGTGTCATCAGCATAGCTGTGGTAGCTCACGTTGTGCCCTGAGATAATCTGACCTAACGGAAGCATGTAGATTGAGAAGAGCAGCGGACCCAGGATAGAGCCTTGTGGACCACTATATTGGATATCATGTGTCTTCGAGTTGTAATTCCCACAACTAACAAAATATTTTCTCCCTGTCAGGTAGGATTCAAACCAATTTAAGACCCTGCCAGAGAGGCCCGCCCATTGACTATTTCTAAGAATATTGTGATCAGTGGTATCGAATGCAGCACTCAGATCTAAGAGGATGAGAACAGATAAATGGCCTCTGTCTACATTCACCTGCAAGTCATTGACTACTTTAACGAGTGCAGTTTCTGTGCTGTGATTTGTTCTAAAACCCGACTGAAATTTATCAAGAATAGCAGGTTTATTGAGGTGGTCATTTAACTGCATAATGACTGCCTTCTCCAGAACTTTACTTAAGAAAGGCAGGTTAGAGATGGGGCTAAAGGATAGGTCTAAGGATAGGCGCATGAACTTCATTTGCAAATAAAGGTAAGACCGTAAATGGTTTCCAATTTGATATAAAAAAATGGGATCAGACTAGGAAAAAAAAAACAGTCCAAAATTCAAAAACTACATTTTGACCTTAAATAAAATATCCTTTTGTTTTTCTTGTTATCCTTTTGTTGAACAGTCTGTATTAAAATTGATTAAAGCAACATAATTAAACGCCTTTAAAAACAACTAAATATTTCAATCAAAGTCAAAATTGAAATCCGTTTTTTTGTACACCACTCTGTACTTTCATTTGTATTGAATGAGTTTGAATTGTGGAATTTGAACAGCAAATTAGAACACGTGGAGGGTGAGGAGCAAATGCACTCTCTCTGTCTCGCTGTTCTTTCTTAGCCAAATATGCGCCTTACCTGTGTGTGTAAAGAATGCTGATGAGATATGAAACATAACCAGTAGTCAGTGTGCATACTGGCTGCCAACTGAGTAATGAATAAGCCCCTCTTTTGGGTTTGTATATCTGTAAATCTGACCAGCCATGAATCTCACCGCACATCACTGCTTAAATGTAGGACCTTAAACTCGATCCTATAACTAACTGGAAGCCAATGTAGTGAAGCTAGAACAGGGGTGATAGGAGCGGAGGACGTAGACCTGCTGTGGAGTCTTGCAGCAGCATTTTGCACCAGTTGTAGCCCAGACAGACTGGTTTGACTAAGATTTAAGAGCAACAATTTACAAATAGTCCAGCCGTCAAGTAATAAAAGTGTGAATTAATTTCTCAGTGTCCCCGAAGCCCAGCATGTGTCTGACTTCAGCAATAATCTTATAAAGATAAAAAACAAGACCAAACCAGGTTTTTGACATGAAACATAGAATTGAATACAACACCTAAGCTTCTGGCCACTGTTTTAAAGTTAACAGCTGCTTTCCCAGGGACGCTTTACCCAGATTACATTTGGCCAAGGATAGTCTGCTATCTCGGGAGCCTCCTTAGGGTTTGGAGTCATAATGGAGATGCAGCATAAGATGGTTGAGCAGGCCTGAAAACACCACCAGCAAGACCAGGCCTCATATTAGGCCTCATGCCAGGCAGCCTGACTCTAAACTCAAAAGGCAGGCTTCAATGCTTGCACGGGCCAAAAATGGAACTCAGGCTTTATATGTTACAAAATGTTTAAAATACACAAAACAGGGAGAGGGAAAGTGTAAACCTCTGGCTTAAAAACAAAAATAAGAGCAAAACGGTTCTTGAAATGTAAGGAATTTATTGAATATTAAAATAAATAGTGACAATCGAGAAAAGGCAAAAGGATGTTTCTTACTACAAAGTTCTCGTTTTGCATTTTGAGTTTAGGACAATTCAGACTCTGCAGCCAGAGACTCACTTCAGGAAAACACGACTCACTTTTTTATGGATTTTGAAGATTATTAAGGATTGAGTGATGTAACAATTGGCTCCCGACTTTTGGTGCCTGTGTAGGTCGGAGCCTGCTTAGAGTTTGGAGGTGAGACCTTAATTTGCATTTTGACTTTTGGAGCCTTCGGGCCTAATTTCCTAGAGTTCCTCTCCCTCCTTTTGAAGATTGCTTCAGTTTTTGAAGATTACTGTCCTGATACAACACTGTCCTCTCCCCTTTTCGTATCTGTGTAGGCCAGAGCCTGCTTTAAGATTGGATGCAAGGCCTCAATTCACATTTTGTGTTTTGGAGCTTTTAGACACTGGAGCCTGAGGCTCAGCCTAGCAGGATAGACCTCATTTGTCATGGTTTCTCTGCCCCCCTTTTTAAAGAAGAATTATTAAACTAGGCCACAGTCTAGGCAGCCTGACCCCTAACTCAATAGACAAACTTCAAGGACAGCACTGATCTAAAATGGATCTCAGTTTGTGAAGGCTGTTGAGGACTGATTGATGCCATGTCCTCACCTCTCATTTTGGCGCCTGTTTATGTTGGATCCTATTTAAAGTTTGGATACAACTTTTCATTTTGCATTTTGAGTTTAAGAGATTCATTTTGTTTTTGGTCATTAATAAGGAAATGCTAGACACTTTACTTTTGGTTCCTATGTAGGCCAAAGCCTGCTTAGTGTTTTGGAGGCAAAATGAAGGTGCAGCACAAAATGTCAAGCCTGCAAATGCCATCAGCAAGACCAGGACTTCACTTAGTCTGAACCCAGATTAAGCCTCACTCCAGGCAGCCTGTACCTAAACACAAAAGGCAGGCTTCAAGGCCTACACATGCCCAAAATGGGGCCCAGGCTTTTCATGTTCAGAAATACTTTAAAATGGCCAACATGTACAAAACAGAAAGGGGGAAACCATAAACCTCTGGCTTTATAAGGACAAATGTGAATAATGCTCTTGAAATTGAACAGATTTATTAAATTATCAAAAAATAAGTTAAAATCACAGAAATAATTTGCTTTATTATTTGCAAATAAATTACTTTGCAATAAGAGTTTAGTACCCTTCAGGCTGTGGAGCTTGAGACTTAAAAGGAAAAGCCTCATTTATTTACATTAAAAGTTCTTGGAGCCAGGAAATCCATGACACTCCTGGCCATTCTCCAGTTGAAATCTAATTGGTGAATGTCGTGGGGTACAAAATCTGTACATTTTGGTTTCTATTTCCATTATATTTTATTCAAGACAAAACAACAGATGAACTACATTCAGGACAAATCAAAACAGGTGTTCTTCCCAGTAATACCTCACTTTTAAAACTGCTGTTTTAAGACATGCTGGTGGCTCAATGACTTTATAACATGAGAAAGGATGGACATCTGATTATTTTACAGCCTGGGAAAGGAAGACCTGCCGATACCTCAGAGAAAATGAAAAAAAGTTTTATTGTTTGGAAAAATGGAGAGTGAATTCATTCATCATATTGACAGCCAGCCAATCAGAATATCTAACAGTCACATCTTGCATCCCCCCCCCACGGTAGAAGTTTAGAATAAATATGCCTTGTCTGAGGTGTGATATATTAAGGAAGTAGGAAGAAGAAGGAACGAAGATGTCAGAAGAGAATAGAGCGATGTCATCTGATCGTCGGAAAAGCTTCATGAACAACTACGAGTGCTCGATCACAAGCTGCCTTTAACTTTTCATAAGCCTTTTCTAAAGACTACATACAGCATATCCAGACTTTCCAATCAGTCCTATTTTCTATTATTCTTTGTTCCAGTGGTATTATTTTTCCTATAATAAATATTATGCTGCTTTTAACTTTCTACGCTTTGTCTTAATGTCTAGAGTGATTGAAGTAATAAGGTAGATTTCTTTGAGCACCTGGGGCATCATGCATAACGCTGTGTGTAGAATTCACACTAAAACATGGCGTACTGACAAAAGCAGAAATGTGCATACAAAAAATCCAGATGTATAACTCTGTGTGTTCGCCGGCTTCCACGTTCTTCCCCTCAATAAATCCCCGTCAGCATGAAAAGTAACGCACGTGCACCTGCTGCCCAGTCCCAACTCCTCTCAGAGTTACGCCTCTTTGAATATGCATATCAATAAAAATAGCCCTTAAGCTCAGTGTTCTGTGAAAAGGCAATGGCAAAAGCACGGGGGAAAAAGAAGAATTTCAGCGAATACCAAGTGGAGGCAAAGAAAAACGTACTATTTGTTGGTTTAAACATTGGGAAAACAACAAAGAGAAGTTGATCGAGTGACATGGAGCGTCAGAGAAACTCAAAAGCTCAAGTTCACAAAGTTGCACAGTGCCTGAAATAAAAAAGAAGTTGTCAGATATCAAAGTTGCTGTGAAAAGGGGAGTTGTAGCCCACCTTCTGAGTGTCATATGAAAACTTATTAGGGTACAGAGAAAAAAAAATAGGCACACAGTGGGGAAAAAAGCACGAAATGTCAACTTTAATCTTGAAATTTCCACTTTAATCACGTAGTTTATTTTGTCATTAAAGTAGAACATCATAAACTTCATCTTTAAATCATTTAATTTACTAGTTTCTCAAATCCCATCGTAATTAAAGTAGCGCATTAAATGCTTTGTTTTGTATTTGATCTTCTATGTGCTCTGTGCATGTGAATCACTACGTGCTTCTTAAACCGGCTCTCTTCCTCCGACGGCACACAGAATCCATTACATTTGTGATATCACACCTCTCTGAATAATTAAAATACTGAAATGTATACGTGATATTTTCATGATGATAGGAGTTAAAGCACATTATTAAACATGGGAACACGGTGGCACAGTGATTGTTCATGTCTCACGCAAGATGCTTCGATGACCTTCGATGAAATATTTTACTGCAGCAGTACTGTCTCTCTCAAACATACTAACCCCCAATTCCTGTCCTTCCTTTTTTTTCTCCTAAGTAACCAATCGCCACACAATCAGCTCTGTAATGGACGTTAAGCCATCTGTAAGCTGAGAACGCTGATTCTTCAAAACTTTTAAGGAACATTTGTCTTCCTAGTACATGTTTAATTATTCTATCCATCTGTCCTTCCAGTGTCACGTCAATCCCAGCAAGAATACAACGCGAGGCAGGAACAATCCGTGAACGGGGCACCAGATCCTAGCTGTGGCACTGTGTCCTCATATATTTAATTATTAACAATATAGATTATTTAAATGAAATAAAAGTTTTATCTGTATAATATAATAAACATATTTTGCTACATTTCATCTTAAAAATGATATCATCATCATATGTAGATACGCGCTTTATAAAGTGGCTCAGGTTGTGTGATATTATAACTGTAGTGCAAGTTTCCAGTGAGGTGATTGTACTAATAAGTCCAGACAGTTCTACAAGGAGCACCTGGTGGACTAATTGAGTGTGTTTAGAGCTCTTGGAAAGAAACTGTTTATGAACCGCGAGGTCCGTACAGGAAAGGCTGTGAAGCGTATGGTGCATGAGAGAAGTTAAAATAGACTGTGTGCATGGCTGAGGCAGCGTGTGCTTGATGCTGTATCCTGATAATTCTCTTTCCGATCAGCTGCTATAGAGTTGTGATTCCACACTCAGATACAGTGATATAAATACTCCAAATGGTGCAGTGAGAGTAACAACGCTAAAGCAGTTATGGTATTTGGAATAGCTTGGCCATTCCATGGACCATTATATTGTTACAGGTTAATTACAATCAGATGCCTTAAACTAATAAACAATATGCGGTTAATTTCTGTGTATTTATAAAGTCATGTCAGGGATGTGGATCTAAAAACGAAAGGGAAACCACACTGGAACAAAAGCATTGCTTTGACGCTGGGTGCCGCCAGTCTGCAAAACCGAGCGGAGAACTTGCATATGCCAAGCATTTAACTAGCGTGAAAATCTGCGTGGCTTTACGGCAAGTTTAGATTTTATACATCATGATGTGAGTGTGGAAATGGGCATACGCAACATTTTTGTGCGTACGCACCGTTTATACATGAAGACCCTGGTGCAGCCGGAGGTTTGCCATACGCTTTGTGCAGTGAGGTTTATTAAGGCTGAGGGTGAGAGCTCCACCCAATGGTAGGGAACAGGACATCAAGTAAGGCATTCTTGGCTGATAAATGGCCTATAGTCAAGAGTGCTGAGCCTTTGCATGTTTGAATGTATTCTTGGAGACCAAAAGTAATATTTAGGTTTGAGATATCATTAAAACACTGTATGTTGTTCTTGCTGATAATAAGTAAGTCTCATGAAGTCCTAGGAGAGTGACAAGTTGTGTTATTCATAAGGCACTTTTGTGGTTTACAGTGCTGTTGGTTAACCAGCTGTGCGTGTGTCATTCACAAGGCAATGTTGAGCTAAGGATCAGTGTGTGTGTGTGTTAATCTTAAAGTGCAACAGTAGACCAATCCAGTAACAAACTTGACAAGTACACTTAGCCTTGAAGAAAACAGGAAAAGGGTAAATAGAGGGAAATACTCCTATAATACAGGGAACAAAATCCCTTCATCATGCTCCAGAAAACATAGAAGAAGATGTAGGAATAAAGACACGGGGAGAACATGCAGACTCTGGGGTGGGATTAGAAGTTAGTAGGCAGCTCCAGCCAGTGGGGTTTTGATCTTCTGCAGATGGTTTTGGCAGCTTCCTCCTCATGAATGAGTGCCAGCTTTTCTTTCAGGAGATCGGAGCAGACAAGTTAAAATAAACCCGTGGAAGAAAGCAGTGAATGGGAATGCAAGTCGTTGGAGCCGCACGAGGACCCCTGGGAAAAGTGAAAATAAATAACAAGAATCAAAAACAAGGCCACGCGGCAGCTGCAAATAAAGCTCTCCGGAGGAAAAAAAAATGTTGTTCTGAAAATTACATGCTGTAGCTCACTGTGATTGATTCTCTTTTGCTGCTTGTCAAATCTCATTTTTTTATTTCTTCTTCTCCCTCACGTGGGTGTAGCAGCTCAAGAGCGAAACGCTTGTTTTTAACGGGATTTTGTTAAATATTTGTAGCACGACTCGATAGTCACCCCCCTAGGCGTGTTCGAAAGATCTAAGACTGGATCAGGGAGGCGGCACAGTGGCACAGGGGTTGGCACTGCTGCCACGTCGCTCCGCTCCGGGTTTCAATGCCAGAAGACGGACACCACGCCTTGTCCCAATTTTTTTGGGATTTATTGACACCGTGAAATTTTGAATCAACATATTTTTCCTTTAAAATGATACATTTACTCGGATTAAACGTTTGATCTGTCATCTACGTTCTATTACAAATAAAATATTGACATTTGCCATCTCCACATCATTGCATTCAGTTTTTATTCACAATTTGTTTAGTGTCCCAACTTTTTTGGAATCCAGTTTGTAATAGCAAAACAATTTATTACCCACGGTGACTTGATGTTGTACTAAGCATAAGCTAATAAAATACCTTAAACATTTCTATCTTATTCATTAATATGTTAGTTATATGCTCTGTCCCCTTTCTGCAGTGGCTCGGGATGCAGGGCCACCATGACGTATCATCTGGAGGACCACCTCCACCTTTATATTCTAAGCACAGGGTCTGTTTCTCCAGGACAGCATTGACATTTTTCAATCTGTGTTTTCTTCTGATTGTGGATCTTCTTTGTTGTTTCTACTTTTTCTAAAACCTTTTCTTGTTTCTTTCCTGGTTTTGGAGTTTCTCCTGATGTTTCTTCCCTCTCTCTGTTTGGATAGTTGTGATTTTAAACCTTTCTTCCAATTTTGGGCCAGAAGCCTGCAGGTTGAGTTTGTGGCTATGCTGCTTCTGCTAGTGACCTGTGCATTCATATTTACAACATAAGAAATTTGCAAACGAGAGGGGACCATTCAGTTCATCAACTCATCCTGATCCCTATTAAAGGATGTCAGGGTTTCTGCTTCCACTCCATGTCTCGGTAGTTTGCTCCAGAGTCCCACAACTCTTTGTGTAAAGATGTGCTTCCTGGCTTTAGTTTTAAATGCACTTCCCCTTAATTTTCCACTGATGTCCTCCAGTACGTGATTCACTCTTAAACCAAAAGAATGTTGCTGGATCTACTTTATTAATTTCTTTGAGCATTTTAAGCACCTGGATTAGGTCCCCTTGTGGTCTCCAGAAATGTCTGTTTTGGAACATTTACTCAAATTGTGGTTCTGTACAGGAGGAAGCCTGCCAGGTGAGTTTGGGGTTAGACTGCCTTTACCAGTGGAGCCAGCTCTTTTAATCCAGATACTTATTAGAGATTTGTGATTTGTAACCTTTGCTTCAATTTTGGGCCTGTACAAGGTGGAAGCCTGCCAGCTAAGTTTAGGGTTAGGCTTCCTTTGCCAGTGAAGGCTGCTCTTTTGGTCCAGACTTACTATATGTTGGATAGTAAGCTGTGGTTCGTCACATTTGCTCCAGTTGTGTACCTGTGCAGGCAGAAAGCCAACCAATGGAGTTTGGGGCCAGGCTGCCATCGGTGAGCTGTGTTGGATATTTATGATTTGTAACATTTGCTCCAATTGTGGTTCTGTACAGGATAAAGCCTGCCAGGTGAGTTTGGGGCTAGACTGCCTTTGCCAGTGGAGCCAGCTCTTTAAATCCAGATACTTATTAGATATTTGTGATTTGTAACCTTTGGTTCAAGTTTAGGTCTATACGGGGTGGAAGCCTGCCAGGTGAGTTTGGGGTTAGGCTACCTTTGCCAGTGAAGTCTGCTCTTTCGGTTCAGACCTACTGTATGTTGGATAGTTAGGTGGCCAGTGGAGTTTGGGGCCAGGCTGCCATCGGTGAGCTGTGTTGGATATTTGTGATTTGTAACATTTGCTCCAATTTTGATTCTGTACAGGAGGAAGCCTGACAGCTAAGTTTAGTGCTAGGCTAGCTTTGTCAGTGAGGGCTGCTCTTTTGGTCCAGACCTGTTTTGGAAAGACTGATTGATTTGTAGTCTTTTCTTCAATTTTGGGCCAGGCTGCCATTGGTGGTGACCTGAGTTAAATATTTGTGCTTTGTAATATTTGCTCCAGTTGTGATTCTGTATAGGAGGAAGCCTGCCAGATGAGTTTAGGTTTGAGGGCTGCTCTTTTAGTCCAGACCTGTTTTGGATAGACTGATTGATTTGTAACCTTTTCTTCAATTTTGGAGCTGGCTGCCTGTGCTGGTGACCTGTGTCGAATATATAAATGTGATTTGTACATTTGCTTCAATTTTGAGCCTATGCAGGCAGGAAGCCTGCCAGATGAGTTTGGGGCTAGGTTGCCATTGGTGGTGGAGACCTGTGCTGGAAATTTGTGATTTGTAACCTTTGCTTCGATTTTGGGCCTGTACAGGGTGGAAGCCTGCCAGTTAAGTTTAGGTTTAGGCTAACTTTGTCAGGGAGGGCTGCTCTTTAGGTCCAGACCTACTATATACTGAATAGTTAGCTGTGATTTGCACATTCGCTCCTGTTGTGTAGGTAGATAGCTGGCCAGTGGAGTTTGGGGCTCAGCTGCCTTTGCTGGTGACGCCTGCTCTTTTTGGTCCAAACTTGGAATCTCGGAGTTCTCTTTGACACTAGCAGGTCATTTAAAGCACACATTACAAAGTTGTCCAAGTCAGGTTTCTTCCATTTTAGAAATGTTGGGAAATTAAGGCGCCTTCTAAATTAACAGGATTCTGAGAAATTAATTCCTGCATTTATTTCTAGTAGGATTGACGACTGCAATGCGGTGCTCACTGGATGTTCAAACTGTTCTTTATTCAGACTCCAGTTAATTCAAAAAGCTGCTGCAAGAATTATTACAAGAACAAGAAAATATGAACCCATAACTCCAGTTCTTAAATCCTCACACTGGCTCCCAGTTAAGTTTAGGGCAGATTTCAAAATCCTCCTTTTAACATATAAAGCATTAAATGGCCAAGGTCCGACTTACTTGTCTGAACTTATCATGACTTACAAACCCGAGCGCACATTAAGATCTCAAGATGCCGGTCTAATTAGGATTCCAAGGATTAATAAAATAACAGTGGGAGGTCGAGCTTTTAGTTACAGGACCCCTAAACTGTGGAGTGGCCTTCCTGCTAATCTAAGAGATGCTCCTTTGGTCTCAGCCTTTAAATCTCACCACTTCAGTTCAGCACACCCTGCCTAGAGCTGCTGATTAACTGTGCGGACTGCATCTCTGTTGTCAGTCATTAGCACTAAAACATAAGTCACATGATAGTTAGAATTTGTTTTTAACTCTCACCTGTTCTGTTTCTCTTCTCGGTACTCAAATGTGCCACTTGGTGCCACTGCCCACCTGCCAAGTTTTACTGCCTGCCTAAAGTAAAGTCATCCCTGATGTAGGATCTCAGGAATCGTGGGTTAGAGGGGTCCTGTCATCGGATTGGCTGGCCCAGCGCGGACTCAGCTGTGGAATGGCCAATAGGGGAAGGCAGCTTGATGGCCGAGGTCTCCAGGACTGTAAACAAATCCAAATCCTATTATGGGATATCATCTACTGTTAAATTCTGCTCCGTACTTGTAAAAATTGTATTTTTTTTTTACTGTTTTGAGGATTTGTTCTGTTCTGTGTATTGTATTGTATTGACCCCCTTTTTCTTTTTGACACCCACTGCACACCCACTCTACCTGGAATGGGGTCTCTTTTTGAATTGCCTTTCCAGAAGTTTCTTCCATTTTCTTTTTCTTGTCTTCTCAGAGAGTCAAGGCTGGGGGGCTGTCAAGAGGCAGGGCCTGTTAAAGCCCACTGTGGCACTTGTTGTGTGATTTTGGGCATTGTATTGTATTGTATTGTATTGTATTGTACTTGTGTTGTAGTGAAAGTCGGGCTTATATGTTTTTTGAGGGCACCAGGCAGTGTTTTTAGATTATTTTTTTTTTAGTGCTCATGTTTGATTTTGGATTCTGGGTTTCGGTTTTGTTGTTTTTTTTTTACACAGTTATTTTAAGTGAATTGTTACCGACCCCTTGCCTTAACTTTGACTTTGAGTCTGCTGTTTCCCCTGTGTGATGAAAATTACTCTTTTCTTTCCTGATTCAAACCCTTCTGACAACAGTAATTTAATGTTCAGGCTGCCTGTCAGTCTGTTCATTACTGGTAATGTGCGTCAGCAGCTTTAAATCAATACCTGCACGCGTGTCCCATAACGTCAGCTTATCGGTGACTCGTGAAGTTTCAGCGTATTGAGTTCTAAACAGCCGGAGACAGAGCTGAGCCGAGCCGAGCCGAGCTTTGTTTGACAGAAATGACACTTTGTAGTTATCATGAACTGGGGATCCCAAAGTGCTAAAGAGTTCCAAAAACACTTCCAATAAAGCCCACTGGGGGGGATTACTCTCAAAACCCTGGCTGTCTAAGAGGGCAAATGCAGGGTCTTTCTAAAATAAAAAGCTTTTTTTTTTTTTCTCACAAAATGTTCTGTTATACTGTAAAGCTCTGAGGAGCACAAAAGGCAGGCATAACGGAGTTGCAGGAAAAGAAAAGCCAAGGTGAACAAAATCCCAACACAAAGAGAAGTTATTAAACAGCAAACACTTTGAAAATCTAATAAATCACAATAACTGTCCAATAACTCGCCAACATTTCCCAAACATGCTTGAAATGAACCACCAGGACCCTCGGAATTTAAAGGATGGCACCTGGCACTGATTGACAGGTGGCCCCGCCCCTTTGGGACATAAAAAGTCACAAAGGCAGGAACAGTAAAGACAAACAAATAATCAAAAGGTACAACAAAGACACAAAATGAGCATTTGAACCCCAGCCAGGTGAAGACCCCTGAATGATATCTAATAACAGAGCCTGACGTTGTGATGCCATTTCATTTTTGATTTTTTGAAAGTTTAAATTTGTGTTTTTCTTTGATTTTTCTTACCCAAGGGGGAGAGTGTTTGATGAATGACATTTTGATTTTGGCATCAGTTTAAAGTTCTGATATTTCTCTGGAAATCCAAAAATGGAGGGATGGAAAAAATTACATTGTTCCTTAAGACCACCAACATTTGTTGATCTGTTTCCCTGTAAACCATGAACTTGAAACAAGATAGTTAACCTCACGCTGGTCGCAAATTGAACACTACTCAAAGATCGAGCCCCGCCCAACCTGCTGCCACTCATGCATCTAACCCCGCCCACCCCACTGACATCCAAACATTTAGCCCCATCAGGCCTGCAGCTAGTCAAGCAGTTAACCCCACCCATCCTGCGCCATTCAAGTAGTTAACCCCACCCATCCTTTGCCATTCAAGCGGCTAATCCCTCCCATTCTACTGCCATTTAAAAACCTAACACCTAGCAGCCCACTGCTATTTACGCATGCAGCCCCTCCCAGCCCACTACTGCTCAAGCATGAGGCTCCGCCCAGCATGCTGCCTCTCATCAATATTACCCCGCCCCCTCTCCCTGCCACCTCTCTGCACTCTCCTAAAATCATTTGCTGTCACTATTGGGCACTGAGTGATTTATGACAAACGTTTTAATTTATTTCTTCCAGAGACCCTTATACTATTGATTTCAGCCATCAGTGGGTCCAGAGGTTTAATTATGGGGACCACCTGCCAAGGATGTGCTGATGTGTCTATTTTGCTTATTACTTTGTTCCTCATTATATTGTCTACTCAGGGTCACTCAGTGTGCTCTGGATACATTGTGTGTCACCGTCCAGCACCTCCGTCACTAGAGGGCTCCACCACAGGTGGCTCTACTCCGCTCCCACCACTCATCATACAGTCCAGTGAGCTGCAGGCTTAATTGCTGGAGGAACCGACCGGACACATAGAAACAGACGTCCTTGGATCACAGCGAGGTTCATTTACAACTTGTTGTCAAAAAAATAAAATCCCTGTCAGTGCTGGTCCACCCTTAGAAAGCCCACGCTGAGCTTCAAAATGAAGTCTGCCCTCACAAATCTTCCCAGTTCTAGTAGGCGTTAAATTGTCATGGAAAACTCTGCACCCTGTTACCTGGTGTTAATGAAAGCCTTGTGCTAAAAATAAATAAATAAAAGACACGCCGTGATGTGAAGAAAATAAAAGCTGATGACAGACCCTACTGGATGTCATGGGGATTTTGTCCTATGGCTGCATTAGCACTGCTTTGTCTCCTAACATTTACTCAACCTTCTAAGTTACTTAGTGAATTAAACTTTGAAGCTCCTACTGAACTCAAACTGAGACCCCTCTCATTAGCTGTTAACCCCCCAATCAATGGAATACACCATCACCAGATGGCAAAAGGGGAAAAACATACGACCTCCGAGAAGGAAGAACCTCACGAAGACAGCAACGCCTTCCCCTGGCAGCTCCTTAATGGGGCTTCCCAGACACCAAGATACAATTCCCACAATGCCATGCAGATGTACAAATGGAACCTCGCCAAGAGGAATGGTGCCATCCAGCATATCAAAGGAGCACTTTGTGTCCCAGGTGGCGGACTCATGACGTCTCTCCCCTTTTCAGGGTTCATGAACGAGAAAGGGAACATCAGCCACCCGGGTGGGATTTCAGTCCATTCTTAATGTCCTTTTACTTCTATCTATCTATCTATCTATCTATCATATAGTGCCTTTCACTCTATCTATCTATCTATCTATCTATCTATCTATCTATCTATCTATCTATCTATCTATCATATAGTGCCTTTCACTCTATCTATCTATCTATCATATAGTGCCTTTCACATCTATCTATCTATCTATCATATAGTGTCTTTCACTCTATCTATCTATCTATCTATCTATCTATCTATCTATCTATCTATCTATCTATTGTTAGTAGTTGTCTGTTTATGCATTATTGTGTCTCTCTGTGTAAAATCCTGTTGTCTTATGTCCCTTGTTCTTTGTGGGTGGAGTCCCAGGAGGCGGGGTCATCCTAACATCACCCCTCCCGAGTCCTCCCTCTGCCTATTTAACTCATCTGAGAAGGCTCAGGAGCAGGAGGTCATTCCTTTATTGCAGAGTCCTTTAAGTTGTTGCCATTTCTGTTTGAATTTACTGTTTTTTGTGTTGTTTGTATTGATTTTTTCATGTATTCTGCCTATGAATTTATGTACTGAGACTTGTTTGCTGAGGGTTGCCCTTAAGGTGAGTCCTTTTGCCTTATGATGGGCATTAAACAGAGGTCCCGACTCTCTGTAATCATTAAAGAGCCTCCTTTGTAAAGAATAGGGTGCCTCCTGATGCCCTGGCCCACCACGGCCTGCTCCATTCTGCCCCCACATCACCCCCCACTCATCTCTCTCTCCCTCTCACCACCTAATAGCTAATGTGTGTCAAGCGTGCTGGGACAAGAATGGCTGCCGACACATCGTCCAGGTGGAAGCTGCACATTGGCAGTGGGTGAAGTGGCTGCCCACCGTCTATGTAAAGCACTTTGAGCGTCTAGTAAAGTGCTGTATACGGTAATTGTAATTAACTATTTTAAACATAGAACATTAGAAATCAGACAAATGAGAGGAGACCATTCGGTCCATTTATCACGCTGTCTATCACTTGTAATAAAGAACAAGGAGGTCCACAAAGCAAAAAAGAGTTGGGGAATTGCCCTGTATAATGTCCAGCGGATGTTATGAAATGTAATGCAAGAAACAGTCAAAATCCAGAGCATCTGATAATATACAGTTGGAAGATGGCGGTGTTTATACATAAAATGGTGGTCAGATGTGATGTGGCAGGAAATGACGTCAGAGACTGTGGGACAGAAGTGATGTCATCAGAGGGAGATGGAAATGACGTCATCATCAGGTGCCAGAAATGACATCATTATTGGAAGAGTGGAAGTGATGTCACCTTCAGGACCGGAAGCAGAAGTGATGTTGAGCGCCCATTTTGTGAATCCGGAAGTGTCGCAGGTGAGTAAATGGGATTATTCCTCTTCTTTGGTTCTGACGAGAGAGAGAGGGACATTAGTACCACCAATCAACGCTTCTTCTCGTGATGGTTCACTCACCTCATGGCTTATTGACTGCCTCCTAAGCGCACGTGTGTGACACACTACTTGTACAGTATAGCGCCATTCATAGCCATCTTAACTATCGTGACCTGTATCGTATAGCGCCTTTCATATCTATCACTACTTGTGTCATATAGTCCCTTTTTTATCGATCACTTTCTGTGTATTTAATGCCATTCATGTCTTTCTTAACTCTCATGGCTGATATCATATGGCACTTTTCATATCTATCTCTATTTATATTATATAGTGCCTTTCATAGCTATTTGTCACTACTTGTGTTTTATATAATGCCTTTTATATCTATCAGTGCTGGTATAACAGTGCACCTTGTATACTTATCTATCACAAATTGTATTTTATAGTGCCTTTTATATGTATTTATCACTAATGGTATCATGTACTGTAATACCTTTAATATCTCTGTATAATTACTTAATATGTTATTCACATCTGTCATTATTTGTATCACATTAGACATTTTGTTCCTTTCTTTCACTACTTACCTTTTAGATCTGTCACTGCTTGTATTATATAGTGCCTTTCATGTCTATCTATCTATCTATCTATCTATCTATCTATCTATCTATCTATCTATCTATCTATTATTATATAGTGCCTTACAATCTATCTATCTATCTATCTATCATATAGTGCCTTTTATGTCTATCTATCTATCTATCTATCTATCTTTCTATCTATTATTATATAGTGCCTTACAATCTATCTATCTATCTATCTATCTATCTATCTATCATATAGTGCCTTTCATGTCTATCTATCTATCTATCTATCTATCTATCTATCTATCTATCTATCTATCTATCTATTATATAGTGCCTTTCATCTATCTATCTATCTATCTATCTATCTATCTATCTATCTATCTATCTATCTATCTATCATATAGTGCCTTTCATGTCTATCTATCTATCTATCTATCTATCTATCTATCTATCTATCTATAGCTCCTCACCTGTCTAATATACAGAGAGCCTTTCTTTCTAACTTTCTACTTTTTTTTCTGCTGCCGACTTCATTTTGCATTTCTTAAATGTGATTTTGGCGGCTTGTGGCTTCAGTTTCTTTCTCTGGGTCTCCTTCGGTCCCCCTCGTGTTTCACAGTAGGTGCCACCGAGTGACTTTTTGGACGTGATTTCTGACCGGCTCCACACTTCAGCTCCTTCACATTCTCATATCCCCCCATCCCAGTTCTCCGGTGGTCCGCTCCTGTTGCTGTTTCGACATTTTCGAGAGTCCTGTGTATTTCGTATGCGGAGATGATTTCCTGGGTTCAAAGCTGAACCGAAACAGCAGCCGCGTCTTTTTTATTATTCAGTTGCGATCTTCCAGCACCGGGGCTGCAGCTTCAAGTGCGACTTCATTCCTCTGCATAGACAAGTGGATCTAAACGACGTGAAGCGGCTGCTTAATTCAATCACAGCATCTCCTTTGCATGCTGCGTTTTTGTAAGAAAGTCTGATTTCACGGAGGCCGATGTGGTGATTAAACCTTTGAAATCAAAGGCGGCGTTTTTCGCTTTCCCGCGGCCGCCGCGGTGCTGACACAATCCCACTAAATTTTGAATCACATGGCGGCTTTGTGCCGGCGCGCTGGACGGCTGCTTTTAACTCGATCTGTCGCTGCAGGGCATGAAGCCGCGCTGGGGGTACCAGGTGGTGCTCTGCAGGTGAACTTTTCCATTGCAGCTGCACAAGTTTGCAACTTTTTGTTCAGAGAATACACCGGGATTTGAAGTCGGCGGCTTCCGCTGGGGATTTCGTGCCTCTGGAGCGCTGGCTGCACCCGAGTGGATTAAAGAAGGGAAGTCACAAAGACGACAAGAGGATGATATTGAAATTAAAGGCGAACGGAAAGCGAAATTCAAGAGGAAGAATCGGCTGTCCCAGGTGGAGTTCTTTTGCATTGAAGGCTAACAGCAACAGTAACATGTATTTCTGTCGCACATTTTCATACAAATAATGCGCTCAAAGTGCTTTACATGATGAAGAAAGAGAAAAAAGACAAAATAAGAATTAAAATCGGAGAGCACTAATTAACAGAATAAAAGTAAGGTGTTCCGAAGGCCAGGGAGGACAGAAAAAAAAAACAAAAAAAAAAAAAAAACCTCCAGACGTCTGGAGAAAAAAATAAAATCTGCAGGGGCCACGAGACCACCAGCCCCCTCTAGACATTCTACCTGACATCAATGATCAGGCCTCATCGTCATAATGCGGACAGCTTTGAAGGAATCATCTCGGGGTCAAGTTCAAGCTTTTTTGGACAATTTTTACATGCAGGTGTCAACATAAATGGGGCAAAAGAGGAACGAGACCCCCAAAAGACAAACAGGCTCAAATCCTCATAGACCACTGCTGAGAAATGACTACCCTAACTACTATTATGGAAAATTAAAAAAAAAAAAAGTGATGTATCAGCACAAGTAGATGTAAACTTAATATGAACTTTTATAAGAATTAAACTTAGTGTGAACTTTTCCACGATTCAGGTATGCCAAGTAAATAGTTGAATAAAGGCATATTTCTTTAATAGTTCGGCTCAGAGAGAAACCTCTAATATATTTATTAACCCAAGAGGACAGAGAAGAGGGAGCAGCTGCTGGTCGGGAGCCGGCTGGGAATTAAGGGGGGGCAAGGAATGATCCAGAAATATTGGTGGGCCTGCGAGAGGCCAGCTGGAGCGAGGAGTCAGAATAAGCAGCGAAGGAGCTGAGATGATAAGAAATGATGATATAAACTGTAACCTTAGGCTTGTTTGGGGCTCAGCTCCGTGTGACCTTTTTGGGTTGAGTCCGTGTTATTGCAATGAAGCTAATGACTCTGTGGGCCTGTCCTCGGACTCCTAGAGCCTTCTTTTAAGGTCCAACACCATCTGCAGGGCAATCTGAAAATGGTAGGATGGCTTTAAAGACCAAAAAAAATGAGAAGTCAAGCAAAATACAATACAATACAATGCAATTTACAATACCATTTATTTGTGTGTATTGCCCAAAATCACACAAGAAGTGCCACAATGGGCTTTACCAGGCCCTGCCTCTTGACAGCCCCCCAGCCTCGACTCTCGAAGAAGACAAGAAAAAAACTCCCAAAAGACACCAATGTAGGGGAAAAAAAATGGAAGAAACCTCCGGAAAGGCAATTCAAAGAGAGGCTCCTTTCCAGGTAGGCTGAGCATGCAGTGGGTGTCAAAAAAAGGGCAAATACAATACAATACAATACAACACAATACAATACAATACAACACAACACAACACAACACAACACAACACAACACAACACAACACAACACAACACAACACAACACAACACAACACAACACAACACAACACAATACAATATAATACAATACAACATAGTACAAATACAATACAACACAATACAATACAATACAATACAATACAACACAACACAATATACAATACAAATACAATACAATAAATAACAATACAATACAATACAATACAATACAAACAACAAATACAATACAACACAATACAATACAATACAATACAATACAATACAATACAATAAAATACAATACAATACAATAAAATACAACACAATACAATACAATACAATACAACACAATACACAGAACTGAACAGAACACAAGTCATCCTCAATACAATATAATAGTAAAATAAAAATATTATAAGTACAGAGCAGAATTTAACAGTAGAAGACACCTTTCATTGGCTAACTAAAAAAGATGGTAAAACATCCTACTATTACAGACCAAAAAAAATATGAAAGTTTAGAAAAATGACAAAAATTACCTACAAGGGAGAGGGGAACTGTAAAGCTCTGGTTAGTTGAGATAACCCACATTGAGGTATTTTCATAAATTACAACAAATAAAGTAGCACAATAGCAAGACAAAGGAAATGCATTCCAAGAACTTAATCCAATTAGAAGAATCCAAGAACATCCCACAGAAAACAGAAATGTCAAAATGACAGTACACACACACAACAGTCTCCATGACCCACTGCTGGGTCCTCCTCTCAAACCTCCACAGAAGATAAGAGCAGAGACCGCAGGGCTTCATTCACAAAGTACAAGGAATGGCAGAGCATTTAAAGACGCAGGAAGATATCAACCAATAGGAAGTAAACCTGACAGAAATTACATAAAGACACAAAAAACAAAAAAAAAAAAAAATCATAAATGGCATTAATAAAAAAAATAGATAAATGAATTTAAGAGGGGCGGCACGGTGGCGCAGTGGGTAGCGCTGCTGCCTTGCAGTTAGGAGACCCGTCTGGGATCGCTATCCGTGTCCTCCCAGCGTGGAGTTTGCATGTTCTCCCCGTGTCTGCCTGGATTTCCTCCCACAGTCCAAAGACATGAAGGTCAGGTGCCCGGGGTTTGTTTCCTGTCTTGTGCCCTGTGCTGACTGGGATTGGCTCCAGCAGACCCCCGTGGCCCTGTAGTTAGGATATAGCGGGTTGGATAATGGATGGATGGCTGAATCCTAGATCTCCTCCTGTCACTTTGTATAAAGGGGACTGGGATGTGGGGTGTATTATATGTAAGATTGTGCTATGTATGGTGTATTTTAGCTATTGTTGTATTTTGCATATTATATGTATTATGATTATGTCAATGTCATTTTTTTAACTTTTTTTGTTGGATTATGTCTGCAGTGGGGGGCCTTTGATCGAATGCATAGCGATATGAATGTTTTTCTAACTAAAGCTATGCATTGCTGTGTCATTCTGCTCCTATTTAAGGGCAGGTGTTGGTGTCAGTAGTGGGATACGAGAGTTTGGAGTCCAAAGCTTTGCAGCACTGCACCACATTGCCAGCGTATTCAAATTCAATCTGCAACACAATAAAGTGTGCAGTAAGCGAGAGGGTCTGACTAGTTTCTGAATCCACTGTCGCTAGTAAACAGTAAAGGGACAGAATGACATTAAGAGAAACAAACAAAACAAATAGACAACAAAAGAGCCCATTATTGTAAGCCGCCCTAAGTGGGGGTGTTCTTATGAACTGCAATGATTTACTTTATGGCGCAGAAGTACATAACACACTAGAAGAGTTGCATCAGATACTTGAAATATTAAAATGAGGACTTCAAGTGAGGGCAGCACAGTGGCACAGTGGGTAGCGCTGCTGCCTCGCAGTTAGGAGACCCGTCTGGGCTCGCTTTCCGGTTCTCCCGTGTCTACGTGGGTTTCCTCCCACAGTCCAAAGACATGAAGGTTAGGTGCACTGGTAATTCTAAATTGTCCCTGGTGTGTGCTTGGTGTGTGTGTGTGTGCCCTGCGGTGAGCTGGCACCCTGCCCAGAGTTTGTTTCCTGCCTTCCTCCCTGTGTTGGCTGGGATTGGCCCCAGAAAACCCCCGTGGCCTTGTAGTTAGGATATAGCGGGTTGGATAATGGATAATGGATGGACTTCAATTGAAAAGTTTAAAGTGGAAATATTCTCGATTGTAACAGAAATGTGTCATTTGTCCCCCTCTGGTAGAGGCCTGTGGAAGATCAAAAATCAGAAATAACATCATAATCGTAATCACTGACCTTGAAATTTATGCTCTATGTCTAAAATGACACCCCACATGCTTAGGCTTGAAATTTGTTATTTGGAACTTTCTTGAAGTGGAGCTTAGAGGGCAAAGATCACTAGAAAATAATCAACTCTGGAAAATGTAGCATAAAATGGCATCCCACGCGCCTATAATCACTAATCCTCATCTTTTCAAAGTTTTGTGACCCCTCGTATCCAATGAGAGGATGATGGACTGTTGGGGTCACTTGATGTGAAATGCAGAACTTCAAGTCCTTCTGATCATTTTTTGTGAGGACATCTACTGGTTTAGAGTTTATCATAAGGGTGACGTTCTCTGCACAAAATACGGCCCAGAAATGGCTTAAAAATGATGGCTTCTTGAGTGTAGAGGGCCAAAAATTAGGAGTGAACCCCAAAAAGCTCAACTTCTCACATAACTAGACATTGAGATTCATCAAATGGTATGTCATATTGGTGAGGGGAAGGGGGGGTCAGGAGGTGCCAGACCAAAAAAAAAATGTGTGTGACACAATATCAAAAAATATCGAGAAAAATGAGGGAGAACTGTAAAGACTTTGACGTGAAAAGAGAAGTCCCACTGGGAATTTATACAGGAAAATAAAAAAGGAAGAGCAAAAGGCTCCAGGCAGTCACCTAAATATTAATAAGAACGTCTGGGAGTGAAATGTGCTTAAAAATGGGAGGGGACAATTAGACAGCTCACTGAGTGTCATATTTCTGAACCAATCCAACGCCTCGTGAAGGCGAGGCTCAAAGTACAATTCATCCATCCATTATCCAATCCGCTATATCCTAACTACAGGATCACGGGGGTCTGCTCGAGCCAATCCCAGCCAACACAGGGCACAAGGCAGGAAACAAACTGCGGGTAGGGCGCCAACACACTGCAGGGTGCACACACCAAGCACAATTTAGAATCATCAATGCACCAAACCAGCATGTCTTTGGACTGTGGGTGGAAACCGGAGTGCCCGGAAGAAACCCACGCAGACACGGGGAGAACTCCACTCAGGGAGGACCCGGGAAGCGAACCCGGGTCTCCTAACTGCGAGGCAGCAGTGCTACCCACTGCGCCACCGTGCCGCCCAAGTACAATACAATACAATTTATTGGTGTGCATCACACAAGATGTGCCTCAATGGGCTTTAACAGGCCGGGCTCTTGACAGCCCCCCAGCCTTGACTCTCTAAGAAAACAAGAAAAAACTCCCGAAAAAAACCCTTGTAGGGAAAAAAATGGAAGAAACCTCGGGAAAGGCAGTTCAAAGAGAGACCCCTTACCAGGTATGTTGGGCGTGCAGTGGGTGTCAAAAAGAAAAAGGGGGTCAATACAATTAAATACAATACACAGCACAGAATAAATCCTCAATCCATATACAGTATAAAAATAAAAAAAATAGTACAGAATTTAACAGTAGATGATATCCCATAATATGATTTGGATTTGTTTAGAGTCCTGGAGGCTTCATTCATCAAGCCACCGCCCCCATTTGGTCAGCGCTGGGCCAGCCAATCCGATGACAGGACCCCTCTACCCCACGATTCCTGTGATCCTCCATCAGGGATGACTTTACCTTAGGCAGGCAGGTGGGCAGTGGGCACCAAGTGGCACATTTGAGTACCGAGAAGAGAAACAGAACAGGTGAGGGTGAGTAACAAATTCTAACTGTCATGTTCCTTATGTTTTAGTGCTAATGACTAACAACAGAGATGCAGTCTGCACAGTTGATCAGCAGCTCTAGTCAGGGTGTACTAAACTGAAGTCGTGAGTCTTAAAAGCTGAGACCGAAGGGGCATCTCTTATAGTAGACCTGTCCACAGTTTAGGGGCCCCCTGTAACTTAAAGCTTGACCTCCCACTGATATTTTATTAATCCTTGGAAAGTAGGGATGGAGAGGTTGCTCTCGCTCACCTGCTCTGACAGACAGCAAGCTTCTGATTACACGGTGGAAAAGTCTCCTGAAAAAACCAACAGACATTGAGGAGCGTGTGCTGTGTGTGCAGAGAGAGCACATTACACGTCTTCAAAATAAATATCGCCTGACGCAAGGGAAAAACCTTATACAGTGGCGTTTGACGGGATTGATGGACGAGCTGTAAACGTGAATGGTACATCGTCACCAGTGCCATGTGAGTCGATGTGAGTTTGATTGCCAGCCATATTTATGAAAATACACTCCATGGACCAGTATTGGGATGCTTGACCATCCCACCAATAGGATGACATTGCATTCAAATCCATTGACTTTAAAATGGAGTTGGTCCTCCCCTTTGCAGCTCTAACAGCTTCCTCAGGGTTTGAGTGCTTCTGTGAGAATTTGTGCCCATTTACTCAGTAGAGCATTCATGAGGTCAGGCGCTGATGTTGGCCGAGAAGGCTCACAATCTCCACTCCAGTTCATCCCAAAGGAGTTTGACACGGTTAAGGTCATGGCTCTGTGTGGGCCACTCAAGTTCCTCCACACCAAACTCATCCCACCATGTCTTTATGGACCTCGCATAGTGCACTTGGGCACAGTCATGCTTGAATAGAAAAGGGCACAGCGTTGTCCAAAATGTTTCAATATGCTGAAGCATTCAGATTGCCCTTCACTGGCAGTAAGGGGTCAAGCCCAAACCCTGACACGCAGCCCCCCACCATTATCCTTCCTCCACTGAACTTCACAGTTGGCACAATGCAGTCACCTGCCAACCCCAGAGTCGTCCATCGGACGAGTCCAGTGGTGGTCGGTGGGCTTTGTGCCATTGTATCCAGCACTTGGCATTGAACATGGTGAGGTGACACTTGGATGCATCTACTTGGCCATGGAAACCCAATTCCAGGAGGCTCCTGCTGCTTACATTAATGCCAGTGGAAGTTCAGCTATGGAATCAGCAGAGCATTGGCAACTTTTACCCACCATGCACCATCTTAGCAGTCTCTGTGACTTTACGTGGTCTTCTGCTTTGTGACCGAGTTGCTGTTGTTCCTAAACGCTTCCACTTTCCAATGAGACCACTTCCAGTTGACCGTGGAATAAGGGATGAAATTTCACAAAGTGTCGCATTGCAAAGGTGCCGTCCAATCACAGTAGCCCGCTTGAAGTCACTGAGCTCTTCAGAACGACCTGTTTGGTTTCACAAAAGTTTGTAAATGGAGACGGCCTGGAGACACACCTGTGGTGAAGGGGCTGACTGAAACACCGGAATTCAGTAAATAAGAGGAGGGTCCCAGTACAGAACATGCATATGAAGTAAAGGGTGTGTCGCACACTCCATCAAAAGGACTGCCGTTAAGACAGCAGGAGCCACAGGAGATGCGGATTTCAGTACTCAAAACACCTGAATCGGCAAATCTGACTAACGACACCAGTAAGGCACAGGTGAGGTGATCTGCACGTCTACACAAATAACTAAAGACATTTAACACGATGACATCATAAACGAACACACAAGGAGCCACAAGAAGGTTTCGGGCAGCCACCCGTATAATTTTTCCTGGCTACAAAATTGTTGAAAGTAGTGCAGCGGTTTGAGTCCACCGTAAATCCTGAGGTAACGAAAGCAGAGGAAGTGACATCATCGGGGCTGAAACCGGAAGTGACATCATCGGGGCTGAAAACAGAAGTGGTGTGGATGGGCCCAGAACCAGAAGTGCTGTCATTGGAAGTGACATCATCAGGCGGAATTTCTCATAAATGATCTGCAGTGGAAAGATTGAAAGGATCAGTACACATTGCCACCACCTGGTCTGGCATGGAATTGCCCTCATTCAGGCCCTTTAGCTGCCTCCCATACACACGTGTGTGACACTGCTGAATATGAAATAGCTGCAGTGTTTTAATATGTCGAATATCCACAGGCCACAATGCTTATGCTGTTGTTATGCAATTTAGTGATACAGCAGTGAAAATGACACAAAGGTATCGTAGTAGACAGAAGTGCGTCTCAAACACGTGGCACCCAGTAGCTGAGGTGGTCCATGTGTGTCTGTCTGTCTGTCTCTGCGGTCACAGGGCTCATTACAATGTGCACATGAACGACTGAGCTTCAGGTCCCTTGTGCTACTGAGCTTCTTCTTCTTATTCTTCTTCTTCTTCTTCTACTACTTCTGAAGGGATGACAGCGATTTGAGCTTTTTATTTTCTCTCAGTGTCAAGTCTTTTGTTCTGTTTCTTTTACACTTTCCCGAAACCCCAGTGGTGGTTTAAAACCCAAGGAACAGATGGTGGTGGGGTTTGAGGTGTGTTTTAGGAAGAAGCCCTGTGGGTGGAGCATTTGTGGTGCAGGATTTCACCACTATTCATGGCACACTTTTTAACAGGTGTGTATTCTCAGGCACCACCACACAATCTATTCTAAATGGCAATCCAGAACAAAGACATTCCAAAATGAAATCCACAAGAATAAGTCCAATAAACGAAAATAAAAGATCAAAAACCAGAAAAGAAAAAAGAAACAGCAAAACTTACACAAACCTCCTCCAAAGCTCATTCAATGAACCACAGGGGACTCTGACTGCCTTTAAAGGCTAGGAAGTGATGCTGTAACTGTGATGGATGGGTGGCCACACCTCTGGGGGATCTCAGAGACACACAAAAAAGCACAGAGACTACACTGTAAACAAATGACAAGTCACTCACAATTAACAAACACAATAATACATTAAACATATCTACTAAGAATAAAGTTAACACAAAGGACCATAACAAAATTAAGCAAAACAACAGAAAAAAATATAAATTTACGTCAATGAGGAACCCCAGCTAAAAGAAATCACTTAGCTGGCATGACTGCCATTCATTTCCTGCAGTCTGCTTTCCAGGATGCCAGCTTTGGCCCACTGCTCTCTGGCTGTTTGAAATTGTCTCCTGAACTATTTATCACTGGACACTAATCAACGCAGTCTTCACTGCAAAATGAGAATTGCTAACAAGCAGAATAGATAGGACACTAGTTGTTGTTGTTTTACTTCTTCATCTTCTTCTTCTCCTCCATCTTCATCTTCTTCTTTGGCTTCTTTTTCTTCTCCATCTTCTTCTTCTTCTTCTCCTCCATCTTCTTTTTCTCCATCCTCATCTTCTTCTTCCTCTTCTTCTCCATCCTCATCTTTTTTGCCTTCTTTTTCTTCTTCTTCTTCTTCTTCTTCTTCTCCATCTTCTTCTTCTCTGTCTTCTTCTTCTCCATCCTCATCTTTTTTGCCTTCTTCTTCTTCTTCATTTTCTTCATTTCTTCTTCTTCTTCTTCTCCATCTTCATCTTTTTTGTCTTCTTCTTCATTTTCTTCATTTCTTTTTCTTCTTCTTCTTCTTCTTCTCCATCCTCATCATCTTCTTCTTAATCTTCTTCTTCTTCCACTCATCTTATCCCATTTCCTATTACTATACATATTGTTTTGTTTCCTGTTCACTTCTTCCATCCCTTGACACTAACTTCCCAAATACAATACAATTCAATACAATTTATTTTTTGTACTCACACAAGGAAGGCCACAATGGGCTTTAACAGGCCCTGCCTTTTGACTGGCAGCCTTGACTCTCTGAGAAGACAAAAAAAAAATCCCCCAAAAAAATCCTGGTAGGGAAAAAAATGGAAGGAAACCTTGGGAAACGCAGTTCAGAGAGAGACCCCTTTCTAGGTAGGCTGAGCGCGCAGTGGGTGTCTTAAATAATAAGGATGTCAATACAACACAATACACAGAACAGGAACACAAGTCCTCCTCAGTGCACATGCAGATCAGAGTTCAACAGTGGATGATGTAGCATTAATATCTGAAGCTCTGTGTTTCTTCATTTTGTATTGTTATCTCTTTTGTTCTCTCCTTTGTTATGTGTGTTACTTTTCCTTTCTTTACATTGATCCTACATGTGTGTAATCTAATGTGTTTGTTAGTTTTTGTGGTACTTCTTCATTGCTTGGACACCATTGCAGGCACACAGCTGCTATAGTAGCGCCCCCTGGTGCACCTCAGAAGAATCAGCCTGGTGCTGAAGATGAGTCTGGGAGCTCATGAAAGAAGACAGAAGGTCGTCACACACGTGTGCTTAGCAGGCAGTCAAAAAGCCAACAGGTAAGTGAAACATCGCAAGACAGGAGGTCGTCACGTGGTACTTACCCAAATCTCTTAATCTCCCAGCAGGAAAACTGAAGAATAGTAGACACTTTAATTCCGGATTCCAAAAATGGCCACCAAGACCTCACGTCCAGTCACCCCTGATGACATCACTTCCGTCTCCAGTTTTTGACGTCATCTCCTGCCAACCACTTTCTGTCCTCCATTTTGATGCTGTATTTAACGCCATTTTGTTTCACGTGAACTGTCAATCGTTACAAATTACAAGTACTTTTGATCACTGCAACCCTTTGCTTTATTTTTGTCCGTTGGACAATATACGGGGACGGTGCCCAGAACTTTATTTTTCTGGAGCTTCTTTTTTTTTCTTTTTCTTATGAAGTATTTCCACAGGTGCTGGAAATGGAGATGACTAGCGGGGAGCAGGGACAGGTCAGACAAACCCAAAAGCACGGGCAGCAAGTCCTGGCTGTCTGAAGGTCTTTTTCCTGAATAGAAAGAAAACCATAAGATTGATTTCTGCTCTGAAGCTATCCATACATGTGGACATCAACTATACAGTCTGTGCCATGTCACACGTCACAATTCTAGTGACCCATTGGCGAGGCCAACCGTACGTAACAGGACTGCAGCCATTGAAGTCGGAACTGCAATGGTGGAGCTTGCAGTGAAAGTCTGTTCTGTTAGAAGGAAAGGAATGAATGCGGTGAGCTTTAAGAGTGGAGAACCTGGAGATAAAAACACGGCAGAAGATCATTAAATTTCAAACAAACCTAACATGCTCATTTCTTGTCTGCATGCACCTGAATATTCTTCTGAGGTTTCCCAGGTAATGCAGAGTGAACTTTCGAGGTCAGGCATTTCTATTCACTGAAGATGGTGCTGAAGAGTTAAGGACATGTTACATGTTGATTAGCATTGGAATAATGGGGACCCTACTCGCCTAATAAGCCTCAACCAGCGGGATTTCACCCACCAAACTGCCACGCAAACATCTCAAGCCATCCAGCAGGTTGCCACTCACTCATTTAGCCCCGCCCAGCCTTCTGCAGTAATAACAGCCCTTTAACTCCTCCTCATAATTTACTGGTAATGTCTGCGTTAATGACAATTTTTGGGGTGTAGCAGTTCTGTTCACCAATGGTGGCCCCAATGTTTGGTGATGAGTTGTATGTTGAGTAACACTTGAAATTAAAAATTTCACTGAACTCCAAACACAGAGCAATAAGGAAACTGTAAAACTGTCCAGCTCCACCAGGCTGGCCTCCATTCAAGAGTCTTATGCTGCCCACCAAGCTGCCACTCAGATATTTTCCCCTTCCAATCTGCTGTCACTCAAATATCTCACAGTTCCACTCAGCCTGTTTTCAGCCAGGCATCCAACCCCGCCCATCTTGTTCATCTTCAAGCATGTAGCCCTGCCCATCCAGCTGTCACTTACCCATCTGGCCACACCCATTTGACTGCCACTAAAACATTTATCCCTGCCCAGAATTCTGCATTATTAAAAGCCATTCTAGTGCACTCTTCATCCTCATAATGTAACCACAATGTATGTTGGATGAGGTTAAGGCAGCCATATTCACCAATCATCTATCTGTTATATAGCACCCTTCACTTCTATCTATCTATTATATAGTGCCTTTCACTCTATCTATATATTAATCATATAGTGCCATTCACTCTATCTATCTATCTATCTATATAGTGCCTTTCACTCTATTTGTTGTGGCAAGTGGCTGGGAGTAGTACCCAGATGGGACACCCAGAAGGACCGGAGGAGGGTTTACACCAGGTGTGTATGAAAGGGGCCGCCTCCCTCCATTCAATGGTTGGTGTCAGGTGGAAGAGGACGGAGCTCGGAGCAAAGGAGTGGAGACGGACCTGAGGAGAGAGAGAGGCATTGGAAGGGCCTGGACTGAGAGTGATTGGTGCTGCAGCACTGGGTTGTGTACACTGTAAATAGAAAAAATGTATAATAAACGTGTGTTGGGTGATACAACATCGGTGTCTACCTGTCTGTGTATGGGCTGGCTGGCTGTCTGTCTCTCTGACTGCCTTCATTTCTCTCTAGCTAGAAACACAGTCCAGCACTCCTGAGATGAGGAGCTCGCTCCAGCAGATGGACACCAGCACCTGGCTTTATTTACAAGACTAAATTGCTTACAAATTGACAATAAAAACAAGAAATGGCAAAACCACAGAAAGGGCACAACAGCATTCAAATCTGTGCCCTTAGCTTGCTGTGACTGTCACCTGAGCTGAGTAACTTGGCAGGAGGTCAGGGACACAAAAGCCAAAGAGTCAATTAGGATATGGAAAGTAATGGGCTGGTGTCTTGGTCACAGGCAGGCTGCCATAATGTCATGTTATCTCTTCTGCAGTAAATTAGTTGCGACCTGTTACAGTTTTAAGATAGGACTATCCCATAATATCAAACAGCTGCCAAGTTGCAATGTCCCCAGGTGGTCCTAACACAAATTGCATTCTTTTTCTGTGAGTTAAATTAATCGGTTAAGAACCTTGAACAACTCCTGGGTCTCCTGGATTTTTCATCTATCTATCTATCTATCTATTATATAGTGCCTTTCACTCTATCTATCTATCTATCTATCTATCTATCTATTATAGTGCCTTTCACTCTATCTATCTATCTATCTATTATATAGTGCCTTTATTCTATCTATCTATCTATCTGTCTATCTATCTATGTATCTATTATATAGTGCCTTTATTCTATCTATCTATCTATCTGTCTATCTATCTATGTATCTATTATATAGTGCCTTTCACTCTATCTATCTATCTATCTATCTATCTAACTATCTATCTATCTATCTATCTATCTATCTATCTGTCATATAGTGCCTTTCACTCTATCTATCTATCTATCTATTATATAGTGCCTTTCACTCTATCTATCTATCTATCTATCTCTTATATAGTGCCTTTCACTCTATCTATCTATCTATCTATCTATCTATAAACTGTGGACGAAGACACCAAAACTTCAGACCAGAGAGCAGGTGTGGTTATAAAGCAGCTTTATTGTTCAGTGTCACAGTGAGAAGAGTTTCAGAAAAGCAGACAATCCAATATACATGACCGCGTCAGGGCTCTTCTGAACCCCGTCTGTTAGCTGGGGTCCAGTTTTATACCCCTAGAATGCGTAATTTAATATCATTATGAAATGTAACAGTCAACACATTTATTATACACAAACCTTTAGCCCCTTCAATGTCCCTTATGCAACTTGATTTCTTGGCTCCTTTTGTTATGGTGTTCAGATGTAAGCTAAGGGACAACGTGGTAAGGCAGACTCATGTGTGGAATGCTCAGACCTTGAGTCCTTTGCACAAATATTTTTCTGTTTTGCTCAGCAAAGCATGCTGTTACATAATGTATGGTTTCGTAAAGCTTACTTCTCAGACATGAATTAGTACAAAGGAACGAAGAGAACATTAATCTTCCACACTATCTATCTATCTATCTATCTATCTATTATGTAATGCCTTTCACATCTATCTGTCTATTATATAGCATCATTTATTCCTTCATATGTATCAATAATTTTGCATTTTTCATATTTATCTATATTTTATGAAGTATGTATTTACAGTATTTCATGTAGCCTCTTCTGTTACACAATTCTTTTAAATTTGATTGATCCATCTATCTTGTAATAGCCCTCTCTTATGCGGTGCCTTTCTGACTAATCTCTTTCTTTATTTAGGTTCATTAGTTCATCTTCCTGCGTGTGTACAGTATGGTGCCTTTTACAGACACACGCGTAATATCGTATCTTTCGTTGATGTCACCCACTTAATGGCGTGTCCGCGCTATCTGAGCAGGGCGCCTTCCTGCCCTCATTAAAGACAATCATGCCGAGATGCCCTCAACGATGTGCCCGTGTTGACGTGCCCGTGCCAAAGCGGCCCTGGACCGCCGTGCCGATCTTGGTGGTCTGAGCGCCATGTCCTGCTCGTGGTTTCGGCAGAAGCGAATACAATGAGGGTGGCCGTACTTCGGGTCGCAGTACTTCGGGGTCACGAATCGCCGGGCGCGCTCTCTTCAAATCGGTGCTTGAGTTTCTTTTGCGTGTGATCTCGCAAAGATCTCGAAGGCTTTTCATTCAGGCTGATGTTACCTTCTTTAATTCAAAAGAAAACAAACGGATGACTTTCATTTTATTTTATTTTATTTTATATATATTTTTTTTTTATTATTATTCTCTGTCAAGCACTGAACCACGAAATTGATTTTCCGCTACGCAGCCTGGTTACGCAGCAGATGTCTTTGCGCGAGAGTTTTGTGCGTTTAATCAAACGTTTAATTGCCAGAATCTCAGAGCTGATAAGTTCTTATTTTTGTTTTCTTCGTCTGTGTGCCATTACATAATCCTCATTATGTCGCTTTAATTGCTTGGCTTTCCTTTTTGCAACATTAATTCAAACTTCAATTTCGATTAAACAATGGTGCGCTTGTTCTTTTGTGTGCCTTAATATCATTGCAGTGGAAAAACGCAGCCTCGTTCATGGCATCAAAGTGGCGCTGGCGCTTTAAACTGTGGAATTCTCTGGAAGTCTCCCGGAGCACGAGGACTATGAATTACTAATTAGGACTGAAGACATTTTTTTCCCCTCAAACAATCTGACGGGTTGGTACAGAGCTATACGTGAAAAGGGCAGGGGGGCAGGGGGGCTTAGCAGTGCGGGCACTGGACCTGAAACACCACGACTGCCAGTTCAGCTTCTGGGAGACTCTGAGCGGGTTACCTCAATGTCTGTGAAGTCACAGGAGAGCCTCAAAGACATCCATTATCCATTATGAACAACTAATGACATCCCTCAGATTGTACCTGGGCTACTTTACATGTTGCATTCTGGGAAAGACCTTAAGGTGCCTCAGGAACTCGAGATGATTCACTTCCTTGATCAACACCCAGCTAGGGATGTCCATTTAGCAGCTACACAAAAGTTCAACCCTCCTAATCCAAAGCCACCCAGAAGCCTTTTCAGCAGCTTCCAGAATGTTCTTGGTGGATCTTCTACTATGCAGCCCAGATATGCCAACGAGTTTCTGGGTCTGATGAAGAGACTCATGGGTAGACAACAGCCCTTCATACTTGGCCCACTTTTGTTCTTCAATTTGGACTTCCCAGGAGAAGGTAAGTGCCAGCAAAACCAACCTGCTTGATTAATTGAGCTGTAATGACCAAATATAAGGACTTGAGTGTGGTGTGGCAGGATGGCAACAACTGCCTATTTAGGTCAGCCTGGAGCTGCCCATCTTGTACCCCAGCTTGGTGCTGTGGCTTCACTCCTGCTTTTACAGAAGCAATGGCCTGCTTAGCTGGGTGGATGTGGTTGTTTGCTTAGGTGGATTCCTCTACAAATGGCATCGGCCTCTGCCCTTAATGATTGGTCATGATGGCAGTGAACCCCCCGACCCACCCCCATCAATGTCTTTAAGCAGCAGCTTTGGAAATCTCCTGGGACTTATCAATAGAGTTACCACAAAGTGGCAGAATGCATATAAATATTCATGAGGTGTTTGCAGCATGATGTTATTTCAGCCACTAGATGGCAGCACAACACCATCCAGAGTGTTAGTCAGGCTTGACACTGTGAAGCGTCACCCCAAGTCTGACTCGGACTTAACCATTGTCACACCTGGGCACCTGAGGGTCACCTTTCAGACGCTCCTGATGCTTGCAAGACCACTCTAGGCTGGCGGGGGTGCTGCCAATAACTCTATCAACTCCTTTTCTCTCCTCAGTGCCAAAAAGAGGGCAAGTGAGATATGCCCACCACATCCCAAGAAGCCACACCCCTTCCAGGTCAGGCCATAGAAATTCAACATCCCTAGAAGGAATGGTCGCCATTATATGAAGGACATCCCTGCCCTGATGGAGCCTAATCATTAGAGAAGCCCTGCTGGCGTTACAGGCACATATCGGGCATTTTGTCTGGTTGTTGCGCCCACCCAGGGACATTAAACGCGGTAGTCCGACTGGTTCCCCCAACTATTCCTGAAGGGTCCTTGGCTCATTTGTCCTCTACTTCTGTATTCACATTGAATTCTGAGCCCAAATCACACATCTGGTTAACGCCATTTCTTGCAAGTGCTGGAATGTTCTTCTTCACGCAGAGAACCACAGCCACTTGGCCAAATAGTGTGGTGGACAATGGGACTTTAGAGACCCCCAACACCCGTCTTGATGTGATTTTAGAGGACTGAGGTAAGCAGGATGGACAAGCTGGTTGGTCTCCTCGACAATTCTCAAATACTTGCGTCTCGTATTCCTGTAAATTAGCCGTAAAGCACCTTGGCACGGAAAGGCGCTATATAAAATAAAGGCTTTGATGAAAGTGAGACAGAACGTTCGGCCCTTTTGAAACGCAGCCCACCTTAACACACATTTAATATCATTTTGTAGATTTTTATGCAAGCTACCTTCTTTAATTATTTTAATGTTCCAAGCTATCATTGTGTCAAAGGCATAGACATTAAAATGAAAGAATAGCAAATAAAGCACAAAATGAGCCATTTTAAAGGAACAATTAAGTCTAAACAATGCTTCAGTAAATGCCCCGGCAGGATAGGAGCCTGCAATACAATCATTATAATTATAGCGCTGGCGCTCTACGTCTTCTTCTTATTTGTATGGTGCCTTTGCCTGTGCGGGTTTTAGTGGTCTCACTTCGGATGATTTACTGGGAACCATTAAGGCTGCCTCCCCTCTTGTCATCCATTCTTTGTTTTTACGGCTTTACTGATTTCATGAATTCCCAGCTCCGGTTTTGAAACTCAAATGAGAAACAGTAATTCATCACACGCCATCGTCGTACTTTGAGAAATGTGCAGGTGGGCAGCTCCCACACACACACACACACAGACAGAGCGGGCATTGAAGACAAAAGCGGAAAGGCTGGCACACCGGGCAAAAAGCTGGATAAAATGGATAGACCGATGGTCCTCACAAGAGAACAAGCTAGAAAGATTTCTAGTATCGGCAACTGTGGGCACTAGGGCGCGCCTCAGAGCCCAAATCCAGCCCACAACTAGTCCAAGTACAGCGGCTCCGGGTTCAAAAAGACACTTTGAATGGAGCACAAACCTTCTCAGAGGCTCCGATCCACATCAGTAGGCCTCAATCCCTGTAATATTCCTTCTCTTGTTTCTTTCCCATTCCTTCCTCTGCTACCAAATGCCACTCACCAGGCTGAGGTGGGGTGGCATCTTTTAAAAGTCGGACTAAGAATTACATCAGGGGCCTCAGCTCTACCAGTTTGGATGGCACACTAAGGTAATTCATTCATTTACGTGGCCAATGCTTTCAACCATTTGTGATACGATTGCTTCCATTTCTTCTCTTTTTCCAGTTGGAGCTCAGGTGAGTGACGTGACTTGTTTAAGGGTCACACAGCATCTCTGGTGGGATTTGAACCCACAACCTCAGGGTTTAAAGTCCAAAACCTTAACCACTGCGCCAAATGGCCTGCTTTACACTGAAGAAAGTCTAACATCAATGTTGTTCATTCAACGTAAATTTTCTGTTTCAAGCAACTTCAGATTAGTCATTTAGTGTCGTAGCTTGAAATATTTGGTTTCAGATCTCAATCAGAGTAAAAAAAAACGTGTTTGTACCAAAGTAAGGTATGGTGAAGGGAATCAACGTAAAAATCCTATTTCAGTGAACCTGATATTTTCGGTTGTTCATGTGTTGTGTCGGAGGGCCGTTTGTATTTTCTTCCGGTCGAACTTTCCGGCGTGCTGGCTTTCCAAGTGCCAGAAGAGAAGAAGACTTTCCTGAGTGGAGTGGAGTGGACGTGGCTGTCCAGGTCTGGTCAATTTCAGCAGCTGACTTTCATAATGGAGGATGTCTGGTAAGTAACCCTGTTTCTCAACTGTTCATTTTAAGAATAAGAACTCGTAATAAAACACACTTTCAAGGAAGCTGGAGAAACGTTTAAGGACTTTTTGTTGTATATTTCAGATTTACTCGGCAAAATACTTGTGTATGTGCGCTAGAGTTTTAAATAAACGTACAGCATTGGAATGTGTTGTGTTCATAATATTTGTAATCGCATAAAAACAGGTTATGACCAATAAACCATTTAAAATTGTAACAGATTAACTTCAGTATAAAACAAGTGAATTGCACCCAATCACTCGAAATGATTTTCCTCAACTTAAAAATTGTGCGTTCAATAAGCTAAAAAGAATTCTATTGGTTCAGATTGAAAATATTAAACGTGAATCATTACCTTCATTATCTGAAGTTGAATGGAGGTTATACTTTTTACAGTGTAGCAATAATAGAAGGCATCTTCATAACTTTGTATTTTAAGAGTAAGGGGGACATGGAGAGCTGTGGTAACTCCAGGGGGGTAACACTGATGAGCCACAGCCTGACGTTCTGGGAAAGAGCAGTGGAGGTGATGATTAGTGAGCAGCAGGATGGTCTCATGCCAAGAAGGACCACCACAGATGTGATGTTTGCTCTGAGGGTGTTGATGGAGAAGTTTAGAGAGAAGGCCAGAAGGAGTCGCATTGCATCTTTGTGGACCTTAAAATGACAGGGTGACTGAGAGGAGCTGTGGTATTGGATGAGGAAGTCGGGAGTGGCAGAGAAGTACATGAGAGTGGCACAGGATATGAACGAGGGGAGTGTGACCGTGGTGAGGTCTGTGGTGGGAGTGACGGAGGTGGGATTACATCAGGGATCGGCTCGGAGTCCTTTCTTATTCACAATGGTGATGGACAGGCTGACAGACGAGATTAGACAGGAGTCCCCGTGGACTGTGATGTTTGCTGATGACGTTGTGATCTGCAGGTTGAGGAGACCCTGGAGAGGTGGAGATATGAGAGGAGAGGAATGAAGGTCAGTAGGACCACCACAACAGAATACATGTGTGTGAATGAGAGGGAGGTCAGTGCAGTGGTGAGGATGAGGGAGTAGAGTTGATGAAGGTGGAGGAGTTTAAATACTTGGGATCAACAGTACAGAGTAATGGGGATTGTGTAAGAGAAGTGAAGAAGAGAGTGCAGGCGGGGTGGAGTGGGTGGAGAAGAGTGTCAGGAGTGATTGGTGACAGACGGGTATCAGCAAGAGTGACAGGGAAGGTCTACAGGATGGTAGTGAGAAGACCAGCTGTGTTATATGGGCAGGAGACGGTGGCACAGGAGACAGAGCTGGAGGTGGCAGAGTTAAAGATGCTAAGATTTGCTAAGAGGATGGACAGGATTAGAAATGAGGACATTAGAGGGTCAGCTCAAGTTGGGAGACAAAGTCAGAGAGGCGAGATTGGTGCTGGTTTTGTGAGATCCTGAGTATAATGAGAGAAGGGTGCTAAGGATAGAGCTGGCAGGGAAGAGGAGGAGAGGAAGGCCTAAGAGAAGGTTTGTGATGGGGGTGACAGAGCAAGATGACGGGGACAGGAAGAGATGGAAGAAGATGATCCATTGTGTTGACCCTAACAGGAGCAGCAGCAGAAGAAGAAGAAGAAGAAGACCTTCCCAACAGCGCCCTCCTGTGGCTCTAAAGGACTGTGACAGGGCTGGGTTACGACACGTGAGGTGTTGAGGATTATTGTGAAAGAGAAAAGTCCAGAACTGCAGTCCAAAAATCGGAGACAGAGGAGAGTCAAAAGTACCAAAAGGAAACCAGACAGCGAAAAAGAGATGCAGGCAAAAACGCGGTACTCGCTACAAGGACGCACTGCTTTGTTCGGCACATTTCAGTGAGTTTCCGTACCTTCTTGAGATCATGGAGGCTAAACTGGGGGACTTTTCTGCTGATAAAAGGGAATGTGAGAATGACCAGCGGCAGTTGGCAGTTGGTGCTGAGTCCAACCACAAGGCTCTCGGTTTACCGGTCGACCTCCATCCCTGTCTTCAACTCTGGGGTTTCATTGCAGGGCTGCTGGGCTGGCACTCTATGGTAGGACGATAGGGTGACGTTGTAATAATAGCGTGGTCCTTAGGGGGCGCTGCAGCTCCCTGAACTCCTGACCCAAAAGGTTTTTATTGTGTGAAAGTCTCACCAGGTAAACCGTGAACGCATTCCGAGTTGACATCAAAGTTCGGAATTGGAATCGGACCACTGTAAGCCCACACAGGGAGCGCCCCATTCTGGCGAGTGCTGCCACATCAAAGGGACGCCCACTTTAGCACCTCACTTTGTCCCGTTTTGTGCTCACAGTTTGTTTCTGGAATGTTCTTTTCTTTTTTCTTTTTTTTTCGCCTAAAAGCAGCAATTAATAGCAATAAACACCCTTCAGATACATTAACAAAGCAAAATGCAAAAATCACCGAAGCGCGTGTCCCTCCTGCAGACCCCCGCACGCCTTTTAATTCAAATTGGTTCACAAGCCGGGGTCGCAGCGGTCAGTGCGTGGGGTCAATTCTAACAGGCACTTTTAACGCCACATCGTGTACTTCGTTTAAAAAAAATGACTGAAATTAACCCGGCAAAAGTGTTTATGTGTAATGGGAGCCCCGACAAAAGCTCACATGTGGGAAAAAAAGCACTCGGCGTTCAAAATAAGTGGCAGGCCGAGGCAATTTACAGCGCTAGGCAAATGGACCCCGACTCGTCAAGCTGTGAGCCAAAAGCCTTCTCTCCTTGGAGCCGATCCAGTTCATTAAAATGAAAAATCAGAGAGCAGAAACGCTGGAAAAACTGGCATCAATATGGCTGGCCTGGGAGTCGACCACTTTAGAGGCAGGGCATCCGTTTCCTCTTCCTGTGCCACCACGCTAACCTCGGTAGAGATGAGGGGGTCTGGGCTCACGATCCACGCTAACCACAGCATCGCTGCCAGCCTGGGCGTGCTACCCTCTGCAAACCATCCATCCATCCATTATCAAACCCGCTATATCTTAACTACGGGGTCATGGGGGTCTGCTGGAGCCAATCCCAGACAACACAGGGTGCAAGGTAGGAAACAAACCCCGGGCACGGCACACACACACACACACACACACGAAGTACACACTAGGGACCAGCGTCCCACAACCACCATCTTCACTCCGCACGCTGCTGTGGGACATCTGGAAAGGAGCGACACCTCTGCCAAGATGCCGCTCACGGGCGAGAGTTCAGCCTTCAGCACCATTGGGTGTGAACGCTCAGAGACTTGTTTCTAGTTACATAAAATTCATAAATATTTTACTAGATGACAAAGCGTAATCTATGGGAGGTTCCTATAACCCCATACGTTGAGTAAAGTTGGTATATTCTAGCTATTTCTATCTGCTTTGACTAAACATCATTCTTCAGTTAGTGACCAGCCTTGCCATGTGTAAGGCGTAGAGGGCACGAGGTTTTAAACCGCGCCTGTGCCTACGTGCCTACAGGCCTATGGACCTTTTGAGGGAGTGAAGAAAACAGCACTTCATTTATGTGCTGCTGTAGCAAAGTGTAAAATGTTATTTAGAATTTGATTTTTTAGTGATGAACTTCCCCTGTAAATAGTTAATATGCCAACAATGTAATCTGTTGTAGAACGGGCACACCTCACAACCTGCATGCACCACCTTTTAGGCTCTAAGCGCGGTGGACACTTTGGGGGCCGGTTGTGGTTTCAGTTCTCCTTCCTGATTTGTTTATTTCATTTACTTTGTGTTAATAATTTATAATCGATTTAATTTATTATTTAATAGGCAGAAGGGAGAAGACGCTCACGTGACGCCCTGTCTTCTTTTTTTTTCCTTTGCTTTTAAAAAAGGTATGCTAGATTTTTTCTTTTCTTTTTAATTTCATTTGTTAAGAATATATAATCATAAAACTAGGATTTCTTTGTGTAAAGCTACAGTATGTGTATTGTAAATAGTTCTCTTTAGAAAATGTGAGTAATTTTTTTGTACATAGTTTTATATGTAATGTGTTTGTATAAATCAAAAGGTGAGGAGCGCGGCGGACGCTTTGGGAGCAGAAGGGAGAAGACGCTTACGTGACGCTCTGTCTATTTTTTTTTTCCTTTTGTTTTAAAAAAGATTTTCTGGAAGAGGAAAATAAAAGCTTGTGTTTTAACCCTACGTGCCTACGTGACGCTGGAAGAGGCGGATTGCAGTCGGTTACACTGCGCCCAACGTTTAAAGCGTACAGAAGAAGAACTAAAGAACCTTTAAGTACAGAAAAGCTAAGATTATAGAAGTTACATTTTTTCTTTTTTTTTTTGCCTTTTACTCTACGTGGGTAACTACTTTTTTCTTTATTCTTGTGTGGATTTTAACGTCCATCCATCCATCTTCTAACCCGCTGAATCCGAATACAGGGTCACGGGGGTCTGCTGGAGCCAATCCCAGCCAACACAGGGCACAAGGCAGGAACCAATCCCGGGCAGGGTGCCAACCCACACACAAACACACCAAGCACACCCACGGGCCAATTTAGAATCGCCAATCCACCTAACCTGCATGTCTTTGGATTGTGGGAGGAAACCCACGCAGACACGGGGAGAACATGCAAACTCCACGCAGGGAGGGGATTTTAACGTTCACTAAATATTTTTAAAATGAACTTTTGGACTGAGAGATTTCTTTCGGCATGCGTTTTACCCGCGCTTGATCTCACCTTATACTTTGGCAGCTACAGTTTCGTTCAGCCACTGTCGCACTGGTATGGCGTAGTGTGGCAGTGCCCCATGTTGATGCTACCACAGATGATTAGGACATTCAAACACTTTGGATGAGAACAGGCCATTCAGCCCCACAAAGCTCGCCAGTCCTCTCCACTTATTTCTTCTAAAAAAACATCAAGTCGAGTTTTGAAAGTCCCTAACGTCTTCCTGTCCACCACACTACTTGGTCGCTTATTCCAAGTGTCTATCGTTCTTTGTGTAAAGAAAAACTTCCTAATGTTTGTGTGAAATTCCCCCTTCACAAGTTTCCAGCTGTGTCCCCGTGTTCTTGATGAACTCATTTTAAAGTCACCGTCACCGTGGCTCCTAAATCTTTCTCATAAGGTGGACTTTCAATTTCATTCCATTTTAAAGTCACCGTCTCGATCCACTGCACTAATTATCTTCATCATTTTAAACACTTCACTCAGGTCTCCTCTTCATCTCTCTAAAGGCTCAGCTCTTTTAATCTTTCCTCACAACTCACCCCCTGTAGCCCCCGGTAGTCACCCTAGTCGCTCTTCTCTGGACCTTCTCTTGTGCTGCTGTGTCTTTATAGAGACCCAAACTGCACTCAGGACTCCAGATGAGGCCTCACCAGTGTGTTATAAAGGTGAGCACAACCTCAGTGAACACGTCAAGGCGCTATATAACCTGACATTCTGTTAGCATTCTTAATGGCTTCTGAACAAAGACAGGAAATTGATAGTATAGAGTCCACTATGACTCCTAAATCCTTCTCATGAGGCATACTTTCAATTTCTTCTCATTTTAATGTCGCCATCTCAATCCACTGCACTAACTCCCTTCATCATCTTAAACATGTCAGTCAGGTCTCCTCTTCATCACCTGTAAAGGCTCAGCTCTTTAAATCTTTCCTCATAATCATCTCCTGTAGCTCTGTAGTCACCCTAGTCGCTCTTCTCTGGACCTTCTCTAGTGCTGTTATGTCTTTATGGAGAGCAAAACTTCACCCAGGACTCCAGATGAGGCCTCACCCGTGTGTTATAAAGACTTGAGCAGAACCTCCTGTGACTTGAACTGCACACATCAAGGCGCTATATAACCTGACATTCTGATAGCCTTCTTAATGGCCTCTGAACACTGACCACTGTGGCTCCTAAATCCTTCTCATAAGGTGGACTCTCGATTTTCAGACCACCTATTGTGTATTCAGACCTCACATTTTTACTTCTTATCTGTAATTCTTTACATTTAGTGACATTAAATTTCATCGTCCACAAATCTGCCTAAGCCTGTCTACTATCCATCAATGACCGGTCATCGTTACTCCCATTCTCAGTCTACACAGTGATACCATTTTCGATACTTTTCATGCAGTAGTTTAAATCCTGCAGCCTGTGAAACGTCATATACATACGAGGTGACTGGGCTTGGGGCTTCCCTGGAAAACCGTCTGGAGGTCGGCTGGCCGGACGTGAATCATAGAACTGTATCCCCCTCCTACATGCCGCCTCAAACCACCGACCGGCTCGGTATATCCTGTGAAGAGCCCAGTTAGGATTAGCACAAAAATCGCTACGCGAGTTGCCACGATAATGTTAACGGAAAGAAAATCGAACAGCGAATGAACATCAGATCTCTCGTGAAATTGAGTAAAACGGACACAGAAACTTATGAAATGAATTAAACGGCTCCGGCTTACTTGTCTGAACTTATCATGACTTACAAACCTGAGTGCACATTAAGATCCCAAGATGCCGGTCTGCTTAGGATTCCAAGGATTAATAAAATATGAGGGGGAGGTTGAACTTTTAGTTACAGGACCCCCTAAACTGTGGAGTGGTCTGCCTGCTTCTATAAGAGATGCCCCTTCAGTCTCAGAACAGACTCAGAACAGTGACAGAACAGCATTCAGATCTGACAATTTGAATGCATATCTATAATACTTTACATTTGTATACAATAAATTTAATCTGCCATTCTTAAATATCAAGATAAATAATCACAATTATATTTAATAATCCAAGGTTTAATAAAATAGCAGTGTGAGGTCGTGCTTTTAGTCACAGGACCCCCCTAAACTGTGGACTGGTCTGCCTGCTACTATAAGAGATGCCCCTTCGGTCTCAGCTCTCAAATCTCACGACTTCAGTTTAGCACACCCTGACTAGAGCTGCTGATCAACTGTGCAGACTGCATCTCTGTTGTCAGTCATTAGTATTAAAACATAAGGAATATGAGAGTTAGAATTTGTTACTTACCCTCACCTACTCGGTTTCTCTTCTCGGTACTCAAATGTGCCACTTGGTGCCACAGCCCACCTGCCAAGTTTTACTGCCTGCCTAAAGTAAAGTCATCTCTGATGGAGGATCACAGGAATCATCAGGTAGAGGGTCCTTTCATAGGATTAGCGTTATTTCAGCTGAGGAATGGCCAAATGAGGGAGGCAGCTTGATGAATGAGGTCTCCAGGACTCTAAACAAATCCAAATCATATTATGGGATATCATCTACTATTAAATTGTACTCCGCACTTCTGAAATTTTTATTTTTATACTGTACTGAGGATTTGTTCTGTTCTGTGTATTGTATTGACCCCCCTTTTTTTTTGACACCCACTGCATGCCCACCCTGCCTGGTGAGGGGTCTCTCATTGCCTTTCCTGAGGTTTCTTCCATTTTTTCCCTACAAGGGTTTTTTTTTGGGAGTCTTTCCTCATCTTCTTAGAGAGTCGAGGCCGGGGGGCTGTCAAGAGGCAGGGCCTGTTAAAGCCCACTGCGGCACTTCTTGTGTGAATTTCGGCTGCACACAAATAAATAAATTGTATTGTAGTGTATTGTATATAAACAGAGTACGGTGAGAACAGTTTATCTCGCACACAAGTTTTTCGAGTGGCTCAAACATTTCAAGGAAGGGCAAGAAAATGTGGAAGACGTTCAACGCCCAGGTCACCCACAGACGAAAACTTCAGATTGTTCGAAATGATGGCACCGTTTTTTTTCCGTAAAGCAGTTTTTGACTGACAAAACATTCCTGTCCTCGATCCTCCTCCCTATTTGCCTGATTTAGCTCCCTGTGATTTTTACTTCCTGAAAAATCAAAACTTACCTGACGGGAAGACACTTTTTTTCAACAGGTGAAGTGAAGACAGAAACGGCAAACCTGTTGAAGAGCCTCAAGCAAGAAGACTTCCAGCACTGGAAGATACGTATGGAGTGGTGTGGAGATCGGGAGGGGAGTATATAGAGAAGATGACAATATTTAGAAGGCTGTAATTCATCAATAAATATATATTTTTTTATCAATCCGGTTATTTTTGTGTCTCACCTCGTAAATGTGGGCCACCCTGTACATTACTCTACTCTGCCATTTTGAATTATTAATGTGTAGCCTTTGTCAGAAGGCCTCAAATCTCACAGACCCGCCACTCTTTATCAGGTATCGTACTTTATAACTTCTCCACACCTTCCCGTCTACATTTATAACCTCAGGTGATTATACAGAGTAAAAGACAAGCAGGAGTTAAGTTACACTTTAAATATTGGATTATTGATAATATTCATAAATAATAACAATAAGCAAAGTACAAGTGAATATTGGCAACCATACAACCTGATATGTGCTGACGTGAAATTTCAGGGGGCACACAGACTTGTAGTTTATTTAAATGTCTCCAGTTAAGGCCTCATTGGTGGTCAGCTTTCTTCAGAACAGGCCGCATGCCCGTCTCAATATGGCTGCCATGCTGTGCCCTTCCTTGTGTTGTCCTTTTCAGTTCATGGTGTGTGAGCGAGAGAGAGAGAGAGAGAGGTAAAGCAATCACATCTATAGGCTCTCTGCCCAAACCCTCCAGCCAACAGGGCGGCGTCGTGGTACTTAATGGCGTCTGATTTTATACCAAACAGGTGACTTTCGACCAAAAGAATTCCGCTGTGACACACTGGGTTTCACACCTGCCCCCCAATACCATTTGTTAAGGTGAAGTACTCCAGTTAGGTAGTTGGTTCCATGCAGGGGGTTGATTGAGGGGGTCCTGCAGAGAATTACTGGCCAAACTGGTTTGAGGCACATCTCCCTACCCTGTTATAAAATTACAAAGACTCAGTCCTAAAGACTGGGATTCTTAACCATTGTAATAAGGCGCTATATTGCGCCCAACCTGGCACAGACTTGCACTGAGGCATGTGTAAAATAAATAAAGACTTTTATTTTCTTCACCTGTGGGGCACATCTTCCCCGTGAACCCCACAGCCACAACACAGTCCCAAATCACCAACAAACACAGAACACTCCCTTCTGGCACCACCACCACCACTCCTCTTGTCAAGCTTCATCCTCCTCCTCCTCCTCCCGACTCTGGCCGCTGAGTGGAGGTTGCTGGCCCCTTTTATAGCCCACCCTGAAGTTCTCCAGGTGCTTGCTCACCTGTTTCCAGTTCCATGTAGGGCTGAAGACTCATCCAGCCGGGCTCAGGACTCCATGCAGTACCCCCTGGTGGCCACCCCAGATCCCAACAGGGTTGTAGAGGACTCCATCTCCCATGGAGCCCTGCAGGAATCTGAGGGACCACCGTCACCACCAAGCGTCCCGGGTGAGGTATTATGCAGCCCATGGTTGCTCCCCCAGAACATACGTCAAAGGGGCGTCCACACCATCCATTGTTGTCCTTATCAATAATGTAACGCTGTTATTACTTTTGCTTTGTCTAAGTTACAAATAAAGACAAAAATACAAAATATTTATCAAATCATATACACAATTTCACCTCACAACACCCGCCATTGAGAAACACCATCCTGTCTTCCCATCCCGCTTTTCCTGTCCGAGACTCCAGAGGGCGTAGGCCTCAAACAGCTCTCCTCTCACCTCTCTGACAACAATCTCCTCGATCCTCTTCAGGTGGGATTCTGCAAGGGTGGCCCCACAAAGACCACCCTGCTTTCGGTCTCTTAGGTCTGCTTGAGCTGCTTGTCTCTCTGTGACGTTTTATCAGCTTTCGATATTGTGATGCACTCCTCTCCCTATCTCTCCCTTCAATAAACTCTGTGTTATGAACTAAAGAGTTCCCAAGCAAAGAGAATGGCAAAAAAAGAGGGGGAAAACCAGCAGACCCTGGCTAGTATCTTTATAAAAAAGACTTACTTGGACAGAAAATGCTCTGAAATAAAGACTACTTTGAACGAGCACACGTGGCAAAGGGATTAACTGGCAAAGGCAAACAAGTCCCAATCACAAACCCAGAATACAACGTCAAAAACAGGGCATTAACCCTTAAACTCCACCTACTTGGGGTGTTAATGCGCCCCTGGACGCCAAATACTTTTTAGCTGCACTTTTTAAGTAAACGTCACAATTCACAAAGAAAACGGGACATTTTAATGGATCACATATTTTCTTTTTCATGCAAAGAGTATCACAATTACTGCCACACTGATCTTTGTACACACCGCCAATGAGCTGTAAAAACTATTTAAAAAACTACTGGAACGACATGTACAAGGCCTACTGGCGCCATGGATGACATTCAGTACACCAACTGCGCTTGAACTGATGCTTGCAGGCCAGTCTGGTGCCAAGGCTGAATCTCAGGGACAGCTAGGGGGCGCCAGTAGTCACGAGCTGGCTGCTCAATGAATGTACGGCACGGACTGATCAGCTCCAGGGTGCTGGCAAATTATACTGGGAAGCGACTATAGCCAGTTGCACCGTTCAATTAATGTACGTCACTGAATATACTCAGCTCCGGCATGCTGGCAAATTGCACTGCAATCTGACTTTAGCCGGTTGCGGCGTTTCTCACTAATGTACGTTGCCAAATATACTCAGCTCCGGCGTGCTGGCAAATTGCATTGGGAAGTGACTATAGCCAGTTTCAGTGGTTTATGAGTTAAGGCAAAAATCCAGTAATTCAAGTAAAATCAGAAGAGCAAAAGACACAGGAGAACTCACCATCACCACCACCACCACAAGCACATTCACAATGAACCGCAAGGGACTGTTGGTTTTCCCTCACCCTTTATAGGGCTGATGGTAGTGCCCTGCGGTGGGGAACGACTCACAAGACCCAAGCAACATCACAACTGAACAAAAAAAAGACACAAATGAGACATTGGAACCCCAGACAGGAGGGGAACCTCACCTGAAACACAACACTCTGAATCTGTGCCTCAGCTTTGGACTCTTCGTGTCACCTGGTCTGACTCATTGTCTTCTCCGCAGGTGTGCCTCAAGGGTCAGTGTTGGGACCACCTCAGTGGTCAGAGGCCTTCAAAAATAGCTGGGCAAGTAGGCCCAAATCTCACCAGCCTGCCCAGAAGGGGGTATACTAGTCTAACTCCCACCAGACTGGCAGACAAGACAGGGACCCCCCAGCTCTAAAGAAGGCACTCAGAGTCTCATGACAGGCAGCAACAACAACAACAACAAATTTTATTTCTGTTGCACGTTTTCATACAAATAATGAGCTCAAAGTGCTTTACATGATGAAGAAAGAGAAAAAAAGACAAAATAAGAATTAAAATAAGAGAACATTAATGAACACAGAATAAGAGTAAGGTGGTCTGATGGCCAGGGAGGACAGAAAAAACAAAAAACAAAAAAAACTCCAGACGGCTGGAGAGAAAAAAATAAAATCTGCTGGGGCCACGAGACCACCCAGCCCCGTCGAGGCATTCTACCTGACATCAATGACCTCAATCACTCCTCATTGTATTCAGGGTTCTCATTGACGGACTTGATGATGACGGTCACGTGGACTTCTGGCCTTTAATCCATCAATGGAGGGACATCACGGTGCTCTGATCAGGTAGTGGGAGTGCAGGTCGTCACCACAGGAAACCTGAAAAAAGAAACAGAAGAGAATGTAGGGGTGAGTACGGATTTTGGAGCCGCCATGAATAATAATGATAATTAACTGAAAATGAAGAGCATCAGGTTTAAATTAAAATGAAGTTATGAGAAGGCCATGTTACAGTAATGAGTTCTCAGCAGTTTTTTAAAGAGCTCCGCCGTATCAGCCTGGTGAATTCCTATTGGCAGGCTATTCCAGATTTGAGGTGCATAACAGCAGAAGGCCACCCGCCCGCCTGCCCGCCTCACCACTTCTTTTAAGTTTAGCTCTTGGAGTTCTGAGCAGACCCTCATTTGAAGATCTTAGGTTACGATTTGGAGTGTAAGGTGACAGACACTCCGATATATAAGGTGGAGCAGATTAGTGAAGGCTTTGTAAACCATAAGCAGGATTTTAAAGTCAATTCTAAATGGCACAGGTGACCAGTGTAGTGACATCAAAACTGCGGTGATGTGCTCAGATTTTCTTATCCGAGTTAAGATTCTAGCCGCTCCATTCTGCACTCGTTGTAACTGATTGATGTCATTTTTAGGTGGTCCTGAGAGGAGTGCGTCACAGTAATCTAGTCGGCTGAAAACAAAAGCGTGAATTCATTTCTCAGCATCTTTCAATGATATAAGAGGTCTAACTTTTGTTGTATTTCTTAAGTGATAAAATGCTGTCCTAGTGATCTGATTAATATGTGATTTAAAATTCAGGTCATAGTCAAGTTACCCCTAAGTTCTTTACCTCCATCTTGACTTTTAATCCTAATGCATCCAGTTTATTTCTAATAACCTCATTATATCCATTATTGCCAATCACTAAAATTTAAGTTTTTTCTTTATTTAGTTTGAGAAAATTACTCCTCATCCACTCAGAAACACAAGTCAGACATTGTGTTAGTGAATCGAGAGAGTCGGGGTCATCAGGCGCTATTGATAAGTACGGCTGTGTGTCATCAGCATAGCTCTGGTAGCTCATGTTATGCCCCGAGATAATCTGACCTAACGGAGGCATGTAAATCGAAAAGAGCAGCGGACCCAGGATAGAACCTTATGGACCACCATATAGAATATCAGGGTCTTTGAAGTATAATTAGCACAACTTACAAAGACTTTTCTACCTGCCAGGTAGGACTCAAACCAATTTAAGACCCTGCCAGAGAGGCCCACCCACTGACTGAGGTGATTTCTAAGAATATTGTGATCAATGGTGTCAAACGCAGCACTCAGATCTAAGAGGATGAGAACAGATAAACGGCCTCTGTCTGCATTGACCCGCAAGTCATTGACTACAGGGTTGATAAACGGTGACGGTGCCTCTCTCTCATTATCTCTCCATCAGAGAAAATGAAGAAAAATAAATATGCGCCGACGGATTCCAAAGATGGCCACCAAAAACATCACGTCTGTCAGACTCAGATGACTGCCTCTTCACGTGACATCAATTCCAGCTCTTCCTGAGGACATCGTTACCAGTTCTACATCACTTCCGGTCTGCCTTTGATGCCATCACATCTGCCTCACAGCTTCGACGTCATCTCCTGCCAACTCACTTCCCGTCTCCATTTTTGTTTTTTTTATTATATAAACACCATGTAACGGTCGTCAAACATGATTTATTTTACAACAAAGTGTACATCTGTTTCTCTGTCCTACAGACATTATATGGTGACGGTCCCCAAACCTTTGTATTTGTAGAAGCCTCTTATTTGGGAAAGAAGACTTATCAAAGTAGGCATAAGTCTTTTCAATCCTAACTCTTACGTCTTAATGCTTAGTATAAAACAATGCTTACTTTCTCATGTGCTTATAATACTTTTCTAGTACGTGTAAATTAACAATTTTAAGAATGCAGTTTTCTATACTGGCTTCAGTCTACACCAGGCAGAAATGTACTTCAAAATCAAAGTTCAAAAAATAAGCCGCGTAATGTCCTGAAAATCACTTAAAATGTCCAATAAGGGAGGGAATCACCTTAAACACCTGGCTTGTACAAAGCAAGGAAAGAATGTATTGGAAAAATTGGAAAAGCACAACAAAATAGTTCATAAGAGTAAAACACGACCAAAAAAGGACTTGCCTAAACCAAACAAGTCCCAGTGTGAAAATCGAAGTAAGCGAATTGTAAAAAAAATAGTCAAGAGCTGGAGCTCAAAATAAAAAATAAAAATACAGAACTGACAAATCCTCCCAGAGCAAATTCAAAATGAACGACCTTGGACTTCCATTCCCAGTGTGCCTTTATAGGGCTGGGGGTGGGCCTATAACAGTGATGGACAGGTGACTCGCTTCTTGGGGATCCACCCACAAAATACAAGGAGAGACGGGCAAAACACACCTAGATATCATGTAATAACTTAACAGAATAAAATGAACAGATAATACGTAGTAGACAAAGAGAGGACTATTCAGGTAGACAAACATTGAGGCAAAGAGGGTAGTGGCAGGTGCCAAAGAGGGCAGTGGCAGGCACCAAAGAGGGCAGTGACAGGCGCAAAAGAGGGCAGTGGCAGGCACCAAGGCACAGGCTTTGGAGGAGGTCACTTGTAAAAAACGTGAAGGCCAAAGTGGGAGAGACAAGGACTTGTAAAATAGCAAAACCTACGAAGAAGGCTGGGAAGGACTTGAGTCCGATAAAGCAGATGAAAGATCCTGAGCGAGCAGGATGGGGTCAAGAAAAGAAGGGTGTTGGACTTTGAAAAGCTACTGAATGGTAGCAATTGGAAATGAAGTCCCAAGTTAAGGGCGAATACCAAGAGCAAGAAGGAGGGCAGTATTAGGGTGGCACTGAAAAGAATGAAGAATGGCAAGGCAACGGGACCAGTTGAGATACCAGTGGAAGTGTGGATGAGCTTAGGAGAAGAGGGAGCAGATGTGCGGTGGGATCGAATGAGAAGATCAGTGAACAGGAGTGCATGAACAGTGGGACTGTACCCAGTTATAATGAGAAGGGTGATATTCAACAGAGGGAAAGAGATGATGTCACATACAATGAAAATTTGGAAAAGGGTTACAGAGAGAAGAGACCACCATAGCGGGGGAGCAGTTTAGTTTTATGCCAGGGGGAGAAACAACTCCTGCCATCTTTGAACTGAGACAGCACATAAACAAAAAGGTTTGCATCATCCTAAGAGATGGTACGTCACAGATTTTTATCACAAAGCTCTTTGTGATGCGCCACCTGTTGGAATGACAAATGCATTTTTATTACTATATGCATTTCAAAATACATTCTAATAGATGGCGCACTGAAAACATTAAGATGGAGGTCTACGATGATTACTTTACTTTCAGCTCATCTTAGACATGCAGCGCAACTAGCTAGTGTAGAGCAGAGTAAGGAAAGAAAGCAAAGGTTGATGTGTTTTATTGAATGATAGATAGATAGATAGATAGATAGATAGATAGATAGATAGATAGATAGATAGATAGATAGATAGATAGATAGATAGATAGATAGAGTGAAAGACACTATATAATAGATAGATAGATAGATAGATAGATAGATAGATAGATAGATAGATAGATAGATAGATAGATAGATAGATAAGAAAGGCACTATATAATAGATAGATAGATAGATAGATAGATAGATAGATAGATAGATAGATAGATAGATAGATAGATAGATAGATAGATAGATAGATAGATAGATAGATAGATAGAAAGGCACTATATAATAGATAGATAGATAGATAGATAGATAGATAGATAGATAGATAGATAGATAGAGTGAAAGACACTATATAATAGATAGATAGATAGATAGATAGATAGATAGATAGATAGATAGATAGATAGATAGATAGATAGATAGATAGATAGATTTTGGTGACCCTGATGGTCACTGCCAGCTGTCCCATTCGTCATACACACTGCCTCTCTATCAACGCCTCTGCTCTTGTGAGTCGAGGATTTGTTCTTTTTGGGTCCAATTGGATTCCAGGATTGTGATAACTCCTGGCTGGTTTGTAACCCTCACTGCTGTCATGTCTGACTTGTCCTCCTAGTTCAAGGTGGACAGTTTGTAGTGCCTGAATTACGAAGCAAAGCAGACCAAGCAGAAATGAAACAACAAGACTTTGATTGTCCTTTGTGTTGCGCTGCACTTCCACTCTCGTTTAGGCCTCACCCAGCATGTCCTGCAAAGCCCACAACGCTCTTCTGTGCATTACAGTAGGCAGAGACAGCACAGCGCATTACCCGGGTAAGCCATGCTAAGCTCTGCTCATCTTGTGTGCTATTTTGGTTTCAGTCTGTTCAAATCTAACAATGATAATAATAGTATTATTCATTATTATTATTATTATACATTTTATTTATATAGCTCCTTTGCCATGCTCAAGGTGCTTTGTTTGAATCCAGCAGGAGGCACTGGTGTGCAAACTGCGGCACAAAGGAGAAAACCAACCACTGCGGCCCCCGAGTCAAAATGTTGGGTTCCAAAGTAGTCTATCTGGTCCTAAAGATTCACTTGGCAAAAAATGGTCCAGAACAGTCAAAGGAGGATTGTAATACTTGCTCTGAGCCAGATGGTGGCACAGATGTGCAAACTGTAGCATACCAGAAACAAGACCCACTGGGACCTCCAGGGTCCTAATTGTAGCTTTCAAACTGGTCTACCTCGTCTGAATGGCCCTGAAGAGCCACTAGGCAATATCTGGTCCAGATCAGTCAAAGGGTGTAGGAGTGTCATGCTTTCTTTGAGCCAACAGGGGGCACTGGTGTGCAAATTGTACCACACGGGAGAAAACAAACCTCTGTGGCCCTGAGTTAAAATGTTGAGTTCCAAAGAAGTCTATCTGGTTATGAAGAGCCACTATGCAAAAATTGGTTGAGGGTGTAGGATTGTAATGCTTTCTTTGAGCCAGCAGGTGTCACTGGTGTGCAAACTGTAGCACACAGGAAATAAAACCCACTGGGACCCCCAGGGTCCAAATTGTAGCTTTCAAACTAGGCTGTCGTGCCTGAAATGGTCCAGAAGAACCACTAGGCAAAATCTGGTCCAGACTGGTCAAAGAGTGTAGGATTGCAGTGCTTTCTTTAAGCCAGCAGGGGGCGCTGGTGTGCAAATTGTAGGGTCCACATTTTGGTTTCTAAGGTGGTCTGTGTTGTCTGTATGGTCCTGAAGAGCATCAATACCAATGTTTTTCCAGATTACTCAAAGGGTGTAGAAAGTGTTTAAGGAACTTAGAGACAGGCAGACTGGCAGACTGGCAGACAGGCAGGCAGACTGGCATGTCTATTTCATAAATATTAATACAGATAGAGAGCTTCGGTAATGCACCGTTAAAAAGTGCGGTTGATTGGTGTAAAGCGTTTTGCTGTTAAATTGCTAACTGGTCACAGGCGCTCACGATGGCGCTGGCCTCATCTCCTGTTAGGCACTTAATGAAGCGCGCATGTGGGCACAGAGGCCATTCCTGTTGCTGTGTCACCCCAAGTCGCAGCTAGTAATTAGACGTTTTCAAACATTTCGAGTGCGCGGCACATGTCGCATATAGAGTTTGCTACTTTTCTCGACAGTAAACAACTTCCATGAATATTCAACGTTCATCTGGAGGCGCTTTCACTGAAGCGCGATTGAAAGGGCTTCGTAACGGCGCGCCGCCACACAAAGAGCCCCGCTGGAGTCACAAAAACCCGGTTAGCAATGCAAATGAGGGAGACGTGCGAGTCCGGCCGGGGAGCCGCAGCGACGCCTCCTTCTTGGCAATCGCTCCTTTATTCTAATAATGTAAGAGCAAAATCCTTATTGACGGGATGTTACGCTGGAAACAAAAAGTTCAGTATGCGACAGTCACAGCTTCTTCTGTTAACAGTCGCCTGTCCGTTGATTGTTTAGAGGAGGAGCGACGTCTCAATTTGCTCTGTCGGTTACTGTTTAGGTTCAAAACATGGACAACAAGAAGAAGAACGGCATTTATATCTAGAGCACCTTTTCATATACAGGAAATAGTTACAAGAAAAAATAAAATACAATTAGGCAAGTATAATGATGAATAAATCATTTAAAATACCAATGCAAGTTAATTTTATATAGCGTCCTTCACTGAGTGGACGTTTGACGTGCAGCACCGTTGGGGAGGGTCTCAAAAGAGCTCAAATGTCTCAAGGTTTGTTCACACCGGTGTGGACCAAGTGAGCACCTAAGCCGGTCTTGGCCAGACGCAAGAGAACGTCACAGCACCGGGTCAGTGGCGAACATCAAAAGTAAATGGCTACACGCTAACAAAGCACCGAGTGACCTGGGCATCTGTATCTGATGACATCCCCTCTGTCACATCCCATTTACGTCATCTCACCTCTGCACCAATTTCCGGTCCATCCGCCATAAAACCAGCCGTCTTTCCAGTATCAATCGCGAATGTATATGCTAACTCTTGCAGTGCTGTAGAAAAAGCGAATATTTTGGTTCACCTACACTATATGGGGATGTTTTCCCAACCCTAATTCGGTCCTTATACTATACTATAGTATAGTACTGTATATTGGACCGGCTGTCATTTTCTCTTCTTCTCTCCACAGAGCTCGGAAAAAAACGCCCAATAAAGGCAGTTAGCCCCGCCCCTTCCCTTCTCTGACATAAGAAACCCAGCGACCTGAAAAGAAAGTTGGCATTTGATCTGAGAGTGAACCACCAGACAGAGCTCCCAAATGACCGACCCATTTAAAACGTTATAGAAGGTACAAAAGTATAGCCTATTGATTGAGCCAGAGAGGTGATTTACTTTTGCTGAATCTGGAGACGTTTGTTTTTATTTGCCGAACGTGACTAAATGGAACGATCCGGTTGGCATCATCCCAAGCTTTCTTTTGCTTACCATACCCAGCCCATTAAATATATCTCTCTATTATAAAAAAAAAAAAAAAAAATCCTGTGGAATGAATGACTAGGAGACGAAACGTGATCTTCACGTTAAGATCACGAAAGACAAATAAAAGAACCGCGAGACGAAAGAGAATGGGCAAAAAAAAAAAAAAAAAATCAGTAGTGTAAAGGGAAGGAGCACACGCAGATACAGGTGTCTCAGTGCATATAAAGCATATAAAGGACAATACATTATAAATGAAATAAAAGATCGCATTAGCGCAAAATAAAGGAAATTAATCATCAGGATCAGGTGTCATTGAAAAAATAGCATAACAAAGCGAGGTCAGAAATAAAAGGCAAAGAGTAGAAAACAAAGTCTTTTTGTATTTGCGTCATTCAATGCACAAAAGGTAGATTTACACAATAATGGACCACACACTCTTATCACACACGTGCGAGTAGGAGGCCGCTAAAGGGTCTGAGTAATAGTAATAAAACATCCGACCAGGGGGCAGCGGAGTGCGCTGACTGTCTTTCTCAGTTCCCTAAAGACCTTTCCCGGGAAATCGAAGACGTCACTTCCGAAGCCGACCCCTTTGATGACATCAGTTGCTCTCCAGACCTTTAAAGCCTCCATCTTGGGCTACTATAGTCAGTTCTGTTTGGACTCTGTGATATGCACATCGTGCTTCTGGTTTAAAACCCTTTTGCAGCTGGGAAAAACAATGTTCGGGTGGCTGCCACAAACCTCTTAATTGTCACTATATATATATATAGATATACTGTATATATATATATATATATATATATATATATATATATATATATATATATAAATGATATTTGCAAATCCACTTTGCTTGAAGTGGGCCGGTACTTCTCAATATTTTGCTGTTTCGTTAGGTGTTTTCTAGAGTAACGGCTCTCATCACTGTTATCTGTTCCACTTTGTTGACCTCCAGACCCTGGACTTGGCATCGGAAACTCCAAGGTGATACCCCCTCACCCACTCAAGGTCTTCAATCTTGGCGTTGAAAAGTTTCACAGAAATTGTGCTGTGTTGTATGAAGTAACTACTCCACGCTCCTCAATTTCCACGCAGGGTGCCGACACTTATGGAAGTCCACTTTAAGCACTGTGAATACACATCAGGTGATCTCTTGAAAACACAGTGGGCAGTCGGAAAATCAAAAGTCCACCTTATGAGTAGGACTTAGGAGTCGTAGAGGACTCTAAGATATTGACTTCTAGACAGTGTGCAGAAGCCACTAAGAAGGCTAACAGGTTATATAGCGCCTTGATGTGTGCAGTACAAGTCACAGGAGGCTTTATAACACACTGGTGAGGTCCCATCTGGAGTCCTGTGTGCAGTTTTGGTCTCCATAAAGACATAGCAGCACTGGAGAAAGCCCAGAAAACAGTGATTAGGGTGATCAGGGCTACAGGGGAAGAGTGATGAGGAAAGATTAAAAGAGCTGAGCCTTTACAGTTTAAGTAGAAGAAAATGTAATGTCAGTAATTGTAAATTATTCAACATAGGAAGTAAAAATGTGGAATACACGATGGGGGTCTGAAAATCAAAAAACCCACCTTATGAGAAGAATTTCGAAGTTGTAGTGGACTTGACTCTGTCAACTGCCAGGCAGAAGTCATTAAGAAGGCTAACAGAGTGTCAGGTTATATAGCGCCTTGACGTGCTCAGTACAAGTCACAGGAGGTTCTGTTCAAGCTTTATAACACACTGGTGAGGCCACATCTGGAGTCCTGGGTGCAGTTTTGGTCTTCAGACTACATAAAGGACATAGCAGCACTGGAGAAGGTCTAGAGAAGAGCGACTAGGCTGATTCAGGGCTACAGGGATTGAATTATAAGGAAAGATTAAAAGAGCTGAGCCTTTACAGTTTAAACACAGAAGATTAAGAGGTGACCTGAGTGACGTGTTTAAAATGATGAAGATAATTAGTGCAGTGGATCGAGACGGTGACTTTAAAATGGAATGAAATTGAAAGTCCACCTTATGAGAAAGATTTAGGAGCCACGGTGACGGTGACTTTAAAATGAGTTCATCAAGAACACGGGGACACAGCTGGAAACTTGTGAAGGGGAAATTTCACGCAAACATTTGGAAGTTTTTCTTTACATAAAGAACGATAGACACTTGGAATAAGCGACCAAGTCATGTAGACAGTAAGACGTTAGGGACTTTCAAAACTCGACTTGATGTTTTATTGGAAGAAATAAGTGGAGAAGACTGGCGAGCTTTGTGGGGCTGAATGGCCTGTTCTCGTCCAGAGTGTTTGAATGTCCTAATATTGTCTGATGCTCTCTGTGCAGAGTCAGTGCTGTATTTATATTGGTGTTGCATGCCATGGATACTTGATGGTGCCTTTTGCTGATGTCGTATTATTGTCATCTGTTCTATGGACGTGTATGTAATCATTTCCACATAACAAGAAACCTGACTTGACCGGAGGAAGAAGTGTGACACAAAATAAAAACAGACCGTGATCATAACAAGTTGGGACCACTAGGGGGCAGTAATGGGGGTGATAGTCATTAGCAATGAGCACCACTGTAGCTATTCTGCCTAAGAGAGACAGAGAGAGAGCGAGGGGTTAGGAGCGGGCACTGATACAGCGCATGACAAATCAACTCAGGATCCCCAGATTAGGACCCAAGTGCAGCCATGCAACAGATGACACGTCAGCACCTCACCAGTTCAGATGGAATGGAACCAGTGTGAGGTTTTTAATGGTGGCTGGACTGCCAATTCTGCCACCAGCCCCCAGGTTTTACCCTGAGGGCCTACATGCAGGGAAGGATGCAGATTAATGTCATACCCAGGATGGAGCAATTGCAGGTTAAGGGGCTTGCTTAAGGGGCCCATCAGAGTAGAGTCACTTCAGGCGTTTATGGGATTTGAACCGGCAACCTTCCGATTACCAGTGCAGATCCCTACCTCAGAGCCACCACTCCGCCCTTAAGAGAGACAAATAGTCCAAAAATGAAAATGACAAGAAGAAGCAAAAAAACAAAATTCGGGCCCAAGTCAAAACTGAGCCTTTCACCAAAACTCAACACGCAATCAAAATAAGGAGTCAAAGTACTGAGAGGAGACCAGAACTGAAAAGAAGAGTTACAGTTAGTCGTCATGGTGGGAGACCTCAGAATTAATGGGGCTGAACTTCACACCGTCACTTGGCTGACGGCACCAACGAGCCCGTCCTGGGAATTTCGAGATGGGTTTCCATGGCAACGGCCAGTGCAGTGCTCACCCGCCTATGGCAAACACACAATGTGGCAGAGCGCAAACAAAAACTCAAAAACCAGCCACAGGTTTAGATGCTCTTAGCTTTGTCACGTCCATTTCTGGTCACAGGTTGTGGGCTTTAGAGTCACGCAGAGTCACGACTCACCAATGTGTTCAATGGGAAAAGGTCACATACGATGGGTCACCACGCACAGTTTAATCCAGGGGTCCCCAACTACCGGGCCACGGCCGTCTGACTCACTCAGTGAAGGGCTACAGCAAAAAAGGGCTGCCCGCTGCACTGAGGACACTTTTCAGAACGCCAGGCGGGCGGCGCTTTGCAGCGGCGCAGAGAGAGGAGATCTCGAGACCGAGGTGAGAGGGTACTACAATTAAGTACTTTTATGTTTCTGACAGTTTCCCCGTATGACACGAGTCTATAGAAATCTCGTCACTACGAAGCACATTCAGCTACTTCCATTACAACGAAGTGACCTTGAAATGCTTGAATGAATCGTCCACAGAGCAGTTAGTTCTGTGGTCGCAGCTCAGTTGTGCACAACGATCCCCAAACAAAATGTTCTTTCTTCGAACTTCCCTCGTACTGTTTTTTTTTTTTTGTTTTCTGTGGTTTTCAGTGATACCTTTTGCTATTCGCTCGTCAACATTTGAAAAACATCCATCAGAATTTAACTCATCGTCACGCTTCTATAGAAACGACAGACATGAAATAACGATAACAGTGTTAATGTTTGTGATGTGCAATCTGTAGGAACGACAAATGCAATGCATATGTCTTTGTTATATGCAAAAAAGAAGACAAATCTCGGGTTGCAAACGAATGTAAACTGCTGCATTTGAAGACGGTGAAAAAGCCGTTTTTATGTGGTTCAGTGATGGTCCTTCAAGAAACATTCCTATTAACGTGGCACTCATTCAAGAAAATGTGAGGTTTTAAAACTCTCTTGGGACCTCCGTCAACGGGACAGCACACTGTCAGCCTGCTGTTTCCCTGCCCCGGTAACGGACAAACAATCTTACACATTCTGTAAGAATTCTGTTTCTGGACTTCTCTAGCACCTTCAACACCATCCATCCTCTGCTCCTTAGAGACAAGCTGACCAAAATGGGAGTAGATTCACACCTGGTGGCATGGATCATGAACTATCTTACAGACAGACCTCAGTATGTGCGTCTCAGGAACTGCAGGTCTGACATTGTGGTCAGCAGCACAGGAGCGACACAGGGGACTGGACTTTCTCTGGTCCTGTTCAGCCAACATACATCAGACTTCCAATACGACTCAGAGTCCTGCCACGTGCAAAAGTTCACTGACGACACTACTATGGTGGGCTGCATCAGGAGTGGGCAGGAGGAGGAGTACAGGAAGCTAATCAAAGACTTTGTTAAATGGTGCGACTCAAACCACTTACACCTTAACACCAGCAAAACCAAGGAGCTGGTGGTGGAATTTAGGAGGACGAGGACCCTCATGGACCCTGTGATCATCAGAGGTGATTGTACAGAGGGTGCAGATCTATAAATATCTGGGAGTGCAGCTGGATGACAAACTGGACTGGACTATCAATACTGATGTTCTGTGTAAGAAAGGACAAAGCCGACTATACTTCATTAGAAGACTGGCGTCCTTCAACATCTGCAATAAGATGCTGCAGATGTTCTACCAGATGGTTGTGGCGAGCGCCCTCTTCTACGTGGTGTTGTGCTGGGGAGGCAGCATGAAGATGAAAGACGCCTCACGCCTGGACAAACTGGTGAGGATGGCAGGCTCTATTGTGGGCACGGAGCTGGACAGTTTGACATCCGTGGCAGAGCGACGGGCGCTAAGCATTACTCAAAGTTATTGTCTGCTTTTACATGCATTTTTATTACTATTTAATTTAATATTTTTTTTTGTATCAGTATACTGCTGCTGGATTATGTGAATTTCACCTTGGAATTAATAATCTATCTATCTATCTACTGTATCTATCTATCTATCTATCTATCTATTATATAGTGCCATTCATCTATCTATCTATCTATCTATTATATAGTGCCTTTCATCTATCTATCTATCTATCTATTATATAGTGCCTTTCACTCTATCTATCTATCTATCTATCTATTAAATAGTGCCTTTCACTCTATCTATCTATCTATCTATCTATTATATAGTGCCTTTCACTCTATCTATCTATCTATCTATTATATAGTGCCTTTCATCTATCTATCTATCTATCTATTATATAGTGCCTTTCACTCTATCTATCTATCTATCTATTATATAGTGCCTTTCATTCTTATCTATCTATCTATCTATCTATCTATTATATAGTGCCTTTCATCTATCTATCTATCTATCTATTATATAGTGCCTTTCATTCTTATCTATCTATTATATAGTGCCTTTCACTCTATCTATCTATCTATTATATAGTGCCTTTCACTCTATCTATCTATCTATCACAGAGGCAGCAATTGCGTTTTGCGATGCACTTCAGGGTGACATTCCCGTTGGGTGGGGGCAGGGGGGGTCCCAAAAGAATTCAGAAACCTCACAAAATGAAGAAGATGATTTGGCTCCTGATTGATAACAGTGCTGCCCACAACATACTTCCACATTTAGATAATGTTCGCGTTGAATTCCTCCCACCCAATTGCACGGCAGTGCTTCAGCCATTGGGTTTGGGTGTCAGTCGCACCCTGAAAGTGTATCATCACAAGGAAATGCTGAGAAAAATTCTCGTCAGCATAACTTGTAGACAGGAGAAGATTAAAATAACGCAAAAGAAACTATTGAAGCTGCTTCCATTTCCAACATCCTATCTTTGAGAGGCAGCGTTTTCTGCAGTGACAACAACCAAAACGTGATTATGGAGTAGACTGAACATAAGCAGCACACTTTGCATGTCAATGTCTTCCATCGTCTTCAGATGGGATGGTCTGGTTGCAAGAAAACAAGCTCAGGGCTCCCACTGATTCTGCATTATGGTAAGCCGTATAATGTAATGTTAATTGTGTATAAATCCGCCCCTAAAAATCCCCCCCCCAATGCCCCCACCACAAGTCCCTGAAAAAAATTCCTTCTAGTAAAGCGGTCCTTGGTGTCAAAAAGTTTAGGGACCACTGGTTTAATCAATAGAAATGACCCCACTGTGACTGTTTGTGGCCATTCTCCAAGGAGGACCCCCAGATCTGGCAGTCGTGAAGACACTTAGATGGACTAATAGAAACATCTAAGAAGCACCGCTCTAAATAAACGTGGGAACGCACAGGACGATTAGAAATAGCAGAGATCACAAGAGTCTGTCGTCTGATTAAGAGATGACGAGTTGTGGTGGGCTCGGCTGCCTAGCGCCTCTTGGGGTCAAAGAACATTTCATCCCTACAGTGAAGCACATGTTAATGGGGAGTTTAAAGCTCTTTGTGTTCCTGATTCACATCAATATTTACGGGTAAAAAAACAGTCTGGCAACAGTAAAATCCGACGACTGAATCCATGGCATCCCTGTCAAGCAGTGGTCTCTCCTCTCGGTCATTCCAGCTGCCTCCTCTGCCCTGCTCTCCGCTTCGTTTCGCACTCTCAGTAGGACCACAGCTTTGATTTAGCACTAATTAGCTAATTGCATTTCCTAACAGACATTTTAACCCTCCTAATTAGCGTCGGATTTAGATGTGGAAGCGGAGGCTTGCCAACAGCCGTAATCCGGTGCTTACCACAGCGGGCCACTCGCGAGGGAGAGCCACATGGCAGGGAAGAGTTGAAAGGAGTTCATCACATCCAAAAGAGTTCAGCTGGGGTCTGTTACTTTACAGGAAAATGAGCAGTTAAGGTGAACTGGCGGTGGAACATAAAAAAGAAGGAAAAAGAGAGGATGAGGATAGGGGGGCAACCATTAGAAAGAGTACAACCTCAGCTTATGTGAGTTCAGCTGGTCAGGCAGGGCACAAGGAACACGACGAGGGGCGTCAGATGAGGCCTTTCTTTGCTTCAGTTTGCACAAATACAACTTAATGGCAACTGGCAGCAGAAGGTAAACGTTAAAATGGAAAAGAAAAAAGTGTCATTAAAGAGGCCAGGCCAGCATGGGGGGCTTATGAGGCAAAAAACTCGAGAATGTTTGAAAAGGATCTGGAGGAGACATTGGGACAGCTTAGCTATTGCTGAATGGGGACTACACACTTGAGTGGCAGCAGTCTGGGTGTGGCTAAGTGTTTGAGTGGCAGCAGACTGGGTGTGGCTAAATGCTTGAGTGGAAGCTGATTGGGTGGAGCTATTTGCATAAATAAACTTCCAAGCCACAAATTTGAAATAGAAACCTTGAGAACTTTTAAGAAGAATTAAGTCATAAGTCATTGGGACAGCTTAGCTATAACTGAATGCTATTAATGATCTCCTCTTGTTTATCAAATTTCTTATATTCTTTATGTTCTTGAGTGGCAGCAGTCTGGGTGTGGCTAAGTGTTTGAGTGGCAGCAGACTGGGTTGAGCTATATACTTGAGTCTCAGCGGACTGGGTGTGGCTTAATGCTTGAGTGACAGCCAATTGGGAAGGGCTATTTGCTTGAAAAACTTACTGAGAAATGGTTCAGAAACATAAACCTTGAGAATTATTATAAAGGATATGAAGGAGACATTGGGACAACTTAGCTATTATCTGAATGCACTGAATGATCTCCTCTCGTTAAATTAGATTTCTTAAGTTCTTAATGGTCTTGAGTAGCAGCAGAGTGGGTGTGGCCAAATATTTCAGTGGCAGCAGACTGGGTGTGGCTAAATGCTTGAGTGGAAGCTGATTGGGTAGGGCTATTTGCATAACTGAACTACCAAGCCACAGATCTGAAAGAGAAACCTTGAGAACTTTTAAGAAGAATCCGAAGGAGTCATTGGGGCACCTTAGTCATTGCTGGATGCTATTAATGATGTCCTCTTGTTTATCAAATTTCTTATATTCTTAATGTTCTTGAATAGCAGCAGGCTGGATGGGACAATACACTTGAGTGGCAGCAGTCTGGGTGGGGCTAGATCCTTAAGTCTCAGCAGACTGGGTGTGGCTAAATGCTTGAGTGGCACCCAAATTGGGTGGGGCTATATGCTTAAAAAATTACCAAGACATGGTTTTGAAAAATAAACCTTGAGAACCTTTAAGAAGAATCTGAAGGAGACACTGGGACAGCTTAGCTATTAGCTAAACAAATGAGTGACAAAAGTGGATTGAATGGTCTGCTCTCATTTGTTAAATTTCTTATATTCTTAATGTTCTTGAAGAGCAGCAGGCTGGATGGGACTGCACGATTGAGTGGCAGCAGTGTGGGCGGGGCTAGATACTTGAATCTCAGCAGACAGGGTTTGGCTTAATGCTTGAGTGACAGCCAATTGGGAGAGGCTATTTGCTTGAAAAACTTACTGAGAAATGGTTTGGAAACATAAACCTTGAGAACCTTTAAGAAGAATCTGAAGGAGTCATTGGGACAGCTTAGTTATTGCTGAATGCAATGAATGATCCCCTGTTTGTCAGATTTCTTATGTTCTTAATGTTCTTGAGTGGCAACACACTTGTTGGGGCTAAACTTTGAGTGGCAGCTGATTGGGTGGGACTATTTGCATAAACAAACTACCAAGCCATGGATTTCAAACAGAAACCTTGAGAACCTTTAAGGAGTATCTGGATGAGATGTTGGAGCAGCTTAGCTATTAGCTAAACAAACAGGCTTGACGGACTGCAGTGGTCAGATTTCTTATGGGGGCTGCAGCCAGGGCTGAATAAAAACCCCAAGTGGTTGACGGGACTGTGTGATCTGCAAGGCCTGCTTCTTCCAAACACATCGAGGAATCACTTACAGATCCAATTTGTCATTAAATAGTGCAGTTCAACTCATAAGACCTGCTAGCAGAGGCTGAAGGATCTTGACAGGCCATTGTGAAGAAAGAGAAGTGTCACAGGTTCAGTATGAGGAGCCCTTAATGGAGAAATCTGACCTCAGTCTTCACTCAATAATTCATAGTCAGGTTTGCAAATTCCTTCAAAATCAAAAACTGAAGTCTCTCATTCCTAGAAGGATTTGGGCCCTTAGCTGTGGCAGTCCACATGGTGCTCCTGTTTGTTTTCATTCTCCTTGAGATGCGTCGAGAACTTGATTGTGGCCATTTGAATTGACTGGCTATCTTTTAGAAAGTCCCACAAGTGACACTGCATGTTAGGACACAAAGCAGGCCATTGGAGTCCATGGAAGTCTCTGTAGACCTCCACCATCAAATTGTAGTGAGGAACAGATCAGGGCAGAGGGGTAACCCCATTTCTAAAGCTCTCAGTGTTCCCAGGAAAACAATGGCTGATTCAGAACTACACTGCAAAAAGTATAACCTCCATTCAACTTAAAATAATAAAGGTAATGATTCACACTTAATATTTTCAAACTGAACCAATAGAATTCTTTTTAGCTTATTGAACCCACAATTTTTAAGTTGAGGCAAATCATTTCGAGTGATTGGGTGCAATTCACTTGTTTTATACTGAAGTTAATCTGTTTTTTAAGTTGTTACAATTTTAAATGGTTTATTGGTCATAACCTGTTTTTATGCGATTAGAAATATTATGAACATAACACATTCCAATGCTGTACTTTTTACATTTAGATAGATAGATAGATAGAGTGAAAGGCACTATATAATAGATAGATAGATAGATAGATAGATAGATAGATAGATAGATAGATAGATAGATAGATAGATAGATAGAGTGAAAGGCACTATATGATAGATAGATAGATAGATAGATAGATAGATAGATAGATAGAGTGAAAGGCACTATATGATAGATAGTTTAGTTTTAAAAAGATCTTTATTGTAAAAATAAGAACATCAACATAATATACACAATCGAAGTGACGAAAACAAATTTCAGAATAAACAAAAAAACCATATCAAACCTCCATTACTCCCCCTTTACACTCCTCCTACTCCACACATTAATAAGAAAACCAAAAAATAAAAAAAATCATTATAACACAAAGACCACCATTACTCCCCCTTTACACTCCTCCTACTCCGCACGTGGTATTGATGCCCACCATTACTTTATCTTTCTCTTGCCCACCACAGTGAAATCAGAAGTTCATTTTCAGCCCCCCTTCATCAACTGAGCACAGCCCCCCTTTCACCCCCCACACATTTTCAAACCCCCCCCATTCTATTCATCTGTTTATAATATTCATATTCCATTCTTATTCTTGAATAAACATTCAATTTAAAAATCCAACAAATATCCGTAAGTTCAGATCCACGTTGCTTATTATTTCTACTTTTTAAAATGGCCAGCTTTGCTTCACCTAACAGAAAGTTGAACAGTTGTATCCTGCATCGAGTTTTCTTATTATATTTACTTCCAAAAATGAACAGGACTTCATTAAAAGTTCCAGTCAATTCGGTACACAACGCTTTAAAAAATCTGAAGAATCCCGCCAGTCGATAACAATACAAAAACAAATGAAAAACTGTTTCTTTCTGTCCACAGAAAATGCAAGAATCAGTTTCAGCTTCTTTAATAATTTTTAAAAAGGACTTGGTGGCAATGATCCCATGCCCGATTCTCCACTGTAAGTCTGCAGTTCTTTTGTTGCTCGGTGGCTTGTAGAACTCCCTCCACGCAGGCCCCCTGTGCCCCTCCACTGCCAGCTTCTCCCTCCATGGAGTGTCCAGCACAGACGCCAATGCAGTGAAGTGAGTCACCTTGACGCAGTACTCATAGAGCTCTCTCTTGGACAGAGAAGCAAAGCCCACCACTGTTCCTTTGGTGAAGTGAACAACTGAATGTTCTGGTAGTAATGAGAGGTCCACTGCGGGGCAAACATCCAACTTATTAACAGTGGAGCCGATGGATTCATTTAGCAAGTGGTAATCTTTAGCTATGGAGGACAGAAACTGCTGAATCATCCTGACTGACTTTACTTGAGAAGAGAAGCCAAGACATCAGCATCAATGAATGATTTGGTAGTCGCATCATAAATCTGTGCCAGTTTCAGTACTTGATGCTTAATAAGAATTGAAACAAAACTGTCACTGTGCAAGAGGGGGCATGAAAAAACAGAATTATAAATTAAAGGCTCATTTTGAAGCCACCCAGTTGTATTAAAGTTCCTCCTAAACACCACGTGCCATGTTAAAAGGACACCTCTGTAAAATTTTGGTAACACAGAAAGGTCCAGTTTTTGTAGATTTATAACCAAAAGTGCTTCATCAAACCTAACCCGCCACACGATGAAGGAAACTCAGCGCTAACTCCCTCCAACTCAGGGAATATGAAACGCAGAAAAGCTTCTGTAAGACTTGGAGCCTGAGGGCTGCGACTTTTGAGGAGATATCTAGAAGTCCCTGACCGCCTTCTTCCAACGGTAAAACAGCAGACTCTGCTTTAGCCAATGCAAGCCATCCCAGAAGAAATCAAGCAATATTCTTTGGATCTTCTTTAAAAGCCCCAGAGGGGGGTCACCACACATGAGTTTGTGCCACAGCATTGAGGCCACTAAATTATTGATGACGATCACCCGCCCTCTGTATGACAGTTTAAGTACAATCCACTTCCACCTGTTCAGACGAGAGGTCACTTTCTCCAAGAGTCCCTCCCAATTACTCTCGTCCACCCCCTCACTGCCCATGACCACTCCAAGATACCTGAAGCACTTCCTGTTCCACTTTAGGCCTCCAGGCAAGTCTGGTAGTGGACATCCAGACCAGGAGCCCAGTAAGAAGGCGTTACTCTTAGTCCAATTGATTTTTGCAGATGATATGTTCTCAAATAGTTGTTGACAATAAATTAAAACTTCAATGTCACCCTTCGATTTGACGAAGACAATAATATCATCAGCGTAGGCCAAGCACTTGAAATTAACATTTGGGCAGGATGGAAAAGTCACCCCCTGTAGTCTCCGCTGCAGCTGAAAAAGAAACGGCTCGATGGCCAATGCGTAGAGCATGCCGGACAAGGGCAGCCCTGCCGAATTCCCTCCTGACTGGAAACGGTGCGCTCAGAGTGCCATTAACTTTACAATCCCAAAAACGTTGGTGTACAGCAGTGCAATCATATGAACAAAATTATCACCAAACCCAAAACATTTCAATGTTTTAAACAAAAACCGGTGATCTACTCGATCAAAAGCTTTCTCCTGGTCAATGGATAATATTCCTAAATCCATCCCAGAAAGATTAGAGGCTGAAATGATATCCCGCAATGCAAAAATATTATCATAAATAGTCCTGTCAGGCACACAGTACGTCTGGCAGGGACTGACGAGCAGGTCCATCACAGTCCTCAGGCGGCTGGCCAGGGCCCTCGAGAAGATCTTATAGTCCGTGCACAGCAGGCTCACCGGGCGCCAGTTCTTTATTTGGCAAAGGTCTCCTTTCTTAGGCAGCAGAGTGACGACTGCTCTTCTGCAGCTCAATGGTAATTCTCCATCCTGTAAGCTTTGTAAGAACACCTCGTACACCTCGGCACCCAGCAGGTACCAGAAATGTTTATAGAACTCAGCTGGGATGCCATCGAGTCCTGGTGCCTTTCCAGTATTCAAACCAGCCAGTGCATCTGATAGCTCCTGAAAGGTGATGTCTGCCTCCAGCTTCAGCTTGACCGTGTCTGTAAGTTTGGGTAATCCGTTCAAATATTCCAACATGGCCGAATCATCAATTACACCATCCTTAAATAAATCAGAGTAAAAAGACACAGCAAAGTTCCTGATCTCCTCCGTGGTGTGCAGCTCGTGACCTTCAGCGTCCTGCAGCATGTGGATCACCTTACTCTCGGCCTCTTTCTTTTCCAGATTAAAGAAAAATTTAGTAGGCGCGTCCAAGTGATTTAAAGTTTGAAAACGCGAGCGCACCAATGCACCTTGGGCACGAAGCTCCAGGAGTTCAGCAAGGGATTGTTTTTTGGACTTTAAAACAGCAAGCGTTTCTTCACTAAAGTAGTCCTGTAAAACGCTGTGCAGATTTGTGATGTCCTCCTCCAAGCTCTTCATTTCGTGAAGACACCGCCTGGTCACATGCTGAGTGTACTGCTGGCAAAAGACTTTAATCTGCACCTTCGACACATCCCACCATTGCCGAAAAGATGGGAATCTGGACTTGGTTTGAGTCCACTGCAGCCAGAAAAACTCAAACACTTGAGGAAATGAGAATCCTCTAACAGGGAGACATTAAAGTGCCAAAGAGATTGAGAGGAAGGTCTTTTAGGGACAGAGACATTCATTCCCACCAGAGAGTGATCGGAGAATCCGACTGGGCAGATATAAGCCTTAGTAACCGTATTCAGCAGGTGCCTCAGACAGTAAAAACGGTCCAAACGCGCCATCGAAATGTACCCACCGCCCCCCTTTACCCAGGTGTACTGTCTATCTGACGGAAATTTACTTCTCCAGACGTCCACCAGGTCTGAGTGGTCTAGTAAGGAGTGTAAAACACGGACAGACGCTGGGTGAGGCTCAGCACCATTACGGTCCAGTAAGTTATTCTCCGTACAATTAAAATCTCCTCCGACCAACAGGATCTCCCCATTAACAAAGGTCTCCAACACCTTCCTCAGAGCTTTAAAAAAACAAAGTCTCTCACCTCCATTTGTTGGAGCGTAAGTGTTAATAAACACCAGATCTTGGCTCTTATCCTTCACCTGAACTACCAGGAGGCGCCCAGCCACCACCTCACTAATGTTAGTGATTTGTAAAGTTGACGTGTTAGAGAACAGTATGGCCACCCCAGCACTGACGTGTGAGCCATGACTCAGGACAGCCTGACCCCCCCACTCACGTAACCAGTCCGGCTGATTTCTAACATCAGAGTGAGTTTCCTGTAAGAAAGTGACCTGAAGAGCCTTTTGGTTTAAAAAGTCAAACAGAGCGGCCCTCTTTGCAGTCGCCCTACAGCCATTCACATTTAAACTCCCAATGTGTAAAGACTGCATTGATGATTCACAAATGGGAGTGAACAGTATTGCACAAGTCAACCAAAATAAAAAGTTTCAAAAACTATCCATTATTTCTGAAAAATGGACTTTCGCACCCTGCTAATCACATTTTTAAGACGGGTAGTTTCCTTTTGGTCCATTCCCAGACGTGCCGCTTTGCGCATCACCCTTTGAGCGGACACCACAAACAATGGAAGGTCAGGGAAGTGATCCTCCACTTTAACACCCTCTTGCCTTCGATGAAGTCTAAAAACTTCCTAATACTTGCAGTGTTATACCCGCCACTGAGTCTGTATTGGGACGAGGTCGTACTCCTCACTGAGACGTCAGTGTCACCGCCTTCGTGCTCACGATCACTCAGGTCGCTGTGACAATCACTCTGACTTCTAAGAATCCTGCTCGATACTTGCGATGGCTCGCCAGCCACGTGACTTTTCTTTGCAGATTTTTTAGTGTCTGATTTTTCTTTTCGTTTTCGAGTACGAACTGTAAAATCCTCCTCACACACCCAGCCACTCCTGCACTCTCCCTCTGATCAGTCTCGCCACTCACACCCGCTGCTGTTTCACTCCTCTGTCCTTCCACAGAGCTCATCTCAGTGCGCTCAGTCAGGCGCCCGTCAGCACACGCCGGTGTTTCTGCGATCACGTCTGTAGCCATAGCTTCATTCACAGCGGGGCCGACGGGCGCGGCACTCTCTGTGCCGATCATCGCCGTCTTATCCCTCCGCTACTGACCTCCGCAGTCTCCGGCTCATTTGTACTTAGTTCTCCTTCCACAGACTCGCACTGAGCACTTTGAACGGACTCGTTTACAACAGGATCGCTGGGCTCAGCCAACGCATTCCCTTCGGTAGTCAGCAGGCTCGCCTCAGGAGCGACTGCTAACACTACAGTGGGGTGCAAATCACTCACAACCTGTGCTCCGGTTACGAGCTCAGCTACCTCTGCAGTCTCCTCATCCTCCATACTGTCCACCTCCTCACCGCTTTCATACTCCGTCTCATCGCTCACTGAAGCAGGGGCAGCGCTTCGGCCCACCGGTAAAACGGTCTCATTTTTACATTGAGAGGCCTTGTGTCCGGCCCTCCCACAGTTAAAACACTTCATCGAGTCCGAAGTAACAAAAACCACATAATCACAGCCATCAACCTTGAATCTCAGAGCAACATTTATGTCCTCCTTCATGTTGTTTAACACCATAAAAACCTGCCTCCTAAATGAAACAACGTGTTTCAATTCTCTCATTTTACAGCCCAACGGAATCATCACTATATCTGATAAAACCTGGCCATAGCGGAGCTCCTGCACCAAAACATCATTCTTTAGGAACGGTGGGACATTTGAAATAATAATCTTTTTCGCAGGTGCTGACAGAAGTAAAACAGGAACCAAAGCGCCATTAATAATAATCCCTTCTACTATAAGTTTATCAACTAGAGATTCCTCGTTAAGAAAAACTACTACGGCTTTATTCATTCTTGATGCTGACCGAACATTCTTAAAGCCAACAACTTTACCGACAGCCACAACACACTCTTCAGCGAAACGTGCGGCTCAACCAGTACTTTAGCCCCATGCGGCGGAAAGATTTTCATAAAACCTAGGCATTAGACCAGGCGACGACACTTTGGACGCGGCCATGGCTACACGCCAAAGCCGCGTCTTATTTGATAAAACCCCCTGATATAGAAAAATAAGAAAAGGAGTTAGAAATAAAGAAAAAACTTACAGAAGACAGAAAAACACGTCCGACTTCCAACGAACGCCACGACTCAGCCACGCCCACCCCAGACCACACTAATCGAAAGACACACCGACAGCAAGACAGTAGCGAGAGATAGATAGATAGATAGATGAAAGGCACTATATAATAGATAGATAGATAGATAGATAGATAGATAGAGTGAAAGGCACTATATAATAGATAGATAGATAGATAGATAGATAGATAGATACTTTATTAATTCCCATACTCCAGCAGCAGCATACTGATAAAGAACAATAGTAAATATCAGGTTCACTGAAACCCTAACCCTAACCCTAATTCCCTCCACCATAACTTATTTTGGTACAAACACATTTTTTTACTTTGATTGAGATCTAAAAACCAAATATTTCAAGCTGCAACACTAAACGACTAATCTAAAGTTGCTTGAAAGAGAAAATTTACATTGAATGAACAACATCGATGTTAGACTTTTTTCAGTGTACTGGGACACTTCGTCGAGTTGTCTGTCTGGCCAAACTGAGATACTGGGCTAGAGGGGCCTTGGTCAGGGATGCCAATGTAGTATGGGGTGGTAACCTCCCCTTCAATATTGATAGAAAATGACATCCATTTCATTCAAAGAGCTTTGTAAAATAAAATGAATCTCTTCATGATAAAAAAAAACCCTTAGAGATGGGGTGACATTTACAGACACCCAGAAGAGGCTCAGAATGGCACATGGAGAGGAGCCAGTTGAGATGGTTTGGGCTTTTGATATGGATGCCTTCTGGATGCCTCCCTGTTACAGGCATGACGAACTGGGAGGAGACCCCAGGGAAGACCTAGGGCTTTAATGGGAGGATTAAATCTCCAACATGGCCTGGAAATGCCTTTGGATCCCACAGTATGAGCTGCCAAGTGTGGCTGGGTAAAGGGACATATGGACCTCTCTGCTAAGGCTGTTACCCCTGTGACACAGTCTTGGATAAGTGGGGGAAATGAATGAATGAATGAATGAGAGTGATTTTTTAGATTCAGGGAGATTAATTTGTCATGAAATGGAGCCTTCAAAAAAAGACAAAATGGTTGTCAGGCCTCCAAAAATAGCTGACCTGGCATGTTGACAAGCCTCTCCTAAAAGCTCAGCCAGAACCCAACCACTTTACCTGCTGTCTTCAAAAATGAGGAGCTGGCAAAACAACACGAAATGTCCACAAATCTATCAAAAAGCCCTCCAAGAGGGTGGATATAACTGTCAATCCTCAGCTGGTGAACAAAATGGGCAACAAAGGATATTTTTTATTTTATTGATTTTATTGTAATCATTCCATACAGATAAGATCTTTATAAATCAAAGATTTATTTTGAAAAATATCAAAGGATTTGCCTAACAAAGCAATCCTCAGCCAACAAGTCCAATGTACCATCCAGAAGATAATCCAACAAAAAACAAATCAAAGTAAGAATATCCCAACTTCAAACAGAAATAGCCGGCCAAACTCACAGGAGTCCCCACTGAACAAATGACCTCCTGCTCCTGAGCCTTCTCACCTGTCTTCAATAGCCAGAGGGAGGGCCTGGGATGTGGTGATGTCAGCATGGCCCCACCTCCTGGGGCTCAACCCATTAGGTAAACTTAAAGAGACAACGCACAGTTAAGAGTTAATGAACAACATGGACAGGATCAAGACACAAATCTGATAGATAAAAACACAAAGGCAGCCATAACACCTGACATGATTGGTAAAGTCGCACATAATCGCACATCCATAATCCACAACACCTTTTTTCTTCTGAGCTCCTCAACTGTGAATTTCCACCAGGGCTTCCCCGGTTTGGGACTGCAGGAGTAATTAAATGGGAACTCCCAGCTTGGGACCCCCAACTCCTCTTCCCATCTCCCTCTGTCTTTTTCTTGCTCCCATCACTGGTGAGTTCAGCACCATGACGGCTTTAACATTTTCCTTTTTTCTCCGGGTGGATTTACTGCTACAGCCGCACAGGTTTAATTGCACTTCCACAGTCGGAAAAGCTGGAAACCTAATCGCATTTTGTGTAGCACAAGTCCCTGCTGGCCGCATCCAGCTGCCCGCGTCTTGTTATCGCTGCTCCTATTAGAAGCTAATTGCTGTTATAAGCGGAAATTCCACACGCCGTTCTAATTTGTGACCTTGCCGCTTAGCCCCCACCCCCCTCCACCTTCCCTTTGGTAAGTCGATAGCACTGATTGCATACGCTGCTCTAGAACTTGGCACAAAAATGAGCTCAATGGAAAGATTGTCATTTCACGGCAAGAATGAAACCATCCGCCCATTTAATTCAATTTATTCTTATACAGCACTGTTCTCGGGAGACGACCTCAAAGAATGGCACATATTTCGTTCATTTTCAAACCCACTTAATTCTGAGTGTTGCATGCATTGGGTACAATACTGAAACAAAATGAGAGTGTGGTGCCAGTCTATAGTAGAGAACACGGATGCTGAGCCATGCCAGCTTAATTTAGAAATGACAGTCAACTGTCAACGAGCGGCTGCTGCTTCACCACCTGAGGCCACAGGTCCGCCACACCCTCAACCCTCTCCAGTTCTCATACCAGGAGAAGGTGGCAGCGGAGGATGCCATCATCTACATGCTACACCGATTCCTCTCCCACCTGGACAGAGGCAGTGGTGCTGTAAGAATTACGTTTCTGGACTTCTCTAGCACCTTCAACACCATCCAACCTCTGCTCCTTAGGGAGAAGCTGACAGAGATGGGAGTAGATTCACACCTGGTGCCATGGATCGTGGACTATCTTACAGACAGACATCAGTATGTGCGTCTCAGGGACTGCAGGTCTGACATTGAGGTCAGCAACACAGGAGCACCGCAGGGGACTGGACTTTCTCTGGTCCTGTTCAGCCAACGCGCATTGGACTTCCAATACAACTCAGAGTCCTGCCACGTGCAAAAGTTCACTGACGACACTGCTATGGTGGGCTGCATCAGGAGTGGGCAGGAGGAGGAGTACAAGAAGCTAATCAATGACTTTGTTAAATGGTGCGACTCAAACCACCTACACCTGAACACCTGCAAAACCAAGGAGCTGGTGGTGGATTTTAGGAGGCCCAGGCCCCTCATGGACCCCGTGATCATCAGAGGTGACTGTGCAGAGGGTACAGACCTATGAATACCTGGGAGTGCAGCTGGATGACAAACTGGACTGGACTGACAACACTGATGGTCTGTGTAAGAGAGGACAGAGACGACTATACTTCATTAGAAGGCTGGCGTCCTTCAACATCTGCAATAAGATGCTGCAGATGTTCTATCAGACGGTTGTGGCGAGTGCCCTCTTCTACACGGTGGTGTGCTGGGGAGGCAGCATAAAGAAGAGGGACAAACTGGTGAGGTAGGCAGGCTCTATTGTAGGCACGGAGCTGGACAGTCTGACATCCATGGCAGAGTGACGGGCGCTGAGCAGACTCCTGTCAATCATGGAGAATCCACAGCATCCACTGAACAGGATCATCTCCAGACAGAGGAGCAGCTTCAGAGACAGACTGAGGAGACCCCACACTATGCGACTTGGGGGGTAAACGTTAACATTATTCAAAGTTATTGTCTGTTATACCTGCATTGTTACCACTCTTTAATTTAATATTGTTATTATCAGTATTCTGCTGCTGGAGTATGGGGATTAATAAAGTATCTATCTATCTATCTATCTATCTATCTATTTACCTAACTGAGGCACAACTATCTATCTATTTACCTAACTGAGGCACAATCCACACCAACCAGGGATGAACTGGAACACATTACTTTCATTTGAATCATTTGCTTTCCATACTGGAGTTTCTCAAAGATGTGATGACCGGGTGTACTTGTATACGCACAAAAAGAGGCTTACTACGTGAACACTGGCTTTATAACAGAAAATGACCGAAGAGTGTGCGTATATTTATGTCAACTCTGAACCACCCTATGCAACATTTTGGAGAACTGGGAATTAGCGTCCTTCCCCCCCGATCAAACAGGGAAATGCAGCCAAACCAGTTAAATAATGAGTCGTATGCAGAAAATATTTCACAACACTGAGCCATTATTAAAATTGGGCATTGATGTGACAAGCATATTCAGCCATGAAAAAGTCAAATTCACAAAGCCAGTCAGGATGAGAAGAAAAGCTTAACATGACACACGCACGGCGTTGCCACAGTACCAGGAAGGAGGTGACTGAATGACAGCAGCTGATTATACGTCTTAAATACACGAGTGGCCACATGAATGACTGATCAGTTTCTCATATCCTTGTAAGTTACTGATAAATGGACCCTCGGAGTCAGAAGTCTGCTACTCTGGATTACAATCGTTTCTTATGGATACTTCACTTTGTACATGGAGTAACAGCAGTACTGGGTCACGAAACAAGAGGCTTTAATTACAATGCAGAGCAGAGCTAACAGTAAAAAAGTTTTAAAAATTGATATATTATTGATTGAATACACAATGGGATTTGGGGTGTGAAAATCAAAAGTACACCTTATGAGAACGATTGAGGAGTCATAGAGGACTCAACACTATGAACTTCCAGACAGTGATCAGAAGCCATTAAGAAGGCTAACAGAATGTCAGGTTATATAGCGCCTTGATGTGTGGAGTACAAGTCACAGGAGGTTCTGCTCAAGCTTTATAACACACTGGTGAGGCCTCATCTGGAGTCCTGGGTGCAGATTTGGTCTCCATAAAGACATCACAGCACTAGAGAAGGTCCAGAGAAGAGCAACTAGGCTGATTCAGGACTACAGGGGATGAGTTATGAGTGAAGATTCAAAGAGCTGAGCCTTCACATGTGATGAAGAGGAGACCTGACTGAAGTGTTTAAAATGATGAAGGGAATCAGTCCAGTGGATCGAGACGGTGACTTTAAAATGAGTTCATCAAGAACACGGGGACACAGTGGGAAAGTTGTGAAGGGGAAATTTCACACAAACATTAGGAGGTTTGTCTTCACACAGAGAACGATAGACACTTGGAATAAGTGACCAAGTAGTGTGGTGGGCAGGAGGACTTCAGAGACCCTCAAACCTCGACTTGATGTTATTTTAGAGGAATGAAGTGGACAGGACTGAAGAGCTTTGCTGGGCGGAATGACCTGTTCTTGTCCAGACTGTTCTAATGTTCTAAAAATAGTGAAAATCATATTTAACAGTAAAAGTCAACTCTGACAGACGTAAAAGCGAGAAATGTGACATGGCGACTCCATTGAAATTCTCTGTTAAGAGGGCCAATGCTGTGGATTTTTGTTTTTTTGTCACTTTATCTCACCTCCCTGTTGTCAATAAGTAATTAGAAACTGTAATGGAAGGCAAGCCTGGGTGGGCATCTCTGCCAGGATGGGTGCTATTTCCTTGCCTGACTAGGAGGCCAAGCTACTGAAAGGGCAAGAGGAGAAGCAGGGAGTTCCCTGCTTCAGGTGCACACACAGAAGTTCAGGATCCTCACCCGACTGGGAGGTCAGTATAGTGGAGGGACAGTGAAAGTAACCATCTCAACCTTACTTATATTCCAGACATGCTAGATTGTAGCATCTCTGGACTTTGATACGTATACAGACACCGGCAAGGAATGCTGGGAGTTGCAGTCCCATTGGGCAACTTTTCTGGGTTCCACAGGTGCTGTTAGGGGATACTGCAGGAATTCATGATCCGTATTTTTTGGGGCTTCCACCTGACTTCCTACTGACAATATCCTGACCCCAAAAGTGCTCCTAGGTCAAATATCAAAGGACTCCATAATGAACAAATGACCTCCTGCTCCAGAGAGAGTGGAGAGAACACACAGACAACAACATTTTATTGTTCTAAATAATTGAACCCCAGATGACACAGATGAACAGAACAAAGACTGTGTGACAGTTAGGGAGCGCTATTGTCCCTTTGAACCCTCAGACCACATGCCAGACACCAGATAAAAGTCACAAATGAATTTAATTTCATAGATTGTGCACAAAGCACCTCCACCTCCACAATACTTCCAATAACAATACTAATAACAACACAATAATCAAACCTCCACTCCCAGATGCTTCGTCTCCCTTCCTCCCAAGTCAACTCGCCTGCTGGGATCTCCCACAGTCCTTTAATAGTTCATGACCCGGACGTGCTTCTGTCCCTCAGTCCATGAGATTTCCCAGCACTTCCAGGTCAAATGAAAATTCCTTTTCTTCAGCCCGGAAGTACTTTGTTATTTCCATTCCCGTGACTGGAAAGTACTTCCGGGCTATAATAAAAATCCTCATGCCTTCCTGCAGCGTCCCCTGGCGGCCCCCATGGTATCCAGCAGGGCTGTGATGTAAAACTCCACTGTCCATGATGCCCTGCTGGAACTCGGGGCACCTCCATGTTGCAAGAAGGGCTCCATCTGGTGGTGTGGGGTATTGGCTGAGATGAACTGCTGGCCATATACCACAACTGTCAAAGTGAAAGCAGATCTCTGAGACTAAAGGGGCATCTGTTATATTAGCAGGCAGATCAGTCCACAACGCAACGGCCACTGCTGTTTTATTAATCTTTAGCAGGCCTGCATCTTGAGATTTGCATTCTGGTGTGCACAGTAAGTAGTAATAAGATTAATTAAGTAAGCAAATCCTGGGCCGTTGAAGGCTTTCTGTATAAGGAAAAGCCCTAAACTTACCCGGAAGCCAGTGTAGTGACTCGAGGACAGGGGTTATGGGGTCAGATGTTTTCTCATCCTTGTAACGATTCTTACAACATTTTGAATTACCTGAAAGCTGCATAAAGAACCATTTGAACAGCCTGTGAATAACCCATTGCTAATTTCAATCCTGCTATCTTAACTGTCCAATATTTTTAAAGCTGGTAAAAAACAGGTTATAGCCTTTCTGGTGTTGCAAACCACTTTGTTCCTTGGTATTGTCTTGTTACACCTTCAAGGAAATTGGGAGTGTGGGTCCTTTGGCAAATTGAGAACATCAGAGTGGGGTAGAGGAGGTCCCATTTATGAATCGTCAGGGATAGGGATCGAGCGTGATCATTGGGGAGGTGACCCACCACAACCTAGCGAGTGACCAAATGTCATTATAAATGATAGCAACACATGACCCACTGGTGGCAGCCCAAAGTGGCTCGTGACCCGGTCGTTGTTTTAAAAGACATTCTGGTGTCAAAGGTAACGCAGAACAGCATTACTGTCATGAAATGGAGTCTTAACAAAGTCATAGTGGGTTTGAGGTCCTCAAATACAAATCTAGAAGTAGGGCAGGAGATTAACTAACCAGAGCAGGAGAGGTTCACCTTAACTCGGCTAGGCCCCAATAATGTGGATCTGGTAAAACAGACCCAATAATTGCAAAACAACACAAAATGTCCAGAATTCGAGCACAAAAGAACACAAGAGGTAGGATAACCGTCAACCCCTGGCTTGAAAGTGAAAGTACAAACAAATCAGGGATTCGTTCCCAGAAGATTAGAAAATCAGAGCAAATCGGGACAAAAGGAGTTACCTACAAGGCAGTCCTACAGCAAGCAGGTCCCAAAATGTCCCCCAAAGTCAGAATCCTTAGTACTGAGCAAAAAGCTTTCAGAAATCCAGAAAGTCCAAACGGTAAGCAATACTTACAGAACTCCACCAAAAAAACAAACCATCTGCTGCTCCTGAGCTGGTAGAACCAGGCAGATGGGGGGCTCAGGGGTGATGCCGTCAACATAACATAAACACAATTAGATTAGAATACAAAAGTTAATAATACAATGTGAAGAAATCACAAGAACATCAGCAAAGGTTTGGGGCAGCCACCCCGTAATGTCTTTGTAGACTGAGCTCCATACAGAACTGAACAACAGAGGACAAAATGGCGTCTATATAAGTGAGGTCAGCAGAGCCAGGGCCGGAAGTGAGGTTGTCAGACTGGACTTCCTACTGATGGTCTGCAAATGAGGAAAGAGAGAATGTGTTTGTTATCTGACAGTGCCAACCCCTGGCCTGGCAGATAATCACACTCACTTGAGCCTGTAAACTGTCTCCTAATCGCACATGTGTGTGACAGTAAAGACAACCAAAACATGCAAACACACGTTGATCCATAGCAGTTTTGCTCATTCTCCCCCAGTAGGTAACATTTCACCAATTGCTATGCCAATGTGTGCCCAGTGCCCACAATTTCAATGTCACGTTACTTTGGGACTGACTTTGCCCACATCATGTTTGTTAACAAGCACTACCAGGGAGGCCCTGAGGAACGAGAACAGGGAGCAGCAGACAATTATTAAATAAACTGATTGGAAAACAAAAGCCTGTCACACTTTACATGGTCTACCTGAACACAGGGGTCCGCCTTCAGCGTCAGTCACCTAAGACTTGCAAAAAATCATCAGGATGAGATTTAGAGATCCCGACGTACTGCGTGGTAGCACTTCAGAGTAGTGATGGCTTAATTAGGTGCTAATTATGGACTTATTTGTGTGTTATTACCGCCAAGCACAGAATAAATTGGGCCTTATGAAGTCTTAAGTGGCAATTAGTTCCAAATAAGGACACGATAAATTACATGACAATGGGCTCGCCATTTTAAAGTGTTACTTGACTCCACAACTTGGAAATCTACTCCGTATATCTTTGGAGACAGGGAGCATTTCTTAATAATTTGTGACAAATTTACAGTTCAGCAGCTCTCATCTGGCCCTGCGTCTTCATGTTGAAGATCACACTTTAAAATGATATTCTGTGTCAACTAAGGCGGCACAGCCGTAGCCCTGCTGCCTCAAGGATTTTGTGTGCCAGTGTCAAATCTGATACCCAGTCACTATCTATGTGGAGCTTGCCAATTCTGTGGGGTTTTAGGCAGTGGCATCATAGAAAAGAAAATTCTGGTGGGGCCACAAACACTAGAGAGAGCCCACTGTCAGAGGAGGCGGAGCCTAGGGAGAGACCCTGTCAGAAGGGGTGGGGCATATGAGAGAGCTTCTGTCACAAAAAGGCGGGGCATATGAGTGAGGAGAGTCAGAAGCAGTGAGGCACTTGAGAGAGCGTGCTGTGTGAAGGGGTGGAGCCTGGAGAAATGATGCTGTCGGAAGGGGCGGGGCATATGAGTGAGCCTGTTCTGTCAGTGAAGTGGCAGATAAACTTTTGAGCAAAACACTGAGAGAAATGCATTAAGAAAAAAAGATATAAAGCAAAATTAAACCAAAGATCAATACAAGAGACAATAATTGTGATCAAGAGAACAAGAGGGTCAGAAGCAATAGTGCATGTGAGAAAAGAGCATAAAGGTAATCCTTGAAGGCTTGCGAGATTTGGTAAGCACAGATTGCATAAAGATTTGTACTCACATTGCGTTGATTACGCATGGGTCCTGACCAGGGCCATCTTAACGCATGGGCACACTGGGCAGTTGCTCAGTACCCCATGAGCATAGGGGCTCCATGCTAATTTATGTATGTTGTTACTTGCTGAGTGGTTGTGTAGGTAGGGGCCCCAGTGCACTACTTTGCCTGGGGGCCTATAATGCTGTTAAGACGGCCCTGGTCCCGACCACAGTGGTTGGTCACACCCATGGCAACACTGGCAACAGACCAAATGATAGAAATAAACACTGGCATCCTTTGAGGACCCAAAATCCTACCAAATCATGACAGAGACAGAGTCATAAGAGGGGTGGGGGCATATGAAAGAGCGCACTGTGAGAAGGGGTGGGGCCTGGAGGAAAGATGCTGTCTTAAGAGGCGGGACATATGAGACAGAAGCTGTCCGAAGAGGTAGGGCCAGTGAGAGAGCTGCAAACAGAAGAGGTGGAGCCTGGGGGAGAGATTCAATCAAAATTGGGCAGAGCTTATGAGAGAGCAGCTGTCAAAACTGTCAAAAAGGGCAGAGCACATGACTCAGTAGGGGTGGAGCCTGGGGGAGAGATGCCTTCAGAAGGGGTGTGGTATATGAGTAAGCTGGTGTCAAAACCAATGAGAGAACTGCTATCAGATGAGGCAGAGCCAACCTGAGAGGCCTGTATGTATGTGCGTGTGTGTGAGAGGGAGATTCAATTCATTCTGATTCAATACAGTTTTGTATAGCGCCTTTACAATTAAAAACACAATATTCAAAACATAACATACTAGGAGACCATAAACATATATATAAAATAATATTCAAATAACAATAAAAACTGTACAATCGAAGGAAACATACTTAAGCCAAGGAGAAAATGCTGGGTAACCATAACACCTGCTTCTGTCTGCTGTCTGGACGTTGACAGAGACCGGTTGGTTGGTCCACTATTGACTCCCAGGTCCTTCTCAAAAGCAGCACTTGCAAGTTTTAGACCTGCCATTGTGTATCCAAATCGAACATTTTTATTTGAGGTAGGACTCAAACCACCTGAGGGCAGTCCTAGTGATGTACTGTATGGGTCAGAGAGGATGGCAAGGAGGACCTGGCAGTTTACCATGTCGAAGGCAGAAGAGAGGATGAGCAGGATGATAACAGATGGCATGTCAGTAGCTCTGGCTTACTATAACATGTCAGACAAATGTGAGCAGAGCCATCTCGGTGGAGCGTCCCTTTTCTTGAAGATCGACTGATTAGGATCAAGCCGTCACGTGGTTAGGAGATGGCACATTCCAGAACATTGGAGAGAAAGGACAGGAGAGACAGTGCTCTGTGATGGCCTGCTTGAGGTGGTTCAGATGTGGGCTTCTTGAAAAGATGAGTTACTATGGCCTGGTTGAGCAATGTCGAAGAAGTGCTAGTGCTGAGTGAGGTGATCATGATGATGATGATAATGATGATGATGTATGTAACTGCAGAAACAAGTGACAGACAGAGAGAGATGGTGTGAGGGCATGAGGACAAGTGGACAAGTGGTGAGATGACTAGAGAAGAGAAACATCAGTGGCAGAGAAAAGAGAGAAAGATGAGAAAGTTGTGGTGTGTCCAGAGGTAAGCCGACGGTCCAGAAGTGGTGATGAGAATTGGCTGCTGATGACAGACATCTTTTTTCTGAAATAAAAGGGCTGCAAAGTCATCAAGTCAAGGATGCTGCGGGGAGATCCAGTGGAAGGCTGAGGAGAGGGGTGAAGGCAGAGAAGAAGCCACACGTATCAGGAATGTTGTTCATCCTTGTTGTGGTGTGAAATATTGCATATAAGTTGATAAATATTGTGTATGTCTTTATTGGTAATTTGTAACACTGATGTCTATCATTGATAAGAACAGCTAATGGTTCGATGGTTAAGAAACCCTTCCCTCCTTTGTGCCTGAAACAAGTTTGGCCAGTGATTCTCTGCAGGACCCTCTCAGTCAACCCCCACAGGAAAGCCAGACTACCGAGCTGGCAAACGTCTCCTTAACAAATGTTCTTGGTGGCAGGTGTGAAGGTGTTCTCTGCCCCATTGGTCTGAAGTATGGCTGTTTAGAATTGGCTTACATCAGAAGCCTTTAAATACCGTGGGGCCCTATTGGCTCTAGGGGTTGGACAGAAAATTTAGAAATGTGCTTGCTTTACCCCACCCTACTCTCTCATATCATCTGATGAAGGAGCAGATCACACACCATGAACTGAAAAGGACAACATAATGAAGAGCACAGCTCAGCAGCCATATTGAGGCGGGCGTGCGGCCAGTTCTGAAGAAAGCTGACCACCAACGAGGACTTAACTGGAGACATTTAAAGTAACTAACAAGTCTGTGTGCCGCCTGAAACTCCACATCAGCATTGATCAGGGTGTATGGTTGCCAATATTCACTTGTACTTTGCTCATTGTTATTATGTATGACTATTATCAATAATCCATTATTTAATGTGACCATTGTGTATTTAGACCTAACATTTTAACTTCCTATTTGTAATTCTTTACATTTACTGACATTAAATTTCATTCTCCACAAATCTGCCCAAGCCTGTCTGCTGTCCTCTTCTGTGGTGATATAACGGATTCCAAATTATCTGCTAATCCACCTATCTTGGTATCATCTGCAAACTTCACCAGCTTGTTCCTTATGTTCCTATCTAAATCACTTATATTAATTAAAAATAGCAGCGGCCTTAGCACTGCCCCCTGCTGGTCTCTTAACATCGGCCAATTCTGATGAGGTTCCTCACACCATCACCCTCTGCTTTCTGTGTCTGAGCCAATTCTGAACCCACCTAAAAACATCACCCTGAGCTGCCACTTCTTTCAGTTTGATGCCCACCCACTCACGTGGCACCTCATCAAATGCTTTTTGCCAGTCCAGATTAATAATCTCATCTGCTCCTTTCTGGTCGTATCCTTTTGTTTCCTCCTCATTGAATTCCAGCCTGTTAGTCAAACACGACCTCCCTCTTCTGACCCCACACTGACTGTCCTGCCCTTGCCATGTGTTGCTCAATCTTATCCTTAATAATTCCTTCCATTCATTTTCCTGTGATGCCCGATAAGCTTACTGGCCTATAATTGCTTGGATCTGCCCTGTTACCATTTTTATATAATGGGATGATATTCGCCATTTTCCAGTCCTTCGTAATCTCTCCAGTGCGCAGTGACTTCCTAAAAAGTTGAATGATTAACGAACGTGAACCTTCTCCAGCTGGAAAGTGTCCTACGGTTATTGTAACACAAATGAAATTGTTGGTTTGCTCCTTTCTCAAATGACAAAAACAATTCTCACCGTATTCTCCTAGGCGTCTCGGGAATAATCCAGAACGCGGGGATTTGTGTAGCGATGGTGAAGTCGTTTAAAGCAGCAAGCAGGAAAAGGCGTAAGATGATCCGCATCAGCGTCCTCCCTTTGATCTTTCTTCTTTTGTGAAGTATCGGCGTTGTAAATGACTCTCCTTCTCTTTACTTTCGTCCTCTTGTTTAAGTAGAAATGACGTGTGGGTGAAACCGATGTGTTGACAGGGAGCACTACCACGAGGGGTCACGGTTCCACAGCGTTATCCTTCCGCCTTTGTATAAACAGACACACACAGACTGTAGAAACGAGACGACGCTATTAAAGACGCCCCCATTCAGCTCTTTAGTGGACATGGAGGGAGGAGAGCAGACCGAAGTTAATGCTGATAGGGTAGGAGACAGCGATTGAGTGGTCATCAGAAGAGGTGTAGCTGCATACATTATTACCCAGTGAATGAATCTCCAGTTCTTGGACTCAGTATACCAGTCCCACCACTTATTGCAGTGGTCCGGCTGGTATGAGAGAAGTGGAATTCAGTGGCCGTATTCCCTAGGTAGATCCACGTCTCAGTCGAGGCCACAACTTGGTGTCCACCTTTTGGTAGCAAATGCTGAAATGACGTACACGTTGTTCGCTAAGGACTGACTCTCCCACAAGATGGAGGAAGGGGTCTTTGAAGGGGTGCATGTCAAAGCAGACAAAGGTTTTCTCCACCTTTTGGTGGGGTGTAATAACAGGAATGTACTGAGAACACATGGTGAGGAACAAGGGAGTAACAAAAAATTGTTTTTGCTTGGGAAAGAGTATCCAAAGCCTTGATCGATGTCGTGTAAGTCGCGATCAGTACACAAGTCGGTCTTCACATGAGGAGGGCGCTATGCATCATAAGAGCTCTATAATATGGAGGAGTGGTTGCCTTTTCTTTGTGGGTGGAGTCCCAGAGGGCAGGGCCACTCCTGAGCCCGCCCCCTGGCTATATAAGTGAGCTGAGAAGGCTCGGGAGTAGGAGATCATTCATTTAAGTATTGCTTTCTCCCTGGATTATTTTTTTACATATTTGGTTGCAGATGATGGAGGAGAAAAAGATTTCACACACATTAAACTCCTTTCTTTATGACACAACGGGACACATTTTGTGCGTCATTAAATGGCACAGCTTTGTGATTCTTGCTGTGAAGTGAGATAAATTCAATTTTATTTAAATTTCTGGCTCATCACTAATCATAGGCTAAATGTGGCCTTGCTCAGGTGGTCTCCCACTTTATCAGTCTTTAATTCTGTTCCAATCACTTTATTAGTATGTAGCACACTTCCATTAACAGTCCTGGGAACTGTTCAAATCTACCTAAATCCTGATTGGTTCAGTTTAGGATGATGGGAGTCGGATTCTACTTTTTTTTGGTTTTCATATTGGGACTTGTATCCTTAGGATTGCCCAACTCCTTCTGCATCTTTTTACCCGTTCAGCTTTTCTTTGTATTTTGCTCTTTTTTTAAATAAATCTGCGATTTATAAAGATTACACAAACCAGGGGTTTAAGGTTATCCTCCCTTTTTGGTTTTTTTTTTGGGGTATGTTTGATACATTTTGTGTTATTTTGCTAGCTCACCTTTTTTTTGGGGGGGGCTGCTTCAGCTGAAGTCAGCAGGTAGTATTAGGACACTGGCAGAGTTCTGGTGGGCAGACCAGTGAAGACCCTGTCCTGCTTTGGAAGCCTCACAACCACGTAGACATTGCGATCACTCAGTCTCATAACATACACAGTCCTGATAAAGGAATGGAGACTTCACATACAGTTCAGAGGCACAGGGATAAACTCACAACGCCTCCGCAGTGAGGACTCGTTTCAATGCATCGAGTCATCTAACCTGCAGGTCTTTGGGACGTGGGAGGAAACTGAACACTGGCAGAGCCAACAAATCGAGACAAGTTTTAAATGAAGTGGCCATTTGGCTTGTCTACACTGCCGATGAAATGAGCGACTTTATTAGTTAATAGCAGAATAAAATTAATTGAGTGTTTAATGCTTTGAAGCACAAGGCACATCTCCTCACTAATAGGACAAGTGCTGGTAGTAGAAACGCACACCCGTAGAGACACACGACGGGGCTGCTGAAACAGCAAACTTCATGGCTGACTACAAATCTGCAAACACTAAACCTGCGACACTCATTCGGGTTTTGAGGCTGAATTGACACCCACGAGTACAGCAGCTCACATGTGACAAAGGCAGCTCTGTCACTTGTGTGAATGGCATGTTGGCAAAGGAGATGAAGTTACAAGGAATTGACTGCCGGTAACGTCAGCCTGGTTAGGTGACAGGCGTGTCACAGGCGGCAGGTGGAGTGGCCGGCGTGAAGGTGCAGGTGTGAGGCGTGGCGGAGAAAACCAGTGGAGTCGTCTGGACGGAGTCGTGGGAGACATCTATCTATCTATCTATCTATCTATTATATAGTGCCTTTCACATCTATCTATCTATCTATCTATTATATAGTGCCTTTCACATCTATCTATCTATCTATCTATTATATATTGCCTTTCACATCTATCTATCTATCTATCTATCTATCTATTATATAGTGCCTTTCACATCTATCTATCTATCTATCTATCTATCTGTTATATAGTGCCTTTCACATCTATCTATCTATCTATCTATCCATTATATAGTGCCTTTCATCTATCTATCTATCTATCTATCTATCTATCTATCTATCTATCTATCTATCTCTCAGACTCTGCCCTTTCCTGAGTTACAGTCCCCCATCGGACCCCTCATCCTCTGCCATTTTTCGTCTCTTCTCATGCCCATGTAAGATGTTCCAGGCATCCACAGAAAATGCCATTGATTAGAAAATAAACAAACCGTGGGGTGGCTGCGGCTTCCTGGTGTTTCATGGTGATTCATGTTCAACTCGCCATTAGCAGAATGGCATTTCATCAGCCAGTGGGGGTCCTCGTCTCTCGCTATGAAGAACCTGTTGATTATTTATGAATGCAGAATCCTTGGTTTATAAAATGCATGTAAATCAGCGTGTGCATCAAAGGCTATTAAAAATGTAACAAGCACGAGACAAGCAGCACGTCACTCAAATGTGATGAAAACCCCCAACGTTTGCTTTTCATGACACAACAGCCTGGGCAGAATTTGCATATTGAAAAAGTATCAGAGGTTGGCCCAAATAAGAATGAAATCTCAACTAAACACATGCTGCCTGTCTCTATGTCCGCTGAGGGGGTCTTTTCAGTTCTGAGATATAAGAGACAGAATGGCTGCTCGTCTACTACAGGAAACTGCGAGCAAACCCAGCGGAGTACAACGTGCAGTCACACGGGGCACCTCGCCATTCAGCTTTGGAGCAGAAGCCACAGCTGGCACAGGCTGTTAAGAGAAGGCAGGCCTGAATGCCATGGATCAGCTGTGCTCCTGCATCTGGATGTGAAACCAGGTGGCTGTCAGGCCTTTGAGTGACCTGCTTATGGTAAGACTGGTCATCCTCATCACCCATCTGTGACCAGTGGGTCAAGAAGTGAAGACTGGAAAATAAAAAGGCTACTGGTGCTGATGTCCTAACACGCTGTCAGAAGTGAACTCTCTTCTGCTCACCCCGTCCCTGGCCACTGCTCTGACCACCCATGTGTCTCCAGTGGCTTTCTCTTCCACCTCCACACAGTCGAGTGAAGCAAAGTGAGCAGAAACACAGAGTACAATATAGACGGAAAATGGACGTGAGACAGAGATGAAGGTCACTATATAGGTCACAGATAGATAGATAGATAGATAGATTGGAAAGGCACTATATAATAGACTAGCCAAATACCCGCGCTTCACAGCGAAGAAGTAGTGTGTTAAAGAAGTAATGAAAAAGAAAAGGAAACATTTTAATAATAACGTAACATGATTGTCAAAGTAATTGTTTTGTCACTGTTGTGAGTGATGAGTGTTGCTATACACACACATATACAGTAAACATATATATATATATATATATATATATATATACTGTGAACTGGGACCCGGACACAGGCAGACGGACATCTTATGTTCACCCAACACACTTTTATTTACAATATTTACAGGCTTTTTTGTGCACTCACACACCCCAGTGCCTCTTGCACCGATTCCCCAAAGTCCAGGCCACACTCTCAGTCACTGTGCCTCTCTCTCGACCCCTTATATGGGAACCCGGATGGGCTCCAGCTGCTTCCTGGCACTCCCTCTTGGACACACCCCTGTGTGGCGGAAGTGCCGGCTGTGCACCCGGAAGCCGTCCAGGTGTCTCCTGTCTTCTTCTCCCCAGCACTTCCTGGTGTGGCGGAAGTGCTGGGCTCCAGGGTTCCTCAGGCACCGGGGCGCCGCCTGCCGGTGGCCACAGGTCCCTACAGGGCTGGGCTTCCAATCCCTGTACCCGAGGCCCCCAACATAACCAGGACGGACGCCCCATCATGGTCTGGAGGAGGTACAAGCCCTCCTCTGGTCCTCCTAGATGGAGCCCAGCCGGGGACCACAATACATGTCCATACATATATACACTCACCTAAAGGATTATTAGGACCACCATACTAATCCGGTGTTTGACCCCCTTTCGCCTTCAGAACTGCCTTCATTCTACGTGCCATTGATTCAACAAGGTGCTGAAAGCATTCTTTAGAAATGTTGGCCCATATTGATAGGAGAGCATCTTGCAGTTGATGGAGATTTGTGGGATGCACATCCAGGGCACGAAGCTCCCGTTCCACCACATTCCAAAGATGCTCTACTGGGTTGAGATCTGGTGACTGTGGGGGCCATTTTAGTACAGTGAACTCATTGGCATGTTCAAGAAACCAATTTGAAATGATTCGAGCTTTGTGACATGGTGCATTATCCTGCTGGAAGTAGCCATCAGAGGATGGGTACATGGTGGTCATGAAGGGATGGACATGGTCAGAAACAAGGCTCAGGTAGCCCGTGGCATTTAAACAATGCCCAATTGGCACTAAGGGGCCTAAAGTGTGCCAAGAAAACATCCCCCACACCATTACACCACCACCACCAGCCTACACAGTGGTAACAAGGCATGATGGATCCATGTTCTCATTCTGTTTACTCCACCATTTGAATGTCTCAACAGAAATCGAGACTCATCAGACCAGGCGACATTTTTCCAGTCTTCAACTGTCCAATTTTGGTGAGCTCGTGCAAATTGTAGCCTCTTTTTCCTATTTGTAGTGGAGATGAGTGGTACCCGGTGGGGTCTTCTGCTGTTGTAGCCCATCCGCCTCAAGGTTGTGCGTGTTGTGGCTTCACAAATGCTTTGCTGCATACCTCGGTCGTAACGAGTGGTTATTTCAGTCAAAGTTGCTCTTCTATCAGCTTGAATCAGTCGGCCCATTCATTCTCCTCTGACCTCTAGCATCAACAAGGCATTTTCGCCCACAGGACTGCCGCATACTGGATGTTTTTCCCTTTTCACACCAGTCTTTGTAAACCCTAGAAATGGTTGTGCGTGGAAATCCCAGTAACTGAGCAGATTGTGAAATACTCAGACCGGCCCGTCTGGCACCAACAACCATGCCACGCTCCAGATTGCTTAAATCACCTTTCTTTGCCATTCTGACATTCAGTTTGGAGTTCAGGAGATTGTCTTGACCAGGACCACACCCCTAAATACACAACTGCCATGTGATTGGTTGATTAGATAATCGCATTAATGAGAAGTTGAACAGGTGTTCCTAATAATCCTTTAGGTGAGTGTATATTACACATATATATGCACACATACATACATACACACACATATTATATATATATACAGTGGTGTGAAAAACTATTTGCCCCCTTCCTGATTTCTTCTTCTTTTGCATGTTTGTCACACAAAATGTTTCTGATCATCAAACACATTTAACCATTAGTCAAATATAACACAAGTAAATACAAAATGCAGTTTTTAAATGATGGTTTTTATTATTTAGGGAGAAACCTACATGGCCCTGTGTGAAAAAGTAATTGCTCCCTTGTTCAAAAATAACCTAACTGTGGTGTATCACACCTGAGTTCAATTTCCTGATTACTGCCACACGTGTTTCAATCAAGAAATCCCTTCAATAGGAGCTGCCTGACACAGAGAAGTCGACCAAAAGCACCTCAAAAGCTAGACATCATGCCAAGATCCAAAGAAATTCAGGAACAAATGAGAACAGAAGTCATTGAGATCTATCAGTCTGGTAAAGGTTATAAAGCCATTTCTAAAGCTTTGGGACTCCAGTGAACCACAGTGAGAGCCATTATCCACAAATGACAAAAACAAGGAACAGTGGTGAACCTTCCCAGGAGTGGCCGGCTGACCAAAATGACCCCAAGAGTGCAGAGACGACTCATCCGAGAGGTCACAAAAGACCCCAGGACAACGTCTAAAGAACTGCAGGCCTCACTTGCCTCAATTAAGGTCAGTGTTCACGACTCCACCGTAAGAAAGAAACTGGGCAAAAACGGCCTGCATGGCAGATTTCCAAGACGCAAACCACTGTTATGCAAAAAGAACATTAGGGCTCGTCTCAATTTTGCTAAGAAACATCTCAATGATTGCCAAGACTTTTGGGAAAATACCTTGTGGACTGATGAGACAAAAGTTGAACTTTTTGGAAGGCAAATGTCCCGTTACATCTGGCGTAAAAGGAACACAGCATTTCAGAAAAGAACATCATACCAACAGTAAAATATGGTGGTGGTAGTGTGATGGTCTGGGGTTGTTTTGCTGCTTCAGGACCTGGAAGGCTTGCTGTGATAGATGGAACCATGAATTCTACTGTCTACCAAAAATCCTGAAGGAGAATGTCCGCCATCTGTTCGTCACCTCAAGCTGAAGCGATCTTGGGTGCTGCAACAGGACAATGACCCAAAACACACCAGCAAATCCACCTCTGAATGGCTGAAGAAAAACAAAATGAAGACTTTGGAGTGGCCTAGTCAAAGTCCTGACCTGAATCCAATTGAGATGCCATCATTTAAAAACTGCATTTTGTGTTTACTTGTGTTATATTTGACTAATGGTAAAATGTGTTTGATGATCAGAAACATTTTGTGTGACAAACATGCAAAAGAATACGAAATCAGGAAGGGGCAGATAGTTTTCACACCACTGTATATATATATATATATATATATACACAGTATATTGTGACAGACAGCCGGGTCCCATGCCCAGCCGGGACGCCTCTGCTACATACGTCCCAGGGGAGCCACCATGGGCAGTGCAATTCCTCCCCCCGGGCACCTGGGGGTAGCCTCCCTGGCCGTGGGTCCTTCCCCAGTCTTCCCCTTGGCTCCACCACAGCTCGGTTGGGAGATGGGGTGGCCACTAGGGGGTGCTGCGGAGAGCCAGCCGCCACAATGGACGAGCTACCAGCCCCACCTGGAGGCTCAATTAAGACCAGCTGGTCAAGCACCTGGAGCACTGCCGGGTGGACCATAAAAGAGCGATCCCTCCTTCATTCGAGGCCAGAATCGGGAGGTAGAGGACAAGGTTGCCTGGGAGGAGTTGAGGTGCCAGGAAGAGTTGTTGGTGCTCTATTGTGAGTGTTTTGGGACTGTGTTGGGCTTGTGGGACACGGGGAAGACGTGCGTCCACAGGCTGAAGAAGTGCAATAAAGCCTGTTGATTTTACACGTGCTTCTGCGTGGTCTGTGCCGGGTCAGGCGCTATATAGAGCGGCCTTCACAATATATATATATATATACACACACACATATATCTATATCTCCTTTGGGGTGCAAGCAGCTGTTGCTGGGGGTGCCAGAATCCATCAAGGAAGAAAAATGAAAAACATTATTTGTACAAAATCTTAATTTATTTATCCATTCCTAAATAATTCAATGGGCAGGCTATTTCTCATCAGTGCAATACGCTGCTTGTTAAAACGGATGACTTCCGCTCTTACGTGAAAGTCTGCGTGGATATTATGAACTATCGTATCTGTTCAAGTTCTATTTAAATTTTAAATAGAAGGAATTTTTATTTAGTCGACAGAAATATCTTTGGTAGGAATGGAAGTTAAATGTAGGCATCATTGTATAAATTTATATATATATATATATATGTATGTATATATATATTGAAATAGTTTTACTGTGAAATAATGCAAAGATAATTTTGGGGTCATCAGGCGTACACACTCAGTGCACCCCCTCTCGGGAATCGAACCTCGGACGTCGGCGCTAAAGGCAAAGCCTCCACCATTGCGCTACGTCGTGTGGTTTGTCTATTTGAGAGTATGTAGATCGGAGTATATATATACATTATATACCCGTGATTCGCAGCGGAGAAGTAGTGTGTTAATGAAGTTATGAAAAAGAAAAGGAAACATTTTAAAAATAACGTAACATGATTGTCAATGTAATTGTTCTGTGAGTGTTATGAGTGTTGCTGTCATCAAGGATTTGATTCTCATTATTTCTTTCAATCAGGTTCGTATTTGTAGGATGTGTTCAAGTTACATTCCGTGTTTGTCAATCGTTGTAAAGATGACAGGTTTCATTCATCGATTCGTTTCTTACTGCATCAATAAACAGCTCGTCTTCTTCTTTATCTGAGACCTGACACACTGCATGCACGGGTTTTTTTTACACTGTCTTCCTTTAGCGGGACATTGACTTTTTCCACCGTTTGCTTTGTTTCCACAGTAGCTGCACTTAGGAATATGTTTGTATGTGTCACACGCTTCATATTTTTTGCTGCCTTCTCAATTGTGTAATTCGGTTTTTGTTCAGCGCTCTTTGGAACTGTTGCTTTTTGTCTGTACACTGCGTCAGTTCACGTGAGCCGCTCGGTGTACATGCATCGAAGGTTCCCAGCTGTGCTGGTGTCATGTCGTGTGATGTCCACGGCTGTATTTAATGTTAGCTAAGACCCGGACACTTAAAAGTTTCTCTCGCAGTTTCGCTGAGTTTGTGCCAAACACCACCCTGACCATCTCATCTTCCTCTGCATAAGCACAGTCCTTCACTTCAATATTTAGTGGCAGTGTTTCTATTGGATTGCCGCTGATGGGCGGCCTTATATGGGCAGGCACTAAATTACGTGGGAGGTGTAACTCCGCCTCCCATGGCCATCGAGCAGAAGTCTATTACAGTATATGGACGAAAAAATTGGTTCCAGTTATGACCACCACACATAGAATTTAGAAATGAAACCTGCTTAACTGTTGTAAGTAAGCTGTAAGGAATGAGCCTGAGAAATGTCAGCCTTCTACCTACACGGGAAGTTGGAGAATTAGTGATGAGTGAGTGAGTGAGTGAGGGCTTTGCCTTTTATTAGTATAGATAGATAGATAGATAGATAGATAGATAGATAGATAGATAGATAGATAGATAGATAGATAGATAGATAGATAGATAGATAGATAGATAGATAAAAGGCACTATATGATAGATAGATAGATAGATAGATAGATAGATAGATAGATAGATAGATAGATAGATAGATAGATAGATAGATAGATAGATAGATAGATAGATAGATAGAAAGGCACTATATTATAGATAGGTGCTAAGGGAACTATATAATAAATGTGAATGGCAAAGTAATAATAAATAGGTAAATCCTTTTAAATTTTATTTTTTTAAATAACCTTTGAGTCCAACCATAACAGAATTACACTCATTTTAACAGACACCACATTATAGACAGAAACTTGAAAGTTTGCTTTTACAGAAGTTTACAACAACAACAACAACATTTATGTGAGTACCTTATTTTCAAAGAAAACCTGTAGCTGAAAGTGTTTTCTATGATATTGAAGAGAAAATTGCAAATTAAAAGAATGCATTAGAAATAAATCAAAATATGAATGCATAAATACATTAATTTCCAGAAATAACAAATATGAATATGAAGCAGCCAAAAGAATTACAAAGAGGAAAGAAAACATTAAAACATGTGCACTGTATGAGTCAATTTTGTCTTGTACACTTTATAAGTACTTTAAATCATAAATGTTTAGTGACTTGACCGCAGCACAGTTGTGATGTACTTTACTTCTTCTTGTTTTCCCAGCCATTGCCAGTTAGCTAACAGCTTAGAAAAAGGCAGAGACTGTGAATTTGTGTGTGTTGTGTTCTCTCTCTCTGGCCACACCCCTTCCCCCCTCTCTCTCTGGCTCCACCCCTCTACTCTCTCTCTCTCTTTCTCTCTCCCTCTCTCTCTCTCTGTCTCTATCTCTTTCCCAGGCTCCACCCCATCTGACAGTGTTTATCCCACAGGCCCCACCTCTTTCTCCCTCTCCCTTTCTCTCTCTCTTTCTCTATCTGTCTCTCTCTTTCTCTCTCTCTCTCTCTCTCTTTCTATCTCTCTCTCTTTCTCTATGGCTCCAGCCGTACTCAGTCACTCATTCAAACCTTTCAACCTGTCAAAAGCCCCTTCATGAGCTACTTGGACAGGACGACAACTTAGCTATCAGCCTGTCAAATGAGCAATGCATGGAGTGAATGGCCACCTCTTTTTTGTCAAACGTGTCGGGTTTGACTGTTCTGTGTTTTAAATAAATGATGAAATCAAACATTCACTTGCAGTCCCTTTCTCAGCGAGCCGTGGAGCGGTGCAGCAGAGCTGTCTTCACGTTGCACCACAGTGAAGCCACTGCCTTTAATGTCATTCTGATTGTGTAACCTCATATGTGTCCTTGAAACAGAAGCGTCACAATGTAATCACAGCGCTCCCCTATCTAATTAGAGAGTGATGCTCGACGTGCCTTCAGTCTAATTCCAGGTCTGTGTTTGGGTGGAGGTGTATTATGGGAGGGGGTGGCAAGCAATTGATGTTAAAGAGAACATCAGAAAGTGACACTGACGGCCTGCATTGACCCCCCCCCCTGTCCTTCAAGTTTGCACAAAGAGCCACCCAGCGACAGACTGACCCATAATGACCCAGTGATGCTCACTTAACTCATTTTAGTGATGGCAGTAGGGAGTCCACTAACTGCAAGCAGGATGGTGGACCCCCTTTGTGTGTCACTTAAGGTATAAAATGGATGTGGAAGCTTCTTCTCTCTCCAGAATTCCCGAGAATTCCAGAATTAAAGGAAGTGCAATCTTGCTAGTATTCATTATTCTTAGAATAAAACAACCATAAATCATTAACTTGAACTTTAGGGACAGTAAAGGATTACAATACAATACCATTTTTATTTTTGTATAGCCCAAAATCACACAAGAAGTGCCGCAATGGGCTTTAACAGGCTCTCCCTTTTGACAGCCCCCCAGCCTCAACTCTCTAAGAAGACAAGGAAAAACCATTGTAGGGAAAAAATGGAGGAAACCTCGGCAAAGAAAGACCGCCTTTCCAGGTAGGTTGGGCATGCAGTGGGTGTCAAAAAAAGGGGGTCAGTACAATAGTACAATACACAGAGAAGGCCAGAAGGAGTCGCATTGCGTCTTTGTGGACCTGAAGAAAGCAAATGACAGGGTGACTGAGAGGAGTTGTAGTATCGTATGAGGAAGTCGGGAGTGGCAGAGAAGTACGTAAGAGTGGCACAGGATATGAACGAGGGAAGTGTGACTGTGATGGAGGTGGGATTACATCAGGGATCGGCTCTGAGCCCCCTTCTTATCTCCAATGGTGATGGACAGGCTGACAGACGAGATCAGACAGGAGTCCCATGGACTGCGTTGTCTACTGATGACATTGAGATCTGTAGTGAGAGTAGGTAGCAGGTTGAGGAGACCCTGGAGAGGTGGAGATATGAGAGGAGAGGAATGAAGGTCAGTAGGACCACCAGGACAGAATACATGTGTGTGAATGAGAGGAAGGTCAGAGGAGTGGTGAGTATGAGGGAGTAGAGTTGATGAAGGTGGAGGAGTTTAAATACTTGGGATCAACAGTACAGAGTAATGGGGAGTGTGGAAGAGAAGTGAAGAAGAGAGTACAGGCAGGGTGGAGTGTGTGGAGAAGAGTGTCAGGAGTGATTTGTGACAGCAAGAGTGACAGGGAAGGTCTACAGGACGGTAGTAAGACCAGCTGTCTTATATGGGCTGGAGACGGTGGCACAGGAGACAGAGCTGGAGGTGGCAGAGTTAAAGATGTTAAGATTTGCATTGAGTGTGACGAGGATGGACAGGATTAGAAATGAGGACATTAGAGGAGCAGCTCAGGTGGGACAGTTGGGAGACAAAGTCAGAGAGGTGAGGAGTGGACATGTGCAGAGGAGAGATGCTGGGTATACTGGGAAAAGGATGATAACGATGGAGCTGCCAGGTAAGAGAAAAGAGGAAGGCCTAAGAAGAGGTGGTGAGAGAGGACATGCAGGTGATGGGTGTGACAGAGAAAGATGACGAGGACAGGAAGATATGGAAGAAGATGATCTGCTGTGGTGACCCCTTATGCAGCTTTTCTCAACCTTAAAGTATTAGCGACCCGAGTTTTCATAACAGTTTTAATCGCGGCCCCCCATAACATTTATTTGAAATGTAGATGCATATTTTATTATACGTACTTAACTTTTACCGACATTTATCTAACTCTATATTTATTGTTCTAGTATCAGAATGTAGTTTAAGTCAATTTGTTTTGGTTTCAACAGATGTTTTTTTCACATTTTTGATTCTTGTTCTCTTTTTTTCACATTTTCACGCCCCCCTTTTTGTTACTTCGCGCCCCGTCCCACAGTTTGAGAACCACTGCTCTAATGGCAGCAGCCGAAAGAAGAAGAGGAGAAGAAGCGAGGTCAAAATATGTGTGAAGGGCACACGCCAGAGAGAGAAAGGAGTTGGGTCTCCTGCACCAGAAAAGCTACCATAGGCCAAGTGTAGCATACTGTATATCCCCAGAAAAAAAGAACTGGCCACTTGCAGATCCCGACTGTCGACCACAGTGAATACATCAAGGGTGGGACCAGCAAATATAGCAGGACTGTAATGAGACGCCAATAAAACAGAAGAGGAAGTACTTACTTGTCAAAATCGGCGAAGAAACTTCACACCCATTACTCATCTCCAGACAACAGCGTCTGTTCTTCCTTCTTCATTCGGCCAATAGAATTCCTCATATTGGTTATGGATGAGGACCTGGATGAGGACAGGCCATTCAGCCCAACAAAGCTCACCAGTCCTGTCCACTTAGTCAAGTTTTGGAGGTCCCTCGTCCAGTCTTGAGGCCATTAAGAGCTGAATGAAAGCATCACCAGTCGATGAAAAATACCAACAAACTGTCTTTGATGCCCCTCCTTGGCCATTGAACAGCTGTGTCAACAAGTAGGTGACCTTTGGATAGTTTGGTAGCTCTGGTCCTTAACATTTGTGATGACCAGAAGAATATCCTCAAGATGGATGTTGAAAGCAAGTGCAGGATATGCCAGTAATGCGAAGAGCGTACCACTCATGTTGCTTGACACTAAAGGAATACACTCACCGAATGATCACCAGCCTGAAGACTTCACCGAGATGGAGAACGTCACTAATACGACCAATATGGCTGTGAACACCAATTGTTAAAACCAATCGGACGTCATTCATAATCAGAGTACTTGGAGATGATCAGCTTGGTCTACAAAATATCTTAATGAACTGCTGTCCATGTGCAGAAAATAACCCTCTTCAGAACGACACCAGTACTTCATGAAAGATACTGATGGGCAAGCAGACAGAACCTAAAGGTCCTGACCCAATGGGTCCCCCATATATTGACAACATGGCTTGTACTGTAATGGTTCCAATGCCATGTTTGAGGGTTTGGTTTCCATGACAGACGCAAAAGGCAATGACTGCTCGTCGATGCAGCTGCTCCAGATGGTGCAAAACTCCAAGTCAAAGAGGTAGAAAAGCTCAAATTGAGATCTTGTGCAAGTGGAACACCAAGGTTTGCGTGATTCCAGTCATGATCTGGAGCTGCTCGACTTGCTCTACAAGTAAAAATATCCTGATGAACTGCCAGGTAAAATGAGTGCCAGCTCAGGTGCAGAAGACCACCCTCTTCAGAATGACGCACATACTTCATGAACGATACCAATGGGCATGCAGACAGAATCTAAAGGTCCTGACCCAATGGGTTCCCCCATCTTTTGACAACATGGATTGTACTTTAATGGTTCCAATAACATGTTTGCACGTTTCAATCAGTGAACTACTAATAAACATTTTCTGCTGTCCCACTCGCGGACAAATCATCTCCATTGTTATTTGCTGTCAGCTTTAGAAGCGCATTTCTATACAGAGGGGCTCCGTGTAAACTAAAGGTGAGGAGGTCTTGTTGTGGTGTGAAATTTTGCATATAAGTTGATAAATATTTTGTATGTCTTTATTTGTAACTTATAACACTAATGTATATCATTGATAAGAACAGTAATGGTTAGATGGTTAAGAGCCATCCCCCATTTTGTTGGCTTGAGTCCCTTTTTAATTTTCCGACAGAGTTGGGTGAAGTGCTTCAAACCAGTCGGGCCAGTGAGTCTCTACAGGACTCTCTCAGTCACCCGCCGCATGGAGGCCAACTATCTAGCTATTATTAATTATTATTATTATATTAGTTTTATTTTTTTCTCCAGCCGTCTGGAGTTTTTTGTTTTTTCTGTCCCCCCTGGTCATTGAGCCTTATTCTTATTCTTTGTTAATTAATGTTGATTTATTTTGTTTTCTTATTGTGTCTTTTATTTTTCTATTCTTTATTATGTAAAGCACTTTGAGCTACTCTTTGTATGAAAATGTGCTATAGAAATAAATGTTGTTGTTGTAGCTGGCAAACTTCACCTTGACAAATGGCATTGGGGGCAGATGTGAAGGTATTGTGTGCCCCTTGGTCTGAAGTATGGCTGTTTGGAATTGGCTTGTATCGGAACCTGCTATTGGCTGTAGGGTGTGGACAGAGAGTCTAGAAATGTGCTTGCTTTATATAAACCGCTCACCCACCGTGAACTGAAAAGGACAACACAATGAAGAGCACAACTCGGCAGGCATATTGAGAGGGGCATGCGGCCTGTTCTGAGGAGAGCTGACCACAAATGAGGACTTTAAGTAACTAATAAGTGTGTGTGTGCCACCTGAAACTACACGTCAGCATTTATCAGGTGGTATGGTTGCCAATTTTCAAATGTACTTTGCTTATTGTTATTATTTATGAATATTATCAATAATACATTATTTAAATTGTAACTTAACACCTGCTTGTCTTTTACTACATCTAATTGCCTGAGGTTATAAATGTAGAAGGGAAGGTGGGGAGAAATTATAAAGTACAATACCTGACAAAGAGTGGCGAGTCTGTGAGATATGAGATATTCTGATGAAAGCTACACGTTAATAATACAAAAGGGGAAAGCAGAGGGATAGATAGATAGATAGATAGATAGATAGATAGATAGATAGATAGATAGATAGATAGATAGATAGATAGATAGTGAAAGGCACTATATAATACATAGATAGATAGATAGATAGATAGATAGATAGATAGTGAAAGGAACTATATAATAGATAGATAGATAGATAGATAGATAGATAGATAGATAGATAGATAGATAGATAGATAGATAGATAGATAGATAGATAGATAGATAGATAGTGAAAGGCACTATATAATAGATAGATAGATAGATAGATAGATAGATAGTGAAAAGCACTATATAATACATAGATAAATAGATAGATAGATAGATAGATAGATAGATAGATAGATAGATAGATAGATAGGCACTATATAATAGATAGATAGATAGATAGATAGATAGATAGATAGATAGATAGATAGTGAAAGGCACTATATAATACATAGATAGATAGATATTTTTTTTATTTTTAAAAAGACCTTTATTGTGAACATAAAATTTGAAAATATTAATAATATACACAGTCAAAAACCAAACAAGCCCAATTTTCAGAATATAACAAAAGAGCCAAAAATATCAGACCACCACTACTCCCCCTTTACACTTCTCCTACTCCACACATTAATAAGAAAATCAAAAAGTTAATATTTCATTATAACACAAAGACCACCACTACTCCCCCTTTACACTCCTCCTACTCCACACACTAATAAAAGCATGTTGTTGATGCCCACCACTTTTTTATTCCCAGTTGAGCACCAGTTCGCCCCCCTCCACAGCACACAATACCTGATAGTCAGTACATCATCCTAAGAAAACAAAATACAAATACAGTAAACTAAACTAATGTCTCATACATTCATTTTTAGTTCTCCATCCTCAATTGAGCAAAGCACCCCTTTAATTCCCCACACATTTTTAAATAACTCTAATGTATTCATCAATCTATGATACGTATATTCCATTATTATTCTAGATCGTACATTTATCTTTAAAATCAAGACAGCATCAGCAGCCCCTGTCCCAGATTGTTTATTATTTCGACTCTTTAAAATTGCTAGTTTGGCTTCACCCAATAGATAATTTAATAACTGAGCTTTTTGCCGATATTTTTTGTTGTATTTTGTACCATAAATGAACATGATATTATTAAATTTCCCCATTAACTTTTTACATAATTCACTAAAAAAACTGAAAAAAAACCTGAGTCTCATACATTGCAAGAATAAATGGAATATAGTTTCTTTTTGTCCACAAAATATACAATTATCATCCCCTTTCTGCTCAATTACTTTTAAAAAAGAATTTGTAGCGACAATCCCATGCAGAATTCTCCATTGCAGGTCAGCTCTTCTTTTCTTATATAGCTCCCTCCAAGCAGGTGCACTCCCACCATCCACCCCAGATTTTCTCTCCATGGCGTGTCACATATTGTTTTTAGTGTCGCCAAGTGTATAATTTTAATACAATATTTATAAAGGTCCCCCTTTGACAGAGACTTAAAGCTCACGACTTCCCCTTTATTGAATGTCACGATCGTATTGTCGGTGAGTGAGGACAGATCAACAGCAGGGCAGACCTCCATCTCCGTGTTTGTTGCTCTGATCGAGTTGTTCAGCCGATGATAATCTTTGGCCATGAATGATAAAAAACTCTGAACTATTCTGACCGACTTGACCCCCAGTATTGAAGATAGCTCTGTTGGGTCAATAAAAGACTTCTTGCTCTCATCGTAAATTTGGGACAGTGTAAGTATTTGATTTGTGATGAGTATTTTAACAAAACTATCGCTGAACAACAGAGGACATGAGAAAACAGAGTTGTAAACTAACGGCTCATCAGCCAACCAACCAGATGTAACAAAGTTTCTTTTAAAAACAAAGTGCCATGTTAATAGGACTCCCTTGTAAAAATGGGGTAGGCTGGACAGGTCCATTTTGTGAATGTTCATCACTAGAAGTTGTCTATCAAAACGTAAACCTCCCACTCGTCTGAAGAAACCCAATGCCAGCTCTCTCCAACTCAGAGGGTGAGAAACAAAAAAAACTTTCTGCAGAGCCTGAAGTCTAAATTGTGCAACTTTAGAGACAACGTCAATGAGCCCCTGACCCCCCTCTTCCAAAGGTAAAAAGATTACACTTTGTTTTATCCAGTGCAGGCCAACCCAAAAAAAATCAACCAGAAGTTTCTGGATTCTGTGTAAAAGTCCAGGAGGAGGGTCCCCACTCACAAGTTTGTGCCAAAGCATAGAAGCTATCAAATTGTTACACACAATCACTCGTCCCCTGTAAGACAGCTTGGTCACAATCCACCTCCATTTGTTCAGTCGCATTGTTACTTTATCTAAAAATCCTTCCCAATTACTTTTGTCCACCCCTCAGCACCCATTACCACCCCGAGATATCTAAAACACTTTCTGTCCCACTTAATTTCTAAGGGCAGATCTGGTGGTGAACTTGCAGTCCAGGATCCAAGTAAAAAGCGTACTTTTGGCCCAGTTGATTTTTGCTGAAGATATTCTCTCAAATATCTGTTGACATGAGATTAACATTTTAATGTCATCGTTTGACGTGACAAAAATGACGACATCATCAGCGTAAGCCAAATATTTAAAAGTAACATTTGGGCACATAGGAAAACTCACGCCCTGCAGTTTGTGACTTATCTGACGTAAAAACGGTTCGATTGACAAAGCGTAGAGCATTCCAGATAAGGCACAGCCCTGTCGTATTCCTCTCTTTACTGAGAACGGGGCACTCAAAGAACCATTGACTTTTAGGACACCAAATATATTAGTATACAAGAGCCTGATCATATTTATAAAATATTCCCCAAATCCAAAGCTTTTCAGCGTATAAAACAAGTATCGATGATCTACTCGATCAAAAGCCTTTTCCTGGTCTAGAGACAGAATCCCCAAATCAACCCCGCACAGATTACAGGCTGAGATAACATCCCTCAATACAAATATATTATCATGGATTGAGCGGTCAGGCACACAGTACGATTGACACGGGTGAATTATGGAGTCCATCACATTCCTCAGGCGGTTGGCCAAGGCCCTTGAAAAGATTTTGTAATCCGTGCACAATAGGCTCACAGGGCCAGTTTTGATTTGGCACAAGTCCCCTTTTTTCGGTAGCAGAACAATGACCGCCCTCCTGCAGCTCAGTGGTAGTTCACCAACCTTTACACTCTCCAGAAAAACTGAAAGCATGTCCGGTCCCAGCAAATGCCAGAACTGCTTATAAAATTCTGTTGGAATCCCATCAATCCCCGGAGTCTTTCCAACATTCAGATTAGAAAGTGAGTCAGAGAGTTCTTGAAGACTGATCTCGGTATCCAGATGTAATCGGAACTTTTCTGAAATTGTTGGCAAACCTTCCAAAAACTCGGACATGGCAGCTTCATCAATGCTTTCATCCTTAAACAAATTTTGTAAAAGAGACAGCAAAGTCTCTTATCTCCCCTGTAGTGCACAGTTCTTGGCCGTCGGTGTCACGGAGCATATGAATTGTCTTACTCTGTGCTTCCTTCTTTTCTAGACTAAAAAAAAACCTTGTGGGTGCGTCCAGGTGATTGAGATTCTGGAAGCGAGACCTCACTAAAGCTCCCTTAGCCTGCAACTCCAGAAGCTGAGACAGTGAATGTTTCTTAGCTGTTAAAATCTCAAAATTGTCTTTATCAAAACTGTTCTGAAGAGTGGCGTGTAGTTCAGTGATGTCCTCCTCCAGGCTTTTCATATGCTCCACACTCCTCTTCGTCACTTGCTGGGTGTATTGTTGGCAGAAAGCTTTAATCTGAACTTTTGAGACATCCCACCATTGTCTGAGGGAAGTGAATTTGGATTTAGTGAGGGTCCATTGCTGCCAGAAAACTCAAAGCACTGAAGGAAGTTTGAATCATCCAACAGGGAAACATTGAATTGCCAGAAAGACTTAAAGAAAGGTTTTTGAAAAGGTGAGCTTTAAAGCCACCAGAGAGTGATCAGAAAGACCGAAAGGACAGATATAAGTAGTAGTGACTGAATTTAAAAGATGCCTTGAACAGTAAAACCGGTCTAACCGTGCCATAGAAATGCGGCCACCCCCCCCTTTGACCCAGGTGTATTGTCTATCTGTAGGGAATTTAATCCGCCATACATCTACCAGATCTGACTGCTGTAACAAAGTATTTAATACTCTGACAGAAGCTGGATGTGGCTCAGTACCATTTCGATCAAGCTGAGCGTTATCAGTACAATTAAAATCCCCTCCCAGTAGAAGAATTTCCCCATTAATAAAAGATTCCACCACCCTTCTCAAAGAATCAAAGAAACAGATCCCTCTCGACCATTTGTTGGTGCATATGAATTAATTAACACGAGGTCTTGTTCCCCATCTTTAATCTGCACCACCAGCAGCGCCCAGCCACCACCTCACTAATATTAGTGATTTTAAATTCACAGTTTTAGAAATCATCACAGCTACCCCAGCACTGACATGAGATCCGTGACTAAGCACAGCCTGACCCCCCCATTCACGTAACCAGTCCTGTTCATTCTTAATATCAGTGTGTGTTTCCTGAAGTAGTGCAATGTGAAGGCCTTTTGCTCTAAATACTCAAAAACTGCAGCCCTTTTTGTCTCCCCTACACCCGTTCACATTCAGACTCCCAATATGAAAAGATTCCATTAATTCAAGACATAAGGGAGTAACCAATAAAATACATAACACAAATAAATAAAAGAAACGTAGGACTAAATCCATCCTGATTAAAGCAGTGATTTCCTAACCCTACTGATCAAATTCTTTAGTCTCACTGACTCTTTCTGGTCCATGCCAAGCTGCACGGCATTGCGCATCACCCTCTGTGCTGACACCAGGAAGAGCTGAACGTCTGGGAAGTGCTCCTCCACTTTAACCCCTCTCTTACCCTCAATAAATTCTAAAAAATACCGTATACTTGCGGTGCTGTATCCGCCTCCCAGTGTATATCTTGAAGAGGACTCGCTTCTCACGGAGGTGTCAGTGTCACTACCCTCATCCTCTCTGTCGCCCACGTCACAGTCACTGTAACTCTTGAACAAGTTGCTGCGTTCACTGGATGGCTCGCTGGACACAAGGCTTTTCTTTGCCGACTTAGTATTCTCTGATTTAATCTTTCGTTTGTGACGGGCACTTTGAAAATCTCATCCCTCTCGCTCACACTTGCACTCCCACTCTCCACTTCACACACCTCATCCATCGGCCTCTCATTCATCTGCCTTTCCACGGCTTGCTCTGGGATAGGCTTTATCAGCACCGCGTCTTCAGCAGCCTGCACTTGTGCAGCTTCATCGGATGCCTGAGACTCGTTCACAGCGGAGGCAACTGGCGCAACTCCCTCGGAAAGAGTGTTCAATGTCGTCCCCTCACTGCTACTGGTCTCAGGCTCTGTGCTCACTTTACTCGCTGCACTTTCAGTTTCAGCCGCCATATCCTCGGCAACAAGAAGCGCGCTCTTCTCTGGAGCGTCTTTAGACAGAAAATTTTCGGGCCGATCATACACAACACCCGCTCCATCCAACCGCTCATTACACTCAGACCCATCCTTCTCCATATTCTCCACCTCACTTTCATACTCAGACTCGCAGTTTTCATCGTTAACCCCGTCCGTGTTCTCTTCGACCCGAGCGGAGCCGGCCGGCATCACTACGGGCTCATGTTTGCACTGTGCCGCCTTGTGTCCAGCTCTGCCACAGTTAAAGCAACGCATTGAATCAGAAGTTACAAATACTACATAATCATCGCCTTCCACCTTAAACCTGAGGGCCACGTTTAGATCTTCATTTATATTATTTAAAATCATATAAACTTGTCTCCGAAAGGAGACCACATGTTTTAACTCCTGCATTTTGCAGCCAAGGGGAATAAGCACTATATCAGACATAATCTGCCCATAACGTCTCAATTCCCTTAGTAAAATATCGTTTTTTAAGAAGGGTGGAACATTAGAGACAATAACTTTCTTCGCAGGCGCCGATAACGGCAGGACAGGAACTAATGCGCCATTTATAACAACCCCTTCTTCAACAAGTTTATTTACGAGGGACTCGTCGTTTAAAAAGACGACTACAGCCTTATTCATTCTGCTTGCTGATAGAACATTTTTATAACCAACTATTTTCCCTACTCCCACCACACAAGCTTCAGCAGAAACCTGAGGGTCCACCAGGACCTTAGCGCCATGGCGGCGTGAAAGACTTTCAAACGCCTTTGAAAACAAACCAGGAGCCCGGCCTTTGGACACGGCCATGGCGATAACCGCCAAAGCCGCGTCTTAACTGTAAAAACAAACTTATAAAAAAAACAACAACAACTCCAAAACAAATCTCTAAGAAAAGAAAAAAAAAAAAAAGAGAAAAAAAATGAGGCTTACACAGAGACGTCGACGCCCGTCGGCTTCCACCGACTCAAACACGCCCACCCCAGACAGCACTAATCGAGCAACACACAGACAGCAAGATAGATAGATAGATAGTGAAAGGCACTGTATAATACATACATAGATAGATAGATAGATAGTGAAAAGCACTATATAATAGATAGATAGATAGATAGATAGATAGATAGTGAAAGGCACTGTATAATACATAGATAGATAGTGAAAGGCACTGTATAATACATACATAGATAGATAGATAGATAGATAGTGAAAAGCACTATATAATACATAGATAGATAGATAGATAGATAGATAGATAGTGAAAGGCACTGTATAATAGATAGATAGATAGATAGATAGATAGTGAAAAGCACTATATAATACATAGATAGATAGATAGATAGATCATTTGGGTTTTTTCTTTTCCATTAAAGAAGCAAAAGGCAATGACTACTCTTCGATCGATGCAGCTGCTCCAGATGGTGCAAATGTCCAAGTCAAAGAGGAAGACGAGCTCAGTTTGACATCTTGCACCAGTGGAACACCAAGAGTTGTGTGATTCCGAATATAATGAGAGCACTTGAAGCTGCTTGACTTGGTCTACAAAACCAGGGGAAGGGAGAGCCGTCCAAGTGCGTACTTCATAAAGTCCTGACCATCGGACAATAAGACCAAAGGATCTCAGCGGGTTTCCAGTAAAAGGCAACCAACGGAAACTGAGAAAAAAATTATAAAAAGAAATAATAATAATAATAATAGGATACTGTGGTGGGCTGCCACCCTGCCTGGGGTTTGTTTCCTGCCTTGCGCTCTGTGTTGGCGGGGATTGGCTCCAGCAGACCCCTATGACCCAATAGTTAGGATATGGATGAATGGATGGATGGATGGATAATAAGATATAACAGGTTGATTAATGGATGGGTGGATGGATGGATAATAATAATCATTGTGATACTCTAAAACAACCTGGATAAACCTTGATGGACCACAGTGGCCCAAGAGCCATCAATTTGCTACAATTGCCCCCTGTTCTCAAACTGTGATATTAAACCAGTGTTTCTACTTGGTTGTTTTCACGTGACCTTTGACCTCCGGGTTGCCTGTCTTTGTTTTCCTTCTCTCGGCTCTGCGATGCTGCCTTCTCACGTACCCGCTGCACAATTTCTGGTCGTTCCTGTCTGAACTTTGGCTTTGCTCTTCTGTCTATTTTTTTCTCCGGTGGATTTTTTGGTCATCGGTAGGTAATAGAAAGTCAGCCAAGTGCTGCAAATAGTGTGTGACAAGGCCACACAAAGACCGGCCACCCAGAGCCATGGCCTCGAAGTTCATTTCGCTTTGATGGACCCCGGCGCCTGGCTGCACTCTAATTACAGGCCACGTGCTCTTCTTGTGCTCTCCTTTACGCAGTCCGTCTGAAAGGGTCCAAAGGTGGGCTTTCATCACAGGGGCAATTATACTGATGTCAGGTTGTATTAATGGTGCCGCAGTCCCCTAAGCAAATTCTGATTGGTGACAAAGAAGCCTGGGAATGCATGAAGGTGGGGTCCACTGAGAGAGAGAGAGAGAGTGAGAAGCCCACCAGACCAGTGAAGAAATTCAATAAGGGTCGGCAGTACAAGGCTGATCAGAAAACATTACATTCAGTCTAAGTGGTCCATTCTTAGTCATTCTTAATTCTTGGTAATCGCTCCATGACTAAAGCTTTATAAGTTTAAGAATCGGGGGCAAAGGATGAGAGGAACGAGGGGCCAACATAGGCAGGGAGAATATGAGGGAACTTAGGGTAGACGTGCACTGTGTGATTTTAGCCATCCGTCTCTTTTAATCTCAATTTAATGACTGGGCCCAAATCACAGACGTGTACTTCACTTGGGGTCACTTTATGGGCTCAAAAACCTGCATGATGCCACCAGACCAGGGGGTGGCACTGTCCTCTGACTCTTTCTCCTCTTTCCCTGCAGACCACCCGACGAACCCTCAGCCTAAAGTATTAACTGCGTGTAGGGATATTGCATGATGTGATTAGTGAGCAGCAGGATGGTTTCATGTCAGGGAAAGAGCACCACAGATGAGATGTTTGCGCTGAGGATGTTGATGGAGAAGTTTAGAGAAGAACAGAAGGAGTCGCATTGCGTCTTTGTGGACCTGAAGAAAGCAAATGACAGGGTGACTGAGAGGATTTGTGGTATTTGATGAGGAAGTCGGGAGTGGCAGAGAAGTACGTAAGAGTGGCACAGGATATGTACGAGGGGAGTGTGACCGTGATGGAGGTGGGATTACATCAGAGATCGGCACTGAGCCCCTCTCTTATTTGTAATGGTGATGGACAGACAAGATCAGACAGGAGTCCCCGTGGACTGTGATGTTTGCTGATGACGTTGTGATCTGAAGTGATAGTAGGGAGCAGACTGAGGAGACCCTGGAGAGGTGGAGATATGAGAGGAGAGGAACGAAGGTCAGTAGGACCACCAAGACAAAATACATGTGTGTGAATGAGAGGGAGGTCAGTGGAGTGGTGAGGATGAGGGAGTAGAGTTGGTGAATACTTGGAATCAACAGTACAGAGTAATGGGGATTGTGAAAGAGAAGTGAAGAAGAGAGTGCAGGCAGGGTGGAGTGGGTGGAGAAGAGTGAAAGGAGTGATTTGTGACAGCAAGAGTGACAGGGAAGGTCTACAGGACGGTAGTGAGACCAGATATGTTATATGTGCTGGAGACGGTGGCACAGGAGGCAGAGCTGGAGGTGGCAGAGTTAAAGATGCTAAAGAGTGAATTGGGTGTGACGAGGATGGACAGGATTAGAAATGAGGACATTAGAGGGTCAGCTCAGGTGGGACGGTTTGGAGACAAAGTCAGAGAGGTGAGATGGCGTTGGTTTGGACATGTGCAGAGGAGAGATGAGGGGTATAATGAGAGAAGGATGTTAAGGATGGAGCTGCTAGAGAAGAGGAGAAGAGGAAGGGCTAAGAGGAGGTGGTGAGAGAGGACATGCAGGTGATGAGGGTAACAGAACAAGATGACGAAGAAGAAGAGGAAGATAAGGAAGAAGATGATCCGCTGTGGTGACCGTAACGGGAGCAGCCGAAAGAAGAAGATGAAGAAGTGGTATTGCATGATGATGGGGGGTTTCTTTAGTGTAAATAGTTGGAATTTAGATTAATAATATTTCTTTTGTAAGTTGTAAAATTTAACAAACAAATGGATTTCTTTCTTTCCTTGTTATTGTTATCATCATCTTTTGTTTAATTTAGTAAATGTTTTAATTTAAGCTCTTTTGTATTTTGTGATAGTTAATAGTTTGTGAGTTTTACGTAAGGTTGGTTTGGAACTGCGGCGACTGTACATAACTGTGTAAGTTTAGTTATTCTAAGAAAATCCACAACAGGAAGGTATGAATACATCTTTATATCGGCTAGATGTGGGAGAAGAAACTCAGGGTCCCTTCCCAGGTTAATCCTTAGGCAGCAGTGGCACGGGGAGGTACAGGTAAAGAAATGTGGAGCGGTGAGGACGTCCCACGTGATCCAAACTGCAAGGACTGTTGAGTTGAGGACGAAGAGCTCAGTCCAGTCATGAACTGGCGCCAAAGTAAGACATTCACTGGTTGAAGAATGGCCGATAGCCAGGGACGTTGAGCCTTTCAATGTCTGAATATATTCTTGGAGACCAAAGGTAATATTTAGGTCTGAGCTAAGACATCACGCGTTGTTTGAGCCTATGATATTGTAAGTACCGTATATACTCGCGTATAAGTCGGGTCTTGAAACCCGAAAAATCGATCATAAAATCAGACCCCGACTTACACGCCCGTTCAAAATTATGAGACTTACAATTTTTTTTTTTTATATCTTCTTGCCTCCTCCAATCTCGCGTCAGTTTCTCAGACGCATCGAATTTTGCTGCCAGTTTCTTTTGCCACTTCAACGACTTTTAATTTAAAACCAGCTTCATATTTTCTTCTGATTGTAGATAAGGGATGTTCTTACGATAAAGGTGTATGAGGGCGAGAGATACAAAAAACACAAAACAAAGCAAACGTCGCTTCGGAAAAGTTTGGGTATCACCGTGTGGTCACGTAGGCACAACAGGGACAGAGAGGGGTCAGGAGCACCCGCTGATACAGCGCATTGCCGCACCCACCTAGAAGAACAAGGCCTCTCTCAGGTGGGCGTTAGCGTATCGTGATCTCTTGTACCAATAGCGTGAGTTTCCCGTATTCGACTTATACGACCGACATTATAAAATACCAGATATTATTAAAATCAAGTCCCGACTTATCTGCGAGTGAACTTAAAAGCGAGTAAATACGGTAAGTTTCTTGGATTACCAGGGAGTGACGGACTGGGCATGTGGTATTCATGTGGGTTAAAGTGTGTGGAGCATTGCCCGGGCACAGACAGGTAGACACCACACACGCTTTATTTACAATGTCTTACTATATAAAGTGCACACACAACCCACTTCACCCCAAAGTCCAGTCCTTCTTCCTCAATGCCTTTTCTTCAGGTCCGCCACCACTCCTCTCCTCCAAGCTCTGTCCTTCTACTCTCCCGACTCCAGTCATCGAATGGAGGGAGGCGGCCCCTTTAATACACACCTGGACGAGCTCCAGGTGCCTACTGATGAGTGTCCGCTGCCCCTTCCTGGTGTGGCAGAAGTGCCGACTGTGCACCCAGAAGCACTCCGGGTGTCCCTGGTCTTCTTCCCCCAGCACTTCTGGGTGTGGGCTCCACAGGCATTGGGGTGCCCTCTGGCGGTGACTATGGGTTGAGCTTCTAAGCTCTGTTCCCATGGTCCCCAAAGCCACCAGGGCGGTCACCCCCTGTAAGCCTTCCTCCGGTCATCCCAGCTGGGTACCACCCCCAGCCACTCGCCACAAGGGCTAGGAAGTAACGGTTTTTAATTGGATTTCATCCTCTCTCCACTGGCTATCAGACGTTAAAATCTTGTTGTTTGCTTTTAAAGCCTCTCATGGCGTCGCTCCATGATACATCTGTACCCTCCTTCACCCCTGATGTGGCACCGAGGGCATTGAGGTCATCTGGACAACGACTCAGAGATCTCGGCTGAGGTCGAGGGGAGAGGTGGCCCTCTCTCAGTGGTTACTCCACGGCTTTGGAATGACTGGCCTTTCCACATCAGGTCTTCATCCTCTATCGAGGTTTTTAACACCTGCTTGTTTTCTTCCACCTTTCAAAGGGATTGTGGCAGATGTTATAATCGGTTGCTTCACTAATCTGCTTCTGCACGATGGTTTACATTGTGTTTATTTCAATTCTTCTTTGTACAACCTCTGTCGTTTGAAATGTGCTGAAATTAAATCTAATCTACACTCACCTAAAGGATTATTAGGACCACCATACTAATCCGGTGTTTGACCCGCTGTGACGATGTGGGTTCTGGCTCCACGCTCCCTTTGATGTTTGGGAACCCTTGAACCCCACACCGTCGATAATGTTACCGAGTGAGCTAGTCAGTGAAGGCAAATAATTGAGCATCGGAGCAAGGGGATGGTTAAAAGTGAAACAGTGCTTTTATTTAAAAACAGTCAACAAAATAAACAGTGTTCATGTAAAGTGCAGTTCTTTCTTCATCAAATAAATAATCCATAAAAATAACACGTGGAGGTTAAAACCATTGGAAAAAACAATCCTTTAAAACCAGAGGTTAAAATCTTCTCTAGGAAGCAGTCTTAAAAACAACAGCAACAAATCCGGTGCATCGTTTATTAGCGTCTCACCTGCTTATCCCGTTTGGGCCAAGCAGCAGGCAAGACGCTCTCTGCAGCTGCCCTCCTCTACACTTTCGCGAGACTGGAGACCTCCCAATCCCTGGCTTCGGTTTGGCTCTCATCCCAGTCCCCGAGACTTGATGTCCACCAATGACCAGGACGCACACACTGGGGACTCCACCACCAAGCCTCCCGACTTCCGCTGCCTTTCCACGGCCTTCTGCGGCTCGTCGCTTTCCTCTAGGCACTCCCGCTACCTGGTCACTCAGCGGGAGCAACCTCAACTCAAACGTCTGGGTGTTGGCCTAACACCCAGCTTCCATACAGCTGCCCTCGAGCGCTCGATCGCGCTCACCACACGCACGCACCGCGTGTCTGTCTCTCCTGCACCTCATGCTTCCTCGCTCCCTGTAACCTCCGTCCTCTTTTCCTTTCTTTCCTTTTCCTTTTCTCTCCGATCGTTTCCTTTCACCCCCTCAACCGACTTGCGCTTCTTTTTTATAACGTGAGGGGCCATCACAGCTGTAGCATTAGCCACGGGAGCAATCACGAATGTGGGCAGTTCCTCACCTGTGCACACGGTCAGAAACACCCACATCGACGACTGCCCCGCGGCTCGCTACAACATCGCCCCCCCTCACGAAGCCGCCTCGGGTGTGGTGATTATTTAAAAATGGCCTTTGCTCAGTGAGCTGTAGATCCATAACACCACACCCCCTTTCGCCGTCAGAACTGCCTTAATTCTACGTGGCGTTGATTCAACAAGGTGCTGAAAGCATTCTTTACAAATGTTGGCCCATATTGATAGGATAGCATCTTGCAGTTGATGGAGATTTGTGGGATACACATCCAGGGCACGAAGCTCCCGTTCCACCACATCCCAAAGATGCTCTACTGGGTTGAGATCTGGTGACTGTGGGGGCCATTTTAGTACAGTGAACTCATTGTCATGTTCAAGAAACCAATTTGAAATGATTCGAGCTTTGTGACATGGTGCATTATCCTGCTGGAAGTAGCCATCAGAGGATGGGTACATGGTGGTCATGAAGGGATGGACATGATCAGAAACAATGCTCAGGTAGCCCGTGGCATTTAAATGATGCCCAATTGGCACTAAGGGGCCTAAAGTGTGCCAAGAAAACATCCCCCACACCATTACACCACCACCACCAGCCTGCACAGTGGTAACAAGGCATGATGGATCCATGTTCTCATTCTGTTTACGCCACATTCTGACTCGAGACAGAAATCGAGACTCATCAGACCAGGCGACATTTTTCCAGTCTTCAACTGTCCAATTTTGGTGAGCTCGTGCAAATTGTAGCCTCTTTTTCCTTTTTGTAGTGGAGATGAGTGGTACCCGGTGGGGTCTTCTGCTGTTGTAGCCCATCCGCCTCAAGGTTGTGCGTGTTGTGGCTTCACAAATGCTTTGCTGCATACCTCGGTTGTAACAAGTGGTTATTTCAGTCAAAGTTGCTCTTCTATCAGCTTGAATCAGTCGACCCATTCTCCTCTGACCTCTAGCATCAACAAGGCATTTTCGCCCACAGGACTGCCGCATACTGGATGTTTTTCCCTTTTCACACCATTCTTTGTAAACCCTAGAAATGGTTGTGCGTGAAAATCCCAGTAACGGAGCAGATTGTGAAATACTCAGACCGGCCCGTCTGGCACCAACAACCATGCCACGCTCAAAACTGCTTCAATCCCCTTTCTTTGCCATTCTGACATTCAGTTTGGAGTTCAGGAGATTGTCTTGACCAGGACCACACCCCTAAATACATTGAAGCAACTGCCATGTGATTGGTTGATTAGATGATTACATTAATGAGAAATTGAACAGGTGTTCCTAATAATCCTTTAGGTGAGTGTAGATGTGCACATGTGTGTGACAGCAGACACTCCTTCTGAAAGCCATTGAGTCTTTGAGCTTATTAGGAGACGCTTGTAATTACGTCTTCTGCATGTATTTTGATTTTATTTGGAGTTCTTACTTATAAATCATCCAAATGAGCTGTTAGTTTGCTGATTTGTCCAGGGCTGTCTTAACGTATGGGTACAATGGGACCTGGCCGGGGAGAGTGGGGGTCCCACGATGTTTCTGATGCCAATGTGTGTTTCTGTTTTGCTATCAAAATAGGGGGCCCAATGCTCTACAATGGGGGCCTATGATGCTGGTAAGACGGCCCAGGGCTTGTCTTGAATTTCAAAACATCTTCTTTTGTTCTTTCTTGGTCTTCTTTGCTTAAGCAGTGCCATTGGTACGTACCACTAGACTGTGATCGTCATTTTTGTAATGTTACCAGAAGTGACGCTATAAATATGGCAGCACTCACATTCCGTGGTGGCCCTCGGTAGGCACAGAAACTCTTCAGTGCCCGTGAGCTTTATATTCAAGCAGCCCTGTAGGCAGAGGTTCTGATGTTCTGCTTTCAACTTCCATTCAGCGTTGTGACTCTTCAGTTTGATTTTGCCCTTTTTGCTCCTCTTACTTGGCTCCAGTGTTTGGTCCCTTGCTAGTCTTTTCAGCAACATTTCTAGCTTCTTTATCATCTCCTGCTCATTTTCTTGCTTACCGAAAGGAGAACATCACATTAAAACATTAGAACAATCTGGACGAGAACAGGCCCAGCAAAATTCATCAGTTCCATCCATTTAATTCGTTGAAAATAACATCAGGTCCAGTTTTGAAGGTCCATAATGTCCTCCTGTCTACATACTTGATCACTCATTTCATGTGTCTGTGATTCTCTGTGTTTCCTAATGTTTGTGTGACATTACCCCTTCAGAGGTTTCCAGCTGTGTTCTTGATGAACTCATTTTAAAGTCACCATCTCAATCCACGGCACTAACTCCCTTCATCATGTTAAACACTTCAGTCAGGTCTCCTCTTCATCTCTCTAAAGGCTCAGCTCTTTTAATCTTTCCTCATAACTCATCCCCTGTAGCCCTGAATCAGCCAAGTCGCTCTTCTCTGGACCACCTCTAGTGCTGCTGTGTCTTTATGGAGACCAAAACTGCACCCAATACTCCAGATGAGGCCTCACCAGTGTGTTATAAAGACTTGAGCAGAACCTCCTGTGACTTGTACTCCACACATCAAGGCGCTATATAACCTGACACTCTGCTAGCCTTCTTAATGGCTTCTGAACACTGTCTGGTAGAGTAGAGTCCACTATGACTCCTCAATCCTTCTCATGAGGTGTACTTTCAATTTCTTCTCATTTTAAAGTCACCGTCTCGATCCACTGCACTGATGCCCTTCATCATTTTAAACACTTCAGTCAAGTCTCCTCTTCATCTCCTGTAAAGGCTCAGCTCTTTGAATCTTCACTCATAACTCATCCCCAGTAGCCCCCCGTAACCAGCCTAGTTGCTCTTCTCTGGACCTTCTCTTGTGCTGTTATGTCTTTATGGAGACCCAAACTGCACTCGGTACTCCAGATGAGGTCTCACCAGTGTGTTATAAAGCTTGAGCAGAACCTCCTATGACTTGTACTCCACACATCAAGGCGCTATATAACCTGACACTCTGCTAGCCTTCTTAATGGCTTCTGCACACTGTCTGGCAGTTGATTGTGTCAAGTCCACTACGACTCCCAAATCCTTCTCCTGAGGCGTACTTTTGATTTTCAGACCTCCCACTCCCAATTTGCTCCTTGCATGTCATAACAGCTAAAAGCTCAACCTGCATGAGGTACCACTCCAACAGATGGTGCAGATTCTCCCACCCATTGCTTCCATTGAATCTGTGGATCAGCCGCCTGGATGTTTTTTAGTATCCTTGCACTCATTTCCGGTAGTGGGGCTTGAAGAACTGACCACAGTCATTTCACGTTTCTATATTTTCTTTCTGACGCTCTTGTTTTGATCCCAATGTTGAACGACTGGCTGTAATTTAGCAATTAGCTCCTGTCTTTTCTTTTGATTCCTGGCTCGGCTATTTTGTGTTTCTTTCATTGTGTCCTTATGTGCTCTTTGAAGTCCACTGCCATGCTCGTCACGTTGATTTGTTTTCCTACTTAGGCTTCCTGTGAGTTTTTTTTTTTTGTTCCCCTAGACCCCTGCCCCGGTCCACCAGTGCACTTGCAGGCCTGTGTAGGTACACACTGGCACATTTACCGGAGAGCTTTACCTCCAGCTGAAGAAAATTCATTTTTCACATGATAATAAAGATAATGATGCTGATTCAGGTGTAAGGTGCAAATCGCACTGAGTGTAATGTCAATTAAAATTTGTATAATAATATTCATAATTTGTTTTTATTTTTGTATTAATAAATGTTTGTTATTTGTCACTGAAGATATTTAAACGAAAATAACAGTTATTGTAAATCCCTTCCCATAGAGTGTCTTCTTCTGGCCAGTGGATTAGAGTGGGCCAGTAGTCGCCTTAATTACCTGAATGTCCTCTCTTTACTCTTTGTTTGAAGCTTCATTTCTTCATCCTGTGAAGCTGGATGGGTTAGATGTGGGAGGGCTGTGGCTGAGCTGTTTCATTGGTGACTCAGGGTGACAAGAAGTGGAGGCTGCAGCCCCCCAAATTCTCCATTCCAGAGATTTCTGTGACACTTTACAGTCGGAATGCTGGACCACGTCAGACCAGAGCCTCCCACCCGCCAGCCCACATTGCATGCTCATTGTGATTCAGGTTGTATCTACGACATAATAAAACACTGAGGTCTGTGTGGCCGCCGCCCTCCGAGCAATCTGATTGGTCAGTTTGACTTGAGTGACAAGTGCGGGTGTGCAAGACCCTTCAAAGGCGGCAGGTGTAAAAGTGGACAGGAAGCCAGAAGGTGACTTCCTAATGTTGAAGTCTGAGAAGCAGGATGAAGAGGTGAGGAGGCGCCAGTAAAGACGTAAGAGGAACGCGGAGGGAGTCGACTTCCAAGTGGACAACTGCTGAGAAGGGTGCTTCGAAAATAAAAAACGAGTCCGAGAAGCGGGTTTTATGGGAATGTGCCCAAGATGGAGGGCTGGTGAAGAGACGTCCAGACACTTGTGAATACTGAGAGAAGGCGCTGAAGGTACATGCAGGGCAAGAGAGAGCAAATATTTTAAGATTCTTCTGCTACCCGTGTGTGGCTACTTGTTATTATTTTGCCAACATTTGTTCTCTGCTCATCTCACCTCATTTACTTAAACCACTTTTCCTCTTGAGGTCTCCCGCTGACAGCAGGTCAGCCCAGACTTTTGTGTCCCCTGCTACAGGCGTTCCCAAGTTACTCTGCATGTCCTGGGTCTGCCACAGGGTCACCATGCAGTGGGACGTCCCCAATGCTGTTCCCCTAACGACACCCAAATCATCTCAAGTGGCTCCACTCAATCCGGAGGAGTGGCAACTCCACACTTCTGAGGCCCTCGCGAATGGCTGAGCTTCTCACCCTACCGTGGAGTACTAGAACCTCACTTCTGCTGTCTCACTCTGTTGGTTTTTCCCCACAGTTTAGGACCACAGGTGAGCACAGGTGTGTAGAGCGACCAGTAAACAGACTTCTGTCTTTAGACTCACCACTCACTTTTACCACCACAGACGGTGGAGTGTCTGAGAACAGCAGCCATCACCCCGATCCTCTTGTCAATTTTAAGTTCCTTACCTCCATCACGCATCAACAAGGTTTCCAGATACTTGAACTCCTCCATTGAGGGCAGTTGCCAAAAGAAAAGACGGAGAACAACCTGCTGTTTTCTGACCGAGAACTACAACCTCAGACTTGGAAGTGCTGATCCTCATCCCTACTACTTCACACCCAGCAGTGAATCGATTGAGTCTATGATGAAGATCGCAGCCAACAGAGGTGACATCATCTTCATAAAGTATTGATGCTGCCCCTAGCGCCCCCAGCTGGACAACCTCACATCCTCGGCTTGATTTGCTTGTTACTAACCCTCACCTATTCTGTTTCTCTTTTCGGTACTCGATTGTGGCACTTGGTGGCACTGCCCACCTGCCTGCCTAAGGTAAAGCCATCTCTGATGGAGGATCACAGAAATGGTTGGGTAGAGGGGTCCTTAATAATAATAATAATAATAATTCACATTTATATAGCACTTTTCTCACTACTCAAAGCCCTCAGTGATTGCAGGTTAAAGGCCTCACTCGAGGGCCCAACAGAGCAGAGTCCCTTTTGGCATTTATGGGATTCGAACCGGCAACCGTCTGAATGCCAGTGCAGATCCCTAACCTCAGAGGCACCACTCCGCCTTCCATTCTCAATCCTTTCATTGGATTGGCTGGCCCAGCTGTGGAATGGCCAATAAGGGGAGGCAGCTTGATGGTCTCAAGGTCTCCAGGACTCTGAACAAATCCAAAACCTGTTATGGGATGTCATCTACTGTTGAACTCTGCTCTGTCCTTGTAATATTTCTATTATATTGTACTGCGGATTCCTTGTGTTCTGCTCTGTGTATTATATTGTATTGTATTGACCTCCCCTTCTTTTTGACACCCACTGCACGCCCGACCTACCTGGAAAGGGGTCTCTCTTTGAACTGCCTTTCCAGAGGTTTCTTCAATTTTTTTTTCCCCTATAATGGTTTTTCGGGAGTTATTCCTTGTCTTCTTAGAGAGTCTCGGCTGGGGGGCTGTCAAGAGGCAGGACCTGTTAAAGCCCATTGCAGCACTTCTTGTGTGATTTTGGGTTATACAAACATAAAATTGTATTGCATTGTATTGTATATCCTGTCCATGAAAACCACAAAAAACACAGCATTGATGGAGTCCGATACCCACGATGCCATATATTCAACTCAACGTCAAGTATTGAGACTCGGCTCTCACTGCGTTCATATAGGGAATGAACAGGGTGCCAGACTGGACCTGTTACGCCATCTTCCTGTAGCACCTTCCACAACACCTGCCCAGGGTCACACTCACAGTGTACTGGGTTATCAGATTTCCATGGACCCTCCAGCAACTGTGCCAGGGAGTACAGCTGGTCTGCTCTTCCACAGTCGGCCAAAATCCACATTGTTCCTCCTCGTTGGCTCGGTCATCAGATGGAGGCCTCTTTCCAGCACCTTTGCTTAGACCTACAGACTGTAGATGGAATACACCCTCTGATCAGCCTTCTTAAATATGGTCTGCCACTATCACCTTCATCGTGGTAGCAGTGGTGAAAATCTAAGACCACCAAACTGGACCCCCAACTGCACCTTGACATCCAGACCATGAAAACCACAGACAGGATAAGAGACAAGAGAGGCCTGGCAGAGTTCCACACTCACTGAGAATGGTGCTGATGCTTTCCTGAGATTGCAGATACAGAAATTTATATTTATTATTATTATTATTATTATTATTATTATTATTATTATTATTATTATTATTATTATTATCCATCCATCCATCATCCCACCCACTATATCCTAACTACAGGGTCACGGGGGTCTGCTGGAGCCAATCCCAGCCAACACAGGGCGCAAGGCAGGAAACAAACCCCAGGCAGGGTGCCAGTCCACCACAGGGCACACACACCCACACACCAAGCACACACTAGGGACAATTTAGGATCGCCAATTCACCCAACCTGCATGTCTTTGGACTGTAGAAGGAAACCAACGCAGACACGGGGAGAACATGCAGGTCTCCTAACTGCGAAGCAGCAGTGCTACCCACTGCGCCACCATGCCACATTATTATTATTATTATTATTATTATTATTATTATTATTATTATTGTCCATCTATTCATCCATTATCCAACCCCCTATATCCTAACTACAGGGTCAATCCCAGCCAACACAGAGTGCAAGGCAGGAAACAAACCCCGGGCAGAGTGCCAACCCACCACATTATTATTATTATTATTATTATTATTATTATTATTAGAGAGCTGTTAATTATTATTATTATAATGACCTCGTGGGCACAGCCATCAGCAGTGTGTCTGTCTGCGGGGATAGTGTTGACCTTGTTGACTTACCTCGGCAGTGACATTCATGTGACTCTGGTGACTCTTCCTATGAAGTCAGCAGACAGACTGGGAGAGCACTGGGGGGTCATGACATCATAAAGGGGTGTGTGGCGCTCCCAATATCAATGCAAAGGGACGAAGGTCCAAGTCTTTAGAGTCCTGGTGCTTCCTGTTTGTGAGACATGGCCGCTATCCAGTGACCTGAGATGAAGACTGGACTCCTTCATGTGTGTCTCTTCAGAGAATCTTTGGGGACCGCTGGTGTGACTTTGTGGATTAAAGGCCAGAAGTCCACATGACCGTCATCATCAAATTCTTCCAAGAGATCCCAGAATACAATGAAGACTGGTTGAGGCCATTTATTTTAAGTAGAATGCCTAGAGTGTGCATTGGCTCCCACAGACCCCCGTGACCCTGTAGTTATGATATAGCGGGTTGGATAATGGATGGGTAGATGGATAAAGGGGGCTGGGTGGTCTCGTGGCCCCTGCAGATTTTTTTTTTCTCCAGCCGTCTGGAGTTTTTTTTTTTGTTTTGTTTTTGCTGTCCTCCCTGGCCATCGGACCTCACTCTTATTCTATGTTAATTAGTGTTCCCTAATTTTAATTCTTATTTATTTTGCCATCTTTTCTATTTCTTCATCATGTAAAGCACTTTGAGACTACATTATTTGTATGAAAATGTGCTATAGAAATCAATGTTGTTGTTGTTGTTGCTCACGGAGTCCCGAATGAGGCACATGATCTGCATTGTGAGGGAACGTCAGTTAAGCCATGTGGCACGAATACCCAAAGGGTGATCCTCATTGTTGAAGACCCGAGTGGCTGAACCAGGCCAAGGAGATGCCCACGTAACACCTGGCTGTGGCAGATAGAGGGTCATTCCAGAGGGTGGCTCTGGACTGCATGTATGCCTAGGGGGTTGCCAATCAGGATCCCAAGCTGTTTTGTCCAACGCGCTGTACCAGTTCATGCTCCCCTGACCTGACCTGCTGGAGGTTCTGCAGAGTAACCCTGGCCCAAGAATACATTTTTCTTCCATGGTCTAGAGATCTGGCCACTCTCCCCCAGAAAACATTTCAAGGGATTTTCCAAAGCAATGCTCTGTTCACTTCAAATAAAAAATGACTGGACTCATCCAACTAAATCTGTCAAGAGATTTTCTTTCTTTCTTTCTTTTCGTGTAATTGAGAATGAAGCAGGGAGTGGCGTCTTCTGGATCTGTCGTTGGTGTCTCCACAGCGCCCCCTGTCTGATCACCTTGTTGTAAACACAGGTGAGCTCTGGTTGGATTCTCTTATTCTAGGAGAGATATTTTATTTTATTTTAGTTTTTTTTTTTTTTTTACAACGATGAATTAATAAATGAAGAGTTTAGTTGCATTTCAAAGGTTGTCTAATAAAAGTACTAAAGGGTACGATAAGGTCACAGAGTCCGCTTAACAAGCCGCCCCTCGAGGCTCCGATCTCAACAGTCGCGCCGCGTTGTTCCGTCAGGCCCCGGGCAGAATGAGCGTCAAGCGGCAGTTTCAGCACCTGTGCCTGCTGGACAGCTCCATGGCTTCTGAAGGACGGGCGGCTGGCGGCGGCGTCTCTTTCACTTTGGTTTATGTGATTAAAATGTTTTCTGCTTGTATGTTTTCCAAGATTCCTCTCTCCGCTGAGTCTTTTAAAGTACTACAGGATTTTTTTCCCCCAAAAGCCTGCAGGGAGCTTATGAATATGCACGAGATCTCTTTCTCTCGCTCTCTTTTTTCGCGGGCAGTCAGATAGGAGCTCCGGCGTGGCTAATTGGCGACGCGTTACGGTGTACAAACACTTGAACCTGCACTCGGATTCTCGGAAGGAGCTTGTATTTGATTTGGAGTGACTAATGTAAAGACACTTTAAAACTTTGTTCAGACTCACGTTGAATCTCTGGGACTCGGGCACATGTAAGTGCTGGCCCCGGCGGATTTGTGCCACTTCTGCATTTTTATGCCTCGGGCACATTTGTTCTGTTCACTCGACATTTTCCCATTGAGACTGAAAGGAAGAAGAAGAAAAAAAAAAAAGCAGACGCTGCATTAGGACACTTGCCTGTCAGACGCTTATGTGAACTTAGTGTCCCGAATACACACACAAAAAAGAGCATCTTAAAAAAATTCAATTACATTTTAAGGTCATAAAGTATCCTTTAAAACCATTCCAGTATTTTACTTGGAGGCACGCGCGCTCATTCACTCACATACACAAAAACAAAAAGGAGCTCGCGCGCCGCTCGCAGAACAACACTGCCCCCTTTCGGCCAACAATTCGGCAGAAATGCAACGGAGGAAGACGCGTCCTGCTGCTTTTCTCATTTCGTATTTCACAGCACAGCTTGTTTGGATGCATTTACGGCGAGCGCTCACCTGCTGAACAGATGCAATAAAGTGTGAGATCTGCACTCGAGGGCGGCCTTAAAATCAGAAAGCTTTTACTGTCCGACACCCGCCAGCCTCCTCGTGGGAGTAAACTGCTTTAATGTGAAGTAGCCCGTGGTCAAGATATGTACGTGTGGACATAAACTGGACATTGCGCAGTGGGAGCAAATTGTGCAGAAATCGATATGGTGAGGTCAGGAAACGCATTTACTTCTATGGCGGACACGTTAATCCGAGGCGACTTACAACATTTGTGACACGACTAGTGACATGGGTTTTTCCCCATTGGGGACACAGGCAGGTTAAGTTACTTGTTCAGGGTCACGCAGTGTCAGCAGTAGGAGTGGAACCCCTTGAAATCCAACGCCTTAACCACTGCATCACACTGCCTGTCTGTCTATTTGACTATCATGTATATAGCGCCTTACACTGTGATGAACTGGCACCTTGTCCCGGGTCTGTTCCTGCTTTGTGCCCTCTGCTAACTGGGATTGGCTCCAGCACCAAGTGACCCTATTCAAAACAAAGCGGTTAAGAAAATTATTGACTTATATAGTGTCTTACATCTCGACCCAGCTATCATATAGTGCCGTTCACATTTATTATGTACTGCCTTTCTATCTATCTATCTATCTATCTATCTATCTATCTATCTATCTATCTATCTATCTATCTATCTATCTATCTATCTATCTATCTATCTGTATTATCTGTCTGATGTCTTTATCTGAGGTGACTTATAATATCTGAGATTTAATTGGTGACACTTTTTTGTTTTTTGATAATTGGAGCACAGGCAGGTCATGTGACTTGCTCAGGGTCACACAGTATCACTGACAGGATTTGAACCCACAGCCTCAGGGTTTGAAGTTCAAAGCCACTTAACCCCCACACCCCTCTGCCTGCCTAAAAATGTGACACATGTGAACAAGCTTGACATGCCTTTGTCACATTCTCTGCCACATTCAGTGTCACATTTGTTGTCATTTGACCCCCAAGATTCCCCAGCACAGTTTCTAGCGATGGCCCAACACATACAGTCCACAATCAGCCAGAATGCTGGTTGATGAGAGTTTTTTCTGTTGACCAGAATAACATAAAAAATTCAGAGAAATGATGAATGCCAGCCGATAACATCAAAGGCGTCATGGCCTAGAATGAAGATTAGGACCCGTGGGATGTTAGGCAGCAATGGGATCTTCTTCTTATTATTTTTCTCCCTTCATCCACTTGCTTAATTTAATTCAATACAGGCTGATATGGAGACACAGCTTCATTTTATTGTACATATAACCTCAAAGCTACTTTGTCCAAGTCAGAGTCCCAAGGGAGCCTGAACTGGTCAGGATGTGAGTCCACTGCAGGGCCAGCTATGGCATTCACTGCCAGTTTAGAGTCACCAACGAGGCTGGTGTGCACATGTGAGGAAAATGGGGATAATGAAGGAGAAGCCACACAAACACAGGGAGAACCTGCACACTCCACAAGGATGGGCAACAATCACGTGGGAGATCTGAACCCTGACTTCTGGTGCCCGGAGGCTGTGACGCTAAACGTTGTACCACCAGGGATGCTTCCCATTCTTGAATTTGCCAGATTCATTGCAAAATATGGTGCTTGGGGGCCACAACCTTTGATAATTTAATTTTTATCATCCATCCATCTTGTGAACCTGCTGTAATCCTGAGTAGGGCCAAAGGGATGTTGGATTTAACCCAGTCAGCCTAGGGGGCAAGGCAGGAGCAACACCTGAAGAGGGCGCTAGTCCATAGCAGGGTATTATTATACTAATACTGTTGTTATTAGTGGTAGCAGTGATAGTAATACAGTAGCAGAAAGATTGCTAATTAATGTAAGTCACTTAATAGGGGGTCAGGGAGTGGGAGCATGTTATTATTATTATTATTATTATTATTATTATTATTATTATTATTATTATTATTATTATTATTATTATTTCCTTCCTGAAGCAGTGTAATCAGGATGGCATGATAATGCAGTGGCTAACACTGCTGCTTCACGAATCGACATAGATGTGGGTTCAAATCCACCACCTGGATGTTGTCTGTGCGGGGGGTGCGTGTTCTCCCCATGTCTCTCTGGTTTAGTGTTAGACCCGAGCGTCACTTGGGCTGTGAAAAAATTGCTAAAAGTGTTAGCCCGGATTAATGGTAGTAGAGATGACCAACTTGCGAAAGTGTTAGATCCGAGGAATACACGGGCCATAACAGCGTTAGTCCTGAGTGTCATTAGGTTAGTATGTGCGTCTCGGGAACTGCAGGTCTGACATTGTGATCAGCAGCACAGGAGCACCGCAGGGGACTGGACTTTCTCTGGTCCTGTTCAGCCAACATACATCAGACTTCAATACGACTCGGAGTCCTGCCACGTGCAAACGTTCGCTGACGACACTGCTATGGTGGGCTGCATCAGGAGTGGGCAGGACGAGGAGTACAGGAACCTAATCAAGGACTTTGTTAAATGGTGCGACTCAAACCACCTACACCTGAACACCAGCAAAACCAAGGAGCTGGTGGAGAATTTTAGGAGGACCAGGACTCTCATGGACCCCCTTGATCATCAGAGGTGACTGTGCAGAGGGTGCAGACCTATAAATACCTGGGAGTGCAGCTGGATGATAAACTGGACAGGACTGCAAATACTGATGGTCTGTGTAAGAGAGGACAGAGCCGACTATACTTCATTAGAAGACTGGCGTCCTTCAACATCTGCAATAAGATGCTGCAGATGTTCTACCAGACGGTTGTGGTGAGCGAACTCTTCTACGTGGTGGTGTGTATAAAGAAGAGGGACGCCTCACACCTGGACAAACTGGTGAGGAAGGCAGGCTCTATTGTAGGCACGGACCTGGACAGTTTGACATCCATGGCAGAGTGACGGGCGCTGAGCAGACTCCTGTCAATCATGGAGAATCCACTGAACAGGATCATCTCCAGACAGAGGAGCAGCTTCAGCGACAGACTGCTGTCACCATCCTGCTCCACTGACAGACTGAGGAGACCCCACACTATACGACTCAGGGGGTAAACGTTAACATTATACAAAGTTATTGTCTGTTATACCTGCATTGTTACCACTCTTTAATTTAATATTGTTTATCAGTGTGGTGCTGCTGGAGTATGTGAATTAATAAAGTATCTATCTATCTATCTATCTATCTATCTATCTATCTATCTATCTATCATATAGTGCCTTTCACTCTATCTATCTATCTATCTATCTATCTATCTATCTATCTATCTATTTATCTATCTATCTATCTATCTATCTATCATATAGTGCCTTTCATTCTTATCTATCTATCTATCTATTATATAGTGCCTTTCACTCTATCTATCTATCTATCTATCTATCTATCTATCTATCTATCTATCTATCTATCTATTATATAGTGCCTTTCATTCTATCTATCTATCTATCTATCTATCTATCTATCTATCTATCTATCTATCTATCTATCTATCTATCTATCTATCTATCTATCTATCTATCTATCTATTATATAGTGCCTTTCACATCTATCTATCTATCTATCTATCTATCTATCTATCTATCTATCTATCTATCTAGCTATCTATCTATCTATCTATCTATCTATCTATCTATCTATCTATCAGAGGGTGATGGTGTGAGGAACCTAATCAGAATTGCCGATGTTAAGAGTGGTGTTCCACAGGGTCCGTGCTAGGGCGCTGCTATTTTAATATATATAAATGATTTAGATAGGAATATAAGTAACAAGCTGGTTAAGTTTGCAGATGATACCAAGATAGGTGGATTAGCAGATAATTTGGAATCCGTTATATCATTACAGAAGGACTTGGATAGCATACAGGCTTGGGCAGATTTGTGGCAGATGAAATTTAATGTCAGTAAATGTAAAGTATTACACATAGGAAGTAAAAATATTAGGTTTGAATACACAATGGGCGGTCAAAAAATCGAGAGTACACCTTATGAGAAGGATTTAGGAGTCATAGTGGACTCCAAGCTATCAACTTCCAAACAGTGTTCAGAAGCCATTAAGAAGGCTAACAGAATGTTAGGTTATATAGCACGATCTGTGGAGTACAAGTCCAAGGAGGTTATGCTCAACCTTTATAATGCACTGGTGAGGCCTCATCTTGAGTACTGTGTGCAGTTTTGGTCTCCAGGCTACAAAAAGGACATAGCAGCACTAGAAAAGGTCCAGAGAAGAGCGACTAGGCTGATTCCAGGTCTACAGGGGTTGAATTATGAGGAAAGATTAAAAGAGCTGGGCCTTTACAGTTTAAGCAAAAGAAGATTAAGAGGTGACATGATTGAAGTGTTTAAAATTATGAAGGGAATTAGTACAGTGGATCGAGACTTGTATTTTAAAATGAGCTCATCAAGAACACGGGACACAGTTGGAAACTTGTTAAGGGTAAATTTCGCACAAACATTAGGAAGTTTTTCTTTACACAAAGAACGATAGACACTTGGAATAAGCTACCAAGTAGTGTGGTAGACAGTAAGACGTTAGGGACTTTCAAAACTCGACTTGATGTTTTCTTGGAGGAAGCAAGTGAATAGGACTGGCGAGCTTTGTTGGGCTGAATGGCCTGTTCTCGTCTAGATTGTTCTAATTAATTGTTCTAATTGACATACTGAAAATAAAAACTCAGCTCTGACCATACACTCTGACCTAGAATCCTTAACTGTGATTTATTTATCTGCATTTTATTCATTCTCTTTAATATTTGAAGTTTTAAAACCTTCAGAAAAATAATAGAATTCTATCATGCACACATGCTCACTGCTTCCTTACCCCAGTTTTTCTAATTTACAGTTTGGGCTCCTTAGCCCATCACATATCTGATCCACTCCTGAATCCTCCAGGTTATTTCTCCCAGCCACAACTCAGTGAGTCGTGAGTGTTCATCAGAGAGAACCGAGGAAAGAGCTCCACAGCATCCAGAGGTGAGACCACATGAATTAAGCCTGTGGAAATGATGAGAGAAAAGAGGTAAAGACACTGAGATTGAATGAGAGTGAGCATTAGAAGCACCAATGTTCGTCTGATAAACACTGACAAAAAATTCAATTCTGACCTCTCATATGAGACCGCAGACAGGTCCAAGCTCTTCACATCGTATATAAACTCCAGATTGTATTTTTTATTTATAGTTATAACAAACAATTTACAAAATTGTAAATGGGGACACAGTTGGAAACTTGTTAAGGGTAAATTTTACACAAAGAACGATAGACACTTGGAATAAGCTACCAAGTAGTGTGGTAGACAGTAAGACGTTGGGGACTTTCAAAACTGAACTTGTGGATAGGACTGGCGAGCTTTGTTGGGCTGAATGGCCTGTTCTCGTCTAGAGTGTTCTAATGTTCTAATGTTATCTATTATATAGTGCCTTTCATCATCTATCTATCTATCTATCTATCTATCTATCTATCTATCTATCTATCTATCTATCTATCTAGCTATCTATCTATCATATAGTGCCTTTCACTCTATCTATCTATCTATCTATCTATCTATCTATCTATCTATCTATCTATCTATCTATCTATCTATCTATCATATAGTGCCTTTCATTCTTATCTATCTATCTATCTATCTATTATATAGTGCCTTTCACTCTATCTATCTATCTATCTATCTATCTATCTATCTATCTATCTATCTATTATATAGTGCCTTTCACCCTATCTATCTATCTATCTATCTATCTATCTATCTATCTATCTATTATATAGTGCCTTTCACTCTATCTATCTATCTATCTATCTATCTATCTATCATATAGTGCCTTTCACTCTATCTATCTATCTATCTATCTATCTATCTATCTATCTATCTATCTTCCTATCTATTATATAGTGCCTTTCATTCTTATCTATCTATCTTTTATATAGTGCCTTTCACTCTATCTATCTATCTATCTATCTATCTATCTATCTATCTATCTATCTATCTATCTATCTATCTATCTATCTATTATATAGTGCCTTTCATTCTTATCTATCTATCTATCTATCTATCTATCTATTATCTATCTATCTATCTATCTATCTATCTATCTATCTATCTATCTATCTATCTATCTATCTATCTATCTATCTATTATATAGTGCCTTTCATTGCATCGCATTGTCAAGTTTGCGGATGACACAACCGCGGTCGGCCTCATCACCATTAATGACGAAGCCAGATTGGTCCAGTGCTCTTTCTGTATGTGCGTAAGACCAAAGAGATTGTGGTCAATTTCAGGAGAGGTCATTCACAGCACCCCCCACTGACCATCGATGGTGTGGCTGTGGAAAGGGTGAGCAGCACCACGTTCATCTCCGAGGACCTCTCCTGGTCAGATAACATCACATCACTGGCCAAGAAAGCTCAAAGCCGCCTCTACATCCTACACAATCTGAGGAGAGCACAGGTTCCACCCTCCATCATGCGCTCTTTCTATCGAGAGCATCCTGACCAGCTGCATCTCTGTGTGGTATGGCGGCTGCACTGCCTCCTGTAGGAAGTCCCTGCAACACACAGTGGATGCGGCCAGTAAGATCATTGGTGCCCCACTGCCCTCCCTCAAGGACATTTTCCTCACCCGTGGAGCCATCAGCATTGCTGGGTACCTCTTCCCACCCCTTACATGCCCTCTTCAGCGCCCTCCCCTCTGGCCCGCTCCACCAGACTGTCAAACAGCTTCATGCACCAAGCTGTCAGGATGCTGTCCACTAACACCCCCCTTGCCCCCTGCCCATGGACTATCTACCAAGTACCCTACTTCAGCTGGTATTATATAAAGACTCAATACTGCGTTACATCTGCTGATAACTGGCTGTCTTTTTGTACGTCTCATAAGCTGCATCTTCTCACATTTTACTGTAAGTGGCTTTTGCACTACTGATTATTGCACATTGTACTTAGGTTACTTTACAAGTTTTAATTTTATTTATCTTATATGTTATACTTAAATACTTATTTTTATATATTTCATATTTCATTGTACCATGAAGATGAGTATTTCAATTCTTCTCTATGTTCCGTGCATACAGCGAATTGACAATAAAAGGCTATTTGTTTGATTTGATTTCCCCATAAGAAAGAATGGAGACTCTGATGATTCGTTCCACAACCCAAAACTATTCATATAAAAATGACGAATACAAAATATAAAGTAAAAATACATGAAACAAATGAACCTGCACTTTACCTTTAAAAAGAATCATGGCTGGTGTGAGCGAGTTTCTAAACTCTTTTGGGATTCCACCCAACGGGGCGACATGCAGAGGAGCGTCCCGAAGCGACCGCAGGCTCCCAGCGCTGTAGCAGTTTGCCGTAAAAGCGAATCCGAAAAGATCATGGACACGCAATCAGCGCCTGCCATTGATGGGTGATGCAGGGCGCAGGATTACTTGGCCACTAACCTGACCCCCTGAGCCTGCCTGACTGCTGTGTCTGTGTATGGCAGGGTGGCAGATCCCGCTGCAATAAATAACCGCACTGTTCCTGTTTCAAGCTGAATGAAGATGGTGTCGCTAAAGTACTGAGACTCAGCTTCGTGTTTTGGGGTGCAAGATGGGGACTCGCATGTCACAGCACACACACGCGGTCACCATGCTATAGCAAACAGTATCCGCTCGTACGGATGTTCACTATATGAGTGAGGCACGGAGCCTGAGCCCAAGAATGGGAGACAATTACCCACAATCCCTCAGTGAGAGAGAGAAGAGCCATCAGCTCAGTTGTGATCACGTGACCCTCAGCAGACAAAGCGTATACGGACTACTCGTATCGCAAGACCTCGCTCGTTTATCAAATCAAAATTTAATTTAATCTTGCAAAACACTCGCAATCCAAGGTTCCACTGTATCTGCGTCATCATACTTTTTACACGTCTGTACTTTTAGTGTTTTGCACCTTTTACAGTCGAAACATGAGATTTCATAAAAATGTCTTTTTCCAAAACCAAACAATGCGACGCCATTTTTCTGAGAACAAAATGTAACGCCAAGGAGGCTCTGATGTTCCTTGTGCTTTGTGGGTGGAGCCACGGAGGCGGGGCCAACCTGACATCACTGACTGAGCAGATAATCAAAGGGAGGTCTCAGCAGCAGTGATGTCAGGGGGTGCCACCCACAGAATACACGAGACAGTAAACAATAAAGAAACTGAATACAAATAAAAATAATACAAGAAGTTAATGACAAAAGGTACTTTAACTCTTTGAGGGCGGATGTCGACTTTATAAATACACTGAAACTGACCACATATTGTTTATTACTTTAACTCTTTGAGGGCGGATGTCGACTTTTGTCGACAGGAGGGGCGGAGGGCGCATGTTGACTAAAGTCGACATCCAGGGGTAGAGGGCGACAATCAGCTGTTAATGGTGACAAACCTCACTGTCACGTCACAGGCATTCCCTCTCTGCTCGGAGGAATGTTAATCTCGTTGGCTCAGCGACTAATCCTTGCGTGTGCGTGAGTTGCGATATGTAAACTAATAGAAACAAAAGCAAGATGGCATCAACGTCTCATGCGGGAGCTGAGCGAGTTCAAAAAAGAAAATACTCGGCCGAAGAAACTTTGGATTATCGCGGAGTCGGACTCTGATTGGTCAGATTCCGATTTCTTTGATAGTGATCAGGAGGTCGAGGAAGAAATCGAGGAGCAGGCATCAGCCGATCGGAGACCAAACCGCAGCTCCCCGGCTGGCAGCTGAGCGCATTCGCAAGGTTCGCGTGGGAGGAATACCCAGAAATTGATCCTTGGGAGCCGAACTGGCTACCGGACTTTACAAGATGGCACGGCTTGCTGCTGGACACAACCGACTACACGCCGCTGGACTATTTCAGGCTGTTTTTTCCTGAGGCAGTTTTTCAACTGATAGCTGATGAGACAAACAGGTACGCAGAGCAACTTTTTGAATTGCAGGACGCGCTTGCTCCGCATTCTCGTTTTTCGAAGTGGAAACCCACAACCAAAGACGAGATGAAGGGCTTTGTGGCATTGCAGATAGAGATGGGACTGGACTGGCGATATAATTTCAGGGAGCACTGGTCCAAACGTACTTTGTCACCTGGTGGCTTTGGACAGGTTATGGCGCGTGATGATCGGTACAACGTGCTGCTGCAAAGCTTCATTCACTTTTGTGATAACCAGAAGCAAATCCCAAGGGCTGAGCCAGACTATAACCTCATGTGTAAAGTTCAGCCCCTGCTTGAGACACTAAACAATAAACAGAATAAAAACTATAAAAACATAGTAAGTACAATAAGTTAATGACAAATAAACACTCGCAGCAAAATAAAAAGCAATCCAACGTGAAAAGCCACACAAATGCATGTGGGCTATTTTAATTTTAGCGCCGTCTTATCGTGTCATAATTAAAAACACATCATTCAAATGATTGGTTGCTGTTCATTACGGCACTCGATTTCCATGAGAGTTTTAAAAAGATTCCTGGCCTTAACCCAATTAAAAGTCCTTGCTTTGTGATGGAGAGGACTTCACGGAGTGGTATGAACTTCCACACTTAACTCAATGCACCACAGCAGAGGTCCTCTTCCCTGCGTGCAGAAATAGCTAATGGGAGGTCTAAGCAGCAGTGACATCATAGTGGCCCCACCTCTTGTGGTACCGCCCCCAGGATACATGGAATACAGAAGAATACATGAAACATAGGAAGGAAATAGTTCAAATAAAAATAAATAAATAAATACATCTACTCTCTACATGTAAAATCCTAAGCCTAAAAGTGCAACAGTTTTGTACAACAATTTTATGTGACTTTTTTTTCACGCTTTAAATCAGGCTTATTTTAAAACGTACATAATATATGTTTGGTATCATTCTTTCCAGAATGTATTGAATTTGAATGTGATGTTGTTAGATTTTCAGAATCTTATTCCATTTTTCAATTATTACCTAAAATATCAAGAAAGTCGTGGTAAACTTTCCTTCACAGGAACAAATTAACCATCCATCCATTTTCCAACCCGCTGAATCTGAACACAGGGTCATGGGGGTCTGCTGGAGCCAATCCCAGCCAACACAGGGCACAAGGCAGGAACCAATCCTGGGCAGGGTGCCAACCCACCGCAGGACACACACACACACACACCAAGCACACACTAGGGACAATTTAGAATCGCCAATCCACCTAACCTGCATGTCTTTGGACTGTGGGAGGAAACCCACACAGACACGGGGAGAACATGCAAACTCCACGCAGGGAGGACCTGGGAAGGAAACCTGAGTCTCCTAACTGCGAGGCAGCAGCGCTACCACTGCGCCACCGTGCTGCCCTAGGAACAATCTATTAAAACAAAAATATCTATTCATAACACCAATGTTTGTATTTAGGTGAGTTAGCTAGCTGAAGGTTGAGGCACTGTCCCCCTAGTAAATAAATCAATTAATTAAATCCAGAAACAAATCCAAAAGAAACAGCCATAGTGACCACTGAGCCAACAACTAACTCCATGACCCGCTGCTGAGATCCTCTTCCCTGACTCAGTCAATAATCAGAGGGTGGTCTCAGCAGCTCTTGGTGTACCACCCACAGAATACATGGAACACTGGAAATCACATCAGACAGTAAATAATAAATATACAGAATACAAATATGTAGTAAGTACAATAAGTTAATGACAAATAATACTTTAAATTAAACAAAGAAGACCAAGAAAAGGAAATATAGACATAAATTAGGAAACACACCCTGACTGAAAAAACACCGGCCTGAGTTCCATTGTGGGCACTCGTGGGCCTTGTAGCCTGACATTTATCAAAGGTTATTTGTTCCAAAATGAATTGCAAACTTAACAAAAATTCATACATGCAATAAGTTAATAAATAATAACATTTTAAACAAAGAAGACACAGACAAAGAAAATAAATATAAACCAGGGAAGACTCCCTGGTTGAAAGATGACAGCCTGAGCCCCGTTTCGGGTCTTGAAGCCTGCCTTTTGAGTTTGGGGCCAGGCCGCCTAGGGTGAGGCCTTTTTCTGAGGCAGACCAATGAAGTCCTGGTCTACCTTCTGTGTTATTTTGAGGTCCACCCATCCCTTTTTTTATAGCAACACAGTGAAAAAATTCAATTAAAGGGAGTCAGGCTTTTAAGGAATTTTCTCAAAGATTCAAAAGAAAAATCTCCCAAAATCAAAATTTCTGAAAAATAAATGAACTGAACAAAATGATTCAGAATCCGGGCACACTTCCTAACAAGTCTGCTGAATGTTTTAGTGTTTTTCAATCTTCAGCTGTAAGCTTTTACAAATTCAAACCCGAACAGAGATAAATCAGCCGTAGCCATGAGTGGCCTCCCCCCCCATCGGTCCATGAAAGCTCCAGCGTGTCCCCCTGTTTGTCAGATCTCGAGGTCGGCAGCTCATTTCCCTTTACAGACAAACCTTTGAACCGTCGATCTCATTTACAGGCCTCAGCCGGACGTGCAGGATGTGAGCCGACGGCGATGTACGTAATCCTCACACAGATGACGGGGCAGCGCCTGTAAACACCTCGGACGCTCCTGAGCAAACAGCAGGCTGACGCAGACAATGAAACCCTCAAAGGCTGCCAAGGCTTTTAGCGCTCTTGAGTCTGGACACTGAAGTCGCATTATTGTCGCTTAGTCATTCTGGCTCCATTATGAGCGCTCTCGAGTTTACTATCGTTTTGTACAGAATTAATATTGCAGCAGCTCCAAAAGAGGCCAGTTTCTCTGATCCCTCATCAGACGGCCCCTTAAGACTCTCACTTAGCTTTTACTGAATGTCTAGTCATGAGACAGAGGAGCAAAGAAAGGATGATGGCTGGTGGGATGGGTGGTCTGGCGAGTAAAGGGACAGCCGGAAAGTTAGGGAGTTTTAGGGTAGAGCGAGCTGGCACAGGCAGCCTCCGGAGGAAAGACAGAACGGGGAGGCATATGGCAGCCTGGCAATTCATGGGCCACTAGAGGGCGTTGTAGTCAACAGGAAAGGGGAAAAAAATACATTGAGTTACGGATTTCAACGTGGCAATGAATGGGCCAATAGGAGGCAGTACAATGTGCAGAAAATGACAAAGAGTGACCCTGTGGCAGTGCCAGTGTGACAATTCAAGGGCCACTGGGGGCAGTAGGGCCTACAAGACAAAGAGGAAGAGGAGCTGCCAATTCTAATGAGCCAATTCCAGGATTACTAGGGGGCAGTACAGTGTCCAGGAAAAAAGAGAAAATATGAGTCTGTACGTGAAAGTGTGACAAAAATAGACAGTAGTACAGCCAACAAGAAAAATAGAATAAAAGTGAGCAACATATTTAAGTGTGGTGATTCAGGGGCCAACATGGGAAAGGCGCTATATAAATAAAATGTATTATCATTATTATTAGGGTGCAGAACACTCTTTAGGAAAAGGTGAAAGAAGAAGGTTGCATATTCCAGGGTGGCAATTCAGGAACCAATCGGGGTTGGTACAGCCAAATTATGATGTGGCAATTCAGAGGTCACTAGGGGGCAGTAGAGTCTCCAGGCAAAAGAGATAGAGACCTTGAAATACCAGTGCAGCAATACAAAGGAAAACGGCAGTTTAGCTATTCTGTGACAGCTGTGTGGTCATACTGGGGACACTAGTGGACAATTCAAAAGAAAAAGAGTAGGCCTGCATATGCCTGTCTATAAATTCAAGAGCCAATAAGGGGTATTAACAACCAGAGGGAAAAAAAAGGACCTGCAAATCCTGCTGTGGCAATTCATGGCTCACTAGGTGGCAGTATAGTCCCTGGTAAAAAGAGAAAGAGAACACCTGCATACAATTGTGTGGCTATGCTGGGTCCACTAGTGGGCAGTACAACCGCCAGGGAAATGAGACACAGAGAGAGAGAGAGAAGGAGGGAGGTGAGAGGGCAGACACCAGTTATGCCAATGCTTAGTCCACTAGGAGCAGTAAGGCCTATAGGAAAATGAGACAGAAGAAGAGAGAGTTATGGGAGGTATGAAAATGTGGGGGCATCTGGTGGGGGGGCAATACATCCCGCGGGAAAAAGAGAAAAAGAGGAGCTTCCTGTGTGCCTATGCCAGTGCATCACAGATGCCAGTAGGGGGCAACACAGCTTACATGAAAAAGAGAAAGAGAAGAACCAGTATATCAGTGGGGCAAAACAGGGTTCACAGGGGGTGGTCCAATCTCTAGGTTAAAAAATAAAGTCATGACCTGCATATGCCATTGTGGCTGAGTTGGAGGATCTCTGGGGTTGGTGATACAGTCTGCAAGGATCGCAAGGAAAAAGCGTGGAGCTGCTTATACCATATGCCAGTAGAGCAATGCAGTGTCCACCAGGGGTCAGTACAACCTGCAAAAGAAAGGGAAATAAATGAGGTGCCCAGTCTGGTAGGGGCCACTAGAGGGCAGTGCAACCTCCATGAAAATGAAACAGACAGACAGACAAACAGGGTAGGTGGGGGGTGTTCATACACTAGTTATGGCAATGCAGAAGCCACTAGGGGGCAGGATAACTTGAAAGAAAAAATAAATAAAGAGAGGATGTGGCTATGCTTGGGGAAGGAGTGTGGCTGATAGTGGTGCCCGGTGGTGCAGTGGCTAGCACGGGTTGCCTCACAGCTCAGGTGGCATTTTTTGGGCCACATTAATGGATCTAGCACACTTGACAGACACTTCTACAGCCCTCAGGGATGCTTCAAAGACCACCGCACCATTGTAACCCGCTCCAAACATGTTCAGCTTCTCCTTCCCCCGTTGACTCAAATGCATTTTGTTGAGTTCACAGAAAATTCCGAACATTTCTGCCGAACTTGAGATCGAGCAAACTCAGTGGGTTTCACTCATCTCTCCTCATGGGTCAGTTGTCCCTGCAGTGTTCTCGTTTCCCCTTTGGCTGTTGGTGCCCATCGCCAGCCTGAACTCTCCAGTTTAGTGATGAAGATGGACGGCTGGAGGCTCCTGATTCTCCATTGCCTGTTTTGCACTTCCTGTTCCAGCTTTTCCCAGTGAAGGTTATGTGGCACAAGTCAGAGAAGAGGTCTGAAAAGTCCATTTTCTCCATTAGAAGGCAAAGTAAGGAGCCCACCAGTCACGAGGCTGAGCAGCATCTCGATCTTCACCCACTGCTGAGAAGGACTGAACTAAATTTGAAGAAGTCACCAAGGAAGCCTACGTGTGCTCCTGACATTTGGTGGAAAAGAAGGACAGAGAGATCAGGTCTGACTACATGCTGGCCACAAATCCCTGGCCGCATGGTGCCTAGTGCTACCACTGGCCATGCCAGGCGCGTCGTCTGCATGTCCTGTGGGTGTCATATGGCAGCTTCTGCCTCTTCACCTTCATCTTCAAAGCTGTTCATTTCTGAGTTTGAGGTGCCGCCATTTTGATTTTCATTGCTTGGCCAGCAGGTGGCTGTGAGGGTCTCACTTAGCGATTAAATCTCTATGGCTGCATTTTGTCGCATGACAATGCTGTCAAAGGAAGTCACCATGTTCTAATGCCAATCATGATATCCCATTTTTCGATTTGACCTTCTGTGACAGTACATCTTCCTGGTGTGGCCACCAGGGGGCTCTGCAGCTCCCCAAACACCCACCACAAAGGCTCGGACACAAGTTCAGTAATGAAAGAAGGTTTATTGGTGGGAAACTCCTCTTCACGGTAAGCGTTTCTCACACCACAACATCACTCCACTTCTCATGCACAATGTCGTCTCTCAGCCTCTTCTGTTCTACCAGGAAGCATCCTGACTCAGGCTCCCCAATCGGATATCATGTGTCCAGAAACTGTGGCCTGGAAGCACTTCCGGGTGGCGTTGGTGCCTGACACAGCAGGGCTCCTCAGCACTACCTGACGGCACCCATGGAACCCAACAGGGCTGAGCCAGTGAACTCCAATTCCCAAGATGCATTGTGGGATTGGCACAACCCAGGTAGGCTGCCATCTAGTGTTCTAGTCCTGTCCTTCACAGTAGTCCTTACTGATATGACTGGTAAGGTGAGTTCATGTTAACGTTAGAGAAGTTCATCCGTCCATCCATCCGTCCATCTGTCTGTCCATCCATCCAGCCATCCATCTGTTTGTCCGTCCATTCATCCATCCAGCCATCCATCTCTTTGTCCGTCTGTTCGTCCATCCATCTCCCTAACCTGCTTCTCCAGAGCTGCTCACATTAATGTAAACTCAGCGTTGGCCCCACCATAATTTTACCCCATCACTGGCACAGAGGCCCCCTTAAAGTCTGTCAAGTGTTGTTTTGCCTTTAAATGAATAACCAGCAAGGGGAGCAGCCTGCCCGGGACAGAACATTCCAGAAAGCTCTTTCTGTGCCTGCCTGCTTCTCTTCCAAGTGCACAGGCTAATCGACGTCCGCTTATTCCTCCAAATCTTAACTGCATCTGCAACAGTTGTGCGCGCCATCTGTCTCATCCCTGATAAGGCAGCCCAGCACATCCCGTGGAGGATAGACAATGGGAGGAGAAGATCTGCTTGGAATAAATAAGCGCGCTGATATCTCGGTCCAAACGTTTGTAAACAGATGTGTGGATGTCATTGGAAAATCGGAAAACGTGAACGGCATGTGGATGAAGGTGACCCCACGGCAAATGGACACCGTCACGCTGGCGACAGACTCCATGGGACAAAGATCAAGGAGAAACATGTGGGTGGATTCAGCGAGGGGGCCAAGGACAGCAGTTGGTTAATCTTTTGGTCGAGTGGCATCTCTGGCTGGAGAGCCATTTAATAACAGACAGACGCCTCAGGATTACCAGAATGTCGGGCAGCGAACTGCTTCATGGAAACGAGCGAGACGGAGGACAGATGTGAAGGTTTTTCTTTATTTCTTTCTTCCAGACTTTGGTTCAGTCCCATTTTGTTTTTGGCATTCATCTCTTCAAAGAGAAATAAGCTGTGGAGATCTGAGGCAAACAAAACAGCACAAAATATTAAAGTGGCAGACACCTTGGCATGGCAGGCTGAGGAGCTCATCACCGCAGCACTGGGCACAGCACGGGTTTGTGTATGTGAAGTCACTGGGAGGGAGCTTCAGGGTCAGGAAAACGAGAAAGGAAGACCAACAGTTACCTTGGTGAAGGAAATTCATGTTCTCATCAAGTTATCACAGTATAGAGTGCAATCAGAGTGCCACGTGGCATCAGTGGGCATTCAGCTGGGGGTGAAGAGCCCTTTAGGGGGCCATCTGCAGTGGGCAGCCTTAGAGATCAGGAGACAATGAGGTTGGAAAAGAGCCCATTCGCAAAAAAAAAAGTGCAACTGAAGAGAAAAAAAAGGAACACAAACCTGGCACCTCGGGGGGGTTCACCACACGTCAGTACCCACCACATGAAAAACTGACGAGGTTCAACGCTGGCTTACAATGACCTCCAAAATAAACCACCAGAAACATTAGCACTGGATTACTTGAGCTTCAGTACAAAACTAAATGTCCCTAAAGTAGGATCTGCCTGTGACAATATAGTGCCTTTCACATTTAATGTCCCTGCCATTTGTCTTTCCTATTGGCGAGTTTAATGTACACAGAACTGTTTGTATTGTTCAGAATGTAAATCAGCCATTTGTCTGCTTTCTATACTATCTATCTATCTATCTATCTATCTATCTATCTATCTATCTATCTATCTATCTATCTATCTATCTATCTATCATATAATGTCTTTCACATCAATCTATCTATCTATCCATCTATCTATCTATCTATCTATCTATCTATCATGTTATATAGTGCCTTTCTATCTATCTATCTATCTATCTATCTATCTATCTATCTATCTATCTATCTATCTATCATATAGTGCCTTACTATCTATCTATCTATCTATCTATCTATCTATCTATCTATCTATCTATCTATCTATCTATCTATAATATAGTGCTTTTCAATCTATCAATCTATCTATCCATCTATTATATAGTGCCTTTCATGTCTTTCTATCTGTTACTATGTTATATAGCACCTTTCATATCTATCCATCATACAGGCACACAAATATGCAGTGAGGGTTCGAGAGGGTATGGGGTTTGGGTCGGTTGCGTCAGAACCGTTTTGGTGCCATTACTGAGGTCAAAAGGCTGCTATTGATACTGAAGTGAAAATTTCAGCACCAGCTCAACACGAGTCAGTCATGCAGGACTGCATTCCTCAGACTGAGGCTCCATCTCGCCTTCCAGGAAAACTCAAAGACATATCAGCCCGCTGGGAAGAGGAGGGGTTAAGCGGATGGTGGGCGTGGCTTAGGTGCCTTCTTGGAGCCACAGATGTTTGCTTTAGCAAAGAGCGTGGAGGAAATACCAGGAGATGGGCTGCCTTCATTTGTCATTATGCATGCATGCCTGAGGGTCTCCCGAAGGGCTCAGGTAAGCCACGCACTTCCACTGCTGAGCTGAAGGGGGCGCTGCCACAGACTGTATCTTTTGTTTCTTCCACAGTGTGGGACTGTTCCTTGGAGACGACGCCTGGCCCCGCTCTACCAGACATTGGAAGTCCTTTTTTCAGGAGTGGGCTAATATACAGTAAGCAGGGGGCTCAGTGATGGCAGTGGTGTCTTGACCATCCTGAGACCGCTGAGACAGAACTCTCTGCTCCATTTTGACTGTTAAAGATGTGTGAGGAGCACTGCACCTTATTCCTGTTGTTTGTGTCCCACAGGACTTTATTATTTTGCTTTGCCTTTTGTAAATGGTGCTGGGCTGGGCTGCTACCCTCTGCTCTCCAGGCACCTGTGAAGGATGAGGGTCTCTTATAAGTCTGGACCGCCACAGGGAACTGTAGCTCTCAATTTAGGCAGTCCATCCGTCAGGGAGGCTGATTGAATTCCATGTGCTGCTCCTCCATGTTCTGAACCCTGGACCTTCCTCGTTTCCAGTCCTTTTCTCTGTCTGTCACTTTTGTGTCAAAACAAAGATGAATGGCCCGAGTTTAAACGTCGCTCTGCCTGGTACTCCTGCACCAGTGTGCATATTTAATTATTCAAGCGCCTCTTCATAATTTATGCTGATTTGTTCTGAGTTGAGTCTGTGGCCCCCCCAGTCCACCCAGGACTCTGCCCGGCATGGCGCTGTCTCTCGTGTGACGCCTGAGCTCCGGAGCCGAGATGCCAGCTAATGCATAATGACGTTTGACATGACACCTTCTCATTTTCTTTCCTTGCTTGTCCTCACAAGTCCGAGGCGCAGTTCTGTTTGATTCTTTGATTGCTTGTTCGCCCGCTGGTGATGCTGATGGCGAGAGGCCAGTTGCGTCTCAAAGCCTCTCATTCTGCACTCAGGATATTTTATTGATCAGAACTGTGGGCTTCCTCGTCGTGGAGCTGCCCTGCTTCTCCTTCTTCTTGGTGTTTTTTTTTCTTTTTTTCCTTCCCCTTTCCTCCTCCTCCTTAAATCTTTCCCAGTTTGTGCATTGAAGGCCAACCCAAGCAGATGTTGTGTGTTTAATGTCATCAGCAACGGGACCAACAGGAGGAGACCATTCAGTCCATCAGGCTCATTTGCTTAGCTGTCCCAAAGTCTCCTCCAGATCCTCCTTGATGGTTCTCAAGGTTTCTAATTGAACTCCTTGGCTCGGCCCAATTCCCACAAGTGGTCCTGGCTTCAGGCCTAAATGCACTTGCCTTTCATTTCCACTGCTGATTCACTGATCTCGACTTTGCTGACGATGCAGTGATCTTCATGGAGTCAGTGGAGGCTCTGAGTGAGGACAGGGCCGTCTTACCGCATGGCCAGGTAGCCCATGAGCCCACGAGCATAAGGGCCTCATGCCATTCTATGTATGATGTGACCTGCTGAGTGGTTGTGTGGGTAGGGACCCCAGTGCACTGCTTTATGAGTGAGGAGTCGGAGGGTCAGCGCTAGTGAGGGTCTTGATAAAATCCAAAGAGCCAGGACTTTAATGACCTCTTGGGCACGGCCATCTGCAGTGTGTCTGTCTGTGGAGGGAGTGTCAGCCTCATCGAGACGTTTACTTACCTCAGCAGAGACTCAGGTGGGAGATTGGGAGAGCATGGGGGTGTCATGAGGTCACTGGAAAGGGGTGTGTGGCACAAAAAGATGAAGGTCCAAGTCTTTAGAGTCCTGGTGTGCCCTGTTTGCAAGACATGGACAATATCCAGTGATCTGAGATGAAGACTGGACTCCTTCACGTGTGTCTCATCAGAGAATCCTTGGATCCCACTGGTTTGACTTTGTGTTGCTCATGGAGTCCCACATAAGGCAAATGACCTGTATTGTGAGGGCACGTCAGTTATGACATTAGGGTCATGTGGCGCAATTACCTGAGGGTGATCCTCATTGTTGAGGACCTGAGTGGCTGTAACTGGCCAGGGGGACGCACACTTAACATTTCCACAGGGTGGGACTGCCTGGGGAGGTTGCCAGCTGGGATCCTGAGGTGTTTCGTCATGTGGTAGGTGCAGCAATACAACTCGGAGTCCTGCCAAGTTCGCTGACGACACTGCTATCGTGGGCCACAACAGGAGTGGGCAGGAGGACGAGTATAGGAACCTAATCAAGGACTCAAACCACTTACACCTGAACACCAGCAAAACCAACAAGCTGGTGGTGGATCTTAGGAGGACCAGGACTCACATGGACCTTGTGATCATCAGAGGTGACTGTGCAGAGGGTACAGACCTATAAATACCTGGGAGTGCAGCTGGATGATAAAATGGACTGGAGTGCCAATACTGATGATCTGTGCAAGAGAGGACAGAGCCGACTATACTTCATTAGAAGGCTGGCGTCCTTCAACATCTGCAATAAGATGAGGCAGATCAGACAGTTGTGGCGAGTTATTGTCTGTTATACCTTCATTGTTATCACTCTTTAATATTGTTCTTTATCAGTATGCTGCTGCTGGAGTATGTGAATTTCCCCTTGCAATTAATAAAGTATCTATCTATCTATCTATCTATCTATCTATCTATCTATCTATCTATCTATCTATCTATTATATAGTGCCTTTCACATCTATCTATCTATCTATCTATCTATCTATCTATCTATCTATCTATCTATCTATCTATCTACTTATCTATCATATAGTGCCTTTCACATTTATCTATCTATCTATCTATCTATCTATCTATCTATCTATCTATCTATCTATCTATCTATCTATTATATAGTGCCTTTTACATCTATAGTGGTGTGAAAAACTATTTGCCCCCTTCCTGATTTCTTATTCTTTTGCATGTTTGTCACACAAAACGTTTCTGATCATCAAACACATTTAACCATTAGTCAAATATAACACAAGTAAACACAAAATGCAGTTTTTAAATGATGGTTTTATTATTTAGGAGAAAAAAATCCAAACCTACATGGCCCTGTGTGAAAAGTAATTGCCCCTGAACCTAATAACTGGTTGGGCCACCCTTAGCAGCAATAACTGCAATCAAGCGCTTATGATAACTTGCAATGAGTCTTTACGGCGCTCTGGAGGAATTTTGGCCCACTCATCTTTGCAGAATTGTTGTAATTCAGCTTTATTTGAGAGTTTTCTAGCATGAAGCGCCTTTTTAAGGTCATGCCATAGCATCTCAATTGGATTCAGGTCAGGACTTTGACTAGGCCACTCCAAAGTCTTCATTTTGTTTTTCTTCAGCCATTCAGAGGTGGATTTGCTGGTGTGTTTTGGGTCATTGTCCTGTTGCAGCACCCAAGATCGCTTCAGCTTGAGTTGACGAACAGATGGCCGGACATTCTCCTTCAGGATTTTTTGGTAGACAGTAGAATTCATGGTTCCATCTATCACAGCAAGCCTTCCAGGTCCTGAAGCAGCAAAACAACCCCAGACCATCACACTACCACCACCATATTTTACTGTTGGTATGATGTTCTTTTCTGAAATGCTGTGTTCCTTTTACGCCAGATGTAACGGGACATTTGCCTTCCAAAAAGTTCAACTTTTGTCTCATCAGTCCACAAGGTATTTTCCCAAAAGTCTTGGCAATCATTGAGATGTTTCTTAGCAAAATTGAGACGAGCCCTAATGTTCTTTTGCTTAACAGTGGTTTGCATCTTGAAATCTGCCATGCAGGCCATTTTTGCCCAGTCTCTTTCTTATGGTGGAGTCGTGAACACTGACCTTAATTGAGGCAAGTGAGGCCTGCAGTTCTTTAGACGTTGTCCTGGGGTCTTTTGTGACCTCTCGGATGAGTCGCCTCTGCGCTCTTGGGGTCATTTTGGTCGGCCGGCCACTCCTGGGAAGGTTCACCACTGTTCCATGTTTTTGCCATTTGTGGATAATGGCTCTCACTGTGGTTCGCTGGAGTCCCAAAGCTTTAGAAATGGCTTTATAACCTTTACCAGACTGATAGATCTCAATTACTTCTGTTTTCATTTGTTCCTGAATTTCTTTGGATCTTGGCATGATGTCTAGCTTTTGAGGTGCTTTTGGTCGACTTCTCTGTGTCAGGCAGCTCCTATTGAAGTGATTTCTTGATTGAAACAGGTGTGGCAGTAATCAGGAAATTGAACTCAGGTGTGATACACCACAGTTAGGTTCTTTTTGAACAAGGGGGCAATTACTTTTTCACACAGGGCCATGTAGGTTTGGATTTTTTTTCTCCCTAAATAATAAAAGCCATCATTTAAAAACTGCATTTTGTGTTTACTTGTGTTATATTTGACTAATGGTTAAATGTGTTTGATGATCAGAAACATTTTGTGTGACAAACATGCAAAAGAAGAAGAAATCAGGAAGGGGGCAAATAGATACAGTGGTGTGAAAAACTTTCTATCTATCTATCTATCTGTTATATAGTGCCTTTCACTCTATCTATCTATCTATCTATCTATCTATCTATCTATCTATCTATCTATCTATCTATCTATGTACTGTACCAGTGCATGCTCCCCTGACCTGACCTGACCTGTCCTCCAGTAGGTGATTGACCCTTAAGTTGGATCTACTTTTTCAATTCCTTTGAGGACTTTGGTATCCCCGATTAGGCCCCCTTGGATTCCTCTGCTCGAGACTCAACAAGTTTAATACCCTGAGTCAGGTGGCATAGGACATGACCTGAAGTCCTTCCCTCACTCTTTTAACTTCTCAAACAATTATTTTCCAAATTCCTATCGTGTACTCATCATCATAAACTATCTAGATAAACCTAGAAATTGTCTGCGTTGTCCCTGCAGTGTCCTCTATAACTACGACTGTGTGATAACTTGTGCTGCTGTGGTCTCATAGCCTGTTTTATGTTTATTTTATTAATATTTTACATTATTGGGGTTGATTATTTAGTTTCTTCAAGTCAGTAGGCATCCTTATGTCTTGTGGGTGGTCCTACAAGCAGAGGGGCCCAGTGGCATAATCGGGGGGAGGGGGTGGCTTCAACCCCTGATCTCTTGCATCCAACCTCTTATCTGTGATAGCCCCCATGCCCCTAACTTGCACATATGACTCTGGAGAAACTCCATGAGGGACGCCCCTGGCCCTGCTCTTTGATCTAAACTCCATGTAGGAGCAGCGGCCCCTGATAACAGCTTAATCTAATAACAAGCCTGGTGGGGTCACATGCCAATCACTGAAGGGGACTGCCCTCTGCTCTCTAAAGGCTGAGAAAAGCCCTCAGTCCTTTGCGGTTCATTGAATGAGCTCATAATAGCGGTGAGCTCCCCTGTGACTATGGCTTTTGAGACCCCTTTATCTTTTTTTGTCTTTCTTTCTTTTCGTATTTGGACTGGGATTGCTTTGGACTGGCTATTGGGAAGCCATTTTATGAGCTTCTTTGGTGCTTCTTATTAAACAGAACCAGTTTTGAATACTAAATCTTCTTATTTATAAAGATCCTGCATTGTCCTTTGTATGATTAGCTGGGTTTTGGTGGTTTAACCTCCTCTAGTGGGAATTTTGAATATTGTTGGGACCCTCTAGTTCATAACATGTGCAGCCTGAACTGTCCAGTCTGGTGATGGGGCTTGAAGATCATCACGAGTGAGTGCCACCCTTTGTGGTTGTTCTCTTTTATTTTTTGCAAATTGTCACTTATGGTTTGAGTGTTTTTCAGTCAAAGCCATGCAGCACAAACCAGGCAAGAGAAATAAAAAGACAAAGGACCATTCACTCCATTAAAGCTGCTTTCTCTCCTCTTTCGTCTCCTCTCCCCTCTCTGCCACAGTGCTCTCCTCCATTCGAGTGTTGCCTTCCTTCATCCCTGCTACGAATCACCTGGACAAGGCAGTGCGGACCCAGGAGTACTTCCAGTGCCAGGGCTTTTGTCTGTTTGAAGTACTTCTGGGGCATAAGGAAGTTCCCAATAGCAGGGAGTCTAATTCCCCACAGCTTCCATCTTGTGGCACCCCAGCAGGCCTGCCTTACCGGACTACATTTCCCAGCATGCCCTACTGGGCACTGCTATTCAGGGCCTGTGCCCTCTAGCCTGTCCGTTCACTTGGGGCCTGCCATCCAGGTAAGGAACCTCCTGCTCTCCTGGTCAGAATGCTCATCCATCCCAAGTGGCACTTACATTAGTTAGGTGGGCTAATGTGAACACTTGTCACACGTGCACATAGGGAGCATCAACAGGGCTCTGATAAGGTAAGGCCACCAGCTCAAATCTCTGAAGGAAAGCGATTGCTCACTCTACCTTCTTATTATTCATCTGTGGACCAGAGGACAAGCCGTGGGACGAGCTGTGACATCATTTCTGGTTTTACCTTGAAAGTTGTGCCCCTTCTACATTATAGGCTATTTAAGGAACAATGGCACCGGAACTTGCAGTATCCAAAGAGGACAGAGGTCCATGGAAGAAAGGCTACAAAGGGCGTGAGACGTTCACAGTATTGTTGGATTTTTTTTTTTTTTGGGACATTCAAGATGCCCGCACCACAGTTTAATGGTGCCACCCAAAGAAAGCTTCTGTTCACAAACCCGTTGGACCTTACGTGATCCTGAGGACACACTGTTCTGCTGGTTTATGCCATGGGCTGGCGCTATATTTGATTATTGATCCTGCGGTTTGCGGTTACCATTCTGTGTGGAGTACAGGAGTGGTGAGTGTCAGATGAATTTGGGGACAAAAATGCACTTTGACAAACAGGCTTCTTGTATCCAGTAGGCACAGGTGCCACCCCAGCTCCCTGGAGTTATGGATCACGCATGGTGGGTCATGTTGCTATGCAACGGTCAGGGTTTGTTCCCTGGCTTATATTGTTGTTTTTAATTATTTTTCATGTATTATTCTTATCATTTTGTATTGTGTTTGTTTGTCTCCTATTTACACAGTTATATTCTGGGATGGAATCCCAAGAGGTGAAGCAACTTTTTCCCTGATTTCTGGCTACTTGCTGTTTTTTCATAAAGACACATATCTGGCCAGGCTGGTGAAGGTCCCTGTCCTGTTTTAATGGGCACTTCAGGGGTCCTCATGCCCTTATCACCATATCTCAGGGTCCAAATCAAAAGCTGGGCCAGGGTTCCATGAATGTGGACTTTGGTGGGGTCGTCCTTTATAAGTAAAGCCAGTCGATTTCGAAATGATTAACTGGGCACTGCCCCTCCGAGCCTCTAGATGGCACCCACTAGGGACTGGGTGGGTGTTGGCAGTCAAAAGCAGAGGAAACAAACAAAGAAAAGGTCCTCACGTAGGGGGGCTCTGTTGATTCTTCTCTTTTTCTGGTTTTATGGCTTTTTTTGCTCCTCTTCTTGGACCTGGATTTGTTCAGATTTTTGTTCTCTTTTTACTTACTTAAATAGCGTATATACTCGTGTTTAAGTACTCCCGTGTATAAGTCGGGAGTTAATTTTATCAAATAATTTCTGGTATTTTATAATGTCGGTCATGTAAGTCGAAAGCTGAAAGCTCACGCTATTGGTCCAAGAGATTACGATATGCTAACGCCCACCTGAGAGAGGAGCGGTGGAGCACACGGCCTTTTTTTATCCTATGTATTGTGCCTACGTGACCACACGGTGATACCCAAACTATTCCAGAGTGGCGTTTGCACTGATTTGTGTTTTTTTGTATCTCACACCCTTATACACCGTTAGCATAAGAGCATCCCTTATCTACGAATGGGGAGTTTGATCAGAAGAAAATATGAAGCTGGTTTTCAATTAAACGTCATTGAAGTAGAGAAAGAAATTAGTAACTGCGCTGCTGAAACAAAATTCGATGTGTCTGAGAAACTGGGACGAGATTGGAGGAAACAAAAAAAAATGTAAGTGTCGGGCGTATAAGTCGGTGTCTGATTTTATGATCAATTTGTTGGGTTTCAAGACCCGAGTTATACGCAAGTATATGAGGTAAAATCTTTATTTGTAAAGAAACTCCGCTTGCAATCATTTATTCAAGCCAGGGGTTTGTGGTAATCCTTTCTTTTAAGTGGCTTTTTTTCTATATTTTTCAACATTTCAGTTATATTTTGAACGGTTTAAGCCAGTTCCCCTGTTTTGGGTCTGTGTAGGCCAAAGCCTACAGGTAGTAGTTGTGGTCTGGCTGCCTGACCGCCTGAGGTGAGGCCATATCTGCTATGAATGTTGCTTTTATTTCATTTTTGTGTGTAATCCTTCCCCTTCTCATGAGGGTGTTTAGACTTACTTTGGGGGTTCTCCTACACTCTACATCATAAATCTGGTATTAGTTTGGTGACCGAGCCCCTAGGGGGCACCCACTAGAGACTGGGGGGGGGGTGCTGACAATCAAAAGCAGAGGAAACAAACAAAGAAAAGGTCCTCACGCAAGCAGGCTCTGTTGATTCTGAGTAGGCGAAGAGTGCGAGTGAAGCAGAGGAGAAGCTGACGAGTGTGTGAGTGGGAGTCGGAGGCCTGTCTTCTGCACACACTCGTCAAATGGTTTCTAAAAGACGTAAACCATCTTTATTTTAAACGGCTCCTTCGTCAGGGTGCTTTGTGTTTTATAAATTGCTCTTAAATCAGTTATCATCAGTGGACGGGATGGCTAAATGATTCACACAACAGAGAATCAGAGGTGAGGGCTGATCTGGCATCCTTGTGGTGCTCACATGTGGCTTAGCCTGCAAGAGTGTATGGGGGGGGGCACTGTAGTGGTGCAGGTTGGCTCCACATTATCGACTGCATCCCGGGAGCTTCCTGAACCCGCTACCACACACCTGAGGGATGAGCCAGCAGATGAGGACGCAACACACAAAGCAAAGGGGAAGGCGCAAAAGTCCTCCAGTGCTCCAGTGCAGCTGCTAGAATCCTAACTTGGAAAAGAAAATCCGAACACATTTCTCCAGTTTTGATGTCACTACACTGGTCACCTGTGTCATTCAGAATTGTCTTTAAAATCCTGCTTATGGTTTACAAAGCCTAATCTGCTCCATCTTATATATCAGAATGTCTGCCACCTTACACTCCAAATCGTAACCTTAGATCTTCAAATGAGTGTCTGCTCAGAACTCCAAGAGCTAAACTTAAAAGAAGTGGTGAGGCGGGCAGGCGGGCGGGCAGCCTTCTGCTGTTTGGCACCTCACATCTGGAATAGCCTGCCAGTAGGAATTCACCAGGCTGATACGGTGGAGCTCTTTAACACACTGCTGAAAACACAGTACTGTAACATGGCCTTCTCATAACTTCATCTTAGTTCAATCCTGATGCTCTGTATGTTCAATTCATCATAATAACTAGTCATGGTGGCTCTTAAATCCGTATGGACCCCTACTCTCCCTTCTGTTTCTTTTCCCAGTTTTCCACCTAATCAAAGCACCGTGATGTCCAACATTGATGGATTAAAAGCCAGAAGTCTACATGACCATCATCATCAAGTCCTTCCATGAGAACCCTAAATCCAAAGACGACTGTTCATTTATGTCAGGTAGAATGTCCAGAGGGGGCTGGGTGGTCTCGTGGCCTCCCTGCAGATTTTATTTTTTCTCTCCAGCCGTCTGGAGTTTTTTTTGTTTTTTCTGTCCTCCCTGGCCATCGGACCACCTTACTCTCATTCCATGTTAATTAATGTTCTCTTATTTTAATTCTTACTTTGTCTTTTATTTCTCTTTTCTTCATCATGTAAAGCACTTTGAGCTCATTATTTGTATGAAAATGTGCGACAGAAATAAATGTTGTTGTTGTTATTAAAAACAGTCGAAACAAACAGGGCTCAAAAATTCAATAAATAAATAATCCGATAAAATGACCAGTGTCCACGTGGAGGTTAAAAACGCACAAATGAATACTCCATTAAAAGAAGGTTAAAAACACAGGCAGAAATCCAAGTCCCCGGAGCTTCCCTTTTCAAAATGGACGTCTTATCCTATTAGGATCTTGCAGCCCGGAGAGACGTCAACCCAACAGGCGCAGACAACCTTTTAATCCGGCCCACCCTGAGCACAATCCCGCAGCCCCCTCCTAAGCTCCTTCCTGAGGGTCCATTCCCGTCCGCCTGCTTCCTCCCATCTCTCTCCTTCCTTTAACTTCATTCCCTATTCGTTTACCTGTTTGATTCTCTCCTTTTCTCCTGCCAGCTCTGCCTTATATTCCTCCGCGGGTGCAGAGTCTCAATCGCGCACCCATGGAGATCAAGAAGGCCAATTAATTATTCATTTATTCAAAATCGGCCACCATTTTCTGAGCTGCAGACCCGCTGTACCACAGGCATTACTGGAAATGGCAGTGTGTTTCACATCCCAGTTGGTACAAAACCCCACCTAGCATTTCATTTGGTACTTGACCAAGATGGGATCATTTCTAGATGATGGCTAGGAACATGCCTTAAAAATTTAAAAACTGGCCTCCCACCAGGGTTCAAGTCCACCCTGTATGGAGTCTGCATGTGGGTTTCCTCCAGCAGTCCAAAGACGAGCACGTTAGGTGGAATGGCAACGCTAAATGGAGCTCGATGTGTGTGTGTGTGTGTGTGTGTGTTGACTCGGTGACAGACCCCCATCCTATCCAAGACTGTTCCTGCCTCATGTCCTTCCATCTTCCCTTCACTCCTGTTCTGGAAAGGCAGGCCTGGAAGCTGGGTGGATGGATGTCTGCGTATTTAGTGTGTGTTTTCATTGTTGTTACTTCTGTGTGTTGAGCCGAGGGGGGGTGGCCCCCTCCTGCTGCCCCAAGCCCTATATAAGCTGAGTAGAAACTCATGTAATATGAATGGTCCGAGCCGCACCACTCAGAAGGTTACATTTCAGCAGTGGATGCTGACTGGGGAGGTTGGGGGGGGCGCCTTTGGAATTTGCTAAGCAGATCATGGTGAGGTTTGGGGGGCCTTAGCTGAAGACTCAGCTTGTGCCTCTGGTCTTTTTGACTTTATGAAGGCCTGCCTGCTTTGCTCCCAAGAAACACTCGAGAGTAAAGCCATTAATATTAATAAGGGAAACAGAAGCGGGCTGAGGAGATTTCTTCAGGCGAAGCAATAAACATTGCAGGGCAAGCTGACGAGCCGTGTGCTGAAGACCACCAGTCATTGAAATTCGTACGTTTGCTCAACCAGTCAGCCCCTCTTAGCTTTAATAATACAGTCGTCTCTTGGTATCTGCAGGGGATCGGCTCTCAGGACACCATGCAGATACCAAAGTGCGTCGATGTTCAGATTGGCATAATACTGGCATGTAATGTACGCACGTCCTCCCACGTTATTTACTCATCGAGTGAGAGAACCCTCCTTAGCCTTCGAGGGACTTCACTGACCACTTAATTTGTTTTTAGGAGCCATTTTTACACAGAAACAAAGGGTCCACACGACATAAGTAGCAAATGAGACGTGAGGTGAACAATGCTGACACGATGACAGCTGGAATACCGGGGGGCTACAGCACGGGTCGGTCTACATGACACTTCAAGCTTGTGAATTCAGCACAGAAAATTCAAGTTTTGCTTTTTGGAACTTTATGGGATTTTTTTTTTTTTTTGTTTGGAATACTTTAAATCTGCAGTTTTGTTGAATCTCTGAATGTGGAAACCGCGGATACGGAGGGCCGACTGTGCAGAGCAGCAGGGGAGCGAACCTGAATTTGTTGGAACTGACCTGCGTTGCCCCCTACTTTCTGTCCCCCACACACATTTTTGACCAAATCCGAAATGTGGACAAGACAGCAGGATGGTCTGGTAGCCCCAGCAGAGTGGAAGTTCAGAACAAAGGAGGGAGAGTGGAAGGTTGCCCTCCTAGCTCAATATGCCCCCCACCAGTGCACTTAGTGGCGATGTCCCTCTTTTAGTGGTCCTGTTTGGACATCTGCAAGCCTGCATGGGATACTGTGGATTCAGAAAGTATCCAGACCCCCACATTTTACTGTGTCACAAACTTCATTTTGAATGGATGTATCTGCCATTCATACCCATCAACCTACGCTCAAAAGCCCATAATGATAACGTAAAAAAACGTTTTTAAGAAGGGTTTCGTTAAAAGTCAAAAACGGGGACTTCTCATTCCTAGCAGTGTTCAGACCCTTTGACGTGGCCTCTACAATCTCCTCCTGCAGGTCCTGTTTGCCTCAATTCACCTTGAGATGTTTCTAGAACGTGACCGACATCCAGCCGTCACAAACTGAACTGACTGGAATGTAAGAAATTTGACAGACGAGAAGAGACCATTCACTCCATCACGCAGCATAGCTAAGCTGTCCCCATTTGTCCTCCAGAACCTTCTTAAAAGTTGTTCAGGTTGCTGCTTCCACTCCATGTCTCAGTAGTCTGTCCCTGACTAAAGAAGTGCTTCCTGGCTTCAGTCCTAAATGCACGTCCACTTAATCACAACTAGATTTGCCTTTAAGCTGAAAGAATTCTGCTGGATCAACTTCATCAATGCCTTTGAGGACTTTGAGGACCTGGTCGATCTCCCCACGTAGTCTTCTTCACTAAAATGAAAAATGTCTGTCGATTCTGTCCCAGTGGGACACGTCCTTAAGTCCTGGGATGCAGCTGGTTGCTCTCCTCTGCACAGCTTCAGGTGCTGCTATGTCTTTTATGAAGAGTGGTGACCATGGGCCTTGTGTATAAATCCTTACGTAAAATTCATGCTAAAACATGGCGCATGCACAAAACCAGAAATGTGCGTATGCACAAAAAATTCAGATGCATAAAACTGCATAAGCAAAGTTCGGTAACAATAACATAGGATAGTTAAGACTCTTTCATTGTCATTGCATAAACACATACAATGAAATTTGAAATCCCAATCAGTGTGAATGTTAACGCATGTGCATGCGCCTACATCCCCACCCAGACTCCTCCCCAAATTTCACACATTTGAATATGCAAATCAAAATAAATCGCCCCTTCCGTTCAGTGTTTTGTTAAAAGACAATGGCAAAATCACTTGGAAAAAAAGAAGAATTCTGGGTAATGTGAAATGAAGATCCTGCTCAGAGAGGTGGAGGCAAAGAAAAATGTACAATTTGGTGGCTTAAGCAGTGATGTAAGCACCAGAAGAAAACTGATGGACTGGCACAGCGTTTGGTGAAGGTACCTGTAAGAATAAGGCGCTATATTGCAGATTCACTGGGTGGCACGCATAAAAATAAATAAACTTTGATTTTTCTTCAGCTGGAGGGCACATTTTCCCTGTGAACCCCCAGCCACAACACAGTCCCACAAGCAATTACTATTAACAGCACACTCTCTTCTTCCTCCTCCTCCTCCTCACCAAGCTTTGTCTTCCTCCCACCCGACTCTGCCCACTGAACGGTGGTCGCTGGCTCCTTTTATAGTTCACCCAGAAGTGCTCCATGTGCTTGATCCCCAAATTACGGCTGCACTTCCAGGTGTGACGAATATGTTGCCCCTACGGGCTCAGGAGTCCCAAACACAGCACCCGTGGCAGTGCCTGCAGGACCCAACAAGGCCGCATCCAACTCCAACTCCCAGGGTACCTCTGGGAACCCGAGGCACTGCTTCAGCCCAGGGGCAGCCATCTAGCATCCAGGGGAGGTATTGCAATGTTCAATCAATCAATCAATCAATCAATCAACATTTATTTATATAGCACATATTCATACAAAGAAATGTAGCTCAAAGTGCTTTACAAAATGAATAGAAAAATAGAAGACACAATAAAAGATAAACATAAGTCAACATTAATTAACATAGAATAAGAGTAAGGTCTGATGGCCAGGGTGGACAGAAAAACAAAAAACTTCAAAGGCTGGAGAAAAAATAATAAAATAAAATAAAATCTTCATGGCTGCTCCCCTGAATATAGTGTGCAGGGCGTCCCGACTGGGCAAGGATGCCAGCCTCCTGCCACACACCCAAAACTTAAAGTTCAGAAAGTCGCACTGTGCCCGAAATAAAAAAAAAAATAAGTAGTGTGATAAAAAAAAGGTGAATCGCAGCCCACCGTCTGAGTGTCATCACCACTGGAGGAGGTGGCGGGGCTCACACCGTTTGAGCAGTTATTGCTGGTGGACTCCAACATCAAGCAGGGGAAGCGGAGTTTTCATTGTTTTTATTTTTTGCTTACCCTTATCGACACTCGTGTAAATAATTTACATATTTTATAAGACAAACAAGCAGGCAGCAGATGCGGCATTGCTGTTTATTCGGTTTCAGACAATATTACAAACGCTGACCCCCGTGCCGATGAAGCGACTCCATGCGGTGATGTCCCTGCTGTGCTCAGCACATCCTCAGACGCTGGCTGCACACACACCTCTGCCTCGGGAACCGTTGGGTGACCATCTGGCTGTGTGCTGACGGACTGTTCTGGAGTCCCAAAATGCAATAGTGGATCTTGTAAGCGAAGTGGCCAATGAACATTTCATGAAGGAATATAAGGACCGTGCTATGTGGTTATTGAGCACAAGTGAAATGAAGTGATTAAAAAATAAATGATGTCTCTGATTCCATCCATCCATCCATCATCCAACCCGCTATATCCTAACTACAGGGTCACAGGGGTCTGCCGAAGCCAATCCCCGCCAACACAGGGCACAAGGCAGGAAACACACCCCGGGCAGGGCGCCAACCCACCGCAGGCCACTGATTCCCTGCTTTTACATTCTGCTAATTACATTCAAATGAAGTTGTAACACTGTCTGACTTGGCTGATCATTTGGTGGGTCAGGTTCATCGTAGCGCATCTCTTCAGGTACGGGAAAACTGCGACACACTTTCTGTGGACTACAGAGCAGCTCATGAAGAGAGTGGAAATGCTTTCTATTTACATAAGCAGATTCATTCTCCGAAGGCGCACTTTATAGTGTAGCGTTGGCACCGAGCGCCACAACGGATCGATTCTCTGCTCTTTACTTTGAGGTGACTCGCTAATCCTTAAAAGGACTGCTTGCCTTTCGCCGCACTAGTTGGAAAATCACCTGCGACTCTGCAGAGCTGCTGTTTTTATAGACGATGTAATGCCAGCTTGTTCATTTGGTGATTCGTCCCTGGCTGATGTCAATTGTCCGGAGTCATTACAATAGTAATGTGTGTGCAGCTGACCGCTTTGATTACGTTTGGTAAACCGGACATTGCTGGGAATTGCGCTTTGATGTTTCGCAGTTCAACCACCGTGTAAGGAAGTCTTATCTATCTGGGTGACCAGCGGATAACACCATCCTAGACAGCTGGCATGGCGTGACTCAGTGATGAGCCGATCAGTCAGCAGAGGGAGGGTGAAGCAGGTAGAGCACAATTCCTCAATGTCTGTCTTTGAAAAGCACACGGCGTCAAGAGGAGAGCTCTGGGAATCAAAATCGACTTAGAAGCCAGTCATTATCGTCTGTAAATATGCGCTCTCTTCTAATTCCTCCATTTCCAACAATTCTGTGTAGCAGTGATGCACTGGTGAGTAGAAGGACTACGCTCTTGAGTTTGGGTTTAAAAATCTCCAGGGGTCTGAAAAGTTGTGGTCAGTTACAAACCGTGTAATCGTTTTTGAGGTGTTAGACGTCATTGTCCCTGTGGCAGGAGACCTCTCTCGGTCTGGATTTAAAAAACAATTAAAGTCCCCGGCCATTATAATTTTATGTGTGTTCACGTTGGGAATGGATGCAAATACGTTTTGGATAAAGTCCCTATCATCGACATTGGGTACGTAAATATTTATCAAAATCACTTTACAGTTAAATAAATTACCTGTGACAATCACATATCTCCCTTCAGGATCAGATACTACATCTCATACTACAAATGTTATCCTTCTGTGTACACGAATTCCCACACCTCTAGTTTTCTTTGTAAAGCTGGAATGGAATATTTGGCCGGTCCAGTAGAAACTGATCCTTGCTTAATAAGTGGGTCTCCTGTAAAAGGGCTATTTTTGTGTTTAGACCTGTTAGGTAAGAGAATACTTTCTTTCTCTTTCATTCGTAATTGAGACCTTTAACATTCCAGCTCACAACAATCCCTAAAGCAGCTACGGTGTTTGTTTGGCCATTCTGTGCCCCATTATATTGTTACAGATTGATTACAATCAAGTGCCTTGAATTTGTAAATGACAAGCAAATCATTTCAGTGTTTTTTATAAAGCCCACGTCATTGAGACCACCACAGGTGACACAGAAACAGCAGCAATGCTTTGACGCTGGGTGCCGGCAGTGTGAAAACCGAGCAGAAAAGTGCGTGCGTGAAATTGCATTACGGCAAGTTTAGCTTTTATACATTTCCACGTTTCGGGCGTATGTGATTATGCCGTTTATACATGCGGCTCCAGAACTGCAGATGTGTTTCTCACTAGTGTGTTACGTAAGCCTGAGAATAGCGTCCCTCGATTTAAATCAAACGGTTTTTCTGATCCAGCCTAGCTTTTTATTTCCGTACATGGCTCAGACACTGAAAACATTGTGTCAACATAAACCCCTGAGTCCTTCTCAGGGGTCCCTTCCTGTAGCTCAGTGTTTCCCACCTCATATTTATAACTGACCTCCCTTTTGCCCACGTGTAGCACTTTTCTCTTTATTAAACTCTGAGTGCTCGCCCAGATTGTCCTGAAATGTTTTTGCTGCCACCTCAGTGTCTGCCATTCCTCCAGTTTTAGTGTCATTTGATAATGTCATAGGATAGGATGGAGCACATTAGTGAATGCTGTGTAAACCATCAGCAGTATTTTAAAGGGCACAGGTAACCAGTGTAGTGACGCTAGGACTGGGGTGATGTGCTCGGATTGTCTTTTCCTAGTTACAATTCTTGCAGCTCCATTCTGCACTCGTTGCGTATCAATGGATGTCTTTCTTGGGTGGTCCTGAGAGGAGTGCGGTACAGTAATCTAGCCGAATGAAAACTCATTTTTATAAGTTTTATAAGGGATCTAACTTTTGCTATATTTCTTAAGGAGAAAAATGTTGTCCTAGTAATCTGATTAATATGTGAGTTAAAATTTAGGTCAGAGTCAATAATTACCCATAAATTCTTTACCTCCGTCTTGACTTTTGAGCCTATTGGATCAGGTTTATTTCTAATATCCTCATTATATCCATTTTTGCCAATCACTAAGATTTCTGTTTTCTCCTTATTTAGTTTGAGGACATTACTGCTCATCCACTCAGAGACACAATTAAGACATTGGGATGAGTGAATGAAGAGAGTCGGGGTCATCAGGCGCTATCGATAAATACAGTGGTGTGTCGTCAGCACAGCTGTGGTGGCTCACATTAGGCCTTGAGATAATCGGACCTGATGGAAGCATGGAGATCGCAAAGAGCAGCGGATCCCGAAGAGACCCTTGTGGAACACCGTATAGAATATCAGGGGTCTTTGAAGTATAATTACCACAACTAACAAAGACTTTTCTACCTGCCAGGTAGGACTCAAACCAATTTAAGACCCTGCCAGAGAGGCCCACCCACTGACTGAGGTGATTTCTAAGAATATTGTGATCAAATGCGGCACTCAGATCTCAGAGGATGAGAATAGATAGACGGCCTCTGTCTGCATTGACCTGCATGTCTTTGACTACTTTAACGAGTGCAGTTTCTGTGCTGTGATTTGACTTGAAACTTGTCAAGAACAGCAGGTTTATTCAGGTGATCATTTAGCTGCGTAATGACGGCCTTCTCTAGGATTTTACTTAAGAAAGACAGGTTAGAAATAGGGCTAAAATGTTTAAAAGCAGAGGAGTCGAGATTATTTTTCTTGAGCAGGGGTTTAACTACAGCAGTCTTAAGACAGTCTGGGAAGACCCCCGTATCTAATGACGAGTTAATATGTCAAGAACATTATCAATTAGCACGCCGGGTACTTCTTTGAAAAGACTTGTTGGTGTTGGGTCAAAGACACAGTTGAGAAATGATTTTATATAAATCAGGTTAATCTATCCTGGTGAAAGAATTTAATTTGTTTAAAATGGAATGCCAAGGTTTAAGAGAATCGGTATTGAGGAGATGTACTATATTATTTGTTCGTTTCGTGGGTCCTCCCTGCGTGGAGCTTGCATGTTCTCCCCGTGTCTGCGTGGGTTTCCTCCCCCAGTCCACAGACGTGCAGGTGAGGTGCATTGGCAATCCTAAATTGTCCCTACTGTGTGCTTGGTGTGTGCGCCCTGCGGTGGGCTGGCATCCTGCCCGGTGTTTGCTCCTGCCTTGTGCTCTGTGCTGGCTGGGATTGGCTCCAGCAGACCCCCCGTGACCCTGTGTTAGGATATAGCAGGTTGGACAATGACTGCCTGACTGTCTTATTTCCAATGTCAGACACCAACCCCATTCTCTTCCTATCTGAACTTTTTGCCTCCTGCTGCTTGACCAACGTGAGATCCAGTTTTTTTAGGAGACCTCTGATGTTTGAGCCTTCTAGTTCTTCAGAATGAATCTTCAGGGCTGGATGACCGAGTCAGTGTCTTTCCTTTCATCCCTCACTCTCCTTTTTTCCTTCTCTCTCCCTTTACCTCTCCCTTTCTGTTTTGTCTCTTTTTCCCTTTCTTGTCTTTCTCCTTCTCCATTTATTTTCCCCCTCCATCATTTCCCTTCCTCTCTCTTTGTCTCTCTCTTTCTCTCCCCGTCTCTATTAGGACATTTTATCTGGGTGGCGTATCCATGAAGTCCAGGAGATTGGCCTGATGCTCGAACTGAAGCTCGAATTTGAATTGTGAATCGGGACTTCGCTGTTCTTCTGTTTTGAGTTGGGTTTGTTCTTCGTTGACCTGCTGATGATTTCTGATGATGTAGGACAGACTGGCATTGCCAGTTTTGCTTGGCCTGGCACACAAGTCCTTGGCTTAAAGAGCTCTTCATGCCTGGGCCTCTCTTTTGGCCTCAGTGCCTGACCTAATACTCACAGGTGAAGTGACACCCCAGAGGGGTCTTCTCGATTTACCAGATACAAATTCTTGCTCAAACAAATGGCCATAACTCAATGATTGGCACGCATGATGGACAAGGCTTTGCTCCAGTAGTCAACTAAAAACCAACCCCAGGACTTTTGCTCTTTCCATTGAAAGCCCAAATTCAGAGTCTCTCTCTCACTTTAATCAGGCTCACTGCTGTCAACCTGGCCATCACTTCTACTTTCTATAGCTGAGACCACCATTGCTTATAAGGTGTGGCCATAACAACGACTGGAGTGACCCCTTTAACTCCAAAGGGTAACCAGGACCAGCCTGGAAAAGTGTATTAGAGATAAACAAGGAGACCTTAAGACCAAACCTTGCTAAGAGATATCAAGGCCAAATGTGTGGGCCACTCATCCATCCTGCTAAAGACGGACGGTAGCTGACTGATCCCCTGCTGTCCAGTGACCCCCCATGGCTGGAGCTGAACGTTGTGTTTCTTGTCTATTTTGCATCATTTATTTGTATTAATGTTTCATTCTTCATGTTTATTGGATTATGTCCCATGTGTTTTATGGGTGGTTCCCCATGGGACGGGACTACCTGCACCCTATTTATTGGGGGGCCCTCCATAGTTCCTCAGTTTGAAGGAGTGGAGGGTCTTTTGTTGCTTTCCATGACTTGTGAATTTTTGAACCTGTGCTCTGCTTTTCACCTTCAGATTCGTTTTTGGGACTTTGTTTGCTTTACCATCTCCGGCGATTCTTTTCTGTGCTTTCTGAGCTTGGTGGGTGTTGAGCCTTTGTTTAAAATGTATCCTTTATTTTGTAAAGACTCTTCAAGGCCCTTTTTTGTTCCACCTCGGGGTTTTGATGATAACCACCACCACCACCAACTTTGAAAGTGTTTTTGGGACTTGTGTGCTTTTGGGACAACCAGCTGGATGGATGACAGACACAGAGTGTGCTAAACTGCAACAGAAACTTCAGCACCACCCGCAACGAGAAGGTGCACCCAAGGCAAAGGAGGAGAAGAATTCCTGGACATTTATGTTTATGGCGGCACGGTGGTGCAGTGGGTAGCACTGTGCCTTGCAGTTAGGAGACCTGGGTTCGCTTCCCAGGTCCTCCCTGCGTGGAGTTTGCATGTTCTCCCCGTGTCTGCGTGGGTTTCCTCCCACAGTCCAAAGACTGGTTAGGGTTAGGTGCATTGGCGATCCTAAATTGTCCCTAGTGTGGGTCTGTGTGTGTGTGTGTGTGTGCCCTGTGGTGGATTGGCGCCCTGCCCAGGGATTGTTTCCTGCCTTGCTCCCTGTGTTGGCTGGGATTGGCTCCAGCAGACCCCCCGTGACCCTGTGTTAGGATATAGTAGGTTGGACAATGACTGCCTGACTATATTATTTCCAAAATCAGACACCAACCCCATTCTCTTCCTATCTGAACTTTTTCCCTCCTGCTGCTTAACCAACGTGAGATCCAGTTTTTTAGGAGAGCTCTGATGTTCGAGCCTTCTAGTTCTTCAGAATGAATCTTCAGGGCTGGATGAACAAGTCAATGGATGTTTAGATGGATGGATGGATTTATGTTTATTTGCTTTGGAGACGCTTTTATCCAAAGCAACTTACAAAAGAGGTAAACCAAAAAAAGAAAGCGTGCTGAGGATCCTTAGGCATGTCTGGAGAAAGCTGACCAGGAAAGGAACAAAGCATCGCTTACACCAAACCATAAGTACACTTGCTTAAATTCTGATAACTATTACTTGTATCTTATTAGAGAAGCTCTAAACGTAATCAGTTTTTCGTCATAAATCCAGTAGTGAAGTCCCGAGCAACATCTCACACATTTGCAGAGGAGGGAAGACTGGAGTAGACGAGCTGTGATGGTGCAGGACATAGAAGTTTAATTACAGATACTAGCTAAAGAACTCAGCCATCTTGACCGCATGAATTGACAGATCAGAATTCATAAGTTATGTGCCTTTTACTGCAGGAGGGAAAGCATTCAACGAAGCTGTCGTAATTTTACATTTTGTGCTGCTTGTTATGGTCTTGTAAGTGCTGGACTGGATTAGGTGGCATCTCAATCTGGTTTGAGGATGATTCCTTACCCAGCTGGGAGGCCATAATGGAAGGATCACAGGAGTCGTCAGGATGTTCCTCAGTTTCTGTCCCAGTTGGGATGAACAAATAATGGATGGAAGAGGGACGACTGGATAATGCAAACAGTTTGAAGCACAAGAGGTAGCAGTGTTCCTCAGATCAGGTCACAGTTTGTACTTGTAGTACAAAAGGGCGATCCTGTTGAGGTCCCTAGGAACTGCTTGGGCTCCTCTGGAGAGTGGACCTTCCTATTTCTCATCAGGAGGGGTTTCCATCATGCAATGCCCTGATACCGGATGAACTCCTGGGTCCACCACAAAAGTGGCTGCCTGCCCCCCAAGGATGAGTCAGAGTCAGGAGAAAGTGGACAGTGCTCGCCCAGAAGGAGATGAATGGAAGGAGACGGGGAGTTCTAATTGGACTAATGATACTCTGCTGGACTAAAGTAAGCCTGTCAAGGCGTCATTGTGTAATAAAGAACATTTCTTTGTACCTGATGTTGTGTTTGTGGCTCTGGGGTGACCCCTAGTGGCCACCATGTATCTATAAATTGTGACTAGTAGTGGGGTGTTGCAGCACCTCAAATCCCAAACACAACCCCAACTACACAAGTTCTGGGTTCAAATAAATGATTTATTTACGTATTTTATTGAATTTATTGAAAGCAAATAACATTCCATACAAGTTCAAACACACAAATCATTTATTGTGTTCAAATTCCTCTCACAGGCTCCTCTGAACGTTGCACAAGTACGATTACAGAAAGTCCTATTCCTTCTTTCTCTCTCTTTGTTTTTTCCACTCCTCCTCAGGTAGCTTCATCCTCACTCGACTCTAACTCAACTGAAGTGAGGAGGGGTGGCTTCCTTTATTCTGGACCTGGGATTACTTCTGGTGCCGCCATATTGGACCCAGGCAGAACTTCTCTAAAAGGAGGAAACCACGGCTCCCCCTGGTGGCTCCCATGACAATGGGACAATGCCTATTGGAACTCCAATTCCCATGAAGCCCTGCAGGAGTGTATGTGGGAGACTCCTTCCAACCGTCCATTATAAAGGAGTCCCGGCTGGGTAAGGACAATCCATCTTAGTCAGGATGCCAGCCACCACCCCATCCACTATGACACTATATACAAATATATTCATATTAACGAGGGGCATCTGAGAGGAAGCGAGCCTATCTATGCAGGAGTAACGTAAGGTTATGTGAAACTTTTATTTCATAAGTAGACTACACCTTGTTTGTAATTCCATCCAACTTTTCCAGCTGAAGGGTGTCATTTGCAAGACGTCCCTTGGAGTCCTCCGTCATCATGGCCATGTCCACCATGACAATGGAAACATTGCTAGAATGCAACTTTCAAACCGTCACCCCACCCTCCTTATTTACCAGACTTGAGCGCCTTCTGACGTCTTTTTCTTGTCCAAGATGAAGAAGCAGCTGTGCGGGTACCATTTTGAGCACAGATGATGCTGTCATGGATGAGGTGGTACAGTGGGGTGACACGCGAGAAGGGCATCTGGAATAGGGACACCGGTGGCAGAGGTGTGTTCCCCTTCAGGGAGACTTAAGCGGCTTTGTTCAGGACTGCTTCCTTTCCAGGTAGGCCTTGTTCCCATCAGATACCCCCACGTGTATCTTTCCACGTATCCATCTTTTGTTCTCCTTATGCTGTAAACGAATTGTGTTGTTTGGTTTACTGCAGCAAGCGTGTTTGGGATTTGTGGTCAAAATGACAACAGAAGAACAACAGAAGATTCTCATTCATAAACTGTGAAGATCAATTTATTATTTGTGGTGACCCGGCTGGAAGGTGAAACGGAGATCTTTGGGTGGGCAGAAGTTAAGATCCCCCCAACACATACATGACTCTATACTTTAATTTGGCATCCCTGGCTGGGCATCTCACTATTTTTTTTGTATTTGATTAATTACTGGCATTGCCAAAGGCAATGCTGATGATTATTAAAGTGATTGATTCCCATCAATCATTCATCGATTCTTCTTCTACTCGCACCCTCGCAGTCTCCTGCAATAATAAAGTTCATTTTCAAGTCTCCAGCTCTGTATCTCCCGTTCTCTCTTTCTTTGTCTCTTTTTCTGACTCCGTTTCTCTTGTTTTCCCGCACAGTGGCTCCATTGGGACCACTCAAGAAGTCAGCCTGAGGCCACCCGTGTGTGTGTGCGTCCCCCCCTCGCTCTCCCCTTCTCTCTCTCTCTCTCACTCCCTCTTTTTTTTTTTCTTTCTCCCCATGTGATTTCCTGCTGTGAATTTCCCAGTGGAGCGGCGAGTAAAAACAATTGCTGACGAATTACCGGCTTCATATTCAAGGCCAGAAGAGTAAATGGGATTGTGACAGAGCGAGGCATGTCATTTATGTCTTGCCTATCAAAGGAGTCACTTGTTTTATTTTTTGATTTTATGTAAAAATGACGGTGACATTCCTGCCACCCCCTTTAATGAATACACGCGCCTCACGCTAAGATGCTGCGGTGCCACGAGATGAAGAATGCGACGCCCGTTCGCCTGTTTTGGAGATGCGACTTTTCACAGAGCTAAGTGATCACATTTTTTTGTCACTTGCATCCCTGAAGGTGGTGACGATGATGACAGGCCCACTTATCATTACAGCTGCAGGTCCACCGTTTGCTCCTGAGAGTGGACTACATGAGAACAAAACAAATGTGACAAAAGAGGGGAGGCCATCGAGTCAGCGTGTCTCCCCCATCCGTTTGGTTAGCTAATTGGTGCCACTGTTTCCTCCAGAACTCCACTTCAGCTTCACGACTCAGTAGCTTTTTTTTTTTTTTGCAGATTCCCAGGAGCAAATTTTTAAGGTCAAGTCAGGTTTATTGTCAGGTGTGTTCAGAACAATGAAATTCATACCTGCATTAGATCATAAGAAGCTGGACAAATGAGGTTACTGCTCTGTCCATGAAGCTCGTTTGTTTAGCTAATAGCTCAGCTGTCCCAATACCTCCGGTGACCAGAGCCGCAAACCTGAAGCAGATTCTCACAAATACAAGTCCCAGGTTCAAACAAATGATTTATTGTGTAAAATACCTTCTACAGGTCATTCAAAATCACAAGCACAGACACAAAGATTTCCTTTTCTCTCTCTTTTCCTTCCTTTCTTCCTTCTTTTTTTCCTTCCAAGTCAAGTGTTGTCCAGCTCCTCTCCCAACTTCTACTTGCCTGTATTGAGGTGGAGCTGCTTCCTTTATGCAGGACCCGGGAGTACTTCAGGTGTCACGAGTGTCTGTCCAAAGCACTTCCAGGTTAGCTGGAAGTCCCATAAAGTAGGGACCATCAATCCCTTCAGCGCCTCCTAACAGCACCCACGGAACACAGCAGATTGTTCCATGGCACTACAGTACCAAACATGCCCTGTGCGCATCCACAGAGGTACCATAACCCAAGGGCGCTGCCACCTAGCGTTTTGGGGGAATAACTACCGCCAATAAGTTGTCTTCTCCTGTCCTTCCATTGTGCTGGCCTCCCAACCAGGTAAGGATGCTTGTTCAGTGCCAGCTGGGATGCCAGTCCCTGCATGCCATTTATTACACACCTCCAGATCCTTCTTAAAGGCTCTCAAAGTTTCTTCTTCAGTTCCATGGCTCACAACTCTTTGTGTGTAGAAGTACTTCCTGGCTTTAATTCTAATTGCACTCCCCTTTATTCCCAGTGATGTCCTCAAGTATGTTAAGATTGGATCTGCTTCATCCTATGCCTTTGGGGATTTTGAATTCCTGGATGAGGTCCTCACGCTGTCTCCTCTGCTCATACTAAACCGATTTAATTCTCTGAGTCGGTCACACTGGCAATTGTCCTTCAGTGCTGGGATGTACTTGGTTGCTCTTCTAGTTTGGTGACCAGAACTGCAGACACGACTCCAGATGTGGTCTCACCAATGTGCTGCCCAAGCTCTGTGGGGACTGAAAGGTTAGTCCCACAAAGAGAACTCAGGAAAATGATGGCTAGTGTCACAAACGTGACTCAGAGTCATAGAAAGGTTTGGGGCAGGAAGGTCTTCAGCCATAGGTTCGAGCCCAGACGTGACATCACAGGGGCCAGAGCCGGCAAGGTCTCCTTCCATAGATAGATAGATAGATACTTTATTAATCCCAAGGGGAAATTCACATAGGCTCGATCCTGGAATTGACATCAAGAGGGCCAGGTGGGGTCTCCTGTGAATGTTCTACAGGTAAGGGAGAAAAAGAGTCAGTGCCCTTCGGAACTGCCCTTATTTAAACCCTTTAGCTGCCTCCCAAGCGCACGTGTGTGACACTGGAAAAGATCCATTATATGTCAGGGGTGTCAAACGTGGATTCTGGAGGGCTGTAGTGGCTCAGGGTTGTCATTCCTGTCATGTTACATAAGAAATGTGACAAATGACAAGAGGCCATTCAGTCCATCTGTCACTCGATTGTGTAGCTGATAGCTAAGCTGTCCCCAATGTCTCCTCCAGATTTGAGGTTTCTGCTTCAGCTCCACGTCTTGGCAGTTTGTTCCTGAGTCCCACAGCTCTTTGCGTAAAGAAGTGCTTCCCGACTTCAGTTTTAAATGCACTTCCTCTTCATTTCCACTGATGTCCTCAAGTATGGGATTCACTCTTAAGCTGAATGAATGCTGCTGGACCTCCTTTATCGATGACTTTGTGGATTTTGAAGACATCACTGAGGTCCCCACGCAGTCCCCTCTGCTCAGACTAAACAGGTTTAACTCTCAGAGTCGGTCCCAGTAGGACACGCCCCAAAGTCCCATGATGCACCTGGTTGCTCTCCTCTGCACAGCTTCAAGTGCTGCTATGTCTTTTTTGTAGTGTAGTGACCAGAACGGCACACAGGACTCCAGATGTGATTTCACTTCTGCATTATATTGTCGCTTGGTTTGACTGACATCACGTAATGTTTCATTTGCTTTTCTCTTCTGCATGTTGTTTAGATGATGAGAATGTTGTATCAGCATAAATCCACAAATCCTTCTCAAAGGTTATGTGCTGTAGCTCATCGTCTCCCATCCTGTATTTATGATTGACCTTCCTTGTGCCCACCTGAAGCACTTTGCTCTTTACTCCTGCATGTCTCCTCATTTATTGTCATTTATTTAGTAAGTTAGTTAGTTAGTTAGTAATAGGAAGTATACTATAGTAATACCATTTTGCACTATTTGAGTCTTACGATTGGCTGTTCAGCAGCCTTATGACTTATCAATAGAAACTGACCCTGATTCGACTGCTACGACTGCCAGTGATCTTGTATGGAGGACTGAGAGAAGTAAGTGTGGAGACAGAAATACGGCAAAACGGGGTACGTGAGGCCTCTGGAGCGCTCATCAAAGCAGACGCGGACCTTCAGCAGCCTGCCCAGACGAGCCTCACCCCAGGTCGTCCAGCCCCTAACAGATAGCTACACACTGCAGGCCAACAGAAGCCTAAAAAATAGGAAGCTGGCTTTAGAAGTTCAAAATTTGTTTATATGGACTCACATGTGACAGTAAAAAGACAAAAAATAAATGAACAGAAGAATCGAAAGTCAAAGATCAGGCCAAAGGTCAGAGCAGGTAGACTACTGGACCCCGTAGAGCTTTTCTAGCCACAGCATAAAATACGGGGTTTGAACAAGCTCCTGTTTCACAGAATGTATCATGGACGATAAGCGCAGCCTACCTAAAATAGTACAATCTGCTTGTTGCATGTTTAGTTTACTTTTTACTTATTTTGTGATATTTTTTTGTATTGTATTTTTTTCAACTCTTCTGAGCAGACCTGCATATACACATTTCATTGTCCTGAGGACTTGACAATAAACATCATCTGACGTGACAAAGCCTTCCACCCAAAATAAGGAGATAAGTATCTGTGTGTCTGCCCGGTCGCTTTGTCTCTGTCATTCCAAAAGAAGGCAAATCACAAACATTTGTAACAATAAAATGCAATGCATTTGTCGTTCCAACAGGTGGTGCATCACAAACATGAACATTAAGGTTGCTTTTATGAAGACAATTTCAAATAGCATGTAACAGAGTGTAAAGAAATACAGTAAAGTGACAAACAAATATAAAGATTTGGGTAGGCCTTCCGTGTGTGATGTTTGGACCGTAGAATCAAAAATAAGTTGAATAATGGACTTTCGGTAAGAAGTACATTCGACAAGAAATACAGATCAGTTGCAGCTTTCATAATGAAATGACAGGAAGGGAACTTGAGGAAGTGGAAATGATGACATCTAGGAGAAGGCCGAAGTGATGTCATCAATGGGAGCCAGAAGTGATGTCATCAGAGGGCGCCGGAAGTGACATACCAAAGTGCTTGTTACCAATCCCCTATCCCATGTATTTTCATTCCTATTTGGTCCCTTTGGCTACCTCCCGTGTGTGTGTGTGTGTGTGACATGCATTGTATTTTTTATTCTGACAAATGGTGCATCACAAACACTAACAATGCTTTTATGAGCCCAATACCAAATGGCATATAGCAGAGACATGCATTGCAGTTGTCTTTTAAACAGATAGCGCACCACAAACTCTAAGGTTGCCTTTATGAATCCCATTTCAAATAGCATGTAACGGAGACACACATTGCATTTATCATTCCAACAGATGGCACATCACAAACACTAACACTGCTTTTATGAACCCCATACCAAATAGCATATAGCAGAGACATATATTGCATTTGCCATTCCAACAGATGGTGCACCACAAACATTAAGGTTGCTTTTATGAATCCCATACCAAATTACATGTAGCAGAGACATATGCATGGCATTGTGCACTACAAACATTTACACTGAGGTCTGTGTTGATTATTTGGATTTCAGCCCATCTCAGACGGGTAGCACAGCTAGTGCCAGTATAAAACGATGGCCCTATTGATAGTTAGATGCGGAAAGGGGACTTGTCATTGTGCCACGAGTTGTTCTTGTAGCAGCTGGAAATGGATTTGTAAAACTTTAGCAAGTTCCCCCAAAGCCTTTAAACCAAAGCTCACAGAACAGCTCATCAGAGGGGGTCTCTGGCCTTCCACAGGCCTCCTCCTGGCGTTTTCTGGGTGCTGAAGCTCAGGTTATTTATACTTTTGTCCGAGAGATAGACATTAAAGAGTCCAATCGTTCCTAAAATGCCGTGTCCCGGCTGTAATACGCATGCCACTCGTGTCATTTGGTGTGTCTGCCGGTGAAGCTCCAGGGACAGAAATCCTAAAGGGTGTCTATTAAGCGAGACAGTGGCAGGCGCGTCCCTCCGTAAATCAAAGCCGCTGGCTGCCGGGGTCTTGTTACCGAGCACAAGCCTTTGTAATTATTCATTTATTATTGGTTCCAGTTGCTTTCATGTTTTTTTGATAGCGGCTTGTTCAATCTATAATTACCCAATCAGCTGTGACTTCCAGTAAAACTTGGGAATTATGCTCCCGAGCCTCCAGTGATACGGAACATTAGCTGTCCAAACTGATTTATTGAATATTTAAGATAATGACCTAGATACGATACCCCCTTGTACTCTCTTTAAAAAAAAATCCCCTCGCTCAGATGAGGCGTTTGATTTAAGGGCCCCAAGGCCTTTGCTATGTTGCCGTCTTTGTTAGAGCAGGATGAATGGGCTCTGTGATGTGAGGCCTTTCACCGCCGTGCTTTCTTCTAAATACAGACGCAGGATTTCCGTTAATTCACTCCCTTCATTGTCTGCCTCTTTTATATTTTTAAAGGCTCTTTTTTGTACGGGCCTCTTCTTACTTTCCTCTTTGAATAATGAATATCATTAAGGAAATTGGCTGGTGTTCATCTCTTTGATGAGGGACCATTAGGAAGTATAATAAAGTGCACCCCACCTGAGTACTAAACAGGACGGACAATGTCATCTGAAGGCGGGCGGCTTGGGGGCGGAGCTTCGCTTATTAGAATTCACGGAACGTTAAAGGCGGTGTAGCAACAGCTTGTCACACATGGGAGGGAGTCGGTGGGCTTAACTAAACGTATCTGTATGCCGGAGCAAGGGGTAGCGATGCGCATTAACACCTTGTCTGCTTCCTCTGCAGACCCTCAGAAGGAAATCCTGCCTGACCTCACTTCCTGCTCCAGCTCTAACCTCACTTCCTGCTCCAGCTCTGACCTCAATTCCAGCTCCAGTTCTGACCTCACTTCCTGCTCCAGTTCTAACCTCACTTCCTGCTCCAGCTCTAACCTCACTTCCTGCTCCAGTTCTGACCTCACTTCCTGCTCCAGCTCTAATCTCACTTCCTGCTCCAGTTCTGACCTCACTTCCTGCTCCATCTCTGATGTCACTTCCTGCTCCAGTTCTGACCTCACTTCCTGCTCCAGCTCTAACCTCACTTCTGGCTCTGCACCTACCCCTTCCTGGCTGCCCTCTATAAATCGGCCATGTTTTCTATTGCCTCAGTTCCATTGTGGACTCAGTCTGTTAAGATTTCTCTCTTTGCGCTTGTGGCAGACCCTTTTTTTTCAAGTATGCAGGGTGGATACCCCAAATCTTTTTCTGGGTATCGTCTCTCTTTTTTTCCAAGTTCTATGGCGAATGTTCCCGTCAATGATCTTGTTATCACTCAATGCATTAAGCCAGACATGCTTGTAAGCAGGTGAAGGGGGTCGTAGTCAATAAGCCAGCAAGACAAGCAATCAGACACCAAAGCAGCAACGCAAGACAAAACTCATAAGAAGAATTCAAAGAAGAATTTGCAAAAGCACAGCGCAGAAAGGTGTGTTTAGGAATCCATCAGCCTGGATAAGGAAGTGACATTTCCAAGTGACTCTGAACTGCAACGAGATCAGTTAGGTGACACACAAGAGCAGCTCCAGCAAGTAAGGTACAAAATGACGGCAGCCATAGCCATCCAAGATGGCAGCGATAGCAGTCAAAATGAAGAAGTTAAAGGAAGACTGTGTCATAAACGCAAGAGCTAAGAGCTGACTCATGATTTGTAATATTGAAAAACTCCTAGAATTTGAGTAACAAGAGAAATAAAGAGTCACGCTTGAGCGCATAGGGGCCAGCTGAAGGGTTCTCGTGACTGTAATTCCACCACCACACCTGGTGGTGGCGCTGCGTCTTAACACCTGCCTCTTCAGACTGGATGTTGATGGCTAAAACACCATCCACCCGGACCCTCCTCTTCCTGCTGGGAGGACTGAAAGCCAGAAGCTCCCCGGTCTTTGCCAGTTCTGTTTTGAACTCGCGTCTGCAGAGACGACTCCACAGTTAATGCATGTTTTTTGGGCTTTTGCTGCATCCAGTTATGCAGGTGGCCATCTTGACACCTCAAATCTTTATCATTGTCCTCTCTTTCTTTTACAATAGAAAAATGACAAACAAGAAGATCCATATAACTGATAGGCGGAGACACAAGATGGCACCTGATCATCAGCTCAATACCTGCAGTGCAGTCAGACGGGCTACGGGTAGGCGTGGGTGGTGCGGCCGAAAATCCATTTTGGGGGCTGATGAAATGTTCTGACGGTGTAGTCTGATCCCAGTCTGATGTGTTTGTGAGGTCAAAGTCGGGATGACCGGACCCTCACAACGGGCCGACGTGAACTCAAAGCTAACTATGACTGGCAAATTAGGCCTTTTGAAGTGAGGGATACTGAGTTTATAGAGGAAGTCACGGTGACGTCACTGATCCTGACTCCAGCAACAATGAAAACAGGAACATCATGACAAAATGGCATTATGTAAATTAAAATAAAAAAAAAAACAAGATGCTCACGACAAACAACATCCATAAAAGAAACATCAACAACAACAACATTTATTTGTGTAGCACATTTTCATCCAAATAATGAGCTCAAAGTGCTTTACATGATGAAGAAAGAGAAAAAAAGACAAAGTAAGAATTAGAATAAGACAACACTAATTAACATGGAATAAGAGTAAGGTCCGATGGCCAGGGAGGACAGAAAAAACTCCAGACGGCTGAAGAAAAAATTAAATCTGCAGGGGGTCTGAGACCTCGAGACCACCCAGCCCCCTCTAGACATTCTACCTAACATAAATGACCTCAATCAGTCCTCATGGTATTCAAGACTCTCATGGAAGAACTTGATGATGACGGTCACAAGGACTTCGGGCCTTTAATCCATCAATGGAGGGACATCACGGTGCTTTGATCAGGTGGTGGTGGCGCAGATCACCACCACAGAAAACCAGAAAAAGAACAGAAGAGAGAGTAGGGGTTAGTACAGAGTACGGAGTACGGAGCTGCCATGAACAGTAATGACTAGCCAACCCGCGGCGTACCATACGCTGCATAATCAGGCCGGTTTTTTAATGATTTTTAAGCACAGGGAGAAAATTAACATTTGAAAAATCAGTAATGAAATAAATCAGCAAGAAAAGCAACATTGTAACGATGCACGGAACGAACCAACACACATTCGTCCGTGACTACAAACTGGCGGACCGCCATCGCTCATGTGCCCACCTGCAACTCGTCACTTGAGTCGTTGTCGTCTTTGCACAGTCCGGATGCACCTGTGACTCACGTAGACTTTCCGTGTTCCTCCAGGAGCATCTAAGAAGACGCATGTTTGTCGCCGATGCGAATTGCTGTATGTAGCGTGTAAAACAGTTTGCTATGGTGCGCGCGGTCGTGCGTCGTAACCGAAAACTCGATTTTTAAAGACTGCTTACTTCTTGGAGTTGGTGGGTGTGACTCCTTCCTGCGTGCGCCATAGGTGTCTTACTTGTCGGAGGCTTAGTGAATCCACGCCCCTTCCGGCATGTTTTTCATGGGTGTCTTGCCTTAATGAATTATATATATGTAGATAATTAATGGAATATGCAGAGCATCAGGATTAAACTAAAATGAAGTTATTTGAAAGCCAAGTTACAATAATGAGTTCTCAGCAGGTTTTTAAAGAGCTCCACCGTATCAGCCTGGTGAATTCCTATTGGCAGGCTATTCCAGATTTGAGGTGCCTAACAGCAGAAGGCCGCTTGCTCGCCCGCCTCACCACTTCTTGTAAGTTTAGCTCTTGGAGTTCAAAGCAGACCCTCATTTGAAGATCTAAGGTTACGATTTGGAGTGTAAGGCGTCAGACATTCTGAGTTATTGAAGGCTTTGTAAACCATAAGCAGTACTTTAAAGTCAATTCTGAATGACACAGGTAACCAGTGTAGTGACGCTAGGACTGGGGTGATATGCTCGGATTTTCTTGTCCTAGTTAGGATTCTAGCAGCTCCATTCTGCACTGATTGATGTCTTATTTAGGTGGTCCTGAGAGTAGTGCGTTACAGTAATCTAGTCGGCTGAAAACAAAACCGTGAACTCATTTCTCAGCATCTTTCAATGATATAAGAGGTCTAACTTTTGTTATGTTTCTTAAGTGAAAAAATGCCGTCCTAGTGGTCTGATGAATATGCGATTTAAAATTCAGTTCACAGTCTACAGTTACCCCTAAGTTCTTTACCTCCGTCTTGACTTTTAATCCTAATGCATCAAGTTTATTTCTAATAACCTCATTGTATCCATTATTGCCAATCACTAGAATTTCAGTTTTCTCTTTATTTAGCCTGAGAAAATTACTCCTCATCCACTCAGAAACACAAGTGAGACATTATGTTAGTGAATCAGGAGAGTCGGGGTCATCAGGCGCTATTGATAAGTACAGCTGTGTGTCATCAGCATAGCTCTGGTAGCTCACGTTGTAACCTGAGATAATCTGACCTAACGGAAGCATGTAAATCGAAAAGAGCAGCGGACCCAGGATAGAACCTTATGGACCACCATATAGAATACTAGCAAAATACCCGCGATTTGCAGCGGAGAAGTAGTGTGTTAAAGAAGTAATGAAAAAGAAAAGGAAATATTTTGAAAATAACGTAACATGATTGTCAATGTAATTGTTTTGTCACTGTTGTGAGTGATGCGTGTTGCTGTCATATATATATATATATAAACATATATACAGTATATATATACACATACACACACACACATATAAATATATATATATATACATATCTACATATACACACATACATATTGTGGCAAATGCACCCCCAGACACAGACAGACCGACACCAGGATGTACAAAACACACTCCTTTATTTATTTTCTTCACTGCACCACAATGCCTTCTCTCACCAACTCTTTCCTTTCTTCTTCTTTCTCTTTTCTCTGTCGACTTCCTTCCTCCTCCTCCTCACAAGCTTTGTCTCCTTCCTCCCAACTCTGGCTCAATGTCTGGAAGGAGGCGGCCCTTTATATCATGACTCGGATGAGCCCCAGGTGCTCCCCTTGACGTCACTTCCTGGTGTGGAGGAAGTCTCAGGAAAACACCTGGAAACACTCCGGGTCTTCTTGGAATTATCTCCGGCAGCCCTTCCTGGTGTGGCGGAAGTGCTGCCATCCAGGATTCCCTCACTGTCCGGGCGCCCCCTGGCGGTGGCCACGTCCTGTCACGAGTGTCCCAGGTCACTCCTTGTGGCCCCCAAATAGGCCCGGGCGGCTGCCCTCTCGTGGCCGAGGAGTAACAGTGTCCACGTCGGGGACTATCCAGGCGTCCCGGCCGGGTTGTGGCCCCTGGCATCCTCGACAATATACATACACACATACATACATACATACATATCTACATATATGCATACACACACCCACACACACATATATATATATATATATATACACACACATATCTATATCTCCTTTGGGGTGCGAGCAGCTGTTGCTGCGGGTGCCAGAATCCATCAAGGAAGAAAAATGAAAAACATTATTTGTACAAAATCTTCATTTATCTATCCATTCCTAAATAATTAAATGGCAGGCTATTTTGTATCAGTGCAATACGCTGCTTGTTAAAATGGATGACTCCCGCTCTTACGTGCAAGTCTGCGTGGATATTATGAACTATCGTATCTATTCAAGTTCTATTTAAATTTTAAATAGAAGGAATTTTTATTTAGTTGACAGAAATGTCTTTGGTAGGAATGGAAGTTAAATGTAGGCATCATTGTATAAATTTTTCTTCACCATACAAATGTAAAGAGTAAATTCGCCTTACATTCCAACCAAAGATATTTGTGTCGACTAAATTAAACTTGAAAAGAAATATTTTTTCGAATGTGATCGCGCAATTCAGATCGAGTTGACGCGCACCGACGCATCGAGCCCGCGTGCTATTGTGGTTTTGCCTGCGTGCCTCATTAAGTCATCCTCCCCTCGCTTTTACTTTTTTACCGTTCATCTAATGAAGACACTGAGTATGGCTTTACTAAAACCATCATTGATGGCGAATAAAGTATCCATTATTCATAAAGCTTCAATTGGCGATCTGTCTTTCTGCGTTAACCGCATATTTTTTCATACGTCTCAAACCAAGGGGATGCGAGGCTAAAATGAATCGTGAAGCACTGAAATATATGTATGTGTGTGTATATATATGTATGTATATATATATTGAAATAGTTTTACTGTGAAATAATGCAAAGAGTGCGCGACACGTGTTTCGCCCTAATTTTGGGGTGATCAGGCGTACATACTCAGTGCACCCCCTCTCGGGAATCGAACCTCGGACGTCGGCGCTAAAGGTGAAGCCTCTTCCATTGCGCCACGGTGTGTGGTTTGTCTATTTGAGAGTATGTAGATCGGGGTATATATATATATTTATATATAGTAGTGTGTTAATGAAGTTATGAAAAAGAAAAGGAAACATTTTAAAAATAACGTAACATGATTGTCAATATACAGTAATTGTTTTGTGAGTGTTACTGAGTGTTGCTGTCATCAAGGATTTGATTCTCATTATTTCTTTCAATCAGGTTCGTATTTGTACGATGTGTTGTGTTCAAGTTACATTCCGTGTTTGTCAATCGTTGTAAAGATGACAGGTTTCATTCATCGATTCGTTTCTTACTGCATCAATAAACAGCTCGTCTTCTTCTTTATCTGAGACCTGACACACTGCATGCACGGGTTTTTTTACGCTGTCTTCCTTTAGCGGGACATTCACTTTTTCCACCGTGTGCTTTGTTTCCGCAGTAGCTGCACTTATGAATATGTTTGTATGTGTCACACGCTTCATATTTTTTGCTGCCTTCTCAATTGTGTAATTCGGTTTTTGTTCAGCACTTCAGAACTGTTGCTTTTTATCTGTACACTGCGTCAGTTCACGTGAGCCGCTCGGTGTACATGCATCGAAGGTTCACAGCTGTGCTGGTGTCATGTCGTGTGATGTCCACGGCTGTATTTAATGTTAGCTCAGACCTGACTCTTTAAAGTTTCTCTCGCAGTTTCGCTGAGTTTGTGCCAAACACCACCCTGACCATCTCATCTTCCTCTGCATAAGCACAGTCCTTCACCCGTGAATATTTAGCGGCAGTGTTTCTATTGGATTGCCGCTGACGGGCGGCCTTATATGGGCAGGCACTAAATTACGTAACTCCGCCTCCCATGGCCATCGAGCAGAAGTCTATTACAGTATATGGACGAAAAAATAGGTTCCAGTTATGACCATCACGCATAGAATTTCCAAATGAAACCTGCCCAACTAAGTAAGCCATAAGGAATGAGCCTGAGAAATGTCAGCCTTCTACCTACACGGGAAGTTGGAGAATTAGTGACGAGTGAGTGACGAGTGAGTGAGTGAGTGAGTGAGGGCTTTGCCTTTTATTAGTATAGATCATGTGTCTTTGAAGTATGATTACCACAACTCACAAAGAATTTTCTCCCTGTCAGGTAGGATTCAAACTAATTTAAGACCCTGCCAGAGAGGCCCACCCATTGACTAAGGCGATTTCTAAGAATATTGTGATCAATGGTGTCAAATGCGGCACTCAGATCTAAGAGGATGAGAACAGATAAACGGCCTCTGTCTGCATTCACCCGCAAGTCATTGACTATTTTAACGAGTGCACCTCAAACCGCATGACTGAACGTAGCCAGATAGTAAAAATTACAGACGATGAAAACCCTGAAACTTAGAGTGTTACTGTCGACTTACAGGTTAGTTCATGAATTCATTATCACTTACAAAGCAATTAATAAGTAATTACACATTCAAATACCATGAAATGAGGCCGAGTTACAACATGGTAATTAATTAGCAACTACCTGTTTAATTAGAGCGACAAGGGAGGGTGTTAAAGTGTCCTTAGGTATTCACATATCGGAAGCGCACTGCGTATCGGTGGGGACGTGGAGTTCCAAACATGGCAGGCAGGTGTGAGGTCTGCACAGAAGGAGGTCCAGAGTCTTCACAGGCAAACTAAGGAGAGACTCACTTCAGACCTGCTTGTCCCAACAACTACATGCTGGCGTGTGGCCTACAAGGGCCCAAAAAAAGAAAAATTAAAGTCCAGGAAAACCCAACTAGAGAGAGAAACCATTAAAACTCTGTCTTGATGGGCAAGCACAAACTGTAATTATTTTAAAAATAATAGATTGACCAACAAACACAAAAAAAGAGCTAAAAGGCAACCATAATTATCGTATATACTCGAGAATAAGTCGGGCCTTGAAACCCGAAAAATCGATCATAAAATGGGACACCCATTCAAAAATACGACACTTAAAACCATTCGAGGCATTCTATCTGACATCAGTCCTGATTGTATTCAGGGTTCACATGGAAGAGCTTGATGATGACGGTCACATGGACTTCTGGCCTTTAATCCATCAATGGAGGGACATCACAGGGCTTTGATCAGGTGGTGGGAGTGCAGGTCGCCACCACAGGAAACTGGAAAAAGAACAGAAGAGAATGTAAAGGTGAGTACGGATTACGGAGCCACCGTGAATAATAATGATAATTAATGGAATATGCAGATCATCAGGATTGAACTAAAGTGAAGTTATGAGAAGGCCATGTTACAGTAATGAGTTCTCAGCAGATTTTTAAAGAGCTCCACCGTATCAGCCTGGTGAATTCCTATTGGCTGGCTATTCCAGATTTGAGGTGCATAACAACAGAAGGCCACCCGCCCGCTTGCCAGCCTCACCACTTCTTTTAAGTTTAGCTCTTGGAATTCTAAGCAGACCCTCATTTGAAGATCTGAGGTTGCGATTTGGAGTCTAAGATGTCAGACACTCTGAGATATAAGATGGAGCAGATTATTGAAGGCTTTGTAAACCATAAGCAGGATTTTAAAGTCAATTTTAATTTGTAGCTTTGTATACAAGAAAGTAAAAAGGCAGTGCATGATTACAAAAATAACTGAAAATATGACAATTCAGAAATGGCAATAAAAGACATAAACTCAGGTGGACACATAACAGCTTCCACACAAACATTGGATAATTTATCAGACTTTCTCTGCATACCTACAGTGGAATAAGATGGCACTCAATCAGGAACAACTAATCTTCTATCAGCTGGGGATGACATCAGCACTGAGCTGCCATTGGTCACGAGTCGGCATTGAATTGAATTTTCATTTACCTGTGTGACCACAAGGGGGTGCCCCTGAGCGCCTAACCGCAGACCCAGTAATGCCCAAGCAAATTTTCCAGGTTCAAATAAAGGGTTTTTGATTTGTTTCAGAAACCTTCTATAGAATTACCAGCCACAATACACCAATACAAATTCTCTGCTTTCGCCCCTTGACTCTGACTTGATTAAGTGAGGTGGTGAGCTCTTTTCAAAATTTGACTGGACAACTGCTTCCAGCCTCATGTCCAGGTCATCCGGAACACTTCCAGGTTGTGTGGAAACGAGGCCCCTGGCAGTGCCCCCTGGCAGGTCCCAAAGACCCCGATAGGGCTGCATTTCCAGACTCATTTACATTTATTGATTTGGCTGACGCCTTTATCTAAGGTGACTTACATTTATGATACAACTGGTTACATTTCATTTTTGGCTTTCCAATTGGAGCTCAGGCACTTGAAGCGACCAACTCATGGGAGAGGGGTCAAACTGTGTCCTGCAGTACCAACGACGTAAGTCAGGTGATGCCCACAATGTCAGTCACGAAACACCCTTTGAGCCAGACAGCCCTCCCACAACACTCATCTTAACCATAGTGTAACGGGGCCCTAATGTTACCCACAGACACGGTTTGTGACTGACGCTGAGGGCATTTTGTGACATTGAGAGATTATATGACTGACGTCATAGGTACTGCGGTCTGCAGGGTCACACGCTGCATCACACTGCATGCATGCTAGACTCCAACTTCCATGCCGCTCTTAAAATCATCCCCTGCAGTCCTAGAATCAGCCTAGTCGCTCTTCTCTGGACCTTCTCTAGTGCTGTTATGTCTTTATGGAGACCCAAACTGCACACAGGACTCCAGATGAGGCCTCACCAATGTGTTATAAAGCTTGAGCAGAACCTCCTGTGACTTGAACTACACACATGAAGGCGCTATATAACCTGACAGTCTGTTAGCCTTCTTAATGTGTTCTGAACACTCTTGGGAAGTCGATAGCTTAGAGTCCACTGTGATTCCTAAATCCTTCTTCTAAGGTGGTCTCTTGATTTTCAGACCCCCCCATTGTGTATTCATACCTCACATTTTTACTTCCTATGTGTAATTCTTTTCATTTACTGACATTAAATTTCATGCTCCACAAATCTACCCAAGCCTGTCTGCTGTCCAAGTCCTTCTGTGATAATATAAAGGATTCCAAATTATCTGCTAGTCCACCTATCTTGGTATCATCAGCAAACTGCACCAGCTTGTTCCTTATATTGCCATCTAAATCATTTATACTTATTAAAAATAGCAGCGGCCCCAGCACTGCCCCCTGCTGGCCACCACTCTCCTTCTGATGAGGTTCCTCGCACCATCACTCTCTGCTTCCTGTGTCTGAGCCAATTCTGCACCCATCTACACCCTGAACTGCCACTTCTTTTAGTTTGATGCCCACCCTCTCATGTGGCACCTTATCAAATGCTTTCTGCCAGTCCAGATCAATAACATCATCTGCTCCACTTTTCTCGTCTCCTGTTGTTGCCTCCTCATTGAATTCCAGCCTGTTAGTAAAACACGACCTCCCTCTTCTGACCCCACACTGACTGTTCCTCATAACTCCTTTCCTTGCCAGGTGTTGCTCAATCTTCTCCTTAATAATTCCTTCCATTCATTTTCCGGTGATGCCCGTTAAGCTTACTGGCCTCTAGTTGCTTGGATCTGCCAGGTCACCCTTTTTATATAATGGGATGGAATAACCGGAATCTCCCCAGCGCGCAGTGACTTCCTAAACATACGCATCAAGGGTTTCTATCCGTACTCAAACTCGAGGGCTAAAAAAAGTGGAATCTAACTTTCAGAGGAGTAAAGAAACTGGAGCCACGTGTGGTGGTCTTTGAGTGGAGGTGTCATGTTCAGCTAGAGTTTCTCCCCTGGCTGGGCTTCAAATCATTCTTTTTGTCTTCTTTGTTCATTTTTGATTCCTCTGTTTGCATTCCTTTTATTTCAGCTTATTTGCATTTCTCCTTGTATGACTCCATCCCATCTTCTGTTCTCACTCTATAGATAGTCTTGCAAAAATTCTTATTAGCATACTGGCAATGAAGGAAATAATAAAACTCACTTTAAACATCACTGCAAACTTAATGCTCCTCTGCCGGGCCTCACATCTGACTGGGAATATTGAAGCCAGAGGGTGGGACCAGCAGCTGTGACATCAGGTTGGCCCCGCCTCCTAGGGCTTCACCCACAAAGTACAGATAATGGCAGCACCTCTACAGTACATAATTACAAGAAGGCGCCCTCTGCTGGTGGCACAACCAGTTGCTGAGACAGTAGATAGAAGACAGATGGCCACGGGCAGTCCCTGGTGGTGAGTGGAAGGTGCCCCCCCATCTCTTGAGGGACCACCTACAAAACACAGGCATGGGAGACAAAGTAAATAATTAACAAAAGCAACATTAATGTAAATAAAAGGACACAGAAATAAACAAGAAGGACACTGAAGAAGGAACTGAACTCCAGGAACCCTGGATGAAATAACACAAAAGGCGTTTTTTTAACAATTTCTGGGATCCCACCTACTGGTGTGCCAGGGAAAAAAACCCTGTCCATAAAATAACAGTACAGAGTAATGGGGATTGTGGAAGAGAAGTGAAAAGGAGAGTGCAGACAGGGTGTAATGGGTGGAAAAGAGTGACAGGAGTGATTTGTGACAGACGGGTACTAGCAAGAGTGACAGGGAAGGTCTACAGGACGGTAGTGAGACCAGCTGTGTTATATGGGCTGGAGGCGGTGGCACAGGAGACAGAACTGGAGGTGGCAGAGTTAAAGATGTTAAGATTTGCTTTGGGTGTGACGAGGATGGACAGGATTAGAAATGAGGACATTAGAGGGTCAGCTCAGGTGGGACAGTAGGGAGACAAAGTCAGGGAGGTGAGACGTGCAGAGGAGAGATGCTGGGTATAATGGGAGAAGGGTGCTAAGGATAGAGCTGCCAAGGAAGAGGAAAAGAGGAAGGCCTAAGAGAAGGTTTATGGATGTGGTGAGAGAGGACATGCAGGTGATGGAGGTGACAGAACAAGATGACGAGGACAGGAAGAGATGGAAGAAGATGATCTACTGTGGCAACCCTAACGGGAGAAGCCAAAAGAAGAAGAAGAAGATTTCATCCTACTTAAGGCACTCACATGTTAATAATTACAGGATGAACTTAACTGTACCAACTCAGTAAGAGCCATCAGTCAGTAGGCATCAGTGTCGTTGCTCAATGACTATCTGAAGGTCGAGTGGCAGCACAGACGACACACACTTTGGGAGGACTTCATACGCCCATCTGACAGAACGGGAACACAAGCTGGAATCAGCGTCCCGGGCAGTGAGGTTCATTAGGGGCAATCGGTGTGGTTTCCAGAGTCCTAGGGCTGAGCCCAAAAACGAGGTCAAGGGTGGGCAGAAATCAAATTCCTGAAATCCTTGAAGAGTTGTGTTTGTGTTTTTGTTTTTTTATACTGTAAGTTCATTTCATTCATTCACTGTTCCCTTATGTAAAGTGTAGACGAGCAACAAACGCAGCCCTGGACCTTACATAACGCAGCAGGGAATGAGGTCACGTCATGACACACCTGCACCCACACTTAGCAACAGCATCCACGTGCCTGACAACGAGCCCACCAACGGAAAGGCATCTGTGCTGTCGCCGGCACAACATGCAAAATAAAAAGAAAGAAATGAACAAACAAACGGACGACTAGGTAACCCATCCGGACCAAAATCTGACATGATGGTGACACGTGCTCATACAGCAGTGTCGTCCCCCTCGGGACATAAGAACATAAGAAATTTGACAAACAAGACGAGTCCAATCAGCCCATTAGCCACTCATGTGGTTGGCTGCGGGCTGAGATGTCCCAGCAGTCTCTCATCCAGACATTCCACAGACCTCTTGCTATGGAGTGGACGATCATCATGGTGGGACTGCAGGTGCAAGTTTAAGTCTGCATTCGTTGACGAGGCTGTGCTCAGGTGGACTGCGGCGTCCAGTAAATGAACCACCTGATGACGGAGCCGTCCTGTGAGTGCCATCATGAGAATGTTGTGTGTTTTTGTTACTTTCTCTAATTTTCCTCATCTCATCTCGATTTTTCCTCAAGCCTTTTTTCCTGGTGAGTGTCACAGTGGCAGCCGGTCAGATCAGACGTCCGTGTCCCACAGCTCTTCCTGGTGGATTCCCAGATGTTTCCAAACAAATAAAATCCCTCCAGTGTGTCCGGGTTCTGCCCAGTGGGACCAGTCTAGAGAAGCTCTAGGTGGAGCCACCCTGGGCATCCTTAGGACATGCTCAGAAACATCTCAACGGGCTCCCCTTGATCAGCCTTTAGTGAGGCTCTGCTGACTAATTGAGCTTCTCACCTTATCATGGAGTGTCAGTGCAGCTGTCCTGTGAAGAAACCTCATTTCTGCCGTTTGCACTCATAATTTCACTCTTTTGGTCATAACTCACAGCTCATGGACATAGCTGAGGACACAGAGGTAGATCAACTGGTACACCAAGAGCCTTGTCTTTACTCACATCTCATGCTTTACCACCACAGACCAGTACAGCGCCCATAGAGCAGCTGCCACCACTCCAATCCACTTGGCAATCTCACATTCCTTTCATCCTTGGTAAACAAGATCTTGAAGTACTTGAACTCCTCCACTAAAGTCAAGTGTCCCCTCCTCACCTGAAGAGAGCAATCCACTCCTTCTGAGAGAGAACCATCTTGCGACGAGTGCTGCATTGATAAAACAACGGCTCTAGCATGGTTGTCTATCCCTTGTGCAAATGTAGTTCTGTCCACATCCTTGACATTATGTTTCCATCAGGCCTGTGTCTCGTGCCAACGTCTGTTTGTGGTTTTCATGGACAAGATGTGAAGGCCCAGTTGAGGATGTGAGGGAGGATTGGGGTCGCATCCTTGCTTTATACAGATGATGGTGTCCTCATCCAACTGTGACCTTCCTGAGGCACTCGAGTGTTAAGTGACTCAGCTGAGGATCAGCACCTCCAGGTCCAAGATATTTCATTCCTTTTCATGTTTACTTACAGATTTACGAAATAACAAGAGAACAACACGAGAGGAAGTCCAGAGAAGAGTAACTGGGATGATTCAGGACCATGGAAAGCAACACAGGAGGACGGACAGCAGGCCGATCAACTTCAGCGCCGTGGACAGTGGCCACTGCGGTACTGCTGGAGGAGCTGAGCAGTGACGAGCAAGCCCGTGGAATTCACTACGGCGTTGTTGTTATATTTTGGGGTAGAAATCCTTATTTTATGTCCTTCTTGTTATTTTTTTTATCGTTTCTTTCTATTTATTTATTTATTTGTTGGTTTGTTTGTTTGTTCTTAATCATTTTCATTGAGTACTTGTTTTATGGGCAGTCCCCCAAGAGCAGGGGTGACCAGCCAGTCACCGCAGTGGACATGTTGAGTCTCTTTATCTTTGTAAGTTCTCCATTACTCAATTGTCATTTAATCCAGAGCTGGGAAATCTTCTAGCGCACATTTCTTCTTCTTCATCTTCTTCTTCTCCCTCCTCATGTTTCTTCTTTTTCTTCTTCTTCTTCCTCTTCCTCTTTCTTCTTTGTTTTCTTCTACCTGATCCTCTTTCTTCTTTACTTCCTCTTTTTCTTCTTCTGTCCTGCTCTTTCCTCTTTTCTTCTGCTTCTTCTTCATCTTCTTTTTCTTCCTCCTCATTTTTCTTCTTTTTCTTCCTCTTCATATTCCGCTTTCTTCTTTTCTTCTTCTTTCTCTTCTTCTTCTTCTTCCTCTTTCTTCTTCTTTTTCTTATTTATCTTCTTCCTCTTCCTCTTTCTTCTTCATCTTCATCTTCCTCTTTCTTCTTTTCTTCTTCTTTCTCTTCTTCTTCTTCTTCCTCATTTTTCTTCTTTTTCTTCATCTTCTTCCTCCTCTTCCTCTTTCTTCTTCTTCCACTTCCTCATTCTTCTTTTCCTTCTTTATCTTCTTCCTCTTCCTCTTTCTTCTTCTTCTTTCCCTTTTTTCCTCTTCGTCTTCTTCTTCCTCTTCTTGTTCTTTTTGTTCTGATTTCTCAAACAGGTTTGACATCTGCCATGTTAGTAATCCTCACGTGTTCAGCACAGGTGTTTATCAAATCATAAATGAGAGAGAGAGCCAGCGAGGTGCCACCCAGCCACCCAGCATGGTCTTCTGGTGGGCACCAAGAAGCTGTTTATCACTCACGTTCCTTACACTCATTTTGTGTGAATTAATTATGAATTGCACTTCACGTTTCATTTTTTTGTCATTTCACACTTGGGGATTCAGCGTTGATCAATGGTTCACTGTCATGCCTGCCAGCCTAATAAGATGAGCTTTTCTGTTATTTAATCAAACACTCAAGGATGACAATTTGTTTAAAGGGGCTCTTAATATTACAAGATTCAGTTCATACAGACAATTAATGGTTTGACTTTAAGGCTACATGTGTTCAGATATTCTGCCGGTGGCTTCGTTTCTGCCGCTGACTGCCGTGTGCACATCTTAATAAAGCGTCTGAGTGGAGAGAAAGGAGACGATGACAGCGTCACTGCGCCCCCTACAGGCCAGACCTGCAGTTCCCTTTCCTTGTCATTCATAGTGTGGAATTCAAATGGGACATTAAACAAAGCAAAAAGAAATGTGCAGCCATACGATATTAAACAGGATCAGAATCGACAAGTCCTTCTGTGACAAATGAAGCCACACACACAGACACAGAGACACACACAGACAGACAGAATTCCAAAAATGTTTGCATGTTTCCAACATTTTCCCAATACTTTGTATATGGGAATAAAAATACAAAGCAAAAGAGTTCAAATGAGGGGGATATCACCATCAAACCCCTGCTAGTAATAAGGGCAAGTAGTGAATCTTTTAAAAAATGAAAACGTATTCTCACAAAATGGATTTCAAGGACAGTGAAACTCCATGGAGTTCAAGAAACAAAGGAAACACTCAAAAACACAAAGGCCGTCCAAAGCAAACAAAGTGCCAATACAGCACAAGGTCAACATTCTTATTATTATTAATAATACAAATAATAATATTAATAATAATAATAATAATAATTCTCTACATAGTGAGTGGGGAGCCACTTGAAGCACCACCTATGTGCAGCACTCAGCTGGCTGATGCGATGGCAGCCATTTCTCCGCCAGTACATCAGCACACCTGAACTGGTAGATTTGAACACTCTGGACCAGAACAGGCCATTCAGCCCAGCAAAGCTCACCAGTCCTCTCCACTTATTTCTTTCAAAAAAATATCAAGTTGAGTTTTGAAAGTCCATAAAGTCTTCCTATCCACCACACGACTTGGTCGCTTATTCCAAGTGTCTATCGTTCTTCATGTAAAGAAAAACTTCCTAATGTTTGTGTGACATTTCCCCTTCACAAGTTTCCAGCTGTGTCCCCCTGCGTGTCCTTGATGAACTTATTTTAAAGTCCCTGTCTCGATCCACTGCACTGATTCCCTTCATCATTTTAAACACTTCAGTCAGGTCTCCTCTTCATCTCCTGTAAAGTCTCAGCTCTTTGAATCTTCACTCATAACTCATCCCCTGTAGCCCCCCGTAATCAGCCGAGTCGCTCTTCTCTGGACCTTCTCTTGTGCTGTTGTGTCTTTATGGAGACCCAAACTACACCCAGGACTCCAGATGAGGCCTCACCAGTGTGTTATAAAGACTTGAGCAGAACCTCCTGTGACTTGAACTCCACACGTCAAGGTGCTATATAACTTGACATTCTGTTAGCCTTCTTAATGGCTTCTCAACACTGTCTGACAGTTGATAGCTTAGAGTCCACTACGACTCCTAAATCCTTCTCATAAGGTGGACTCTCGATTTTCAGACCTTCCATTGTGTATTTAGACGTCACGTTTTTACTTCCTATGTGTAATTCTTTACATTTACTGACATTAAATTTCATCTGTCACAAATCTGCCCAATCCTGTCTGCTATCCAAGTCCTTCTGTGGTGATATAACGGATTCCAAATTATCTGCTAATCCACCTATCTTGGTATCATCTGCAAACTTAACCAGCTTGTTACTTATATTCCTATCTAAACCACTTATAAATATTAAAAATAGCAGCGGCCCCTGCACTGCCCCCTGCTGGTCATCACTCTCAACATCGGCCAGTTCTCATGAGGTTCCTCGCACCATCACTCTCTGCTTCCTGTGTCTGAGCCAATTCTGCACCCACCTACACACCACACCCTGAACTGCCACTTCTTTAATTTTGATGCCCACCCTGTCATGTGGCACCTTATCAAATACTTTCTGAAAGTCTAGATAAATAATCTCATCTGCTCGACTCTGGTCGTTTCATATTTTGTTGGCTCCTCACAGAATTCCAGCATGTTAGTAAAACACGACCTCCCTCTTCTGACCCCACGCTGACTGTTCCTGTCCTTGCCAGGTGTTGCTCAATCTTATCCTTAATAATTCCTTCCATTCATTTTCCTGTGATGCCCGTTAAGCTTACTGGCCTCTAGTTGCTCTGATCTGCCCGCTCACCCTTTTTATATAATGGGATGATATTTGCCATTTTCCAGTCCTTCAGAATCTCTCCAGTGCCCAGTGGCTTCCTATACATACGTGTCAGTGGTTTCTATCTGAACTCGCTGGCCTCCTTAAGAACTCGAGGGTCAATCTGATCTGGTCCCGGTGATTTGTTTGATTTCATCTTATTTAATCTCCGCTGCTCTTCTTCCTCTACAATTTCCAAATCCCTCAGCACCTCCTTAGTAGTCCCTGTTACTGCTCTGAGGTTATCCACTTGCTCCCTTGTGAACACCTCAGAAAAATGTAAGTTTAAATCATCTGCTATTTCACTGTCTGTATCTTTTAATTCTCTTTACTATTCCTGATGAACTTGACCTCCTCCTTGACTGTTCCCTTACTATTTAAAGAATCTCTTGGGGTCGTCTCTCTCCTTATCTGCTCTTCCTCTCCAACTGTCTTTTAGCCTCCCTGATATCCTTCTTAATGGTTGCCCTCGTGTTCTCATACGCTCTACGATTCACTTTGCAGTCATTAGTCTTATACGCCTTATTCGTCTGTTTTTTCCTTTGCAGCTTCTTTTTTAAATCTTTATTAATCTACTGTGGAGTTTTTCAATAAAACTCATAGGTGGTGAAGTGGCGAGAGTGTCAAGTTAGCCAGTTAGAGGCAGGGGATGTTTAGGGAGGGCAGAATGACTAGCACCCTCCTCTCCACAATACTCATATAAATAATCAATAATCAATCACAATGCAATCAATCTTCCACTCCCAGACGCGTTGCCACCCTTCCACCCAGGCCAGAATTTCCCATGGTCCTTTATATTGCCTGACCCGGAAGTATTCCCAATCCTTCAGTCCATGTGACCTCCCATCACTTCCGGCTCAGATAAAAAGTCCTCTTCTTTACCCGGAAGTATGTCATTTCCCCTGTCACTTTGTCTAGGGCGTACTTCCAGGTTAGAGGGCACATATGACTCTCTGGGCCTCCCTGCAGCGTCCTCTGTTGGCACCTGTGGTATCCAGCAGGGCTGTAGGGGAACAACAACAACATTTATTTCTAGAGCACATTTTCATACAAACAGTAGCTCAAAGTGCTTTACATATTAAAGAATAGAAAAATGAAAGACATAATTATAAAAAATAAATCAACATTAACATCGAATAAGAGTAAGGTTCAATGGCCAGGGGGGACAGAAAAAAAAAAACTCCAGACGGCTGGAGAAAAAATAAAATCTGTAGGGATTCCAGACCATGAGACCCCCTGACCAGTCCCCTGTGGGCATTCTACCTAACATAAATGAAACAGTCCTCTTTGGATTTAGGGTTCTCACGGAAGGGCTTGATGATGATGATGGTCACGTAGACTTCTTCCTTTTAATCCGTCCATCATTGTTGGAGCATCATGAAGCTTTGAGTAGGTGGAGGTGGCACAGGCTAAAACTCCATTGTCCATGATTCCCTGCTGGTATCCGGGGCACCTCCATGCTGCAGGGAGAGCTCCACCTGGCGGCCCGGGGGTATTGGCCGGGATGACAAGCCGGCCATAGACCACATCCCGCACTGTGCCAGTGTTGCCCCAATGTATGAAACCTAGCATGGTCATCCTTGGCTGGTCCAGTTTGCTGGGTATTCATTTCTACTTTCCATACAGAGTTTATGGAGCTTCAAAAGCTTTATCATGAGGAGAGAGAATGATACAAAAGCTGGTGGATGTGCCATCTTCCGTGCCATATAAGCGATTCAATCACTCAGCAAGCCATGCTGTTGATTAATGTGGGGTTAAACACCCAGTGGTGATGCCACAGTAAACCCGGATTATTCATCTCTTACTGTATGCCCCACTCGGGCCGTCTCCTCATACAAGTCCAGCATGTTAGTGAAACACGACCTCCCCGTCTGGACGCAGGCTGACTCTTCTCTCAGATTCCTGTTCATGCCAGCTGATGCTCAGTCTTCTCCTTCCATTAATATTTACTGTGCCGCACGTTAATCTTTATGGATTGATGGGCCATTTTATAGGCTGAGATAACATTTTCCACTTTCCTATCCTAGGGCATTTCCCAAGTGTGCAGAGATCTTTCTTAAAGTGCGCGTCAATGGGTTATATTGTGAGTGTGGATGTGTGTCATGCCCAGTCATGGGTTGGCACCCTGTGCCTGGTGGTTTCCTTCCATGCCCATTGCTGCCCGGTGCTGCCCCATGAACCTTTCATAGATGATACCATCTGCCAGCAGTTCAAAGGATCCACGGTGTAATTGTCCCTCACTGTGGACACAAGCAGGTGGTCTCACTCAGAGTCACACTGGGGGACCGTGATGACAATGAAAGGGACGGCCCTCTGCTCTACAGTCCACACAGTAAAACGCAGAGACCCTCGTGAATATCCACCGCCTGCGCGCGGCCATGAGTCACCGTGCCTGAATAATGCGGTCAATTACTCGCAGCAGATGGCCAGAGGCCAGTAAGTGGCTGGAGCTCCACACACACAGAGACCCTCCTTGTCTTAAAAGGCGCCCTGCCTCCAATAACCGAGTGCCATTCCTCGTCCTAACGAGCCAACCAGAAGGAAAATCAATTAGGGAAAGAGAAGGCGTGCGCTTTGGAGAGCTCGAGCACAAGTAAATAATGAGGGCCTCGCGAATTTGTCCTGTTTCTTCTAATTCCAATTAGCAGGCTATGAGTTTTAAACGCCACAGTCGGGGACGCTCATATCGATCACCCCTAACCTTGCGTGTCGCTTGGTGCTCATCAGCCTCGGCTTGAACAGCAAATGCTGAACTGAAAGTTAGGGGGCAAAAAAAAACACCACAGAAGATGCCAAGGCCGTGGTCACCGGACAGACGTGAGGAAGACTGGATGAGAGCGTCCGATTAGTGACCAGTAGTGATTAACGGAGGTAATCCCACTAAAAGGACAACACGCGGCAGGCACTCTTCTACGTGACATAATCTTCACTGAAAGGGTTGCAGGATTCAGAGCAATTATGCAAATCTGAAGGACGGGGTCATTAAGAAAAACCATCCTCCTCTCTTGAAATAATAAGATGAAGATTAATTGCATCTAACGTGGAAGAGCTCATCAAGGATATAAATACAGCGTGTCACCCAGCTTTCTAACTTCTCCTCCTCTTCCAGCCTTAGAGTGGGGAAGGAGACCACCGAAGAGGCGTCATTACACTTGTGATGGACGGCCGGCATTTCAGTCCGGCCGGGGCGTCCATCAACAAAAGAAGACAGCCATTTTAGGGCACTACATCCCCCGGGACGCTAGATGGCAGCTCCCCTGGAAGGAAATGCTTCCTTGGATTCCCGCAGGGCAGCATGGGACATGGAGTCTGTCTCTTCAGCCCTGTTGGGTGCCATGAGTGCCGCCAGGGGGAGCGCACCAAGAACCCGGGGACTTTTACGATTACGCCACTCCGGAAGTACTTCGGGGTCACAAGGACGGAAGCCCGCAGTACTTCCGGGACACTTGATGAAGACAAATGTGGTGTTGACCTGGGGTCATGGACTTTAAAAGGCCTTTGGGAAACCCCAGCAGACCGAGCCAGAGTTGGGAGGGTGTGTGACAGAGCTGCGGGCAGTGGAGGATTGTGTTTGTGATTATTGTTTATTAATTATTGGAGAAATTGTGGAGAGTGCGGTGCTCTGGGCACTTTATTTGAAGAATATAATTATTAAAATCTTCATGTGCTTTTACACGTCTGTCCGGGACGTCTGCCTGGGAAGTTCAACGGGGTAACAACGCCTCTAGCGGCCACACACTGCTGCTTTGTTTTATTTTTGTTGTGTAGCCTGGCATTTCGCAGTGGCGTAGTCGGTAGGATTTTGCCACAGCGGAGCCAGCCCAGCCAAAAAAAATCCACACTAACCCTAAGGAGTGCTTTTTTTCAGGCATAATGGCGGGGTACGGTGGGTCAGGGGATGGTCAAGCCCCAGTATTGAATGGATTCAGCCATACAAAGCATCATGGACAGGCCTACCTTGGTCTGTGCCCCCAACTAACTGGAGGAGGAGACCTCAGATGAGCCGTGATACGCTGCTGGTCTGCCTGGTATCGCGCCCTTGCCAGTTACTCCGCTATTTAAGAAATGAGAAGCAGCAATGGGAACTGAATCGATTCTTTCCAACTACCCGTTTAAGTGAATCGAGTCTTTTGTCGTCTCTGTCGAGTCTCTGTTGTCAGTCATTAGCACTAAAACATAAGTAACATGATTGTTATAATTTGTTACTAACCCTCATCTTTTCTGTTTCTGTTCTCGGTACTCAAATGTGGCACTTGGTGCCCACGGCCCACCTGCCAAGTTGTTTGACTGCCTGTGGTAAAGTCATCCCTGATGGAGGATCACAGGAATCATGGGAAAGAGGGGTCCTTTCATCGGATTGGCTGGCTGAGCAACGTTTCAGCCGTGGAATGGCCAAATGGGGAGGCAGCTTGATGGATGAGGTCTCCGGGACTCTAATAATATCCAAATCTTATTATGGGATATCATCTACTGTTAAATTCTGCTCCGTACTTCTAAAATTTTTATTTTTATACTGTATTAAGGATTTGTTCTGTTCTGTGTATTGTGTTGTATTGACCCCCTTTATCTTTTGACACCCGCTGCACGCCCAACCTACCTGGAAAGGGGTCTCTCTTTGAACTGCCTTTCCTGAGGTTTCTTCCATTTTTCCCTACAAGGTTTTTTTGGGAGTTTTTCTTGTCTTCTTAGAGAGTCAAGGCTGGGGGGCTGTCAAGAGGCGGGGCCTGTTAAAACGGCACTTCCTGTGTGATTTTGGGCTACACAAAAATAAACTGAATTGTATTGTATTGTATTTTGATTCTGGGGCCCTCTGATCGCCTGACAAATTTTTTTAATTAAATAACTAATATAATAATTTGAAGTTATATATTATATTATGTCCCTGATTTATTCCCACTCTTGATCTGCTCTCATTAATCTAGTGTAGGAATAAATCAGGGACATAAATCAAAAATTCCATTAAAAGATATAAAGAGGGCACACCGCACTCCCAGGACCACCACGGCCAGATTTTCAGTGGGGCAGGCAATTGGGATTAGCACATCCTTGGTAAGCCTGTTATTTCCAATCATCATTTTTTCTGATTCAAATTTGTTAGTGCTCTTTGTAGGTGCCATTTGTTGGAATGAAAAATACAACACAGTGCATGAGCACACCAGACGCCAAAAAGACAGGAAAGGGAGTGTGGAGAGCATACAAAATAAGTGTGTGTGTGTGTGTGTGTGTGTTGTGACCTGTAGGGGGGCATTGCAGCACCACAAACCCTAGACACACGTGTCCTGGTTCAAGTAAAAGGTTTATTAATATTAGTACTTCTAAAACAGGCTTCTTGTTAAACACAAAATAGAACAAAGTGTTCCCCTCTCTCTTCTTCACCTCCACCCCTCTTAGGTGAGCTTTGTCCATCCTCCGCTCCCAGCTCTAAATTGGCTGGATGACACAGAGCAGCTCCTATTATTTGGGACCTGGGAGTTCTTCCAGTTCCAGGGCATTGCCTATAGGAAGTACTTCCAGGTCAGACAGAAGTTCACAAAAGTACGGATAACACATCCCTGCAGTGCCCCCTGGAGGCACCCACACAACCCAATAGGGCTGCACACCAGGACTCCAATTCCCAGCAGGCTCTGTGGGTAAGCTGAAGGAAACCAAAGCCCAGGGATGCTGCCACCTAGTGTATCAGGGGAGAAAGCACTTCTGTGTGGTATTTACATCCCAGCTAGGTAAGGATCCCTATTCACTTCCCAACCAGAACACCAGCACACGAGTACCATCCATTAAAAAAAAATAAATAAATAAATAATGAATAAATTATATATATATATATATATATATATATAGTATATCTATCTATCTTATATATATACTGTGTATATACAGTATATATACAGTATATATATATATATATATATATATTCATATATATTCATGGCATTCATAGTCTGAATCACAATCTGACTGTGTGGGTGGTTACCTACCAGGTAACACTTGTGGTTGGTCAGCAAGTCGGCTAACATCCGCCACGGTGCCCTCTTTCAGTTACGAGAAGCAGATCATATAATGGTTGAAATAGTTTTACTGTCAAATAATGCAAAGAGTACGCGGCACGTGTTTCGCCCTAATTCTGGGCTCGCTGCACCCCCTCTCGGGAATCGAACCTCGGACATCAATGCCAGAGTCGAAGCCTCTTACGTTGCTCCACAGCGTGTGGTTTGTTTATGTGGTAGTATGTAGGTTCGGGCAATTAAATTTAAGGCATTCATAGTCTGAATCACAATCTGATTGTATGGGTGGGTCCATATATATGGATAGTCTGTTATAGATAGAGAGTTATCTAGTCAATTATAAGGTAAATAGCCAGATAGGTGTGAAAGGCACTATACAGTATAATAGGTGGATTCTATCAATGTAAAGGGACTTATTATTTTCAGATAGTGTAAGTGCCATGGAGGATGAACGGGCATCAGGATAATTTCTTGCCCAGCCAGAAGGACTTAATAGGAGTGCAGAGGAAGTGGAGAAATAAACCAGCCAGGTTGCCTTGCAATCCTTGTCCCGTTTGGCATAATAGAATAGCTGATTGGCCAGCAGGAGCTGGAGAGCAGGAGAGGTTCAGGTGGCAATAACAACAGGTGGCAGTGTCCCTCTTGAATAATCCCAGTTTGCAAAGATGCATGGGACTTGGAGTATGAAAGTGCAGCCCTGTCAGGGTCCTACAGTGCCACTAGAGGGCGCTGCTGGGGTAACACTCAAAAGTGCTGGCAACAGGCAGTGCCATGATACCAGAAGCATTCCCAGGTCCATCTTAAAGGGAGTTTGTCACCTCACCTTGGGAAGTCAGAGCCATGAGGCAGTGGGCAACACTCACTAGCAGGAGAGGAAGGAGAAGGAGATCATTCATTTAATTTAAATTTGTGTCAGTACTGGCCCTGTTCATTTGGGACGGTATTGGTGAAAAATAAATTTCCTGGATTGGATCCCAGGACTGTGTTGGGTAGAATTTTGTCTAAGCTTTGAGCCTCCGTAGTGCCCCCTCATGGTTACAATAGTTGCTCCCCTCTTTCCAGTGCCAACTTGCCTGGACAAGGGAGTGCAGTACCTTTTGTAGCACTGTTTAGTCCGAATAAAAACAATTATTGGGCTTTTACCTGGTGTCTGCCGTTTGGTCTGAGGGTTCAAGGGGACGACAGAGCCCCCTATCTGTCACAATAGATAGATAGATAGATAGATAGATAGATAGATAGATAGATAGATAGATAGATAGATAGATAGATAGATAGATAGATAGATAGATAGATAGATAGATAGATAGATATGAAAGGCACTACATAGATAGATAGATAGATAGATAGATAGATAGATAGATAGATAGATAGATAGATAGATAGATAGATATGAAAGGCACTACATAGATAGATAGATAGATAGATAGATAGATAGATAGATAGATAGATAGATAGATAGATAGAATTTGGTATAGTGGGCAGGATTAGATAGATAGATAGATAGATAGATAGATAGATAGATAGATAGATAGATAGATAGATAGATAGATAGATAGATAGATAGATAGATAGATAGATAGATAGATAGATAGATAGATAGATAGAATTTGGTATAGTGGGCAGGATTAGATAGATAGATAGATAGATAGATAGATAGAATTTGGTATAGTGGGCAGGATTAGATAGATAGATAGATAGATAGATAGATAGATAGATAGATAGATAGATAGATAGATAGATAGATAGATAGATAGATATGAAAGGCACTACATAGATAGATAGATAGATAGATAGATAGATAGATAGATAGATAGAATTTGGTATAGTGGGCAGGATTAGATAGATAGATAGATAGATAGATAGATAGATAGATAGATAGATAGATAGATAGATAGATAGATAGATAGATCAAATCTTGAAGGGTCCTGTGCCTATCCAGTAGCGCCCCCTGCTGACCACAATATAAATGGCTCACTGCGCGTTCTAATTCAGTGTTGCCTGCCACTGCTGGGGTCTTCTTTGCTGAATGTCATTTCTTCTTAATTATAAGCCCCCCCTACACACACACCATTGGTAGGGTCATGAAGTCAGTGCCCTCTGAGCTGCTGTACTGCCCACAGACGCTGATGTATTCTGACCTTACAAGTTAAAATTTAACTTACGTTCTTCTTTCAGTGCCACTGCCTCCTTCTTTTGCTCTTTCAGATAATAAAATATGCACTGGAATTGGCAGAATCAATTTTCATAGCTGAAAGCCCTTCAAAGTACAATGAAAAATTGATGTCTTCTAAGAAAATTCAAGTGAAATTTGGATTGCTTTTTTTTTGCCCGACGCTTATTATTATTTTATCCTGCTCCGTTCCTCCCTATAGGATATTTTATTGCTGCCCTTATTGTACCAGTGCCAGAGTCATCCGTCAAGTTTGTCCTTAAGCAGGATCCGATGACTGGACCGGCCGCCGGTGATGAGGCAGGCATTTATCAAACGGCTGGTAACAGCTGATTCCCCCCGAGGAATGAAAAGTACGCAGCATGTCGGAGTGCAGCAGTGCAGCAGCGGGCCGTCTCTGCCTCATTGACCAGTAAATTCAAGAAGTCGACTGCATGGGCGCCGGCTCTTTGTGGCGCTTTGTGTTGTTTCTTGTCAGGCTGTTTGTTGTGCTGCTTGATTCTGATGGGCCTCCTTGTGAACACTAAAGGGATGACAGCAGCAGACTGGCAGTAGTGGGGCTTGTAGATTTTGTCATATTTGGTAGCAAATAACTTGATCATACTAATTAATACTAGTAGGTTACTATTTTATTTTATTTTTTGTGATCAAATTTTTATTGGATTCCATAAAAAAAACTGAGTAGTTAAAAAAGGGAAAAAAAATAAAATAAACATCCTGACCAGTCCCTCCCCCTGTGAGGAATAGAAAGACCAATAAGAAGGGGTGGGGTTAGAGAGAAAGTGAGAGAGAAGGGGAGGGGTGAGAGAGGGAGAGAAGAGGAGTGGGGATGAAGAGAGAGAGAGAGAGAGAGAGACTGCCAGAAGGGGAGCGGCCTGAAAAAGAGATTTTATGAAATGGGGCGGAGCCAGAAAAGGTTACAAAGGGAAAGATAGAAGCTGTCAAAAGTGGAGTGGCCTAAGAAAGAGATGCTAAGGGACAGGGAAGACAGAGAGAGGGACAAAAAGGAATCAGAAAGAGAGAGAAGCTCTCAGAAGGAGTGGAGCTTGCCAGTGAGCGAGAGAGGCGTTGTCAAAAGGGGTGTGGCCTGAAAGAGAGATAGAGACAAAGGGACACTGCTGAAAGGTGTGTGCCCTGAGAAAGAAATGCAATGGGACAAGGTGGAGCCAGAGAGAGCGAGAGAGAGGGAAAGGGAACTGCTGGAATGGGTGTGGCTTAAGAAAGAGGTGCTATGAGATGAGGTGGATCCACAGAGGGAGACAGAGGGAAAGAGACTGACTCTCACAAAAGGGTGTGGCCAGGAGAGACAGTTCCAGAAGGGGTGTGGCCTGAGAAAGAGTGCTGGCGGGAAATTGGGCGGAGCAAGAGAGCAAGAGAAAGAATTTTGTCAGAAGGGGTGTGGCCCTGAAGGGAGATACTGTGGGTAAGGGGTGGAGCCAGAGAGAGAGAGAACATGAAAGAGAGAGGGAGGGACACAGCTGGAAGGGGAGGAGCTTGGGAGTGAGATTTTATTTTTTTTGTGTGTATCGCACACTTCACTGAGTGAATATGCAGAGGGCTGTGTGACGAGTCCACAGGTAAAATCTGACTATACGTTTTTACAAATTGCTATGTACAGAATTAGCATGCAAAAAGACACAGATCTGTTTAAACACGCAGGAAAACAAAGTCATTTGAAACGGATTAACCTAAATGGAGCCCAGCATTAATGATTTGTTCAACTCCGGCCAGCTGACATCAGAGAAGAAGAAAACAAAAACTCAGTCAGCAGCATCAATGGAGAAAATAAACCTCTGGGTGGTCCACAGTCAGTTCTAACAGCGAACATCAAAGGAGAACGCACTCAACTGGCCGTCCGCCCCCTACTGGTCATTCTACAGCATACGCTGCCATTGGTCCATCCAATCTGATGACCATCCGGACTTTCCATTCTTTGCCATGACAGCCAGCTGGCATCTCAGGTGTCTTTTTCACGAGCTAGAGAAGAATCCCAAGGAGACTCCGGGCTGGAACGGCTGAATAAAGGGAGCTTCGGCTAAATACTGAGGGCTGGCACTAAATCCAGATGTCAATGGGATGTTTACATTTTGATTTCATTTTTAACAAATTTGCAGAAAGAAAAACATCATTCTGACATTCTGAGGTTTCAAATGTTGGTAAAAGGTGTCATTTTGCTTGACTTCTCATCGATGAGGGAAAAATGAATTGAAATGATTTGAGCAGAAGGCCGCAAATGTGAACAAAAGTGAAGCTTGGTGGGTCTGAAGATGTTCAGAAGGCTCCGTATGTCTTCTTGGAGGCTAAAGATCAAAACTGAACGCAGCATTCCGGGTGAGGCCTCGTCTGTGCTTTATAAAGTCAGAGGACACTGCAGGGCCAATTGGCACACCTGGCAGCACTCGGCAGGAAGGCAGCTTCCCAGACTACAACAAACGTAATGACACTGGACATACGAAGGAAAATTGGGGGGAAAAAAACGCTTCAGAAGACAACGTTAAGGCTTCTTCAAAGCACTTTAACAATAAGTGAGATGACTGAGTGAAGCTGTATGAGTTTTTACGCGGCTCATCTGGTGGGCTAATGCACTAACGTCGTTGTCCGTACGTAACTTAATGGAGGAGGTGGTCTTTCTTCTCCGTCGCTGTGTTTCGTGGACACATTCTGAGCACACCGCCTCATTTGCTAATTCTTGCTCCAACACCAACAGAGCAAATTTGCTTTCTGAGGGATTAATTTGGTATCATTTCGTTTTTTTGTTATTTTTTTTTTTTCCCTGGCAGAAGGAATCACGAATAAATCCCCAGGTGGAATACGGGGACTGGCAACTGAGCTGCGACCGAAAGAAGAAAATTCAGTCAGGACTGTGATGAATTTATTATAATTTATGGTGTTAAGCAGGAGGGATGAATTAAATTTGCATTGCGCTGCCATGAAGTGAAAGCCTTGGATGTTAATGAAAACCGGGCACCTGCATCCAGGGAAAACGAACGATGAGAAGAAGCAGAAAAGAAGAAGAAGAGTGATGGAGACGTTAAAGAGGGGCAACGCAAAGCAGGGCCGACAAAGACGATGAGCCTTCAGGGCGCTAGGGAGATGGAGCAGCAGGAGGCCAGTCATTCCAATTACGATTTGTGAGTTAGATAAGAGGCCGGCTGGCCCAATGGCTCATTCATGTTCTGCCCATCTCCAAGTAAGTTCGTGACCAGGAATCAAGGAATCCGGACTTTTCACCAAAGCTAATGATGCGAATCAGAAAACAGGATTTAGAAAACCAAATCAAAGAAAGGAAGTGTTTGCCCTGTTCAAATAAGCCAGGGGTTGACGGTTATCCTTCCTCTTGTGGGGCATTCACTGTGTTTCGGAACAGAATATTTCAAGTCATTTTGCCAACTCTCCATATCCAGCAGGGTCAGTTGAAGTCAACACTTTCCAATTCTTTCAGACTCGCTTCACAAGCCCACCACAGAGTTTATCCTAACGAACTCTACATTTGGCATCTCATTTAAGACGTCTACTGTGTGCAGGGCAGAAGTCACCAATGTCCCCAGACCGCCGAGTGTTTCACTTTTTCTTGACCACATCACAATTCCAGGAGGTCACAACTTTCCAGATATTTTGTTCATATTTGGTCACATTGCCTTTAAATTGTTTCACTTGAGCCAAACATGCTGGTGGTCTTTCACGAGCTTCTTACTTTGATCAGGGTCTTCTTTACCACATCATAGGCCCCCAGGCAGAGGCCCACTGGAGCCCCTGTTTGGATAGCAACACAGAAACATACATAGGCATCTGAAACATTGTGGGCCCCCCAGCCAGTGCCCATTGTGCCCACACGTTAAGATGGCCCTGGCCTTGATAGGCAAAGTTTTTCACGGTGAATATGTTGTGTGATCTTGTTCATTAAATATGTTCCTGAAATTCACCATCTTAGACAGACATTTGTTGTCCCAGCACCCCATGATGCTTTGCAAGGCCAGCATGACATCAGCCATGCCCAGAGCTGTCAGTGTATGCCAATCTGCTTCGCGCATGTGTGACGTCACCAGTACACCAGACGGATTATCACTTCACATGCATTATAAAAGTGTTTCACTTGAGGGGCATTTTAGCCGAGCACAATGAGAATATTATGGGTGCCCCGCCGCTGATCAGTGTGCTCCCTCACTCACTCTGTGAATATTTTATATTCCGTATGTGCCGAGCTCCATGTATCAAGCTGTAGTCGCTTTGGTTTGTCTGTTGTCAGCATTGAACCCGTGTCTCTGGTCTGTGCCAGCTCTGCACGCATGACAAGAAACTGGAAGTGCAATTTGATTATCGTCTCGGGATTCGGACGCTCATGGAACATCTAAAGCTGTCATTCCTGGGCAGTCATTTGCCTCCCGCCAGTCGTCTGTCATTTTTCTCTCTGTGTTGCTCTCCACTGCCTCCCTTTCTCTCCTCTACAGTTTATCATGTCTGCGGAATTATTGAATAAAAAGCAAACCAAAAAAAAAAAAACGGTTTGGATAAATCAAACATGAAGACGTCTCAGCAGGGCAGAGGGCCGCCGCTCCGAGGCGCGTGTGCAGGTGCAGGACAGCAAGGACGGGCAGACAATGGCTTGTACCTGAAGTTGTCGTCTTCGTTTACTTCACCGGTGTCACGACTCGGATTTGATGGAATTATTTAGAATACTTATGGATTTGTATTGGGAGGTATTGAGGCTGAGGATTCTGTTCCTTGTATTATTTCCTTGACTTTTGGAATGCTTCAGATGTTGTGTTTCATCTTGCAACGTCTTGGACGCCATTTTAGGTCCTCCATCTCCACCATTTTGTAATCCTGTCATTGGGTCTGCTTGTCTAGGGGTGTGGCCTCCGGGCTTGGAATTCAGATCTGCGGATTCCAGAACTCTCCAAAGAGCCTGCTGCTAAATTCTCAGGCAAAAGACTCTTATTTGGGCTTTGGCTCTCGATCTATTTTCATTTTCCTACACACATCATCTAGTCGGGCACAAAAGGGCTATCTGCCACTTCGCTGCCATGTCAGACGTTCAACCTCGACCGCCTTTAGTTAAGGTAAAAATAAAGAGATGAAGATGAGTGGTGTGGAGGGGTATCCATCTTTTATATTATATTATATTATATTATATTATATTATATTATATTATATTACATAGTGTGTGACCAGTAGGGGGCATTGCAGCACCCCAAACACAACCGCACAGACACAAGTCCTCAGTAAAAACATAAGGTGTATTATCAACAAGTACCTTACAAATGCTTCTTTATCACAATATCACCCATTCTTCCTCATCTTCCCCTTTTGTTTCTCCTCCCACTCCTCCCAGTCAAGTGTTGCTTTTCTTCTCTCCCAGCTTCGACTCACCTGGATGTTCCTTTTCTCTAAGACCCACAACTATTACTGGTGTCAGGACATACCCTGATGGAAGCACTGATGGATCAATCAGAAGTCCTAAAAACCGAGGAGGTCAGCTCTTAGCAGCGCCCCCTCCTGGCACCCAGGGACCTCCAACAGGGCTGATCTATGGCATTAAAATTCCCAGCCTGCCCTGTACCCGACTCCAGGGTTGCTGCCATCTAGCAGTTCAGGGGAGCATGTAACTTGAATACATTGTCTCCCCCTGTTCCTTAATTACATTGGCTTCCTGACCAGGTAATGTTCCTTCATCTAATCCTGCCAGGATGCCCGTGTAACCATACTTCAGAGGGCATCCAATGGCCAGATCCTTGTGTAGGCAGGGAGCCTCCTACCTCTTTTCAGGCCCAATTGCCACCTGGGCCTCCCAGCCAGGTATGGGAAAGGAGTCCATTCTGGCGGGGATACCAGTCCCTATCTGACATCCATTACAAAGTATATCAATATACAGTATATATTGATGAGGACAATAACAAGATAATGCAAAATATACAATGCTATCTATCTATTATATAGTGCCTTTCATTTCTATCTATCTATCATATAGTGTCTTTCATTTCTATCTATCTATCTATCTATCTATCTATCTATCTATCTATCTATCATATAGTGCCTTTCATTTCTATCTATCTATCTATCTATCATATAGTGCCTTTCATTTCTATCTATCTATCTATCTATCTATCACAAGTTAGTGCCATATGCATACTGGGACCAGTGTGATGACCAGACTGTAGCCTCTCCAGTAAAGTGACCTGTGATGTGTTTGATGTGACACTGAAGCTGCATTGTGACTTCATTTTCAGGTATTTCAGGAAGAAAAACTGAAGTTTGAGATGAATGTTAAATTTTGAAGCATTTTTCATTCTGATTCTAATTTATAGAGAAACGGTCTGCTTAAGTGTCACTTTTCTTGCATGCATTACAGGTTGTGCCAGTCAGTGGTGGCCTTTTGATGATGTTAATAATAGTTGCCCCTGACTGAGCTTTTCAGCAGTTTGGTTGAGTTTGGGTCCGAGTAAAGAGGCTTCATTTTAGATATTAAAGTTGTGATATCCCTGTTCTGCTCCCCGGTCTGCCCACTCGGTGTCTAAACGAGTGTGTCTGTGTCACTTTATCACACACAAAGCCTGGATGAGTAGGTGAGTAACAGCTACAAGTATGGAACCTTGTCGTGTTTTATCAATACGTTTAGTCATTCATGTGCTGCGACTAAACTGACATCCGTCCTCAATGTGAGTCCCCGATGCGTCGCGGTGTGAACGCTGGCCGCTGCCTCTTTAGTGGTGTTGGCCCGTGTTCAAGACGTTTTCCAACCCGCTTTATCCTAACACAGAGTCACGGGGGTCTGCAGGAACAAATCCCGGGCAGGGTGCCAGCCCACCGCAGGACACACACCTGCATGTCTTTGGACTGTGGGAGGAAACCCACGCAGAAACTCCACGCTCGAACCCGGGAAGCGAACCCAGGTCTCTTTACTGCGAGGCAGCAGCGCTACCACTGCGCCACCGTGCTGCCCTTCATGGACTATTTACCGGTAATTCGGCAGGTTAAGATTTTCTTTGACATGCGCCCCATAATGCTTTGCGAAGCCCGCGCTTCATCCCCGGAGCTGTAACTGCCAACACTACGGAGTCAATCCCCTAACCCCCACGGGTATATAATGCTGATCATTTGCATGACCGACTCCAACCGTACGAGGAGTCATCTGTGCTTGTGGCCAAATGTGCAGGTCGATCTTCGAGTTCCACGTCAATATAAGAGAAGGAGGCGGCACTCCGTATGCATGCATAACAATTAGCCACGTGCGTGTGCCTGGAGAGTGAAAACAAACATTGAAGGAGCCTGACAAACACAGGAGACTCTATGACATCATAATAATATTAATAATAATGACGAAAGGTTTATTACTATTTACAAGACGTTTCTATCTTTTTGATAGAGTAAAGTGAGCAGAGCATCTGCACACACAGTTTGGACAGCGCCTTCAGTGCCACTTTAAAAATCAGAACGAGCCCCACAGCTCCAATCACCACCACCCAGCTTTATTCATGACCCGCCATTTAGCATTTTCTACCTTTAAAAGACCTACGTGTTTTTTTGTGTCTTTTGACTACGATTTCGATATTTCCGCTTCCGCGATCTTTCTTCTTTGATCTCACGGAGGTATGGTGGTGCAGTGGTTGGCACTGCTGCCGCACAGCTCAGGTCACCATTTTTGGCCCCAACAATCAGTGCACCATCGTTGGCAGACGTTTCCCTGGCCTGCCACTTTAAAGACGATTGCACCATTATAGTCCTCCATCCATCCATCCATCCATCCCTCATCCAACCCGCTATATCCTAACTACAAGGTCACGGGGGTCTGCAGGATCCAATCCCAGCCAACACAGGGCGCAAGGCACGAAACAAACCCTGGGCAGAGCGCCAGCCCAGCCCAGCGCAGGGCACACACACACACCAAGCACACACTAGGCACAATTTACAATCGCCAATGCACCTAGCCTGGATGTCTGTGGACTGTGGGAGGAAACCCACGCAGACACGGGGAGAACATGCAAACTCCACGCAGGAAGGACCCGGGAAGCGAGGCAGCAGCGCTACCCACTGCGCCACCGTGCCGTCCCCATTATAGTCCTGTCATATCTAATCCAATAAGTCTTTCCCCGTTGATTTCAATGCCTTTCACCGAGTTCGCCGATATTCACGCGAACACTTTCGTGATTTCTCCAAACTCGCGGCGAAGCGAACACGGCGGAGTTCGCTCATCACTGGTCTTCAGCAAGTAGCTGGATGAAAACTAAGCTGATGTTTCGCTAGTTACTTTCTGTAAGCGCATTTCACACAGCCCGCTCTTTTCAGTTTGCCTGTGCCATGGAGCCCTGCTACTGATCGGCAGACTTGCGTCTCTTTCTTTATACCCAGCAGTGCCGCTGGTGCTGCTGGGATAAGAACAACAGCGCCGAGGTTTTACTTCAATAAATGAAGCAATGCGTTAGGTTGCTCTTTATTTTAAAAAGCAGACGGACTCTGTGACGCACGTTACCTTTAACGCATTTCTGCTTTCGAGTTTGTGCTGCTGAGTTTAGCGCTGTACGTTCAGCTCATCGGCGTAAATAGAGCGATTTCTGAAATACTGCGACCGATAATTTCAGCCATGAGGAGTAACGATCAGATCGCCTCAACATTGGCCTCAACAAAGTGATATTTGGGGAAGTTCCTGGACACTTGATGCGTTTGCGAAGCTACCAGAGCGCGGCAGGCATGCGCAGACTACAATGCTGACGTGTATCCGGCTGCGGGTTGCCATGGCCACAGGACTCGTGGAGAAATCGCGAAGGGTGTTAGCGCGGTTCCTCTAATACTCTACGGGCTGACATGGTATTTTAGTTAGCGGGTTATTAAAGTCATCTAATGTCACACGGTAACGTTTTTCCGTCTGTGCCCGCGTCTCCGAGTGGCATTTACTGGCTCCATCTAATCATCCCTAAATTAAAAAGCTTACGGCAATTTTATGGTATAGTACATGAAGCAGACCTCGGGTTTGGGGGCTGCCAATCCGTTACGTTTTACATTCAAATTTATTATCACGTAAAATTCTTTCTTGCAGGTCTGACAGGACCCTCCCAAGCACATCAGTCCTTCCATTATGAAATCTGCGTAATTCATTTCAAAGTCTTGAGGGCCAGCGCTCCTCACCCAGTCATTGGACAAATCGGCTGGAACCAACCATGGCATTCCCGACCTGTTTAGAAAAGGCCCAGTTAACCAAGGACCAGCGTCTTTGCCATGTTGTCTTCTCCAGATGGTCAGGATTTGCTCCCCTATTCCAAACCAGGGCAATAATTGACCTCACAGTCCCAGTTTTGTACCCACTGGGCCTCCTATGACAGCATTAATATGAGGTTAGACAGCAGGATGGTGTTGCTACGCATGCAGCCAGAGTGTGGCAGAGACGTTTATCCCACCTTGAGACAAAATGAGCTGAGCGTGCGGTCACATTGAGGCAGGAGTGAGTGGCACAAGTAATAAAGCAATGGCTGGCGTGATCAACGAGCTCCTGGCGCCCCGATGCTTTATTAAGTCTGGGACACAGTACAAAAAAATGACAATGACAGATTAGGGAAGAGCAGCAGGGGACAGTGTGACACACCAGGGGGGCCTGCTGTAGGAGACGAATGGGATCAGTGACCAGCAGGGACATGGCAGCTCGTGTGGCGAGGCCCGATCACCGTGCAACAAGTTTTACATGTTCTCATTTTGAACAGAGGCTTGTCTTCTATCCACACAAGTGACTTTAATGCCATCCATCCTGGCAGCATCAGGTGCCAGGCAGAAACCAAACTTGGAGGAGGTGCCAGTCCTTTATGGGGCACATTCAACATGCAGACCCACTGGGCCAACTCAGAGCCATTAATCATGTCTCAATCCACCCGTCCGTTTTAAAGTCCACCTGACCCTGGCAAAGGACAGGCAGCCCAACAAGTGGCAGGGGTACAGCAGCTGACCTCGGGTTGGGTCAGACATAATGCAGAAGCCTGATTATTATTATTATTATTATTATTAAAGTTCAAAGAGCCATCACTGTCACATGTACAGAGACCCGTGACATTCATGTGCTAATTAACACATCACCACACACAGGCACCATTGTTAGTTATTGATAGATTTGAAAGGCGCTATATAATGCATAAGATGAGTAGATACTAGAGGCACTAGTTAATAGATAGATAGATAGATAGATAGATAGAAATGAAAGGCACTATATAATAGATAGATAGATAGATAGATAGATAGATAGATAGATAGATAGATAGATAGATAGATAGATAGATAGAAATGAAAGGCACTATATAATAGATAGATAGATAGATAGACATGAAAGGCACTATATAATAGATAGATAGATAGATAGATAGATAGATAGAAATGAAAGGCACTATATAATAGATAGATAGATAGATAGATAGATAGAAATGAAAGGCACTATATATATATATATATATATACTAAATAAATTGACTGGTTAGCGACTGGTATTAGGGTCAGTTTCTCAGGAGCTCCATCCAGCAGGTAGCTCTTGATAAAAATGACGCCTCCTTCCAGGAAGCATTAGACTTTATGGAGAGTAAACAGGAAGAGGCGGAGTCAGTTGCCCTCACTGGACGGTTTCTTAACACTGTGGAGCGAGATGGAGCGATAGTGCCTTCTCTCATCTTAGAGTTTTAATACATACTTTGAGAACGCCTATAAGGAGATCCTTTGACATGCATGTGTGACAAATAGATAGATAGATATAAAAGGCACTATATCATATATAGATGAAAATCACTATATGATAGATAGATAGATAGATAGATAGATAGATAGATAGATAGACATGAAAAGTGCCATATAACAGATATGAAAGGTCCAGTGAAGTCCTGACTTACATGTGCTTGTCATCATGCAGTGCTTTGCCACTCTCTGGTGCCAGGGTGAGTGTGTAGACCTACCTGATTGTGACACTGCAGTCTTCCAAATCTCAGCACATTATCGTCCTCATTTACAGACACACAGGAATGGCCTCTGTGCAGCCTATGAGAAGAGCTGCAGTCCCTCCATGCCTCGCACGTACATATTGATGATTTACTTTTGATCAAATTTTTATTAGTATAGAGAAGGAATAATAAAGCAGAGCTCAACAAAGACAAGACAACATTTTCCAGTGGAGCATAAAAAAACAACAAGAAAAAAGTCAGCCTCCACCCAGGGGCACCCTGGCCCCCCTCTGCCAACCCACCTCCCATGGCCTGGTGAATGCAGCATTGCCATGGCAACAGTGTGCAGCCAGGGTGGCCACCAGAGGGCTCGGCAGTGCAAAGGCCTGAGGAGAGGGAGAGAGAAGGAGACACTGGCCCCTGGGTGGTGGCCTTGCAGCTGGTAGTTTAGGAAAAATCTTCTTCCTTTTCTTTTGTTCTTTTTCTTCTTCTTATTATTATTATTACTATTTAGGAATTAGCATTAGGCAACATTAGCTTACATCTGCAAAGGAAAAAATTGTTCAAAGACGGTAAGAGACCCAGCACTTCACCTGTACGGCCTTCACCCTGTGGCACTGCCACTTTGGGTCCGCAGCATCACAACACCTAAATGCCACATGTAGTCTGCTGTCTGCCCACACACACACGCATAGAGTACACACTGTAGTGCTACGCCATGTCCACTTTTAACACTCATTTGGTGTGGTGCAGAGCACACATGGTGGCAAGCTTGACCCCTGCGAGATTTCCACTGCTTTGACCATGGCACCAAAACGATCCTCTTTTGTCATGGAGTCTGTCAGGTTTGCTGATGGCAGTCGCTCGCCAAATTACACGAGAGGTAATCGCAGGCCATGTCACATTTCCCAGCTGAGCGGTGATTGTCCAGCGTTATCGTACACGCCCTTTTTTCTGACAGCCAATAGCGTTCCATCTGAACTGGTGTGGTGCTCAGGTGTCACCCATCACATGGCTGCACTCGGGTCCGAATCTGGATCCTGAGTTGGTTTGTCATGCACTGTATCTGTGTGTGCTCCTAACCTCATCCTCCTCATCCTCAATAGCTGTTAACAGCTGCAGTGATTTCTACCCTTAAGTTCTTTTTTCCATTCTGTTACGGTGTGTGAGATGCGACTCATCAAGCGGACGAGCGTTTGCCCCGTTTGTCAGGTCTGAAACACGCGTGTTCCTTCTTCCTCTTCACTACAGTCTATGTGTTGTACTTCTAGACACGCGTTCATCGGTTCATTTGGTTGTAAGCCCCCCAATCCCCGCCCCTCCGACTAATAAGAACGTCAAACCTGTTTGCTTTAATCGTCGCCGGTCGCAGACTCGGTGGTCTCAGTCGTTGGCTATGTCACATCAGACGACTTCACAAACTTCACGAGAGTGCACCGCTCACTATTGGCCACCGATTGGCTAAAATTACACAAGTGAAGGCTACGACTGGAAATCGCTGGAAACGTCGTCTGATGTGATGTGGGTGGTATGGCTTCCCCTAAGAAAGGATGAGTGAGAAATGTAGATGCACAGATTTGAGTGTGAAATTATACACACGGCAGAAAAAAAAAATATTGGATCAGAATATCGGAGAACATTAACATTAGTACAGAATTACATTACCGTCAGTGGTTTCCATTTTCGACACGTTTTGCAATTTTGTCAGCATCGCGCTTTATATCATTCACTGTTCTTCCAACTCCGTGAATTGAAACAATTCCTGAAACGCTTTTGCCGTTCCGTAAATGTTTTTTCTGACAATTCCAACACCTCATGCATACTTTTATCGGCCATAACAATATATACAGTGGTGTGAAAAACTATTTGCCCCCTTCCTGATTTCTTCTTCTTTTGCATGTTTGTCACACAAAATGTTTCTGATCATCAGACACATTTAACCATTAGTCAAATATAACACAAGTAAACACAAAATGCAGTTTTTAAATGATGGTTTTTATTATTTAGGGAGAAAAAAAAAATCCAAACCTACATGACCCTGTGTGAAAAAGTAATTGCCCCCTTGTTCAAAAATCACCTAACTGTGGTGTATCACACCTGAGTTCAATTTCCTGATTACTGCCACACCTGTTTCAATCAAGAAATCCCTTCAATAGGAGCTGCCTGACACAGAGAAGTAGACCAAAAGCACCTCAAAAGCTAGACATCATGCCAAGATCCAAAGAAATTCAGGAACAAATGAGAACAGAAGTCATTGAGATCTATCAGTCTGGTAAAGGTTATAAAGCCATTTCTAAAGCTTTGGGACTCCAGCGAACCACAGTGAGAGCCATTATCCACAAATGGCAAAACATGGAACAGTGGTGAACCTTCCCAGGAGTGGCCGGCCGACCAAAATGACCCCAAAGAGCGCAGAGACGACTCATCCGAGAGGTCACAAAAGACCCCAGGACAACGTCTAAAGAACTGCAGGCCTCACTTGCCTCAATTAAGGTCAGTGTTCACGACTCCACCATAAGAAAGAGACTGGGCAAAAACGGCCTGCATGGCAGATTTCCAAGACGCAAACCACTGTTAAGCAAAAGAACATTAGGGCTCATCTCAATTTTGCTAAGAAACATCTCAATGATTGCCAAGACTTTTGGGAAAATACCTTGTGGACTGATGAGACAAAAGTTGAACTTTTGGAAGGCAAATGTCCTGTTACATCTGGCGTAAAAGGAACACAGCATTTCAGAAAAAGAACATCATACCAACAGTAAAATATGGTGGTGGTAGTGTGATGGTCTGGGGTTGTTTTGCTGCTTCAGGACCTGGAAGGCTTGCTGTGATAGATGGAACCATGAATTCTACTGTCTACCAAAAATCCTGAAGGAGAATGTCCGCCATCTGTTCGTCAACTCAAGCTGAAGCGATCTTGGGTGCTGCAACAGGACAATGACCCAAAACACACCAGCAAATCCACCTCTGAATGGCTGAAGAAAAACAAAATGAAGACTTTGGAGTGGCCTAGTCAAAGTCCTGACCTGAATCCAATTGAGATGCTATGGCACGACCTTCAAAAGGCGGTTCATGCTAGAAAACCCTCAAATAAAGCTGAATTACAACAATTCTGCAAAGATGAGTGGGCCAAAATTCCTCCAGAGCGCTGTAAACGACTCATTGCAAGTTATCGCAAACGCTTGATTGCAGTTATTGCTGCTAAGGGTGGCCCAACCAGTTATTAGGTTCAGGGGGCAATTACTTTTCACACAGGGCCATGTAGGTTTGGATTTTTTCTCCCTAAATGATAAAACCATCATTTAAAAACTGCATTTTGTGTTTACTTGTGTTATATTTGACTAATAGTTAAATGTGTTTGATGATCAGAAACATTTTGTGTGACAAACATGCAAAAGAATAAGAAATCAGGAAGGGGGCAAATAGTTTTTCACACCACTGTAGTTGATTCATTATAACAAAAGAGAAAAGCTATGAAATGCAATTAAAACTGAAGGTACGAACTGACAGTGTGGTGGTGGGGAGAACCCCACGCGCTGGCATAACCTGCAAATCTCGCAGCGCACCGCACGGCAGTCGTAGTACAGTAATAGGTGGGCACTGGTGGGTTTTTTTTTTTTGGCCCTGACGATCAATCGAGTGATGAATAATCCAGGTTTTACTGTAATACATTCAGAATCTGGGGCTCCCATATGAAGTGGGCCCCACCTTGTAAACTGACAAAGAAAAATGTATTTAAAAAATTAAAAATGACCCCCCATTAAGAGCATTCAGTGTCATATAAACAAAAAACCCTTTCACGTGTGTGCAGTGGCGTCACTAGGGTCGACATCACCAGCCGTGGACCTCCAGACCATACAGAATTCTTAGCAGGGCCAGTCGATCCATTAGGTGATTTAGGAGGCCACCTGGAATGCTGTCACCCGAGGGGATCCATTTAGGAAAGTTAAAGGGAATCCCACTGCCCAAGTGTGCGATGGACACCAAAGGTGGCACTGGTTTGGTAACCCATTGGTCCCACACTCCAGAAAGCCTAATGATACTGAATGCACTCTCTGGACACTGAGGGGCACCATTTTGGTAACTCAAGGGGCACGTGCTCAAGATGCTGGGGGTCTTCCTCAGTCCTCAAAGTCTAATAGTCGTGAATGTATGCTATGGACTCCGAGGGGCACACACTTCAGACACCTTGGACCTCAAAGTCTAATAATACTGAATGCTCTCTCTGGACTCTGAGGGGCACCATTTTGGTAACTCAAGGGGCACGTGATTCAGACAGTCCAGTCCTCAGAGTCCAATAATGCTGAATGCGCGCTATGCACGCTGTGGGGTGCCATTTATGTAACTCAAGTGGCGTGTGCTCCAGACCTTTATGCCCCCTGGCTGGTCCATGCTATAGACACCAAGGGGGATCCCTACCTTGGGCTCCATATGGGCTTTGGCTGGCACTGCCCCTTACTAATGATTTTTGTACTAATCTTAAGGCTGAGTGGAGCCTACTCTATAGCTATGGCACAGCTTGCCACACACTTCATCAAAAATGTGACAATATGTCACATTGACACGGACCCTGCACACACCCCGACGACTCTGATTGGCCAGTTTGATAAGAAGGGATTTCCTGAAATGTATTTCCGCTCGTCTTCCACTATTGTGAAGTAAACATGGAGAAGATAAAGAAAAAAGTCAAAAAACTGAGAAAGTATTCACATTCATGCAATGCCTCATCACAACACTACAAAAATAATCAGATGGCGACCAATTTGTGGCTTGGAAGTCGATGAATGTATGAAAAAGTGGAAACACGTGAGGGAAAAATACAAAAAAATATGTAGCAAGAAGAGCGGCGGTCCTGGAGGGCAAAGACTGCCTGCAGTTTAACGATCATCGGCTTTTCTTGTGTGTTACAAACACCGCCATCTAGTGTTCAGCCACGTGCCGGTGTGACGCAGAAGTATACACTGCTTTGGACATCTACGCGCAAAAGTATAAATCAGCCTCAACTTGTAAATCGCAATTTCTGCATATCAACAAATGTAATGGCAACTGAAGCAACAGAAACAACTAACAAAATTAAAATGGCACCCTTAAATTTAAATATCAGACACATTTACAGAGTTTCTTGGGGTGAAAATGAAAATTCATTATGCAAACAATTGAAATCAAAGAAAAATTGCTTCAGAATGACCTCGTAATTCCGTTGATTTAAACGTTAAGCTTCACTGTTACATGAGATACATTAATGGATTAGGTTTGCATTGTCAATAACGGCCTCAACAACGTGGGAGTTGTAGACAAAATGATAAATGAAGTAATAATACCGTTAAAAACAAATATTACCAAATACACAAGCATCTCAGCACTTAGCGAACATCTCAAGCAAAGCAGAACTCTCCATTCCAGCCCGCAGCATCTCTTTCGGATTCGCGTGAATAAATCGATACCACAAGCGAAATATGATACGATGAGAGAAGTCGCAAAATCAACCAGAATGTTCAAGCAAATTATGGAAAAAAACCCAATCTGAATCCGTTAAGTGGTTCTCTCGTGAAAAGCCGACAGACATACAGACGTTGGTTTTTATTTACCGTATGTACTGGCAGATAAGTTCTTCTGCATATAAGTCAGGACTTGATTTTACTGTATAATTTCTGGTATTTTATAACCGGGGACCCCAGCTCCGGCCCTGGAGGACCACCGTGGCTGCAGGTTTTCATTCTAGTGACCTGTTTTTGCTGCTAATTGACTTCTTTTGAACTAATTTTAATTAACTTGTTCCTGAAGAGGTGGCATGGTGGCACAGTGGGTAGCGCTGCTGCCTCGCAGTTAGGGGTTCGCTTCCCGGGTCCTCCCTGTGTGGAGTTTGCATGTTCTCCCCTTGTCCTCCCACAGTCCAAAGACATGCAGGTTAGGTGCATTGGTGATCCTAAATTGTCCCTAGTGTGTGGTGGGTGTGTGGTTGTGTATCTGACCTGCAGTGGGCTGGCGCCCTGCCCTGTGTTGGCTGGGATTGGCTCCCGTGACCCTGTAGTTAGGATATAGCGGGTTGGATAATGGATGGATGGATGGATGGATGTTCCTGAAAACTCAGACCCCTTGATTGTTTCTTTTTTCTTAATTAGCAGCCAAACAATAATGAGATAGAAAATGAGCCAAAACAACTGGTGTCCATCATACAATATCTGAAAATAAAGAAAGATGAAGGTCAAAGGAATGCTGATCTGCTCAGGTCCCCAAAACATTTGACCAGAACTCTTAGAAAGAGAAAATCAACAATTTTGGAAATGTCTGCTTATGCAGCAACAAACCACAAAATTAAAGAACGGGTTTAATTAACGACTGGAATTGGCACCTCTGAAATTGGTTGGAGTTTGAGGCCCTGACTTAGTTGGTCTTCTGCTGGCTCCTCACTTCACATTTCATTTCTTTTTGGGTGCCATTTAAGGAAAGAAATGAAGCAATTCAGAGGAACGATGAAGAAATTCTGGACAACAAATCTTAAAAAAGCAACTCTACTAAAATGAATTCACAAGAAGTTAATTAGCAGCACAGACAGGGCACACATTAAAAAAAGGGTTAGAATGAAAACCTGAGGACCGGAGCTGGCGACCCCTGTTTTATAATGTCAGTCGTATAAGTTGAATATGGAAAACTCATGCTATTGGAACAAGGGATTATGATGTGCTAATGCCCACCTGAGAGAGTAACCACGGAGCACACGGCCTTTTTTTTCTATGTATTGTGCCTACGTGACCACACAGTAATGCCCAAACTATTCCGAAGCGACGTTTGCACCAATTTGTGTTTTTGTATCTTACACTCTCATAAACCTTTATCGTGACAGCATCCCTTATCTAGATAGATAGATAGATAGATAGATAGATAGATAGATAGATAGATAGATAGATAGATAGATAGATAGATAGATAGATACTTTATGATGGAGCGTTCGATCAGAAGAAAATATGAAGCTGGTTTTAAATTAAATGTCGTTGAAGTTGCGAAAGAAATTGGTAACTGTGCCGCTGCAACAAAATTTGATGCGTCTGAGAAATTGTTGTGCGATTGGAGGAGGCAAGAAGATATAAAAAAAAAAATTAAGTGTTGCATTTTTGAGCAGTCATATAAGTCGGGTCTGACTTTATGATTAATTTTCAGGTTTCAAGACCTGACTTATATGTGAGTATATATGGTATAGATATACATTATCCCTTGTTTTATTTGGTATTATTATTCATGTAATAAATACCAGGCTGCTTTGAACTTTCTATACTTTTTCTTCATATTTAGAGTGATTGAGGTAATAAGGTAATTTTTATTCAGAGCACCTGGAGCAGTCGGAAGTTTGCCATACGCTTCATGCTGCTAGGTTTATTAAGGCTGAGGGTGAGAGCTCCACCTAATAGTAGGAAACAGGACGTCAAGTGAGGCATTCTTGATTGACAAAAGGCCGATAACCAAGGAGCTTGAGCCTTTGTGTGTTTGAATGTATTAGAGTGTGGCCAAAGTAATATTTAGGTCTGAGATATATTCAAAACATGGCATGTTGTTTGTGCCGATAATAAGTACATTTCTTGAAGTGCTGTGAGAGTGACATGTTGTGTGTGTGTTAATCATAAAGCACTTCTGTGGTTTGAAATGCTCGAGATTAACCAGCTGCGTGTGTGCGTCACGTGTAGGGCACTGTTGTGGTTAGGGTCTGTGTGTGTGTGTGTGAGGTGCGACAGTAGACCAACCTGGTAATGAACTTGATGAGTTCACTTCTAGCAGTGCTACTGGGGGAAGAACTCCATTTCCCAGCAGCCCCAAAGGGGATCACCCTCATTGGATGACTGAAGCAGGAGCAGGGGATGCTGGGAATGAGAAAGGCCAATGGGAAAGTTGAAAAGGGGGCCCGATGGAGCAACGAGAGATCTGTGTTTTTGTGTAATGTGTCAACTGAAATAGTCAATTGTGCCCTGGATGGATGGACCGTCTCGTGCCTGCCTGTCATGTGTCTAGTGGTGTGTTAGTCTTCGTGCGTTTTCAAAAAGAGCGCTGCTGCAAATCTCACCCCTCGCCACTCAGGACTACCAGTAGGACTGTTTCATTCATTTGCTACAGAAGCTGTTCCCGGGATTGTCATCTTTACACCAAACCATTGGACTGTATTAAGGACATTGTCGTGAGTGTTTATCATCGTGGTTCATTGTTGTGTTAAAATTGCAGCACCATAGGGGAAGGGGAGGATTGCCTGATTTTTGTTGTTTGTATTGGATTCTCCATTTAATATATTAGATATTCATTTGTTGGTTTTGTGTCTCTGCCTGTGCGTGTGAGAGGGTTAGGTCAAAGGTTGGGTCCATTCTTGGAATCCCCACATGAAAAAAAAGAAATGAATCACAGTCCTATTGACAGTGTGAATCTTAACGGCACTGGACCGCTACACACTTATCCTTGAAGAAAGTAGGTAAAGGGTAAGTAGAGGGAAACATCACGATAACACGCTTGCCCTTACGCACAGACGCCTGTGAAGTGAGCAGCAGCTTAGTGTCTGTGCTGGCAGGTCAGACAAGTGTGCCACTGTGCACCACTGCTGAATGACACCGCTGTCTGTGTTCGCAGGCTTTCACATTGGCACACACATACTGTAGATATATATTTTAGATAACATTTAAGTTCATATGCCAGTGCTTCTTTATATATTAAAACTGACTGTCCCCCGCAGCTCTGGCCATGTAGCAGTGAAACAGGACAAACTTTAAAAATCATTAGATAAACAGGGATTGCTAGCTAAGCAGAGGCAAGGTGCGCTCCAACACATGGCGAGAGATAGAGCGACTCAAATGGAGGCTGGCGCGTGACTGAGGAGGGCCCTGTCTGACTCCCTACTCCTGATGGCCCGCAGCCTCTGATTAGTACGAATAAATCTGTCCTGCAAGCGAACTACGATTCTTAGCATGCAAAATCAACCGGAATGTTCAAGAAAATTCTAGACAAAAGCCCGATCTAAATCCGTGAAGTAGGTCTCTCCTTCGCTAGCTAAGTAGAGTTAAGGTTACGCCCTGAGGCTGGACCGTGAGTGAGGGAGGCCCCGCCCCCTTCGCCTAGGCCCACTGCGTCTCCCTCGGATTTGTGCAAATAAATCGGTACCACAAGCGAACTATGATACTTAGTGCAATGAGAGAAGTTGCAAAATCAACCGGAATGTTCAAGCAAATTCTACAAAAAAGCTCGACCTAAATCCGTTTAGTAGACAGGCAGGCAGACAGACAGACATTGGATTTTATATATAGAGATGATAATAAATAAAGTTACAGCCGAACATATTCGTTAGCTTAAAGAATCAACTGTTAAAGGCCTGTCTGTTTCCTTTCTTCCAAGCAGCCATGAAGTGCCGTGTCAAGGTTGTCCACAGCTGGGCCCTTATCAGTGAGGCTGCGCGCTGCCACTTACTGGCACAGCTGCCAATTATTTTCGCCATAAGGGATGCTAGTGCAACAATTAATCAGTAATTGAATCATTAATTGAGTTTTCATGTATGGTTCCTCCTGATTCCAACTTGATTGTAAGAATTGACTAACCAAAAGGCCGCCGATCTTTAACAGCTGTGAACCACTAGGGGCGCCAGAGAGCCCCCAAACCCCAGACACAACTTCACAGAGACAAGTCCTATTTAAATAAAACTGATTGATTTGTACGGTTACCTTCCAGAAAGGTTAAAAAGTACAATCGTCACAACTCTCCTCAGTTTCTCTTCTTCCTCTTCTTCTTCTCAACACCTCCCAGGCGAGCTTTGTCCACTTCCACCTGACTCTGACTCGCCTGGATGAGGGTGGCAAGTCCTTTTATATTGGCTTGAAGACCATGTGGTGGGGGGAGAACAGGTGGAAATCCCATGTCATATGGCTCTTTCATTTTTGCAGTAACCCCTGGCAGCACCCATGGTACCCAACAGGGCTGACATAAAGAACTCCAAGTGGGAACCTGGGGTACTGCTGCAATCAGGAGAAACTTCCATCTAATGTTCTGGGGAAGACAATGTACCAAATCCATTGTAACCCCAAGTCCTTCCAATATACGAGCCTTCCGGCTTGGTACTGTTCCTGGATCTAACCCAACCAGGATACTCATGTAGTCCTCCAGATGCTGACACCCTCTGTCTCTATTCTGGGCAATTAAGAGTTTTCTTTGCTCCATTTCTTAGAGTGGCATAGGGTTGGTTTCTCATCCAGTTAAGGGACCAACCTCCTTCCTGGTTGGGACGCCCGCCTCTGCATATAGTCCATCACACAGCTCAGGATTAGGACGTGGGAACAAAGGGAGGGGTAGTCAGGTGATGCTCACCTCCAGGTGGCCAATATGTCCTTTGGACCAAAGTGGTTTTTATGAGAAGGTCTACTGGTGGAAAAAGATTGTTGTGGGGAAGTCTACGGGGGTCATGGGTATTGTTATGAGAAAGTCTGCAACATCAGGTGATTGTTATGAGAAAAGGGGCTGATCATGAAGAGCCCTATAAAGTAGGTGACGGGGGACATTTTGTGATAAGAATTGTAATACAATTGGAACTCACTTCATGAACTGAGACCGGCTGTATGTGCTCTGTAATCCGTACTCTTTGCAATAAAGTCGAAATTCTGATTGCCTTTCTGAAGAGTTTTCCACAACATGATCGACGCACTGTCACACACGTGCGATTGGGGGGACAATTTCCAGGCTCAAATAATGTTATACATCAGTCAGACCAGGGGTTGGCGCTCTCACCTGATCCTCCTATTCCTCTGCAGTTCAGCAACGAAATCACCACAGGTCTATCCACTGTTGACGTCACTGATGATGTCATTTCCAGTTCCCAGTTCCAGTCCATTTTTCTGCCCCATCACTTCCTGTTCCTGACCCCACCTCTTCCTCTTATCCGCCATATTTATATATAGAATCAACCTGTTAGTCACTCCAGTTGTGAACTCTGCTCCTTTTTCTTTTGTTTAGCTGACTTTTCGGTATAACGGAGTGGCCATCCCTAACCCCTTCTCCATCTGCTGCTTATATTTTGACTGCAGCACTCAACTGCAGTACATCCAACTACAACTCTGCACAAAACATTTATGGGCGGCCATCTCCTCTGATTGTCCATGGGCAGTGACACCATGAGTTACCTCATTGGGGACAACAAGTTTGGGTTTTTCTGTTTGTATTGACTCCTAGTGAGAGACTTTCTGGCAAGTTTTGAGGTTTCTTCTACTGGTAGACTCCATCACTCTTTGCCATTCCCAGTGCAAGCAATCCTCGATCTGTTCATCCCAGGCCACTCCTGTGATCTTTCACCAGGCATTGCCTGCACCACACAACCTCTGGGTTTCTCCTCACTCCAACTTCCAAAGGTATTTGAAAGATTTTGTGTAGTTTGGTTCTTAACTCAACTTTTTCTGTTCTCACCTTCTTCTTCCTCATCAAGACCTACTGCACTTTTCCAGTAGCCTTTGATTCCATTCCTGCACCTTCTTTTTGAGGCCGATGTCGACTTATAATGACATAGAGTGGTCCGCAGCTGCTGGCCGCTATACGAGCGTATTCAGTGCTATGATCAGCTGATGCTGGTACATCACGTTCATTTTCGATCTCCAGATCACTTACATGAAAGCTGGAGTGCCAAAAGTCAGATTCTGGTTCAGCAATGATACACAAAAGGTTGCCTAGGGAGTATTTTGGTTTGCGCTTTCTGGCCAGATTCTCTTTTAGCTCTGCCACCTGCCGAAAAAATATTCAGCCCTCAAAGAGTTAACGGCGTGTGACCTGCATTCGCTACCTTCGCTCCTTCGCTTATTCTTGACCCTTCATAATAATGATGAATGACAGGGGGCTCAGTTCTGACTCTCAGTGTAACATTTTGTGACATGTATTTAGTATTTGACTCTCTGCTGTTGCCATTGTGCTCAATTCCTTGGATTTCTGGTCCCATCTGAGCAACGGTGCAACTAACTCTCCTGGTATCTTATCATTCACCTTCTCCAAATCCACAAATGCCCATCTGCTGTTCTGCTTAGACTTCCCCTTCTTCTTCTATCAACTCCATTACGAAGAGTGTGTGGATCAAGACTCCGACAAGCATGTGCCTGCTGCCTGATGGGTAATGATAGTTGGCTCTGCCTGCAAAACCACTGACACACACGTAAGCAATGGAAACCGTTTGGTGACAGTAATTCTCCACTGAGACAGGAGGTGGTGCTGTGTACTAACAACCTCTCTTCTTCCCCTCTTCTACAGACAGAATGATTGACACTGTTCCATCTGATGCCACTACCGGGGTCCGTCCACCTGGATCCACCTCTTCCTCCCAGAATGCCTGAAATATGGATAGTCTATCTGAGACAACAATCTGGATGACTCATTTCATTGTGTTTTACACACTTTTCTTCTCCAAATCTTTAATTATAACTGTATGGGGTTGGAGGCAAGGTGCCCCAAATCTTCGTCCTTGTCCATCTTTATCTTTTTCACCTCACTTTGGGCTCACATAGCGCTGGTGGGTCTACTGGGGAATGGAGATGGTAGCCCATCGCAGGGTCCAATCATGCACACAGCTACACTCACAATGTGGTCCGTTTGCAGTCACCGGTTGACCTAACCTGTGCATCGTAAGGTGATGTGGGAGGAGAACTGGAGAGAACCTGGAGGAATCCCCAAGGGACACGGGGGGACATGCCCATCCTACATAGCCAAGGAGCAGGTGAGACACTTGGACCGAGGACACTGGATCTATGATATGCCACCTCCTTAGAATGATTCAAATGACAGCACTACATTGCTGGCCTTCCAGACTCCAATTAATTCTTGCACATTGAGTGATGGAGTCTTCTAAAGGAAGGTCCAGATACCCCTCAAACAGAAGACGGGGCTTGCCCGGCCAGTACGAAGTCCTCAGAGTGTTGCCCTCATCCTTAGGCCTGCTACAGTTGTAACACTTATCATGGACTCATTTCCAGAAGGATCTGGTTCTCAATTACAGAGCGGCTCCGATCTGTCATGGATGAAATTATAATGGATTAACTGCGCTTTTGACGCGTGTAATATTTCACTCTTGATTTTTATTAATGAAGAGCTTTATTGGGGCATAAATCACCAAGTAAACAAAGTCGACCGAGGGTTTAATTAGCGCAATAATGATGTGACACATTGTGACACGCAAGTGATTTGTTAATTTACAAAGTTTTTCTTTCATGATGGTTAAAATACTCGCTCAGTACAATTCTCCGCATTTCAAAATCTGCTTATCGGGAGTTTATTTCTCCTGGTATTGTCATTTTTTCTTTGTCCTGTTGATGACTTTTCTACCTTTTGTCATGTAAAGGTGGCCGATTGTCAGTGTTCGGTTCTCATCACCTCAGTTACTCCTTACCTCTCGTCATGCCAGCTTTTCCACTACGTGTCCCTTCACGCCGTCTCACCCCCTACTAATTTCCCACCATGTCTAAACAGGCTCTGCTAACCCTGCTATAGCGAGACTCTTATCTACGAGGATTCTTAACAGTAAGGAAAAGCTTGGGAGACGCAAAAAGTGACACTCATATCAGAGTAGAGGACAGACAAACGTCGAAACCAAAAAAAGCACCGAGGAAACAAAACAACAGGGGCAAAACCAAATATTACAAGTTGGAATAGATTGGGATTGAAACTGTAAATAAACTTCTAGCACTTTGCTACCTTCTCTCGTGTAAAGATGGCCGCTCTCAGCACTCAGTTATCATCACCTGAGGAGATGTTCCCTTCCTCTCACACTCCCACATTCTTCCAGCATCCCTCTAGCGTCCCCTCACACCGACTCTGCCTCACTAATTTCCCATGTAGACACCAGGGGCCACTCCAGCTCCCCAAACACCCAACACAAGGTAAAAGAGTCTTTATTTGTGGGAAACTCTTTTTTCATTCATTCATTTCCCACCACCACAACTACAAGTATATGCGATAAGCACAGTATAACACAACACAACTCTTGTCTTCCTTTGTTCTCTCTTTCACTGCCTCCTCCGCTCCTTTTTGCAAGCGTTGCCAACCTTTCTTCTGATTCTGGCTCGTCCCTTCCGGAGATATGATGCTGCATCTCTAAAGCACTTCCGGGTGAGGTTGGAGCCCTATGGAGTAGGGACTCCCAAATCCTGCAGCTCCCCCTGGTGGCCCCAATGGGACTTAACCAGGTTGTCCCCCAGGACTACAATACCTGGCATGCATTGTTGGCACCCATGCGGGGATCTGAGACTGGACTCACTGCCATCTATCGTCCTGGAGGATGACAATGCCCTGTGTAAGCTGTCTTCTCCTGTCCCTCCACCACAATGGTGTACCAACCAGGTAAGAACATGCGCCGTCCCTCACACCATCATGCTTACCCTGCTATAGTGAGACTCTCATCTCCAAGGAATTTTACCAGTAAGGAAAAGACCAGGGGCCTCATGTATAAATGGTGCGTACGCACAGAAATGTTGCGTAAGAACTTTTCCACGTTCAAATCGCGATGTATAAAACCTACACTTGGCGTAAAGCCACGTACTTTTCCACGGTACCTCATACCTTGTCGTACGCAAGTTCTCTGCTCGGTTTTGCAAACTGGCGGCACCCAGCGTCAAAGCAGTGCTACTGTTCCTGTGTGGTTACACCTTATTTTCCTGACGCAACTTTATAAATACACCGAAACTAACCGCATATTGTTTATTAGTGTAACGCATCTGATTGTAATTAACTTGTAACAATATAATGGGCCAGGGAGCAGCCATAGTATTCCAAATGCCATAACTGCTTTAGCGTTGTTACTCTCACTGCACCTTCTTCTTCTTTCAGCTCCTCCCGTTAGGAGTTGCCACAGCGGATCATCTGTTTCCATATTACTCTCACTGCACCACTCGGAGTATTTCTATCACTGTATCTGAGTGGGAATCACAGCAGCAGCTGATCGGAAAGAGAATTATCGGTATACAGCATCAAGCACACGCTGTCTCAGCCACGGCAAAACGTTTCAAAGCCTTTCCTGTACGGACCTCGCGGTTCACAAACAGTTTCATCCGAAGAACTTTAAATGCATTCAATCAAGTGCTCCTTGTAGAACTGTTAGGACTTATAAGTACAATCACCTCACTGTAAACTTGCACTACAGTTATAATATCGCACAACCTGAGCCACTTTATAAAGAGCGTATTTACATATGATGACGATATCATTTTTAAGGTGAAATGCAGCAAAATATGTTTGTTAAATTATACACATAAAACTTGAACTTCATTTAAATAATCTATATTCTTCACTGGGAGTGTCGTGAAGGATAGAATAATTAAACATGCACTACGAAGATATTTCAATGTTCTTTAAACGTTTTGAAGAATCGGCGCTAAGCTTACAGATGGCTTAACTTCTATTACTGAGCTGATTGTGTGGCGATCGGTTACTTGGGTAAAGAAAAGCACTGACTGCAGTGACGGCTACGCCAATATATATTGAATATAAAACAGAAAGAGAAAATAACAACACAGCTAAAAACGCAGCGACAAATTTCGGCAAAAGATAAATGCTTGTGTCATGAGCACGAGGCGGCTAGTGTCTGCAACGGACGAGGCCATCCACCGTGATAAGCTGCCTTACTGACATTGGCGGGCGAAGGAGCCACCGATTCTTCCTCTGCCCAGTGCCACCACAAGCCAGAGCCACCCCCTGAGTACTGCTGCAATAAATTATTTAATCGAAGTGAAACTCATGTTTAATAACGTGCTTTAACTCCTATCATCATGAAAATGATATCACGTATACATCTCAGTATTTGAGTTATTCAGAGAGCTGTAATATCACGAATGTCATGGACTCTGTGTCCAGTTGGAGGAAGAGAGCCGGTTTAAGAAGCAAGTAGTGATTCACACACACAGAGCACATAGAAGAACACATACAATACAAAGCATTTAACGTGCGACTTTAATTACGATGGGATTTGAGAAACTGGTTAATTAAACGATTTTAAGATGAAGTTTATGATGTTCTACTTTAATGACAAAATAAACTACGTGATTAAAGTGGAAATGTCGAGATTGAAGTTGACATTTTGTGCTTTGTGTCCCTATTTTTTTTCTCTGTACCCTAATAAGCTTTCATATGACTCTCAGACAGTGGGCTACAACTCAGCTTTTCACGGCGACTTTGATATGTGAGTTCTTTTTTATTTCCGGCACTGTGCGATTTTGTGAATGTGAGCTTTCAAGTTTCTCCAACACGCTATGTCACTCGATCAACTTCCTTTTGTTGATTATATCACAGTTTATTTGAACAAATTGTATGTTTTTCCTTTGCCTCCACTTGGTATTCGCTGAAATTCTTATATTTCCCCCGTGCTTCTCCTATTGTCTTTTCACAGAAGGCTGCGCTTAAGGGCGATTTATATTGATTTGCATATTCAAAGAGGCGTAATTCTGGGAGGAGTTGGGGCGTTATATAAAGCGCGTGCACGAGCGTTAGTTTTCACACTGATCGGGATTTATGTAGCGGAAGAACGTGGAAGTTGGAGTACGCACAGATTCCTGCATCTGGATTTTTCTGTGCGTAAGTACATTTCGGCTTTTGTGCTTACGCCATGTTATAGTGCGAGTTCTACGCACAGTGTTATACATGAGGCCCCAGGTGAGGCAAACATGAGACTCAGATCATGGCAGAAGACAAACAAATGTCCAAACTAGAAAAAGCGCCAATGAAACAAGGAAACAAAATGTAAAGGTAAAACCAAAAATCGAAGTTAGATCCAAACAGGGACTGAAATTGTACACAAACTGCTAGAACTTGGCTACCTTCTCTCTTAAAATGGTGGCTGATATCAGTGTTCAGTTCTCCATCGTCTTTAGATGCTGCCTTCCTCTCACGCTCCCACGTTCCTCCAGTTTCTCTCTACACTCCAACACTGATGTTCCCTCCTCTCCAGTGTCCCACCCTATCTGTCCTGTAGATCCCTGACACCATCTCTCCTTCCTCTTGTCATCAACATCGTTTTCCACTATGCGTAAGCAGGCTCTGATAATCATTAATGAGGATTCTTACTAGAAACAAAAAAGATCAGGGGCCTCATGTATAAACGGTGAGTACACACAAAAATGTTGCGTCCTTCCATTTCCACGCTCAAATCACGGTTTATAAAATCTAAACTTGGAGTAAAGCCACGCACATTTCCGTGGTAGCTCATACCCTGTCATACGCAAGTTCTCCACTCAGTTTTGCAAACTGGTGGCACCCAGCGTCAAAGCAGTGCTACTGTTCCTGTGTGGTTTCCCTTTCTTTTTTAGGTCCACATCCCTTACGCGGCTTTATAAATACACTGAAATTAATTGCATATTGTTTATTAGTTTAATGCATCTGATTGTAATTAACCTGTAACAATATAATAGTCCAGGGAATGGCCAAACTATTCCAAATACCATAACTGCTTTAGCGTTGTTACTCTGACTGCACCTTCTTCTTTCAACTGCTCCATTAGGGTTGCCACAGCAGATCATCTTTTTCCATACTACTCTCACTGCACCACTTGGAGTATTAATATCACTGTATCTGAGTGGGGAATCACAGCTCTTACAGCAGCTGATCGGATTATCAGTATACAGCATCAAGCACATGCTGCCTCAGCCATGCGCACAGTCTATTTGAACTTCTACCATACCACAAACGTTTCAGAGCCTTTCCTGCTCGGATCTCGCAGTTCAGAAATTCTTCTTCTTCTTCTTCTTCTTCTTCTTCTCCTCCTCCTCCTCCTCCTCCTCCTCCTCCTCCTCCTCCTAGGAGTTGTCACAGCGGATCATCTTTTTCCATATTCCTCTCACTGCACCACTCAGAGTATTTATATCACTGTATTTGAGTGTGAATCACAGCAGCAGCTGATCGGAAAGAGAATTATCAATATACAGCATCAAGGACACGCTGTCTCAGCCATATATAATATTACACAACCTGCACCACTTTATAAAGCACATATTTATATATGATGATGACATAATTTTTAAGATGAAATGCAACAAAATATGTTTATTATATTATACAGATAAAACTTCATTTAAATAATCTACGAGGTGCGATCCAAAAGTTCCCGGAATGCATTTATTCTGCAGCCAGAAGGGTTTGGTTACATCAATCGCCACTAGATAGCAGTTCAAGTTGTCCTTGAGAGCTGTTATCACGCGTTATAACGTCAGCGCAGTTGTTTTTCAAGTTGCAGTTCTCGTTTAAATGGTTGTGTCTGTGAAGGGCTGTTCGTGAAAATGAGTGATTTGAAATCATCACGACAATGCACCAGCTCACACATCTCTCTCTGATTGTGCGCAAATGTTTGGCTTCTACAAAGTTTACTGCCATTCCCCACCCTCCGTACTCCCCTGATTTAGCGCTGTCTGATTTTTTTTATTTCCTAAGATGAAAATGAGGCTCAAGGGACGCAGATTTGAGACGGTGGAGGAGATCCAAGCGGTAACAACCGACGTCTTGAACACACTGACAAAAAACAACTTCCAGAGGTGCTTCGAAAGCTTGAAATCTTGCTGGGATTGGTGTATCAACTCAACGGGTGGCTATTTTGAAGGAATTGTTCACCATTAATTGTTATTTGGTGTGTATGCTTTTAAATAAATGCATTCTGGGAACCTTTGGATCGCACCTCGTATATGGTTAATAATTAAACATGTGAGGACATGGAGATGGCTCCCCATTCACGGATTGTTCCTGCCTCGCGCTGTATTCTTGCTGGTGCTGACACGACACTAGATGGATAGAATAATTAAACACGTACTACGAAGATATTTCAATGTTCCTTACAAGTTTTGAAGAATTGGCATTCTAAGCTTACAGATGGCTTAACGTCCATTACAGAGCTGATTGTGTAGCGATTGGGTATTTGGAGAAAGAAAAGGAAGGACAGGAATTGGAGGTTAGTACATTTGAGAGAGACAGCATTGCTGCAGTAAATTATTTCATCGGCGCAGCAAGCCTCTTGTGGGAGGCAGGAACAATCACTGGACAGGGCGGCAGCTCGTCACTATCACTGTACCACCGTGTGCCCATGTTTAATAAGATGCTTTAACTCCTAAAACCAAGTGGTTTTGCCAGCCTAAGGTAAAGCCATCTCTGATGGAGGATCACATGAATCATCGGGTAGAGGGGTCCTTTCATTGCATTGGCTGACTCAGCTGTGGAATGGACATTAGGGGGAGGCAGCTTGGTGGCTGAGGTCTCCAGGACTCTGAAGAAATCCAAATTGTATTATGGGATATCATCAACTGTTGAATTCTGCTCTGTACTTGTCATTTTTCTATTGCACTATTTATATTGTACTAGCTGAACCCCGTGGCTTTGCCCACATAGTAATGAAACAGGACAAACTTTAAAAGATGTTGGCATTATATCTGAGCATGTTCAGCTATGACGGGAGAGCGTCCCCAGCGTGGGGAGAAGAACACGTGGCCATGATATCTCTGGCAATCAGCAGCTCCCCTCTAAAACACACGGAGCTCTGATCTTTCTCTCTCAAAAACGTCAAAAGTTACTCCTTAGCAATCTGTAGATGATGATGTCTGCTGAACAAACAGGTATTGCTAGCTAAGTGGTGGCAAGATGCGCTCCAACAGGTGGCGAGACGTAGATCAACTCAAACAGAGGCTGGCGAGTGAATGAGGAAGGCCCCGCCCCTTGCTCTCGGCCCACAGCCACTGTAGGATTTGCATAAATACATCGGTACCGCAAGCAAACTCTGGTACTGAGCACAATGAGAAAGTCGCAAAATCAACTGGAAAGTTCAAGCAAATTATAGCAAAAAAAAAAAAATCTAAATCCGTTAAGTAGTTCTCTCGTGAAAAGCGGACAGACATAGAAACGGGTTTAAAAAACTGGACCATGAAATTTTTAAAACTGTTTCTTATCAAGCACCTATGTGCCAAGGGTGTCCTACATTCCAAATTTCAAGTCCCAAGTCCTCGCAGTTCAGGAGATTTTGTGATGAGTGAGTCGGTGGGATTTGACTTTTACAGATATAGATTGAGGATGACTTGTGTTCTGTTCTGTGTATTTTGTTGTATTGAACCCCCTTTTTTTTTGACACCCACTGCATGCCCAACCCACCTGGATAAGGGGTCTCTCTTTGAACGGCCATTCCCGAGGTTTCTTTCATTTTGTTTTCCCCTTCAAGAGTTTTTCCTGGAGTTTTTATTTGTCTTCTTCGAGAGTCAAGGCTGGTGGGCCATCAAAAGGCAGGGCCTGTTAAAGCCCATTGCGGCACTCCTTGGCTGATTTTGGGCTATACAAAAATAAATTGTATTGTATTGTATTGTAATGGTGTTTGCTGATTAAGTCAAGGTCATGACCCCAGAGACCACGCCCCTAGAAACACAGGTCATGACCCTGACAACGGTACACAATATGGCTTCTCTTAAAGGGAAAGGCGGCAAAACATCAACATTCAGCCGAAATCAAGACACGTGGACTTTCGATCAGGATGACACACACATTGGACTGGACAGCAGGCTTGAGAGGTGGGTTTTGAAGGGGGGGGGCGGAATTGGGCCTTGGAGTTCAGATCAGATCAGGATGATATTGGTATATTAGATCGGGCAGAAGGTGGGGCATCCTTAGTGTTTCAATCGTGATGATACCCATAGATTAGATCAGGGAGCAGGGACTGGAGTGCGTTGGACTGGAGGACCGCTGCTTTGGGGGAGGTTGGGCTATGGAGTTTATACGCGGATGGTATTTGTACATTACATTGAACAGGGGGGATTCAGGGGGTCTTATTTGGATCATCAGTATTGATGAAACACATATATTAGATCAAAGAGAGTGGCTGGGTTATGGTGGTTATGGGCTTGGAGTGTAGCTTGGGCAGATATTCGTATCACGAGATGACAATCTCATCTACTCTACGTCTGGCCCTGTCCCATCTGGACAAAAGAGACCCCTGGAATACTTTACTTGGACTTCAGGTCAGCAATCAGCACCTTCATCCATCAGAAGCTCACAAAGATCAATTCCTTGAGGCCAGTGTTGGGCCAATTGCGTTATTCCTTCTCATGGCTGAAATTATCGGTCTCAGTATTTCAGAAATGTTGATGAGGTGAACTCATCAGCACAAACCCGAGGGCAGTAATGCGTTAGAAATAATGCGCGTCACACAATCCGTCTACTTTAGGGCCACCTAACGCAGTGCTTCCCTTATTGAAGTAAAACCTCGGTGTCGTTGTTCTTATCCCATCAGCACCAGCAGCAGGACTGCTGGGTATAAAGAAAGAGGCTCAAGTCTGCCGATCAGTAGCTGGGCTTCATCACACAGGAAAAAACAGAAAAGAGCGAGCTGCGTGAAATGCGGTAACAGGAACAATCGAGTGGAGCATCCACTTAGTTTTCATCCAGCTACTCGCTAAACACACGTTGAAACGGCACAGACAGGTGACGCAGCGGCCAGCGTTCACACCGCAAAGCATCGGGGGCTCACATCGAAGATGGAAGTCAGTTTAGTCGCAGCACATGGAGAAATAAACGTATCTATAAAACACGACAAGGCTCCATGCTTGTTGTTGTTACTCATCTACTCCTCCCGGCTTTGTGTGTGCATGTTAAAGCCACTGTGTGTGACAATGTGACACAGACACACTCCATTAGACACGGAGTGGGTGGACGGGGGAGCAGAACAGGAACATCACAACTTTAATTTTTAAAATGAAACCTCTTTACTCGCCCTTTAGACCCAAAATCAACCAAACGACTGAAAAGCTCAGTCAGGGGCAACCATTATTAACATCGTCAAAAGGCCACCACTGACTGGCACCGCCTGTAATGTGTGCAGGAAAAGTGACACTTAAGCAGACCGTTTCTGTATAAATTAGAATCAGAATGAAAAATGCTTCAAAATTTAACATTCATCTCAAACTTCTGTTTTCATCCTAAAATACCTGAAAATGAAGTCACAATGCAGCTTCAGTGTCACATCAAACACATCACAGGTCACTTTACTGGATTGTACTGGTTGTCACACTGGTCCCAGTATGCATATGGCACTGACTTGTGGTAGATAGATAGATAGATAGATAGATAGATAGATAGATAGATAGATAGATAGATAGATAGATAGATAGATAGATATGAAAGGCACTATATAATAGATAGATAGATAGATAGATAGATAGATAGATAGATAGATAGATAGATAGATAGATAGATAGATAGAGTCACTCACAGTCAAGTTCATAATATAATCTTTTATAGTGCCTTTCCCAGTTTGGACAGGGACACTGCCACACTTTGGCGCCCACTATACTTTTTGCCACAGATGTGCCAGTGACTTAGTGTGTGACCCTGAGAAAGTCACTTAGCTTGTCTTCAATAAATTATACATGAGTATTATACATAAAACGGTCATGTGAAAGCGGCACTGTTGATTGGTGCTGTGTGACATAAATTTGTTTGGAGTCTTTAATAGAAGTACAGACCTGCCATCCTGATTTTCTAAGCTGCTTATCTGTCTTGGGTCCTTGGAGCTGGTTAGCTGGTTTCCATCCAAGTAAGAACCAAACCTGTTATGGGTTCCAGTCTATGACAGTGCCCTCACACACACACACACAGTTCAGTTTAAATGAGCTTTACTGACTTAAGAAATCCACATTCATTTTATCAGTGCATAAGTAAATGTCAAATAAAATGACATTTTAAAAGGACTTTACAGTAAAATAAAAAGTATCAACTCCACAGTTCTGTTGTGAGAAGTTGCTGTTTCCATTTTCAACACAGACGTCTAATGCTGTGGCTGGCTGAAGTGTCGTGGTGACATTATGATGTGCCACTGGTGCTGTGACAGGCAGAGAGACACCAGGTTGCCAATTTGTGATTTTGCTTGCTAAGTCAGGGAAGGCACCTCTGTGGCCACCACCGCAGCCTCAAACTCAGCGCTTGTCTCTGGTGGGTCCAAGTCTGACTATTGTGCCAGGTCTCCACTTGTAGCCTGTGGTGCTTGGTCACTTCAGGGCACATAATCAAGTTTGTTTTATTCTTTGATACGTTCGGTCCAGTACGGTGTTGAGCCGATTCAGAGTAGCACTGGATACATTCGGGAGGCTTGCCACGAGATGGCGCTGTGCAGAATGCAGACGGGCGCGCAGTGTCTCCTCTTGCTCGATACAGCCGACCGCTTGTTGACTCCGAGAGAAGGAAGACATCGAAACGAAAACAGAGCGCGCAGCGTGTTGTTGTTGTTGTCACTCTCGAGGTCGTCTGCTTGGGAAGGCCAGCCGAATGAAGCAGCCAAGGTAACGTTTCGTTTGTCCAGTCCGTCTAGTGGGCCCTTACGTGCGGTGCGGGAGTACTTTGCTGTTACCAATATCACGTCGAGCAGCCCGCTGCAGTTCATTGTCAGTCTGCCGGAGTGCGAGGTGTCATTTATTTTACGCGGATGTTCCAAATGTCAAGTGCCGGTCTCCACTAAGAAACCAAATATTCATTTAAAAACACAGACGTTGAATTACTTTGCCGAATGATGTGGCATCGGCAGTGGATAAGATGTTAATAAGTCGCACCTTGACAGCATTTGTATAATTAATGGAGGCAGTGATGTTTGTAGCAAATTACAACGGCAGTGATCAGACCAGACGTCCCGTTTGTATGCGTCGCGTTTCGTTTTGTGCTTTGTGTCCCGCAATTGAACGCAATGCCCCATTTTTGGCGCCCAAAACTCCAAGGGAATATAAAACCCTTCGATCTCCATGTGCAGTTTTACCAGGCGCACGATGTTTCATTGGGGACAATGGGGGGTCTTCACTGTTGTTAGCGTCAAGCACACTCGCTGGATTAATGAGTTGTGTCCCGTTTTTGGAACAACGATAATCTGGCCAGCCTACTATTGGCCCAATTTGGGACCTTCAAAATGTGATCACACTGGGACAGCAGGGGTACTCCGTTATGGACCTGGAGGTCCGCAGTGGCTTCAGGTCTTTGCTTTAACAAGTTTTGTAATCAGAACCCGTTTGTTTAGGACTTTATTTGAGAACAGAACCTCGCTACACACACACCAAATTAAAAAGGAAGGGCATTAAAAAGAAAATGAGTTGTGACATGGCAGTCCCAGGCGCAGTGTTGTTGGTGTAAAGGACCCCTAGTAGCCTTTCTTGACACAGTTCTGTTGTCAGTTTGTCATGGAGAGGATGTGTAGCATTGTTCTTAATAGCACTCAGTTTTGTCGTCATTCTCTCCTTCACCACGACCTCCAGGGGGTCCAGAGTGTGTCCCATAACCGAGCCTGCCCTTTTAATTAGCCTGTTGATTCGGTGATGTGACCAGCCCAGCACACCACAGTGGCCATCTCAGAGTTACAGAAGATGTGAAGGATGTCACTTCCCACACTAAATGAGTGCAGTCGCCTGCTTTGCCCTTCTTTCTGTAGTTTTGGTTTTGATTTTGCTTTGATATGCGAGGGTAAAGTTAGAAAATGGAATGAACCTGAAGGAAACTGATCCTGTCATTCATTTCTCAATGGAGTCTCCACCCTTCTCAATGCACTTGCGCTACCTACCTGGAGTCCAGCAGAATAAAAAGTTCTGTCTTGTCCTCGCCACCACTTGTGTTCCCGAACACTCCATGCTGAGGGGTACTCGGGTCACTACTGCAAGTGACTTTCTGGAGACCACTGTGAAGTCTGCTATTCGATTCAAGCAGCAGGGACTGCGGTCTCAAGGACAAGACAATGACACACACACTGCTAAGAACACCAAGGCTTGTCTGGAGACACTGAAGTCTGAGGTATTGCCACCTCCTCCTGATTTGCCAGATTTGGCGCTGTGTGATGTTTTCATCTTTTTGGACGGCTAAAAAAAAAAGCATCTGGGTGGTCATCGATTTCAAGACAGAGCGGTGCACGAGTGGTGGAGAGAGAGATACTTTATTAATCCCAAGGGGAAATTCACATAATCCAGCAGCAGCATACTGATAAAGAACAATATTAATTAAGGAGCGGTAACAATGAAGGTAAAAACAGACAATAACTTTGTATAATGTTAACGTTTACCCCCCGAGTCACATAGTGTGGGGTCTCCTCAGTCTGTCAGTGGAGCAGGATGGTGACAGCAGTCTGTCGCTGAAGCTGCTCCTCTTTCTGGAGATGATCCTGTTCAGTTGATTCTCCATGATTGGCAGCAGTCTGCTCAGCGCCCGTCGCTCTGCCATGGATGTCAAACTGTCCAGCTCCGTGCCCACAATAGAGCCTGCCTTCCTCACCAGTTTGTCCTTCTTCTTTATACTGCCTCCCCAGCACACCACCGCGTAGAAGAGGGCGCTCGCCACAACCGTCTGATAGAACATCTGCAGCATCTTATTGCAGATGTTGAAGGATGCCAACCTTCTAATGAAGTATAGTCGGCTCTGTCCTCTCTTACACAGATCATCAGTATTGGCAGTCCAGTCCAGTTTATCATCCAGCTGCACTCCCAGGTATTTATTGGTCTGCACCCTCTGCACAGTCACCTCTGATGATCACGGGGTCCATGAGGGTCCTGGGCAACAGAGAGGACGAGACAAAATCTTTTATTCTGCTGGCACGTCCAGGCAGGTGGCACAAGTGGATTGAGAAGGGTGGAGACCACATTGAGAAATGACACGATCAGTTTTGTGAAGGTTTGTTCCATTTTCTGATAAATCCCATTTTCTAACTTTAGCTTGACTCCCCCGCGTAATTTTTGTTAATTCCCAATGGGAATTTGTCTTTTCGCATGACCTTTGTGGAGTCAGAGTGCAGGGTCAGATATTGTATAGCAGGCCCTGGAGCACTTTTCAGGTTAAGGGCCCAACAGAGTAGGATCCCTTCTAGCAACTAATGGGATCAGAATTAGCCACCTTCCAGATACCAGCGCAGACCCTTAGCCACAGAGCCACCACTCTGCCTCTGTGTGACGAGACCAGTTCAACCTGCCATTAATGTGAAACCCCAAGTACTTGGAGGAGTGTGTAATCAGAATGTAGGTTTAATATGTCGCTGTGCTCTGTACAGAATATATTTTATAAATCCACTCACATGTGCAGCTAACACAAGGCCAGATTTAGCACACAGGATTTCACCATATGAGAACTGCTAGGTAAGCGTTTTAAGACAAGACAAGAAAGGGACAACTGCGAAATTGGCATTGTACTATTATTGTGTCGGAGTCAGCATGACATTGGATCTTCTTTTCCTTGTCTGGAATGGCATGATTTACCGAAGTGGGGGCCTTCATGTGGAGAAAGAGTATAAAGCCTTGGAACATTGCCCGGCACACCTTTGAAGCCGACGGACAGATGGGAGATCAGAAACATTAGAACACTCGAGACGAGAACAGGCCATTCAGCACAACAAAGCTCGCCAGTCCTATCCACTTGTTTCCTCCAAGAAAACATCAAGTCGAGTTTTGAAAGTCCCTAACGTCTTACTGTCCACCACACTACTTGGTCGCTTATTCCAAGTGTCTATCGTTCTTTGTGTAATTAAATTTCATCTGCCACAAATCTGCCCAAGTCTGTCTGCTGTCCAAGTCTTTCTGTGATGATATAACGGATTCCAAATTATCTGCTAATCCACCTATCTTGGTATCATCTGTAAACTTAACCAGCTTGTTCCTTATATTTCTATCTAAATCATTTATATATATTAAAAATAGCAGTGGCCCTAGCACTGCCCCCTGCTGGTCACCACTTTTAACATCGGCCAGTTCTGATGAGGTTCCTCGCACCATCACCCTCTGCTTCCTGTGTCTGAGCCAATTCTGCACCCATCTAAAAACATCACCCTGAACTCCCACTTCTTTTAACTTGATGCCCAACCTCTCATGTTGCACCTTATCAAATGCTTTATATTATATAATGTCATCCGATCCGGAAAAGTCTTCCAACGCAGCATCGAAAATGGCAGACTGTATACATCAAGCTCCCACTTCAGTAATGGTCTTGTCATGGCTTCCTTCATCTGTTATGCCGTGTAAGCTGTCATTAAAGAAAGCTAAGTTATTTCTCCTATGCGATTTCTTACCGCCATATCGCTAAGAGCGGGGTATCCCCTTTTAATACCATATCTGTATAGTGTCGGGATAAGTAACATGCCACAATTACAAAAGAACTTATTCCAACCAGGGAGCTGGCGCCCCCTGCTGGATAGAGAGTGGACCACCTCTACATTTACTCCCTGAATATGACCGGACAATGAGGCTGTTTGGTGTGGTGCAAGTCGATGAGCAATTCTTTGGTGTTGCTGATGTTTAGTTGCTGATAATTCTCCACCTTCTCCCCTTAACTCCTCTCTTCTGTCTCATCCCTCTTATCAATACACCCCACAAGTACTGAAGCAACTGAGGAGGGACGTGACCTGCTATTATATTTATAGTCCTACATGCAGAGGGTGATTTGAAAAGCAGACAGGCCTGTATAGATTGTCTGTCTATCTATCTATCTATCTATCTATCTATCTATCTATCTATCTATCTATCTATCTATCTATCTATCTATCTATCTATCTATCTATCTATCTATCTATAATAGTTTAGATTAGATAAACTTTATTAAACCCAGAGGCAATTCATAGGCATAAAACAGCAGAGACATAAAAAAGCATGGATACAGACTCAGAGGACGAATAACACAGCCAGTCAATCAATCAATTAAAATAATCTTAACAAGTAAATCAGGTGAGAGCATTGAATCACCAGATTACAATGGGCAGACCACTTCTTAGTACACCGTGGTGGAATGAGCCTGTGCTTGAAAGTGGTCCCAGAGAACGCCTCATGGAGGGGAGTTTTCATGATGGCATCTAGTTTTGCCCCTGTGTGTCCAGGGTTCACCCTGTGAATGGAGCAGGCCTTCCTGATAAGTTTATTCAGGCATTGTGCATCTGAGCTCATGTTGCTTCCTCAGGAGACCCCAGCATGGAATACCACAGAAACACACACATACATACATACAAACACACTCTAGCTGTGCTATGTGTCTAAGATGGATTGAAATCTAAATAACACAGGCCTCAGCATTATTGTTGTTGGAATGCATTTTGTAATACATAATGGTAATAAAAGACATTGCATTAGTTACTCCAATCGATGGTGCATCACAAATATTTACAGTAATAAAATCAATATAGATATAAATATATAAAGATCCATCCATCCAATAAATGGCACTACTTGAATGTCAAAGTAAAGGAGCAAGCCCGCTTTCACCACCGTCTGCTGCTATCTGAGAAGGTGTGGACTTTTATCGAGAGTGGACTTTGTACCCAAACAGTGTCCCCGGATTTTAAATTAACAATGAAAGAGGTTAATAAAAAAAAAATCCAACAGAACGATTATGCTGAGGGGAAAAAAGAGTATTACACAAGAAAGAAAAAAATGTGCATAGACAGACAGACAGACAGATGGATAGATAGACGCAGTCATTTATTTGTCCCAAGGGGAAATTTAGCTTTTACAGGAGCTCCCAATGTCCATGTGGTGTCACCTTCTGGTTTAGAGTTGGAGCGTTTGTACTTTTTCTAGTCACTTCATCAAAATGTTAGTTATCACAGTTTTCTTTATTACTTATTTTTGTAACAATCATGGTAAAAAAAAATGATATTCGAATGTAAGTACCTGAATTAGGGTATTAAAACGTGTTTTCGATGCCCTTTTTCCAAATCGTGCCGTTAAAAGTGGAGCCCACTTATTCTTGTGGAGGCTCAAAAGCTTATATAGATGGCAGAGTCCAACTCAAGTGATGAAAACCTGGCCTTGATCGATGGGCTGTTGTTAGTTGTTGGTTGTGACTAATTGTAGTTCAGGTTTCTTAAACATAACATTTTTCAAAGACAGTGCTCAATGGAGATTTAAAATCCTCTGTTGCGGTCTCAAGGTAAAATTGTTGTCTGCAGTGGCACATGATGGATGGCAGGTCATTGTGGTGCCTTGCCGATGAATGGTAGTGTCAGGGGACGTTGAGTGATTGTGATCAGCAGACAGCGCAGGCTTCATTCTGGTTGTTTTTCGTGTGGTGTAAATTCCGAGCACGCGTCCATTTGCTATACGCAAAACATGTCACTGAGCCACCAGTAGGGGGCTCATGTCCTCTTTCATTCATTTTTTCATAATGTAAGTTGCTCACATCTTTTTGATTTACGCTCACAAGCATCATGTCTGGACTGGAGGGGCACCAATGTATTGGGGTGGCGTATGTGTAGGCTAGTCGAGGATTGTTTAAACTAGGGAATGGGGGGACAGGGAGTTTAGGACAGGCCAGGTTTAGATCTATACATGGAAGAACAAACAGTGGTGTAGAAATAAAAATGCATAGTAATGTAAATTCTAAGCAAACATTTAAATGTAGGAGTAACACATTAAAATAGCTTGCCTTAATGCAAGAAGTATCAAACATAAGGTAAGTCAGTTGGAGTCGTATGTAGCAGAGCATAATTATGATATTATAGCAATAACGACTAAATAACAAAGATGGGGATGAGTGTAACATAGAGGGATACACATTATTAGGAAGGATAGACAGAACAGAAAAGGAGGTGGGGTTGCTGTTTATGCCAAACAGGGTTTAAATGTAAGTCATCTTCAGTTGGATGATGAGCCCCATCTTAGTGAGGACATGTGGCTTCGCCTGGAAAATATTATGGAAAGAGGTCTTATTTTAGGAGTGTGTTATAGACCAGTAATTTCAACACACATCTGTTTAGTAATATCAAAAAGGCAAGTTTACAGGGAGATATTATAGTCATGGGGGACTTTAATTATCCAAATATTAACTGGGATAACCTTGCAGATGGAGGAGCACAAGAGCAGGAGTTTTAGAAGTAATCATGACTGTTTTTAACACAGCATGTTAAAGAGCCAACACGGGGTGAAGCCTGTCTGGATTTAGTATTCTGTAATAATCAGGATAGAATTGAGGGTGTAGAGGTGATTGGACCACTAGGGTCACATGACCAGAATGTAATACAATTCTCAGTATTTTGTAAGAGTGCAGATGCAAAGACTAAAATTGTTAAGTTGAACTTTAGTAGGGCTAATTTTGAGCAGATGCGACAAAGTCTAAGTAGGATAGACTGGGATAAGCTTTTAAATGTGGAGACAGTCGAGGAGCAGTGGAAAAGGTTTAGAAATGTAATGCAGGACAGATACAGACCTAAATTTGGAATTAATAAGAAACTAAAAAAAACTCCACGATGGATTAATAAAGATTTAAAAAAGAAGTTTCAAAGGAAAAAATTGCTTTATAAGGCATATAAGACTAATGACTGCAAAGTGAATTGTAGAGCATATGAGAACATGAGGGCAACCATTAAGAAGGATATCAGAGAGGCTAAAAGACAGTTGGAGAGGAATAGAGCAGATAAGGCGAAAGAAGACCCCAAGAGATTCTTTAAATAGTAAGAGAACAGTTAAGGAGGAGGTCAAGTTCATCAGGAATAGTAAAGGGGAATTAAAAGATACAGACAGTGAAATAGCAGATGCCCTAAACTTACATCATTCTGAGGTGTTCACAAGTGAGCCAGTGGATAACCTCAGAGAGGTAACAGGGACTACTAAGGAGGTACTGAGGGATTTGGAAATTAGAGAGAGAAGAGCTGCTCACATTAAATAAGATGAAATCAAACAAATCACCAGGCCCAGATAATATTTATCCTCGTGTTCTTAAGGAGGCTAGTGAGTACAGATATAAACCCTTGACACATATTTTTAGGAAGTCACTGTGCACTGGAGAGATTCTGAAGGACTGGAAAATGGCAAATATCATCCCATTATATAAAAAGGGTGACAGGGCAGATCCAAGCAACTATAGGCCAGTAAGCTTAACGTGCATCACAGGAAAATTAATGGAAGGAATTATTAAGGATAAGATTGAGCAACACATGGCAAGGACAGGACGGTCAGCGTGGGGTCAGAAGAGGGAGGTCGTGATTTACTAACATGCTGGAATTCTATGAGGAGGAAACAAAAGGATACGATCAGAGAGGAGCAGAGGAGATTATTGATCTGGACTGGCAGAAAGCATTTGATAAGGTGCCACATGAGAGGGTGGGCATCAAACTAAAAGAAGTGGGAGCCGGCTGATTGTCCCCACCCACTTTTAAATGCAGTTCACTCCTGGCTGTGTCCAGACTGCCTTCAGCGAGACTATCGACTCACATAATAAGATTTCTTATCTCTGGCTTTTTATTGGGTGTGACTGTTTAGCTCGAGTGTTCATCGTTTTGGGAGTGTAGCTGCCAAATCTCTCAGCCTCGCGTTTCCTCCGTCAGCTTTGGCTTAACTGCGAGCGGCAAGGAACAAACACAGTCAGTCAGTTTAGTTCAGTCCACTCCTGATGTCCTTGATCTTTGGTGCCCATTCCTTATCTTTGTTTAATTCTGTGGTGGTTTTGAGGCAACAACGTTATCAGGTTTTTATCTGCAAAGTGCTTTGTTACTTCAGAGGCTATGTACTTTAATGAAATACAATTGTAACACTTACGTTTTTAGCAAATTAATGTTTTGCAAATCTTAAAATTGACAATTATTTTAGTGACACACTCCAAAAATAAACTCCTGATGTGAAAAATCTCGGGTGCTTCGTAGGACATTTGCATGGCGCTGTAGGTGGCAAGTAATTACGGAGTGAGCGTGAATCCTGCAGATTGCACGGGTGCCCATTCCTAGTGTTTATATGGTGACTCGTGATGATGACTTTAACCACAGTGAAGTGGTCACTTGTTAATGAGTGGTCCTCTCTGCTAATGCTGGGATATCGGAGAACACTCTCATTCTCTCATTCAGTTTTGTTTCTTTCTTCCACAGAGCCAATTCATTCAGGGGTTCTTTGGATGCATGAAAGGAGAAGAAGATGTCTGCCAGCTGCCCGCCACAGTCCCCGGCTGTTCCGAAGACCGAGATTGCTATTGAAGGGGAGTCCCCACTGTTGGCTGCTACATTTGCCTACTGGGACAACATCTTGGGTCCCAGGGTACGGCACATTTGGTCCCCCAAGACTGAACAGCTTCTTCTGAGTGATGGCGAAATTACATTTTTAGCCAATCACACACTAAATGGAGAAATCTTACGAAGTGCCGAGTACGGTGCCATTGACGTGAAGTTCTTTGTCCTGGCGGAGAAAGGAGTCATTATTGTGTCCTTAATCTTCGACGGGGAATTGAAAGCGGACAAAAACACCTGTGCGCTCTCCATTATACTGCCTCAGACGGAGCTCAGCTTCTATTTGCCTTTGCATCGAGTCTGTGTTGACAGGCTGAAGCACATTATTAGAAAGGGACGGATATGGATGCACAAGGTGAGCCGCCTTTACTGACGTCTGCTGCCTATGGCTTTTTATTTTTGTTAATTGATATGATGGTTACAGCTGCATCTGGGGGAGAGGGGGTCACACTGGTTTTCTGTTTCTTTCCCAGTCTAAGGGCTCATTTATACTTCAAGCTCAGAACACATATGCACATGTATCATGGCTGCCACACATTCCCAGCGTTCATTTGGCATGTCCTCTGAGCAGGCCCTCAGAAATTAACGTGACGCGTGCACGGGTTGCAATACCAGCAAAAAGTCGGCGGGGTGCAGTTTGATAAAAGTTGAAATGTGACGTCAGAGTCTCTGTTTACTATCTGCATGTCACAGAAAACTGCTTTGAGGATCCTACAGGATTGATGTTTGACGAATGGTTCGATGTGGTGAAGCAAAACGGCGACATACAGACACATTTGTGGTGCTTTTATATTCAAGCGTCGCATATTCCCGATCGTAACGACACGATACATTTTAAAAGTCTCACACACCCTCTTTTGTGCCGTCTTTTTTTTTTTCGGGGTCTTCCTCCTGATATGACAGCAGCAATCGCCACACACAACATGTGACATTTCTGATATTCCAGCTCTCTGCACATTTAGAATCCTTAGATTTATACTTGATATCACTTTCATGATGTAATGCATTAAAGGATGGATGTGACATTTTACAGATAAATCTGTTTAAATAATGAGTACAGTTAATAATTACACACATGGGGGTGACACGGTGGCGGAGCGATAGCACTGCTGTCTCGCAGGGGGTCATGTCGCTGGTGTTCCCTGCCTGGAGTTTCCATGTTTTCCTGCTGGGTTTCCACAGTGGGTCGCGGTTTCCTTCCAAAGATATGCAGATTTGGTGACACTAAAATGATGTCAGTGTGTGTGTGCGCTTGTATTCACCTTGTGATGAGCTGGCGCCCCGTATAGGGATTGTTTCTGCCTCGTGCCCAATGCTAGCTGGAATGGGCATATCCCCGGATTGACGGATTTAATGATTAAACATCCTTTTCAGAGATGTTATGATAAGGTGTCCTCAGAATTTAATGAGTGTTCCAGGCCATTCACAACACAGCAAAGCCGAACCTGTTCTCACCGTGATGATATCTCGCACTGCCACCCGGTGGATTCTTTCATATTTACGTAAAATACATGCGCTAGTATAGGGTGGTCCAGATCTAATTATGCAATTTTCATTACACTATAACTTATTAAGTTTATTACATAGAAAATCACCTGAAAAATCCCAGACCATCGCGAAGAGTGCGAACTGACGACATGAAGAATCGTCTTCGTGCCGAACTGGAATCGTTCCCGCATAAATCAAAGTCCTCCAGATGATCTGGATCTGCATAATTAGATCTGGACCACCCTGTATAAACAGTAAAACGCTTGTGTAGCTGGAGCGTCCACTGGAGTGTGTGTCACATCGCGTGAAGTATAAACCTGGCCTAAGGGGTGAATGAGACATTTGGAGGCAGCGGTGAACTTAGGGAGCTTGAGGTTCACCCTGCTGTTCCCAGACCTCTGAGCACAGCACCTGCTCAAGGGGCTTTATGAGGTTTGGTTGACCTGCTGTAGGCCTCAAGCCCTGCACTCCTGTATTTCATGTCCGTAGCCCTGTTTAACTCTTTGATGATACCCTTAGGATGACGCTGTCCATACCTTAATGTCTGAATAATTTTACAACCTGCTGAATCTGAACACAGGGTCACGGGGGTCTGCTGGAGCCAATCCCAGCCAACACAGGGCACAAGGCAGAAACCAATCCTGGGCAGGGTGCCAACCCACCGCAGGACACACACAAACACACCCACACACCAAGCACACACTAGGGCCAATTTAGAATCGCCAATCCACCTAACTGGCATGTGTTTGGACTGTGGGAGGAAACCCATGCAGACACGGGGAGAACATGCAAACTCCACTCAGGGAGGACCCAGGAAGTGAACCCGGGTCTCCTAACTGCGAGGCAGCAGTGCTACCACTGCGCCACCGTGCCACTCATAATGCAACTCTCCAGACCAAATTATTTTTACAAGACTGAGCTTTATCAGTCCCCAGGGGGAAATTTGTATACACACACACAGTATAGTCTGAACACACACCAGAATGACAAAAAAGGAAGGAAATCTGACTTGACTTTTGCAGTGAGGTGCCATACAGATTGTGGACCACCAGGCTGGCACCACCACCTGAACCTGACACACACGTTTTATTTTTTTCTTTTACCTCGTGGGTAACGCCTTCCCCGTTTCCCACAAGCCCAGCACAGTCCCAAGCATAATGCGTCAACACAATACTCTTCCTTCTCTCTCTTTCTCCTCCACTCCTCTGGTCAAGCTTTGTCTTCCTCCTCCCGACTCCAGCTCTTCGAGTATTGGCTGCTGGCTCCTTTTATATGCTGTACCCGGCAGTGCTCCAGGTGCTTGATGACCTAGTTTCTGGCAGCTCTTCTGGGTGTGGTGGAAGAACTGCCCAAAAGGGCTCGGCAGATCCTGCTGCAGTGCCTGCAGATCCCAACTGCACTGCACCAAACTCCAGCTCCCATGAAGCCTTGCAGGAGTCCGAGGCACCGCTGCAACCCAGGGGGACTGCCAACACTCTGGCCATGTTGCTCCCTCAGTCCTCTTAGTGTTTGTCTCCTGAATAATTTGTTGGCTGAAAGGCATGAGTGTTGGTGTGTCAGAGAGAGAAGGTGCAGCATTGTTCATCGTCGTTCATGTGTTTGCTATGACTAGGAACCCTCGAGCACTGAAGTCCCTAAGCACACTTCCAAAAATACTCACTAGATGGGGGGGTAAAGCAAGAAAATTAGAAAGAAAGACAACATCTGCCTCAGCTGTCACAGTCCCAAACCCAGTTAGGCGCTATATAGATGTATTGTTGTTGGTATAAAGGATCCCCCTCTTGACACACTTCCGCTGAATGATTGGTGGGCTGAAAGTCCTCAGTGTGAGTGTGCCATGGAGGAGATGTGCGGCGTTGTTCATAATGGCACTCAGTTTTGTTTTAACTCTCTCCTTTCACTACTACCTCCTGGGGGGTCCAGTGTGTGTCCCATAACTGATCCTGCCCTTTTAATTAGCTTATTGATTTGGTGGGCCTCTCTTGAAGTAATATTACCAGCCTAGCCCACCACAGTGACCATCACAGATTTGTAGAAGATGTGAAGAATGTCATTTCCCATATTATAGAAGCGCAGCCTCCTAAGGAAGAAGAGTCAGGCTCTGCCCTTTATTCTCTGGTTACTGTGTCTTCTGAAACTGATGAGGACCCCCAAGTACTTGTAGGAGTGACCAGGCATTGAGGCCGTTTGGTGCAGAGAAGGTTGATCACCATTTCCTTGTCGTCTTTGTTCCTTATTTATTAAATGACAAAACAAAATACGCCATCCGCCGATCAGTCTGGCAAGGCACCTGCTTTCAACTGCTCGAACCGCAGAGCACCTCCTGCAGGTGGTGAGCTTACTGGCGGATTGTTGCTCCTTTGGGCCCGACCACCAACTTCATGCTGATGACCTCCCCAGCAGGCCTTGGCTGCAGTGTGGGGCCCCATTTTCTCTTTTCCAGATGAGATTATCGGGCCATTGATTAAACTTTTCATTAAAGTCAATATGAACTGCACTTAGTCCGATCCCTGAAGTAGGACCTGTTTGCCTTGGGTGACCCTGCCAAGCTCGACTAGCCCAAGCAACATGGACCCTAAAATCAAAGGGTGGATTGCTGTCTCCTCTCCTCTCTCTGCTACAAGCAGAAGAGCTTAAGTGTCTCGAGGTCTTGTTCATGAGTGAGAGATCGACAGGAGGATCAGGGCACCGCCTGTAGTCATGTGGACATTGTACTGGTCAGTCGTGATCAAGAGAGAGTTGAGCCGAAAGGCAAAGCTTTTGATTTACCACTCGATCTCCATCCCAGTCTGTCACTATGGTCATAGACTTTGAGTAGTGACCAAAAGGACTCTAGATCATGGGCACAAGTGGCAGAAATGAGCTTCCTTCGCAGGGTGTCTGGGCTCAGCCTTTGTTTTGTCTTAGTGGAGGTCTCTATTCCTCGACTTTCCCCTTTTGTATTATTAACGTGTAGCCTTTGTCAGAAGGCCTCAAGTCTCACAGACTCACCACTGTTTATCAATTATTGTACTTTAGAACTTCTCCCCACCTTCCCTTCTAAATTTATAACCTCAAGCAATTATACAGAATAAAAGACAAGCAGGAGATTAGGGTTAATGGATTATTGATATAATTCCTAAATAACTCGGTGGCTTTGCCCCCTGCTCGCTTCACTCGCCAACCCCCGTTTTTGTTTTTCCGGATACACACTTTTAAGATTTTTTTTTTCTTTGAATTGTTGCTGTTTCATTAGTTTCACTTTTATTTCAGAACTTCTGTAAAATCAATATTTGGAATCTTTCAAGTGCCAACGTGCTGAATCTTTTTAATGAGGTCAGTGTGACGTGTGTTTAATGACTTTGTACCCTAATTCAGGACAGGTTTCTCAGTTTGGAATTTCAGCACAGACACAGCGATCATAATCATCAGCAGTTAATCATTTTTTTTTTGCAAAGTAACCAATAAATGCATGTGAGGTAAACTCCGTTTTTGAAATTCTCTTGACTTAAACTTCAAAGCCTTACAATATTTCCATACTTCTGACATATCACCTGTGTCCATATATTTGATCTCTATTCGCCTTTTCGTTATTTCTCTGAGTAATAATTTCTCTTTCTTTGTGCTAATGCGATCTTTACCTTCTTTCTTTTGACCCTGTCATTTTGAATTCCAGTTTTCATTTTCACTAACCTGCTCTGCATGTGTTTGGCCCCCTTGTTTTTGAACCTCTTTATGATCTTTTACTTTGTTTTCTACTCTTTGTCTTTTATTTCTGACCTCGCTTTATCCTGCTTTTGTTTCAAGGACACCTGGTCTGTGGTGATTATTTTCCCTTTTTTGAGTAATAATTTCCATTTGTTTGCGCTACTGTGATCTTTACTTTCTTTTTTTTATACTTTCTAATTTTCCTACTTTTATAGTCTTTAACTTTTTCCACATTTTTTTTTGGAGCCTTTCGAATTCCACTGCTTTCATAATCTCTAACCTGCTCTCCATGTCTATAGCGCCAACTTCCGGATTGGACCTGCTTTTTTTTTTTCAGTTCCACCTGTTCCAGGCTGATAATTACTTTCCTTATTTTCTGAATTTGCACCTCGATTATTCTTTTTCTTTTTGGTCTCTTCTTCGCTTAGTTGTCTACGTTTAATCTATAACGTATTGTCCTTATACGCTTTATATGCGCTGAGAGCCCTGGATCTGTGTGTGCTCAAAGCCAAAACACGACTGAGTGTGTTCCTGCCCGTGCTCTTATTTCATTGTACGTACGGCGTGTCTTACAAGAATCTCATGTCTACGTCATCGCGAGGCGGTCCTGGGTCAATCTCTTGGCACAAAGTCTCATGTTTAAGGTCCCCGCGAGACGCTCCGTGGCCAATCTCTTTAGTCTTGCGGGTCTTTTAAGTGTCTTATAAGATCACGTCTCGTCGCTCTACTGTTTCTCTCCAGGATTTTTTTTTTTATAATCGAGACATAACAATAAGCAAAGTACATTTGAATATTGGCAACCATACAACCTGATAAATGCTGATGTGGAGTTTCAGGCGGTACGCAGACTTGTTAGTTACTTAAAATGTCTCAAGTTAAGGCCTCATTTGTGGTCCGCTTTCTTCAGAACAGGCCGCATGCCCGTCTCAATATGGCTGCCGAGCTGTGCTCTTCATTGTGTTGTCCTTTTCAGTTCATGATGTGTGAGCTAGAGAGAGAGAGAGGGAGGGAGGGGTAAAGCAAGCACATTTATAGATTCTCTGTCCACACCCTACAGCCAATAGGATGTCGTGGTACTTAAAGGTTTCCAAACAGCCATACTTCAGACCAATGGGGCACACAATACCTTCACACCTGTCCTCCAAACCAGCTAGGTAGTTGGCCTCCATGCAGGGGTTGACTGAGAGAGTCCTGCAGAGAATCAATGGACAAACTTGTTTGAGGTACTTCGGCCAACCCTGTTGTGAATTTACAAAGAGACTCCGTCCTAAAAGGTAGTAGGGGTACTTAACCATATAAATAAAGGCAGACAAAATATTTATCAACTTACAGACGACCCCAGAAATTCGTGGGGGTTCCGTTTCTAAATCACCGGTGAATTGTGAAAAACTGCAAATTTTGATGTGGTCATAAAATGCCTATTTTTATAGCTTAAACCCTAAATATGCCCCCAAAACACTTTAGTTTTATTTCAAACTCAGCTTAATACATTACCCTAAAAAAGAATGTAAAGGTAACCCCATCTGTACATACTGTACAGAACTGTACTGCTGTGTCTCCCGCAGTGCTAGAATGTCAAATACCGATGTTACCCCTATAGGTACTGGAATTCATGCAAGCGTGTTTTCTTTGGTGTACGTAATGATTTAATTTAATAAAAATACAGTAAAATGTGCAGGTACTCACCAATAATGAATGATATTGATTGAAGATGATGATGATGATGATGAATTAGCTGTGCAGTATGATGAAGGTATATAATGAAGATAATGACTGCACAGCAAAGCAGCGGATTTACAGCTCCTCGTGTGGCTACTGCGGCCTAACTTTTTAGTTCCCGGAGCAAATCCAATAGTTCAACCTTCTCCTGGAGTGTCTTAAACTTCTCCTGGCGCTTCGGTTCATTGCAAAGAAGCCTTAGAAGGTGCAGGGTGTTTGGTTGACATCTTAGGGCTTTAAGAAGAACAAAACGAAAAACACGAGAACACTCCGCGAAACACTCGAGCGAGCGACACGCGGTAAACTGTTACGATGTGGGAATGCTGGGCAGCAGCAAGGAGAAATGCATAACGCCTCGGATTGGCTGCTTTCACCATCCCAAGCCACATTTTCCTCTGTGGTGGCTTCGTGTTCTCTCCACAGTACAGTATTGCCACGAAAAAAGGCTTAAATTGCGGAGGATATTTACGGTTTCCGCTAACAATTATTAGTTAGGTCCTAAGGAAAAATCCACGAACGACTGAGGCCGCGGACTCTGAATCGCGACTTTATGGATGTCTTCTGTATATGCAGAATTTCACACCACACCAGCCTTGGAGACCGGGTGTGGAGTGTAGACATTCGAGAGGAGCTCAGTGTTAAAGCCGGTGTTCCTCCGTATTGGAAGGCGGCAGCTGAGGCGGTTCAGGCATTAGATGAGGATGCCGTCCTGAAAAGGTGTTTCAATCATGTCCACGCCTTGGTCCGGTGTGCACTGTGCTTTCACTGTCAAAGTGTTCTTCAGAAACGGTGAATCCATCATCACTATGCAACACGTCTTCCGAACGCACTTCAGCATTCCTCCTAATGGCAATGTCCCAAATCGGAAAACAATTGTAAATTTAGACAGACGGGTGTACAACATGGAATGGAAAATCTCCAGGCCGTCCTCGGACTCTACAAACACATCCAAGCTGTAAGGGCATCCATTGTGCAGTCTGTTAGATGTTCAGCACACTTCTGTCTTTGGCATTTCCTACACGTCTTTGATTTTGCATGAGGACCTTCATTTAATGATGGCAGTGCAGAGAGTTGTACGCTGACATTCTGCAAACCGAGATGCCATCATCATGTGACATCAGTAACGAGGCACATTTCTGTTTGAATGGTTGTGTAAATAAGCAAAACATTGGCTACTGGGCTGAAACCAACCCTGGTGAACTTCATCAGAGACCCCTGCACGGTGAGCACACTTGTTACAGTTTGGGGCACCATTACAGAATTTGGCATCGTAGGCCCTTACTTTATTGAAGAGGGGGAAGCAACGGTCACCATCACATTGAAATGCTAGAGAACTGGAAGAAATGGAATGTGGTGGATGCCTGGAGCGACCGCTCATATGGTGCGGACATCCATACCAGTTTTCCGAGGAAGCTGATCTCCCTGTGCAGCGATGTTGGGTGGCCTTCATATTCGCCTGATCTCTCTATTCTGTATTCCCTTTCTTGTGTCGTAATGAAGTAGATTTTATCTTGTAGAGTTTTTCCAGAATAAACGTTTGAAGTGTGGTGCTTCTTTTTGGCTCACCCTTTTTCTAATGAAGACCCTGAATGAAGTTATTTTTTAATTAGTTTAATTTTGCAGGAGTCTCACTGCTTACTGACAACTAGCCTGTTGTACGTCACAGCCCTTTGTACCCCACAAACACGCACACCTCAACGCAGTGGGTGACTGACGGCCAAAACACTCAGACCTTCCTGAGGAAGCGCACTTTACAGTTTGCCACTCAATAAGTTTTCTTTTAAAGAATCACAGAAGAAGCGACAGGAAGTCCAGATGTTCCACGGAATAAATGAGAAGTTAGATGGTCTTAACCCCTTCAATGGTGCGGAGTGAACTCGGTGTAAATGTGTAGTAATTAGAGCAGCGGAGAAGTCGCAGCCATTGGTCTGTTCAGATAAATGATGCTGTTGGGGTAATAATGCGTGCTCTTACAATTAATGAGGGCTTTTTATGTCTGTTCATTTCGGTGAATTTGTGCTCTGCTTAACTAACCCTTCAGTGAGGAATGGGCTGCTTCAGAATTTCATATTTTAATTTTTTTTCCCTTCATTATGAAATATTCTGTGCTCGAAGTTGTGACAGTTAATGACACTGCAGTACAGATGCAAGTCGGTTAACAGAATCCTGACCAGTGACGTCACGATTTAGAAAGCCTTGGAATGCTGTGGTAAGCGGCCGTTTTAGAGTATGAATATTGTTATTAAAGTAGTAGTACTGCTGTATTTCAATCATTTTTATTACTTTTTGTGATGTATGTTATTATGCTAATGTTAGGCTAGGTTGGCTCAGGGTGGGTTATGTCGGGTCAGGTGTATACCTGACATTTCATTGTATACGACACGTCATGCATGCTGTTTTTTCACCATGCACAGGATACAGTGATGCAGACATGACGACAACAACAACAACAACAACATTTATTTCTATAGCACATTTTCATACAAACAGTAGCTCAAAGTGCTTTACATATTAAAGAATAGAAAAATTAAAGACATAACTATAAAACAAAATAAATCAACATTAACATCGAATAAGAGTAAGGTTCAATGGCCAGGGGACAGAAAAACAAAAACTCCAGGACGGCTGGAGAAAAAATAAAATCTGTAGGGATTCCAGACCACGAGACCGCCAAGTCCCCTCTGGGCATTCTACCTAACATAAATGAAACAGTCCTCTTTGGATTTAGGGTTCTCACGGAAGGGCTTGATGATGATGATGGTCACGTAGACTTCTGCCTTTTAATCCGTCCATCATTGTTGGAGCATCATGAAGCTTTGAGTAGGTGGAGGTGGCGTCTCGTATCCAATGTCGGCACGGCGAAAATAGCGGCTCATGCCCGCGTGCCGCTGGTATGCGCTAAAAACTGAGTACACGGAATGCAGCAAAGAGACACAGCGCCTTGTATCTAAAGTCACCGCGGCAAAAATGACATCAGAGTGAGAGGCGTGCCCCATTTGCTCCACCCCCTTATTTTACATAGACTTTAAAACGAAACTGAATAACGACACTCTGGTTGGAACCATAAGCGGGCACTAAGTGAGACACGACGGGATATTTGCATACATTGTTTAATGGTAGCTTGTCACACAGATTTCTTTAGTTACAATAACATAGGTCTGCAAAATTAAACTTAGAAACATTGCTTTAATTATGAATAGCTTTTCTATTTTTTATTGTACTCATAAAGACAAATAATGTGCCCATCATATCACATTTACCGTATATACTCACAGATAAGTCAGGACTATAATTTCCGGTATTTTATAATGTCGGTCGTATAAGTCAAATGTTGAAAACTCACACTATTTGTCCAAGAGATTACGATCTGCTAACGCCCGCCCGCCTGAGAGAGTAACCACGGAGCACGCGCCCTTTTTTTATTTTTTTTTACCCCCTATGTATTGTGCGTACGTGACCACACGGTAATACCCAAACTATTCCAAAGAGATGTTTGCACTGTTTTGTGTTTTTTGTATCTCACGCCCTCATACACCTTTATTGTAAGAGCATCCCTTATCTACGATCAGAAGAAAATATGAAGCTTGTTTTAAATTAAAAGTCGCTAAAGTAGCGAAAGAAATTGGTAACTGCGCCGCTGCAGCAAAATTCAATGTGTCTGAGAAACTGACGAGAGATTGGAGGAGGCACGAAGATGTAAAAAATAAAAAAAAAATGTCGTATTTTTGAACGGGCATATAAGTCGGGGTCTGATTTTATGATCGATTTTTTGGATTTCAAGACCCAACTTATACTCGAGTATATATGGTAAGTACAAAATTGAAAAGAAATGTATTAAACTTCAACTTACCAGTAATTTAACACATTGCATGTTTTATTCACATATATATTCAATATTATTCTAAATTACCGTATATACGCGCGTTTAAGTTCTCCCACGGATTAGTTGGGACTTGCTTTTACAGTATAAAAAAAATCAGGCGGAGTGGTGGCTCTGTGGCTAGGGATCTGCACTGGCAATCGGAAGGTTGTTGGTTCGAATCCCGTAAATGCCAATAAGAACTCTGCTCTGTTGGGCTCTTGAGTAAGGCTTTGAGTAGTGAGAAAGGCGTTATATAAATGCAAAGAATTATTATTATTATTTCTGGTATTTTTTAATGTCGCTCATATAAGTCGAATGAGGAAAACTCCTGCTATTAGTCCAAGAGATTATGATATGCTAACGCCCGCCCACCTGAGAGAGTATCCTCATGGTGACATCCCAGCATCCCTGGTGCCTTCTTTTCATGTCCTTCATAACCTGATGGAGTCTTTCCCCCTGCTCTTCACTCACAGCTCCAAAATTTTCAGAGTAAAAAAAAATCAAAAATTGAACTTTGAGACTCCCTTTGCAACCCAATTTCATTAACTTAACAAATACATTTTTCTTTCACTGTTGTGAAGGCTAGGAGGCGCCAGCGAGCCCCAAACACGAGAAGATGTTCCACCTTGGAAACACAAGCACTACACAAGCTGTTTCTTCTCCTCCCTCTCTCTACCGTGCTGCTCTCCTCCAGTCCAGCGTGGTCTTCCTGCCTCCCTGCTCAGACTCCTCTGGACAAGGCAGTGCTGGCCCTTTTATTGAGGACCTGGGAGTACTCCCGGTGCCAGGGCTTTTGCCCATTTTAAGTACTTCGGGGTCATACAGAAGCTCTCTGTTCTTCTGGGATGCCCATTCATCCATCTGGGGAGAACTGTTCGCGTACAGCACCTCTCTCACTCTAGGCCGGGGTGTCTGTATGTCCACTTGGGGGCCTCCCGTCCGCGTAAGGAACCTTACCCTTCTCCTGGTCAGGATGCCCGTCTATCCTGTGTGGCATTTATTTAATGTGTGGACTTTGGGGATCTTCTTTTATTCTTCTGTGCTGATTCTCTCAGATTCAGGTGTTTAAAGCTTGTGGTATCAAACACAAGAAGACCCCAGGCTGGAATTGCTGCTGAACTGAGTAGTGAGGACAGACTGAATATCAGTGTGGGAGATCTCTCTCTTTTTAAATCTGCAAATATTCTAAAAATCTCATTTTTTACTTTCTCATTTTGAAGTTTTGCTTGGTGAGGGGGGAAAAATAATTTTATTGATTTTCAGCAGAAAGCTGCAACATAGCAATATGTGAATAAGCGATGGGGTCTGAATACTTCATGAAGATGTAGTATGAGCCCAGGATTAATATGGGCACCCTCTCAATCCTCTAACGTGGGCAAAGAAATCTATCATATAGTGCCTTTTGTCTGTCTATCTATTAGAGCTGGGCAAGTTAATGCATTATTATCATGTTAATACATTAATTAATTAATGCTGACAATTATTTTATCACACAATGCAGTTTTTGTTATTTTTATTATTATTTCGAAAGCCGCGGTCTCGCTACCCATCGATAGAGATCGGTGATCTTCTTGTTACAGTGATTTCCGATAATACTTTTGCAAGAAGGAAACTTAGCTTTGTTGATTTGACCTTGATTCCCTGCGCGTGCGTGAGTAGCGAGGAGCAAACAACTTCTAAAATGGCCCGTGGAGAGACACCAAAGGGAATGCTCAAAGCAAAATAATCCGTGCATGACTTTTTTCGTATTATTGCTGAATCAGACTCTGATTGGCCGGACTCTGATTTTGATGCGTGATCTGGAGATGGAGATCGAAAACAAAAGTGAGGTAACAGCATCAGCTGATTGGTCCCCAGCTGATCGTGGTGCTGAAGACGTTCATGCAGCTGATGCACCGATGGCAACATTAGCCTGGGAAGACAGATGCTTGCGATGACAGGAGGTACCAAGCATATTGGGTCTCACTGCAAGTGCTGTCCCTGCACACCCGTCTCACAAAGACAACCAGGCAGCCATGCATTCCTGCTGGCTGTCCAGCCGCTGACAGTAAGCACAGCAGGTAGCAACAGACGCTTTATATTGATTTGCGTGCTTAGTGCGCTTTTCAGAAAACTGCGTTTATTTGGAAAAAACATTTAGCCCTCAAAGAGTTGCTACTGAACATATGACTGTTTATGCTGCTCCCTGATACAAGAAGTTCTTTCTGCTGGTATCTGTCTGTTCAGATAAAAAGAAAACAGATTTAGAAATGTTAACTTACTGTTGCTCAGAAGGTACCTGTTATAATGTTGTAATCCTGATTCTGGACTCTGAGCGTAACTGTAACAAACGAGATAAAACATTAATGCCTGGCAGTGGCAAACAGCATTGGTTTTATATGTGATTTGATTACATTAATGTTTAAAGTTGACATTTACAACAAATATTACTATGTAAAGGGAATAAATAATGTGCTGTGTGCTGCTTATTTGTTTAAAGTGTAAGCAAACCAAATACATGCAGTACACTACTTTGGAGTTCATTATAGATAGATACTTTATTAATCCCAAGGGGAAATTCACATAATCCAGCAGCAGTATACTCATACAAAGAAACAATATTAAATTAAATAGTAATAAAAATGAAAAAAATTTAAATAAAATTAATGTTAGCATTTACTCCCCCGGGTGGAATTTTGCACATAACAATGTGATTGTCTGCGATTAATCATGATTAAAAAAACGCTGCCCAGCACTGTCTGTCTGTTATATAGTGCCTTTCACATCTATCTGTCTGTCTATATCTCTGTGTATGTGTGTGTGTATATGTAAAGTACATAGTCATATGAAAAGGTTTGGGAAGCCCTCTTAATTCTTTGGATTTTTGTTTCTCATTGGCTGAGATTTCAAAGTAGCAACTTCCTTTTAATATCTGACATGCCTTATGGACACAGTAGGAGTTCAGCAGTGACATTACATTTATTGGAGTAACAGAAAATATGCAACATGCATCATAACAAAATTAGACAGGTGGACACCCCAACAGAGATATGACATCAATACTTAGTTGAGCCTCCGTTTGCAAATCTAACAGCCTCTAGACCACAGGTGGGCAAAGTCAGTCCTGGAGGGCCACAGTGGCTGCAGGTTTTTGTTCCAATCCAGTTGCTTAATTAGAAAACAGTTCTTGCCAATAATAAAATTTCATGGCTGGTTAGTGCTTTAACTATGCCATGTCAGGTCATTCTCATATCCTAGACTTTTTAATTTCCTTTCTAAGGATATCATAAAAAATTATTTGAAGTAATTCTCAGTCCTTCATTTTTTTTCTCTTCACTTTCCTTCCAAGTATTTAATTAAACCAAATAGTGCATGATAAATACACACAGGTGTAAATGGTAACAAGCTAAATGGAGAACTCCTGCTTTCTCTTTGTCATTTGCAACTTATTGCTAATAAGGCGTAATTAATAACCGCAAATACAGCTGTTTAAGACTAAAATAAGCAATAAGGGCTCAAAATCTTAACGGGAGAGAACTAAAATGAAGCAGAAGTGTTACTTGAACAATAAGTGCTCCTTATTAGGCCATTGGGTTGGAACAAAAACCTACAGCCACTGTGGCCCTCCAGGAACAACTGCTCTAGATGCCTCCTATAGCCTGTGATGAGTGTCTGGACTCTGATGTTGGTATTTCTGACCTTCTTCATACAAAATCTCTCCAGTTCAGTTCAATTTGATGGACAGCCTGCTTCAAATCATCCCATAGATTGTCGATGATATTCAAGTCAGGGGACTGTGGCGGCCATTCCAGGACATTGGACTTCTCCCTCTGCATGAATGTCTTTGTAGATTTCTCTGTTTTGGCTCATTGTCTTGTTTGAATATCCAACCTCTGCTTAAGTAACTTCAACTTTGTGACTGATGCTTGAACATTATCCTGAAGAAGTTGTTGATATTGAGTTGAATTCATCAAACCCTCAATTTTAACAAGGGCCCCAGTCCCTGAACTAGCCACACAGTCCCACAGCATGATGGGACCTCCACCAAATGTGACAGGAGATAGCCGGTGTTTTTCTTGGGATGCGGTGTTCTTCATCCATGCAAAGCACTTTTTGTTCTGACCAGATAACTCCATTTGTGTCTCGTCAGTCCAAAGCACTTTGTTCTTAATGACTCTGACTTGTCTAAATGAGCATTTGATACAACAAGCGACTCTGTTTGTGGCGTGAGTGCAGAAAAGGCTTCTCTCTCATCACCCTGCCATACAGATGCTCTGAATTGTAGAACGATGTACAGATACACCATCTGCAGCGAGATGTTCTTGCAGGTCTGTGGAGGTGATCTGTGGTTGTCTGTCACCATTCTCACAATCCTGCCTCTTCATATGCCGCTCTTGTATTTTTCTTGGCCTGCCAGACCTGCTGAGTTGGTTTAACAGCAACTGTGCCTGTGGCCTTCCATTTCCTGATTCCATTCCTTACAGCTGAAACTGACAGTTTAAACCTCTGAGATGGCTTTTTGTAGCCTTCCCCTAAACCAGGAGACTCAACAATCTTTGTTTTTAGATCTTTTGAGAGTTGCTTTGAGGATCCCATGCTGTCTGTCACTCTTCAGAGGAGAGTCAAAGGGAAGGAAGCACAACTTGCGACTGACCACCTTCAATACCTTTGACCACTCATGATTGGACACTCCTGTCTGTGAAGTTCAAGGCTTAATGAGCTCATCATACCAAGTAATCAGCATTGAGCAGTGACAGCCATTCAAATCAGCACAATGACAAGGGGACCCACATTTGTGCACAGCCAGTTTTTCACATTTGATTTAATTTCATAAGCTAAATACTGCGTCACTAAAAATCTTTGTTCTAAAAACACCGCAGTGCTCAGATGTTCCTAGGAAATGAAAGACATACCACTGTGATCTTTACTGTTGAAAGGAGAGTCAATTATTACGCAGGCTGAGAGGGGGTCACAAACTTTTTCATATGACTGTATATATATATATATATGTAGATGTATTTCCTGTATATTTATTTATATATGTATATATGTATATATGTATATATATATATATATATATATATATATATATATATATAATGTGTGTGTATGTAAGCATCTGTCTGAATTTTCTATCACTTTTTCTTTGTGTTGTTCACCTTATGCTCAAATTGGTGCTTATTATCCGCCATAGCACACAGCGATTGATGTAGAAAAAGCCATTTGAGCTTCTCAAATCAATCTGCGCGTCCTCATTCGTGTTGCCTTCTATGAGTCAAAATCATTTTGGGATTGAGTTCCAAATACGGATCAGATTTCTTTACTTATTTTTGCTGTTCACACAGCAGGGATGAAATAAATGATATGTGTCAGATATGCCAAAAAAGAAAAAAAATCCGTCTGAGATGAGATGAAACTGGCAGAGTAAATGTCCTCCATTAGATTGTAAATGACTTGATGATAAGCTGGAGACCGGCCTGGCATGTACTAATGGAGTTCTTGTTTCTGTGTCTTATGTTTTTGGGTTGGTGAGTTCATTCAGTTTGTGTTGTAAAATCTGAGCCCCCTGGCCGGGTTGAAAAGTTCACCTACTTTTTTTTTTTTTTTTCTTTCTTTCTCTTATAGTTCAGAGTCATCGCCTGTTTTTATTTGTGTCCCCAGTTACTTAAGGAGGTTTTACATCTTTATTATTATACAGCATTTCGCTATTCTTTTTTTTTTTTTTTAATAAGACAACACGCTGTAATGTTTACTGTTGGTGCTTCTCGCACATAGAAAATGGCTGGCACAACAAAATTTGCCATCGCCACTTAGCACCGTCTGATTGCTAGGAAGATGCTGTGGCTTGTTTTACACACAACCTTGTGTGGATTTTTGTTTGTTTGTTTTTAACACAAACCCACTGCAGTTTTATGGAGTAGTTTTAGCTGAGCGTGGCTCCTGTGACGCCCCTTAAAGCATTGGAGATGTATTTAACGTACACGATGTGTGTTTGTAACAGAAACGGTTTAAAGGGTTGGTGACGTATCACTACTGCCACTTTGGCTGACTTCGCCTCAGATTTTCAGCTGTTGGCAGCCGTGCCCGCTGTGTTCACATTACGCACTTTTTGGTTTCATTAAAGTGACATTAAGACCTGCTCACCTGCAAAGAAGGAATGTCTTCTGAATATGCGGCTACGTTTAGATCCGCTTCTCAGTCTTTGTGTGACCTCAGAGCTACAGTTCGAGAAGCGCTTCACGTCAGTCGCACAACACGCCTGAGCAGGTTCAGATTTGTTTGAACAACCCTTAATGTCCTGCCACGCCAACACAGTCTGACTTGTTGAAGTTTTCTTCTTGAACACTCAAGGGAGGTTCTCCTGTGTTTTTACAGAGTATGCAGATGGCAGCACAAAATGGGTGATTCCTTCTAGTGCTATTAATTGAAAATGAATGATACAGCAGCCATTACAATAAAAATGGTAATAATCATCCGTTCTGAATTGGTGCTGATCATCCATCCACCCATCCATCCTCTTCCACTTATCTGAGATCAGGTCGCGGGGGCAGCAGCTTGAGCAGAGATCTTCCCTCTCCCCAACCACTTCTTCTCGCTCTTCCGGGAGAATCCCGAGGCGTTCCCAGGCCAGCCGAGAGACATAGACCCTCCAGCGTGTCCTGGGTCTTCCCCGGGGCCTTCTTCCGGTTAGACATGCCCACACTTCACCAGGGAGGCGTCCAGGAGGCATCCTGATCAGATGCCCGAGCCACCTCATCTGACTCGTCTCGAGCGCGGAGGAGCAGCGGCTCTACTCTGAGCTTCTCACCCTATCTTTAAGGGAAAGCCCAGACACCCTGCGGAGGAAACTCATTTCAGCCGCTTGTATTCGCGATCTCGTTCTTTTGGTCACTACCCATAGCTCATGACCATAGGTGATGGTAGGAACGTAGATCGACTGGTAAATTGAGAGCTTTGCCTTACGGCTCAGCTCCTTTTTCACCACTAAAGACCGATGCAGAGCCTGCATCACTGTGTACGGCGCACCTATCCGCCTGTCGATCTCACGCTCCATTCTTCCCTCACTCATGAACAAGACCCCGAGATACTTGAACTCCTCCATTTGGGGCAGGATCTCTCCCCCAACCTTGAGAGGGCACTCCACCCTTTTCCTGGCTGAGGACCCTGGTCTCGGATTTGGAGGTGCTGATTCTCATCCAAGACGCTTCACACTCAGCTGCGAACCGATCCAGAGAGAGCTGAAGATCACGGCCTGATGAAGCAAACAGGACAACAACATCTGCAAAAAGCAGTAACCCAATCCTGAGTCCACCACACCGGACCCCTTCAACACCCTGGCTGCGCCTAAAAATTCTGTCCATAAAAGTAATGAACAGAATCGGTGACAAAGGGCAGCCCTGGCGGAGTCCAACTCTCACTGGAAACGGGCTCGACTTACTGCCGGCAATGCGGACCAGGCTGTGACACCGGTTGTACAGAGACCGAACAGCTCTTATCAGGGGGTCCGGTACCCCATACTCCCGGAGCACCCCCCACAGGATTCCCCGAGGGACACAGTCAAACGCCTTTTCCAAGTCCACAAAACACATTTAGACTGGTTGGGCAAACTCCCATGCACCCTCCAGGACTCTGCTAAGGGTGAAGAGCTGGTCCATGAAAACCACACTGTTCCTCCTGAATCCGAGGGACGGACCTTCCTCTCCAGGACCCCCGAATAGACTTTTCCAGCGAGGCTGAGGACTGTGATCCCTCTGTAGTTGGAACACACCCTCCGGACCCCCTTCTTTAAGAGGGGGACCACCACCCCGGTCTGCCAAACCAGAGACACTGTCCCCGATGTCCATGTGATGTTGCAGAGACGTGTCAACCAAGACAGTCCTACAACATCCAGTGCCTTGAGGAACTCCGGGCGTATCTCATTCTCCCCCGGGGCCCTGCCACCAAGGAGTTTTTTGACCACCTCGGTGACCTCAGCCCCAAAGATGGGGGAGCCCACCTCGGAGTCCCCAGACTCTGCTTTCTCATTGAAAGGCATGTTAGTGGGATTGAGGAGGTCTTCAAAGTACTCCCCCCAATACCCCCACACACAACTTCCCGAGTCGAGGTCAACAGCGCACCATCCCCACCATATACGGTGTTGACACTGCACTGCTCCCTCCTCCTGAGACACTGGATGGTGGACCAGAATCTCATTGAAGCCGTCCAGAAGTTGTTCTCCATGGCCTCCCCAAACTCCTCCTACGCCCAAGTTTTTGCCTCAGCAAACACCGAAGCCGCATTCCGCTTGGCCTGCCGGTACCTATTAGCCTCCTCCAGAGTCCCACAGGACAAAAGGGTCCGGCAGGACTCCTTCTTCTTCTTCTTCAGCTTGACGGCATCCCTCATCTCCGGTGTCCACCAACGGGTTCGGGGATTGCCGCCATGACAGGCACCGACCACCTTATGTCCACAGCTCCGGTCGGTGCTGATCGTGCACCCTTAATATTACTGACTCCGGCACACTCAAAGTTGAATTTTAGATTTGATTACGCTCGCCGTTTTTGAGATATTAGTTGATTTACATTTGGTTTTAAACATTAAGCCGGCTTTCCTGCCTTGTTTTATGTTTATTTTGCTCTGAATGTATGGATTTTTGTTTTTGTTGTTTTTTGTAATCAAGTGGTAAGCCTAATTTATACAAGTTGAGACACAGTTTGACTGGCACACCCCAGCTTTGGTGGATGGTTCCTTACCAGGCCAAATAAAGGAAGGACATGTATGGACGGGCATCCCAGCTGGGTTTACTAGTGGTACCTTTCCCAGTCGGAGGCCATTATGAGGGAAGAACAAGGGACAACTGCCTCCTGAGGTTTTGGGTTTCCCCCAGTACACCGGGGGTGGCAGGGTCCCTCTGGTATGGCTCCATTTTGGACACCCTTGGGGCAGTTGTAGTTTTGCTGGGTTGCTCTGTTAGTAACAGTAATAATTCTTTACATTTATATAGCGCCTTTCTCACTACTGAAGGTGCTTTACTGAGTGGGGAGTCACTTCAGCCACCACTAATGAATGATGTGACGGTGGCCATTTTTGCTCCAGTAAGCTCACCACAAATGAGCTGTGTAAGAGACGGCCGGCAGCTCAGCCCAGTCGGGACGCCCCTCATATGGAAGGACGGAGGAAGGCAGCGTTTTTTAGAGCACTGCCTCCCCCAAGATGCTAAATGGCAGCTCCCCTGGAGAGTAGCGGCACCCCGAATTCCCACAAGGCATCCTGGGACTTGGAGTTCGGTATCTCAGCCCTGTTGGGTGCTGCCAGGGGGTGCTATGGAAGGATCTGGGGTGTCATGCTGCCCTTGTAGCCTAGAAAACTCAAGTTCTCCATCTGACCCGGAAACACTTCCGGGTCGGGTGACCTATAAAGGACTGCTTAACACCCAGTATGCGAGCCAGAGTCGGGTGGAGGTGGACGAAGCTTGCTGGGAGGTTTGGAGGAGCTAGAGAGAGAATTGTATTTATTTTATTGGTGGCTTTTTACAAGAAGCAAAAATAATTAAAAATACTTCCTGTTGCTTTTACCTGGTGTCCTGAGTGTGTGTCTATTGGGTTTAAAGGGACAACAGTGCCACCTAGTGTTCACAGCGGGGTGAGAGAGAGGGAGACAATTAGAGATTGGGGTTGACTAAGGGGCCAGAATGTCTAGGCTGTGGGGGGCAATGTAGCCCAGGCATCAGGATACACCCTCTTCTTTGCAAAGTATTCCCAGGGGTCTTTAATGACCACAGAGAGTCACATCCGATGGACAGTACCATTTTTACAGTCCAGAGTCCCCATCGTTGCACTTGGGCATCGGGGTCCACATTAAGACGACAGGATAAGCGTCCCCCAGCTGCACTCCCCAACATCTCTTCCAGCAGCAACCCAAGATTTTTTCCTGGATGGTCTTCCATCTGTATCCAGCAGGGGGCGTTAGCTCCCTTGTTGGAATGAGTTCTTTTGTGATTGCGGCGTGTTACATAACCCCAAAACTATATGGATATAACATGAAAAGGCGATTCCCCTCCCTTAGTGATACTGCAGTAAGAAATCACATAGGAGAAGTAACTAATAAATAAATAATGACGGCTCACGCTGCATAATAGATGAAGGAAGCCAATGGCAAAAACCCAGTTCGGGAGTGGGGGCCCGATGTGTAGAGTCTGCCATTTTCGTCGTTGCGTTGGAAGGATTTTGTAGATTGGATGACGTTATCTCCCATCTATTCCAAGGCTTTATACTCTTTCTTCACGTGAAGACCCCCACTTCGGTGAATCATGCCATTCCAAACAAGGCAGAGATGACACATAAAAAATAGTACAACAGTCCTCAGTCTGACTGCCCATTTCGCAGTTGTCCCTAACTTGTTTTGTCTTAAAACGCTTGCCTAGCAGTTCTTATACGTTGATCACCTGTGTGGTAAATCTGGCCTTGTGTTAGCTGTGCATGTGAGTAGAAAGGAAATTAGATTTATAAAATATTTTTGTGTAGAGCACAGTGACATATTAAACATATACAGTTGGTATAGAAAAGAATCCCCCCCTTTGAAATATTCCCATTTTTTTTTGCTTTACAGCCTGTGACAGATAGGGGGCAGTATCGCTCCCTTGAACCCCTTTCCAAGACTCCAGACACCAGGAAAAAGTCCAATAATCGACTTTATTAATTCGCCACAGTGCACAAAGCACCCTCTCCTCCACTATATTCAGAAATCACAAATACAATCCTCCAACTCCCAGACGCGTTGCCACCCTTCCACCCAGCTCAGCTCACCATCTGGGAGCTCCCACAGTCCTTTTATCCTTCCTGACCCGGAAGTGTTCCCAATCCCCAGTCCACGTGATTCTCTATCACTTCCGGGTCAGGTACGAGTCCTTCTTCTCACCCCGGAAGCCCGTCGCTCTTCCTTTGACGCACTTCCGGGTTATAGGGCACAAATGAGTCTTCGGTCCTCTCTGCAGCTCCCTCTTGTGGCCCCTGTGGTATCCAGCAGGGTCGTGTATAAAAACTACATAGTCCATGACTCCCTGCTGGTCTTCGGGGCACCTCCATACTGCAGGGTGGGCTCCATCTGGCGACCTGGGGGTATTGGTCGGGATAAGAAGCCGGCCAAATACCATACTCCACCCCCAGCGGAAAACCAGGGTTTTGCACGTCCTGTCCCACACGGGACATCTTCCCCCCAGGAGATCCAAAGCTCGGGCCCTGATGATGCAGCTGACACTCCCGTGTAAACCTAGGAGGTACAATATAAGAATGATTGTTTTGCACCCTTGTCCTCCTGGGACAACCTCTCCATTCATAGCGCAGCCGCGGTCCCCTTGGTAGTCTCTCTCTGTGGGACTTGAAGCACCTGGGTACTTCTGGCTCCGCCCCTTTCTCCAGCCGCCTTTGTGTTTTTATGGCCCCTTTCCAACTTGTCAGGAGACCCCTGTGTTCCTTTAGTGATCTCCTGTTTCATCTGGGACTTGTCCGCAGTCTGAGTCTCTCTATGAGATAAAGAGAGACCCTTTACTGTCTGCACCTCTTTTGTTTTTTAAATGACTGGTGGAGGCGTCTCCGGATTGATTGGCCCTTCCCCCGACCACTCGGTCAACGATCCAACCTCTCTTGTAGGGCACGCATTTGTGTGGTACCCGCTACTGATTAAACGCGGGCCCTTTTCACTCTGTGTCCCTATTTCTTTATTTACGGTACCGGCTTGACTCACCTGTACCGCCACATCATGTATTACGAGAGGCTCTCGTCCGACCTTTTGGATGGGTGCCTCAGCCATTTCTCCCAGATCCCGGACGATCTTCTGAATGGCCGACAGCATCTGGAAAATACCTCGCACGGGCTCGATCAATTCTTCGAGTTCCCACACGTTAACAGATTTAATTAATTTGGCCGGAGATATACTTACTTCCTCGTTCGTCATACCTACCGGCCGGGAGCCAATGAGCCCGTCCGCTTACGGCACGTGCTCTAATGGGTCTCGCGGAGGCTTCTGGGAGTTGTAGTTATTTTTTGGCAGAGGACCGGGTCGCCTCCTTTGGTGGACTGTGGTCTGTCTTTAATAATTTTCTGGCATCCCAATCAGCCATTTCCCGACCCTCTTTACCTTCTCGCGGGGTGAGCGGTGCTTCGCTCGCCTCCCCCTTCCCCTTCGGAAAGTCCAGGACCGTCTCTTCGATGGTGATGTCGCAAGCAACGGGACGTGGACCTTCTCCTTCCCAGAACGCACTGGCCGTGGTCACGTGTCCCTCGCCGACCGCCGACGTGCGGAAGTCCTTCCGGCTCGTCCGCTGGACAGAGAATGGAGCCTCTTTGTCGGTTTTTCTCTTGCATCCCGCAGGACCTCCGGAGGATCTTCCTTGAGGTATGTGCACGGAACAAAGTGCGTTATTTTAAAGATGTTATTCATTGAATCCCCGGCACATAACACTTGGTAGTCGTTCTTCTCCGAAGGCCATTCTCGACTCGTGCAGCCGCTCTTCAGCTCATCCCGAGCGTCCTCTGTGACGAGCCTGGTACCTCCGCTGGTGCTCTGCATGCCTTTTTTCTTCCCCATTACGGACCTGGAGAATGGGTTTTCTGGCGATGATGCTGTGTGTCTAGACACACAGAATATTTGTAAACAGGTCCTCTGCAATAGACACTAGAGTATCCTGCCCGACTACGCCACTGTGACAGATTAGGGCTGTATCGCTCCCTTGAACCCCTGTCCAAGACTCCAGACACCAGAAAAAAGTCCAATAATCGACTTTATTAATTCGCCACAGTGCACAAAGCACCCTCTCCTCCACTATATTCAGAAATCACAAAACACTAATCACAAGTACAATCCTTCAACTCCCAGACGCGTTGCCACCCTTCCACCCAGCTCAGCTCACCATCTGGGAGCTCCCACAGTCCTCTTATCTTTCCTGACCCGGAAGTGTTCCCAATCCCCAGTCCACGTGATTCTCTATCACTTCCAGGTCAGGTACGAGTCCTTCTTCTCACCCCGGAAGCACGTCGCTCCTCCTTTGACACACTTCCAGGTTATAGGGCACAAATGAGTCTTCGGTCCTCCCTGCAGCTCCCTCTTGTGGCCCCTGTGGTATCCAGCAGGGTCGTGTATAAAAACTACATAGTCCATGACTCCCTGCTGGTCTTTGGGGCACCTCCATACTGCAGGGAGGGCTCCATCTGGCGGCCTGGGGGTATTGGCCGGGATAAGAAGCCGGCCAAATACCACAAGCCTTAAATGAACACACAAACTAATATTTCTTCCCAGCTTTACTCACTCAATGCCACCTCTAACATCAAGTGAAAGACATGACAGCTACTGTTCAGAAGAATTTAAAAAAATCAAAACCAAGACCTGCTGAGATTAATAAAGGATCACCCCCATGTCAATGCCATTTTGTTGCTTTAATGCCAGCCTTGAGTCTGTTGATTCTTCTCTCTCAGCTTTGCACACCTCCATTGTGTAACATTTGCCCCCACTCTTCTTTACACTTTCACTGTTCAAGTTCGGTCACATTGGCTGGTGAGTGTTGGTGGTCTGCTATCTTCAGATCTCTCCACAGATTTAGGTCTCAGCTCTGACTGGCCACACCAGGACATTCACTTTTTTCTCTTTCAGCCACTGGGTGGTCAATTTTGCTGTCGTCGTCATATTGAAATGTGATCATTCTGCCCATCTTCAACTTTCTGGCAGAGGGTAGCAGGTTTTCCATAAGAATTTGATGGGATTTTGCCCCCTTCAATTTTTCTTCTACCCTAATGAGAGCCCCAGGCCCCCCACAACAGGATGCTGCCCCCTCCATGCTTTACTGTAGGTATGGTGTGTTGTGGATGGTGAGCTGCATTGGTGGACCATTTGGTGTTGAAGACAAATAGTTTGATTTTGGGCTCATCTGACCAGAAGACCTTTTATCCACTTGGCATCAGAATCTTCAAGGTGCATTCTGGGAAAGCTCAAACAAGCCTTCATGTGGCCTTTCTTGAGAAGTGTGACACTCCTGAACAAGCCATAATGGTGGAGCGCTTCTGAAATTGTTGTCACCTGCACACCATTAATGACCACTGTCAGGGATGCCAGGGGCCATGACCCGGCAGGGACGCCAGGAGGGACCGGAAAAGGGTCAGAGCCCTGCCTGGATCACGTGGGGTTTGCCTTCCGGGTTGCTTTGGGGGCCACGGGTCAAGGGCATGGAAGCCTTTCCCTGTATGGGCCCGTGATCACCGCCAGGAGGCACCCCAGTGCCTTGGGGACCTGTTCCTGGTGTGGCGGAAGTGCTGGGGGGAAGATTTATGACGGCGCCCGGAGAGCAGCCGGGAGGACAGCTGGCACTTCCGCCACACTGGGGCGTGGCCAGAAGAAGATTGCCGGGAACACCTGGGGCTCATCCGGGTCCTCTATAAAAGGGGCCGTCTCCATTCATTCGAGGCTAGAGTCGGGTGGAAGAAGGACGAGGCAGGAGAGAGTGGAGGCGGCCCGAAGAAAGGCATTGTGGCCAGGACTTTGTGTGTGATTTGGGGGTTTTGTGCACGTGATTAAGGTCTGTGTGACCATTGGACTGGGTCTTTGTGACCTTTATTGTAAAATATTGTGTTTAATAAACGTGTGGTGGTTTTAAGACAACATGTCCGCCTGTCTGTGTCCGGGCAAAGTTCACACCACTCAGTGCCATCAAATCCTGTAACTCCTTCAAAGTGGCTATTGGGCTCTTGATAGCCACTGTTACTAGTTTTCTCCTTGCTCGTCTTTCCAGTTTGGAGGGTCCTAGTAGTATGATGGACTTTACTGAGCTCCTTGGGACTGATGAAGACTTTGAGATTTTTTTGTCTCCATTTCCTCCCTTATGTCTGTCCCTGAGATCTTTTGGAAGTGACTGGCCACCCACAGTCAGTTGCTCAACCAAGCAAGGGAATGAATGGACCAGGAACAGCTTCACTAATCACACTCATTACAACTGAGCACAAGTGGGAGGAAGCCAGTAACCGCAATGGGAATGGTGGGCACTGACACCTGATTGACTTTTGGGGCGGGGGGTCCTTTATTCATCTCGGCAGGTCTTGTTTTTGATTTTTTTTAAATTCTTCTGAACTGTAGCTGTGATGTCTTTCACTTGATGTTCGAGATTGCATTGAGTAAGTAAAGCTGGGAAGAAATATTAGTTTGTTTGTTTACATTTAAGGCTGTAAAGCAAATAAAATGGGAAGATGTCAAAGGGGGGGTTCTTTTCAGTACCCACTGTACACTTACTACACCATCCAAGGACTGGCCAGGCCCGAACATGAAGTGCATGTGGTACGGCTGCCGTTTATTAACTGTTGGGGTTCTCAGGTGCCATTTCTGGACCCCGAAGTGCTCCCAGGTGTCAATCCTGTTTGCCCCGTAAGTAGTCCAGGGTTTCGGGTTGAGCAGCGGTCCGAGTCAGGAGAGGGGAGTGGAGGTAGAAAAGGAAAGAAACAACAGCGTGCCTCATTTCAGTATTTTGTGTGAGTCAAAACTTCTTTCCTTGAACCCCTGGCTGTGTGGTTTGGTTGTGTTTAGGGGTGCAGGTTCGCCCCCTACAGGTCACAGAGTTTACTGTTCTATTGCCTGTGTGTTTTTTAATTCCGTCTGCAGCTTTGCACTTGATCCCGACTCCATAACGGTAACTGAACTGTATGATTAGAAGTTGGCCAAAACATTTATTCTGCTGTTTTAAATTTTTGGCAATTTATGAATCATAAAGAGTAATCGGAAGCCTTAATGTTTTTGTAAAAGCAGTTTAGCGGACTGTCTAATTAAATGATAATTCTGTTCCTGCTGGTACCTCCGGTCCATCCATACTGTAAACTGCATACAGCAATTAACCTTTTGGCAACAACTGAGGAGACGTGCACTGCAGTGGCAGTCTGCTAGGTGACGGACCTTCTCCTCGTCTCATTAGCCCTCGAGTCCCGGATTTGTCACTGTCAGCCGTCCTTTTGCTCGCCGGTTTAAGACGCGTGGGGCTTGGAAGAGGCTCTGATAATTACTCTTCCTAAACGCGGTGTTAATGGATTAATTTTCCATTCTGTGAGTTCATAATAAAGTTCATGCCATAATCTTCTAGGCGCGTTGTGCCAACTGCTTATCTTACATTAGCAAGGAATTGTGAAAGTGATGTAGCAGGACGGCAAACCAGGGAGCAGGTGATTGCTTTTCAAAAAGGAGACGCGTCTGCTCTGGATGGGGTTGTCTTGTTAAAAACGCTCCTTAAACTCCGTTGGGGCTTGTCAGCTTTTGTGTTCCTGGAGATCGAGACCATAGGACCGGTGTACTCCATTAAATGTCGACATTCGTGGAGGACATGCCTTTTTAATGTTAGGTCGGTGGCGTGTTCTCTAGTCGGCCTTTGAGAAAAACTCTGCATTAACTGGAAGAAAGTGCACTTCTGCGAAATGATGTATGGGGGGCTTCCTTTTAGGGATACCTTAGGGGGGATAAAGATTAGGGATTTCATGTTAGCACCTTTTAGATAGCAATTTTCTCCATCCATCCATTATCCAACCCGCTATATCCTAACTACAGGGCCACGGGGGTCTGCTGGAGCCAATCCCAGTCAACACAGGGAGCAAGGCAGGAAACAAACCCCGGGCAGGGCGCCAGGCCACCGCAGGCAATTTTCTCCATTAATAATAATAATAATAATAATTTAATTCTTTATACAGTGGAACTTCGGGTCACAAACGTCTCGGAACACAAATCGGGTTACGACCAAAAAATTTGCCAAACTTTTACATCTGTTCACGACCACACGCTCGGCTGACGAACAGGGCCAGTTTCCCTTCCAGTTCGTACGCGCCGATGATTTCCTCACGTGTTCAGTCTCTCCCTGTACATTGTTCTCGGTCAGACGTGCGTGCATTCGCTGTCAAATCTTTGTGCTCTGTTTTGTGTGCTTTTGCATTCATTTTGCAATTAACCACAGCCTCTAAGCAAGTGAAGAGTGGCCGTGTTGGTGAGAAGAAAGGTTAGAAGAAAATTGAAATTGAATTAAAGAAAGAAATTATTGAAAAGTATGAGCGTGGCGTTCGTGTTACTGATCGTGCCACCGAGTACAAGAAGTCAAAACCTACGACTTTGACTTCTAAAGCAGAAAGAGGCCATTAAAGCAGCTGATGTTGCAAGAGGAGTTACAGTGTTAACCAAGCAGAGGCCTCAAGTGCTGGAAGAGGTGGATGAACTGTTACTAGTGTGGCTGATCGAGAAGCAACTTGAAGTGCAGGCTTTCAGCTTTAATTCAGTGGGTTGAACAAAACGATTGCATAAAAATGTGAGGCAACTAAAGCATTTCTTTAACACAATCCCTTCATTTCAGGGGCTCAAAAGTAACTGGACGATTGACTCAAAGGCTATTTCATGGGCAGGTGTGTTCAAGTCTGTCGTCGTGTCTTATCGATTAAGCAGATAAAAGGCCTGCAGTTGATCTGAGGTGTGGTGCTTGCATGTGGAAGATTTTGCTGTGAACAGACAACATGCGGTCAAAGGAGCTCTCCATGCAGGTGAAAGAAGCCATCCTTAAGCTGCAAAAACAGAAAAAAACCCATTGAAGAAATGGCTACAATATTACGAGTGGCAAAATCTACAGTTTGGTACATCGTGAGAAAGAAAGCAAGCACTGGTGAGCTCAGCAACGCAAGAAGACCTGGACGTCCACGGAAGACAACAGTGGTGGATGAGCGCAGAATCATTTCCATGGTGAAGAGAAACCCCTTCACAACAGCCCACCAAGTGAACAACACTCTCCAGGGCTTGGTCGACATATCGATATCCACGTCTACCATAAAGAGAAGACTGCATGAAAGGAAATCCAGAGGGTACACTGCAAGGTGCCAGCCACTCCTAAGCCTCAAGAATAGAAAGGCCAGATTGGACTTTGCTAAAGAACATCTAAAAAAGCCAGCACAGTTCTGGAAAAACATTCTTTGGACAGATGAAACCAAGATAAACCTCTACCAGAGTGATAAAGGCAAGAAAAAAGGATGGAGAAGGAAGGCGTGGAACAGCTCACTATCCAAAGCACAGCACATCATCTGTAAAACACGGTGGAGGCAGGCAGTGTGATGGCTGCCAGTGGCACTGGGACACTCGTGTTTATTGATGATGTGACACAGGACAGAAGCAGCCGAATGAATTCTGAGGTGTTCAGAGACGTACTGTCTGCTCCAATCCAGCTAAATGACGTCAAATTGAATGGGCGGCGGGCGTTTATTATACAGATGGACAAAACATACAGCCAAAGCAACCCAGGAGTTTATTAAAGCAAAGAAGTGGAAAATTCTTGAATGGCCAAGTCAGTCACCTGATCTTAACCCAACTGAGTGTCCATTTCACTTGTTGAAGACTAAACTTCAGTCAGAAAGGCTCACAAACAAACAGCAACTCAAAGTAAAGGCCTGGCAGAGCATTAAAAAGGAGGAAACCCTTCAGGCTGGCATTGGTTTTCAACCAAGTATTAGAAATGAACATTTTATTTCCAGTTATTTAATTTGTCCAATTACTTTTTGAGCCCCTGAAATGAAGGGATTGTGTTCAAAAAATACTTTAGTTGCCTCACATTTTTATGCAATCGTTTTGTTCAACCCTTTGAATTAAAGCTGAAAGTCTGCACTTTTAACTACCTCTGAGTTGTTTCATTTAAAAATGATTGTGGTAATGTCCATCCATCCATCCATTTTCTAACCCGCTGAATCCGAATACAGGGTCACGGGGGTCTGCTGGAGCCAATCCCAGCCAACACAGGGCACAAGGCAGGAACCAATCCTGGGCAGGTGTGCCAACCCACCGCAGGACACACACAAACACACCCACACACCAAGCACACACTAGGGCCAATTTAGAATCGCCAATCCACCTAACCTGCATGTCTTTGGATTGTGGGAGGAAACCGGAGCCCCCGGAGGAAACCCACGCAGACACGGGGAGAACATGCAAACTCCACGAAGGGAGGACCCGGGAAGCGAACCCGGGTCTCCTAACTGTGAGGCAGCAGCGCTACCACTGCGCCACCGTGCCGCCCTTGTGGTAATGTACAGAACCAAAATTAGAAAACAGTTGTCTATATATATATATATATATATATATATATATATATATATATATATATATATATATATATATATATATATAGTGTATAAAGGAGCTATAAAGGCACACAACCCAACACGGAGGCACACGTAAAATAAAACAATTATTTATTTTTCTTCTGCTGGAGGGCACGTCTTCCCCATGTCCCCCAGCCACAGCACAGTCCCAAACCACTAAATAAGCACCAACACACTCTACTTTTCCTCCACCACTCCTCCATCAGGCTTTGTCCTCCTCCTCCCGACTCTAGCCATTGAGTGGTGGTTGCTGGGCCCTTTTATAGTCCACCCAGAAGTGCTCCAGATGGTGGTTGACCGCCGAGTTCCAGCTGCACTTCTGGGTGTGACAATTACTCTGCCCATCAGGCTCAGGAGTTCCAGCGGCAGCACCCCCTTGGCGGCGCCTCCGGGACCCAACAGGGCTGCACCCAACTCCAATTCCCATGGAGCCCTGCGAGAATCTGAGGCACCGCTCCAAGCCAGGAGGGTGGCCATCTAGAGTCCAGGGGGAGGTATTGCACCATCCAGGGCTGCTGCCCCTGAATATACAGCGAAGGGGAATCCCAGCCGTCTCCCACAATAGATAGATAGACATATATACACATATATACAGTAATCCCTCCTCGATTGCGAGGGTTGCGTTCCAGAACCCCCCGCGATAGGTGAAAATCCGCGAAGTAGAAACCATATGTTTGTGTAGTTATTTTTATATATTTTAAGCTCGTATAAACTCTCCCACACTGTTAACATTATTAGAGCCCTCTAGACATGAAATAACACCCTTTAGTCAAAAGTTTAAACTGTGCTCCATGACAAGACAGAGATGACAGTTCTTTCTCACAATTAAAAGAATGCAAACATATCTTCTCTTCAAAGTGTGCGTCAGGAGCAGAGAATGTCAGAGAGAGAGAAAAGCAAACAATCAAAAAATCAATAGGTGCTGTTGGGCTTTTAAGTATGCGCACCGCGATAAAGCAGACACAAAGAAGGGAGCAATGTGAGGGTAGTCTTTCAGCATTTTTTCGAGTAGCGTCCGTATCCTGTAGGCAAACAGTCCCTCTGCTCACACCCCTTCCGTCAGGCAGAGAGAGTGAGAGAGACCGAGAAAAGCAAACAATCAAGCACCGCTCAGGAAGCACATCGTATATCATTGAGGAGTTTTAGTTAATACGTAATACATGCTCTGATTGGGTAGCTTCTAAGCCATCCGCCAATAGCGTCCCTTGTATGAAATCAACTGGGCAAACCAACTGAGGAAGCATGTACCAGAAATTAAAAGACACATTGTCCGCAGAAATCTGCGAACCAGCGAAAAATCTGTGATATATATTTAGATATGCTTACATTTAAAATCCGCGATGGAGTGAAACCGCAAAAGTTGAAGTGCTATATAGCGAGGGATCACTCTATCTATCTGTCTATCTATCTATCTATCTGTCTGTCTGTCTGTCTGTCTGTCTGTCAATCATTATATAGTGCCTTTCATATCTGTCTGTCTGTCTGTCAGTCAATCATTATATAGTGCCTTTCATATCTATCTATCTATCTATCTATCTATCTATCTATCTATCTATCTATCTATCTATCTATCCACTTATTAAGAGAGAACAATTTAACGGATTAAGATTTGGTTTTTGTCTATAATTTACTTGAACGTTCTGATTTTGCGACTTCTCTCATCGTGCTAAGAATCCTAGTTCTCTTGGAGGAGCGATATATTCATGCTAATCCAAGACATGTGACATCAGAAGTGGGGAGCTGGGCAGAGCCCTCTTGACTCACGCACCAACCTCCATTTGAGTGGGTCTACCTCTACGTTTTGCAGGGTTTATCGCCTCTGTTTGGCTAGCAATACCTGTTTGTTTATTGATTTTTAAAGTTTGTCCTGTTTCATTACTATGTGGGCGGAGCTGCAGGGGACAGCTAGTACATAATATATATAAATGTTGTGAAGAGGGGGCTGAACGCACCCCTAGAAGATGCGGTTGCTCCTCTGAAACCCCTTCTTAAATGCTGATACGATGGAAAGAAAGTGTTTTTTTTAACCTCCTCTTTGCTTAATTAGCTGCTGCTGCCGTGTCACATGATCTTCTTCTCGCACAGCACTTTGAACATTTAAAAGCCTGTACAGCAGCTGTCCTTGTGTCTTTTTGCCTTGTCTCTCTTCTCCCCCAGTCATCCTCTGCTTTATTATGCTGTATATGAATTTAAGTTTGTTTCTTGAAAACCCTGAATGAATCTGTGCATCTGTGTGACCCAAGTCTGACAAGATATATGGATACAGATATATATATATATATAAAAGCTAACAGAATGAGACTAGAAGCACTGAGTTTCTCGTGGATGGTACCAGTTGTTGTTAGGCTTGTAACGCACAGTTTATATTGGCTTAATAAATAAGATCATTCCTCAGTACAATTACAGAACATCACGTTAACTTTTGTATTTTGTCTGCAAAGCTAACTATGGCTGCTCTTTGGTGCCTCGGTGTTTTTAACAGTTTGAATACGAGAAATGTAGCAGTAAAAGATCTTTGGTAACCTTCCGTCAGGCAAAAGTAATGAATGGGAAATGATTAACCAATCAGAATCGGCTTGGTCTTCATTGACAAATGACAAAACCGTAATGCATTCTGAAATAAATAGCGCTGCCATTAAAATAGCTGTTTGAAAATGTCCCACTCGTAAATGTCACAGCTTTGGAAAAATCGAGACCAGTTTGACAGTAACCAGCAATAATTAAACATGGCGTGTTGTGTTTTGTCAAAAGGGTGTTTAGAGCACCTAAAATCTAGGAGCCTCAGTGGAAGGTCCAGCCCAGAAGATGCTCTCTTCAGACCAGCGCTCCGCTGACCACTGCCTGCTGTCTTCCAGCCTCCACTGCTGCTTTAATGGCACTTCACTGGGCTGGGTGGTATTCCTGGTGGGGCCATTGCTTGACATACTGGGAGTGGCTCATTGAATGTGAAATTGTTGTTTTTGGGCTTTGAAAGGTTTCTTAATATTTGGAGAAAACAGAAAATCTTTAATATACGGTAGGCTGACTAGCAGGATGCTGAAGATCAAGACACCAGAATGGAGTCGGTGTTACCGTGTGCAGCAGCCATCCTTTTGAAATTGGGAACCCGTTTTGAATTTGTTATCATCTGTTCGTGGTCCTTCATGGAATGTGTTAGACACAGTAGATGTCAAAGCTTCTTTTCTTGAAACTGCATGTGGGACCAAAAATGGTGCCCCTCCGCATCAGGGTACAGTATAGTAAGTCCCAAAATGAAAAACTGACTTTGCAAAGATTACAAAAGTTATAGAATGTCCCAAAAATGCCTTACAAGAGAGAGAACACGTTGAGAAAGACGATCCAAAACTGCAGTCTTCATGAATCTGGAGATTGATTAACAAAAATAGAAAATAAAGCAAAAATGCTCAACAGAGCAAAAACAAAAAAGGCAATTCATAGCCCACAAGTCTCGGTTCCACGATACGTAAACAAAATCCAAGAAAACAAAGCAGGAAAATCACAAATAAAAGGTAAATACAAAGAAGTAACAAGACTCACATCTCCAACACAACCTCAGTGCTCCGCTGCCGAGTCTCACTTTCCTGGCTGAATATGAAGTCAGAAGGAGGAGGAGCCAGGAGCCATTGTGTCAGTGTGGCCCCACCTCCTGTGGCTCCACCCACAAAACATGTGAAATGGTGGTTAGAGAACTCAATTACTAAAACATAGACAAACATAATGATGATCACATAAAAACATGAAAAGAAATAATTCAAAAATGATAATAAAGCAACAAATAAAGATAAGCCAAGGACAAAACACAGTCTGTCATATAATGTAAGGTAGCCACACGGTGGAACTAAAATAAAAAGATAACATTTCATGATAATTAGACATATTTTTATGTCATTTTGTGTTTTTCTTCATTATAATGACTTATTTATATGCACTCATCAGCCACAACAGTAACACCTGCTGCCTAATACTGCGTGGGCCCCCCTCGTTCTCCCACCCATCGAGGCATGGACTCCAGAAGACCTCAGAAGGTGTCCTCTGCTATCTGGCATGAAGACATTAGCAGCAGAGTTGCAAGGTGGAACGGACTTGTTTTTCCAACACATCCCACAGATTGAGGTCTGGGTAATTTGGAATCCAAGCCAACACCTTGAACTCTTTGTCATGCTCCTCAAACCATTCCTTGAACATTTTTTTGCAGTGTGGCAGGGTACGTCATCCTGCTGAAAGAGGCCACTGCCATCAGGGGATACCGTGGCCATGAAGGTGTATAGGTGGTCTGCAACATTCTTTATGTAGGAGGTAAGTGTCAAAGGAACATAAACATGAATGCCAGGACCCAAGGTGTCCCAGCAGAACATGGCCCAAAGCGTGTCACTGACAGCTTGCCTTCTTCACACAGTGCATCCTGCTGCCATGTCTAAGCCCAGGTAATCATAATAATCCTTTACATTTATATAGCGCTATTCTCACTACTCAAAGCGCTCTCCACACAGGGAGGACCCGGGAAGCGAACCCACAATCTCCTTACTGCAAAGCAGCAGCAGCAGCAGCAGCACTACCAGTGTGCCACCTGTGAGAATAGGTGGTAAGTGACACACACACACACACACACACACACACACACACACACTCACTCTCTCTCTCTCTCTCTCTCTCTCTCTCTCTCTCTCTCTCTCTCTCTCTCTCTCTCTCTCGGCTGTCCACTAGATCTAAAAGGAGGGTCTCTCTAGCAGAGCCACGTCTCTCACAGACTGATAAAGCATAATAATGAGAACCCTGACCATAATAACATATATATATATTGTACATAAAAGATGATTGTTATAATATGGTTATATGAGGGCAAAACTTTTTGAATACACAGACAGACTCCAATGAGCTCATAGCCGCCTACCCTGCTTCATGACTTCTGTGGTGTGTCTTTTGTTTTCTGTACATGGAAATATTTTCCAACATTTGGGTGAAGTTTAACCTTAACTAACCCTAACCATCTGGGCTCCTTTGTTCTTGTAGGACTCATTTTAAAGCAACATCTGGCATCTGCCATCCCAACTGCCTTCATTATTTTAATTGTACTTAAATTTGTCTCATTTATTTTTTCGTCGTCTTTTTGTAGTTCTTGTGTGTGTTTGTTATAATAATTCTGTATGTCTTGAGCTTCCGTAAAAGCGCCATGTCCTCCGAGGGTTAATAAAGTGCAGTCTGTCAGTTAGATAGATAGATAGATGTGAAAGTGTCTGTCTGTATCTGTCTGTCTATCAGTGCTTTTCACTCTGTCTGTCTGTCTGTCTGTCTGCGCCTTTCACTGTATTTATATTTTTGTTCTGTGGCGCCTTTCCTATTTATCCAGAATATCTGTCAGAATTGGCCTCTTTTCATGATTTAATTATTTATGTACAATTCTGATTTCGATGACACGTTTTGTGATGTTACTTTCTGGTAGATAGAACTTTATTTATTTATTTATTGAGCTTCTGTTAAAAGCAAAATTTCCCCCAGGTGGCAAAAATTTCCATCTATAGACACACACATGTATCTATCTTTCTATCTATCTGTCTGCCTGTCTGTCTCACTTCGTTTTCTTCAACTTTTACGTCTCGGCTCGTTTCCTCAGCTCATTCTGTTCTCCTAGCTTTCTAGACTTGTGAAGTCCTACGTTTATTTAGCTGTGACTTTGCGGTCCTCGTTTTTCCTCCCTTAGGTCACTTTGTTAAAGCCTAATCACACTTGGTGTTTAACTTTAGCACGTTGTTATTTTTCTCTTTTTTGCATTATCAGCCCTTTCTGTTGTTGCCGCTCTCCAGACCCTTCACTGTTAATGGTGTCTCTTTGGTTGTGCAGAGTGACGTACAGAACAATCTCACCAGCCGGCTGTCTGTTTCTTGAATTGACGCGGGGTTCGCTCGTCCCTGTCAAAGCTGCGGCCACCTTGATAAAAAAAAAAAATAAAGTGAAAGCAGAGAGAAGGTGTCACCAGAGTGGTGAAGTGTCGTCGCCTGAACACGTCGAGCCGCTTTTAATGAGCTCTCGTGTCCCCATTGTGCTTGTTATGGTGCAGTGTAATTAAAGCTCCTCCATAAATACCAGCAGTAGCAGAATCAAAGCAGGGTGGGAATATCAAATATTCCGTAATAACTGAATGCTTCATTCAGGATGCTTTGTGCAGTGCAAATGACAAGCCGTTTCTCTCCCGAGCTCTTCATGGCGTTATTTTCAGGTTTGTGAGGAAAGTGTGTTTAATTAAATGTTTTCTAAAAACGGATATATTTAATGATGGCTACCAGCCAAAGTGAAATAAGAAGTGATGTGGCCGGGGATGATGATTGATGGGCTCATTTCCTCCTGTGCCTGCTTAATTAGGGAGATTTTTTTTCCTTCTTGCCATTGATTTAGACATTTTATTCTTTTCGTCTGGCGCTGCCACTGCAGGCTTTTAGAAGTAATTGATGGGGATTTTGTTACACTTGGGTTGTTTATCGGAAGAGTGGATGTTAAAAGTTCAGTCTTATGACGTCATGTTTGGTTGTCACACCACGGTATGTGCAGCACACATCCAACTCTCTCCCTTTGATCATTCAGTTCATTTCAGTGTGTTGTACACCAGTGGACCCCAACACTCAGACCAGTGGCAGAGGAAGTGAATCATGTTGGTGATCTGGTGACAATGGCACCTGTCCAGGTCTTTAAGGTGATGTGCTGTGCAAGCATAAGGACCACATCAGCTTTGACAAAGGCCACATTCTGATGGCTGGACGACTGGCTCAGAGTGTTGTGGTCAAAGGAAAGACATCTGGCAAAATGGTGACCAGGGTCAGTGGTGCCCACGGCTCACTGAATCCCATCTGGTCCAATCGCATTAGAGAGCCACTGGAGCACAAATTGCTGAAAAGCTTCATGCTGGCCATGAGAGGATGGCGTCAGTACACACAGTGCATCACAACATGCTTTGCAGCCGCCATCCGGTCAGAGTGCCAATGCTGACCCCTGAAAGTGCCTTCAATGGGCTTGTGAGGATCAGAACTGGGCCGTGGAGCCATGGGAGTAGGTGGCCTGGTCTGATGAGTCGCGTTTTCTTTTAGATCATGTGGACAGGTCCTCACTGGGGTCGTCCTCACTTGCTCACCTGCCAACAAACCAGAGCTATTCTGGTTTTACGCCTAAGAAGTTGACCGCATCCTGGCACTGAGGGCTGGCATGGAACGCAGCCATGAATATCAGCAGAGCTGCTCTGCAGGTATTGTCGATTTTTGTAAATCATTCAAGTTAGTTGATCGAGCCGACCTGTGGGACATTCTAAGACTTCGCAGGTTCCCCTCGAGGTTGCTGGATATCATGGCCGGCCTGTACACTGGTACTGTGACTGCTGTGCAGAGTGGAGGTAGACCCTCTGCGTTTTTCCCAGTTGATTCTGGGTTCCATCAGCGGTGTGTTCTGCTCCTACTCTGTTCAGTGCTGGCATGGACTGTGTGGTGAGGAGGGCTGTGGGGTCCAGCGGCTGTGGGGCATCTGTTGGTGAAGAAAGATTCACGGATCTTGACTTTGCTGATGATGCTGTGATCTTCGCGGAGTCAAGGGAGGCTCTGATCAGGGGTCTCAAGAGACTGAGTGAGGGGTCTGACCGTCTGGGCGTGCGAGGGTCCGGACACAAACCAGTAGCCAGGCCTTTAATGACCTCTTGGGCATGACCATCAGCAGTGTGTCTGTCTGTGGAGAGAGTGTCGACCCTGTTGAGAGGTTTACTGACCTCGGCAGTGACCTTCATGTCTCTGGTAACTCTTCCTATGAAGTCGGTAGACGGATTGGGAGAGCATGAGGGGTCGAGGGTTCATGAGGTCACTGGAAAGGGGTGTGTGGTGGTCCTGATTTCTCTGCAAAAGGGCGAGAGTCCTGCTCCTTCCTGTTTGTGAGACATGGACACTATCCAGTGAGCTGAGATGAAGACTGGTCTCCTTCATGTGTGTCTCTTAGGAAAATGCTTGGGTACCCCTGGTGTGACTTTGTGTTGCTCACGGGGTGTTGAATGAGGCACATGACCTGCATTGTGATGGAGCATCAGTTACGGCATTACAGCCATATGGCGTGACTCCCTGAGGGTGAGGACCCGAGTGGCTGGACCAGGCCAAGAGGACACCCACTTAATGCCTGCAGCAAATCGTCATTTCCAGAGGATCAGACTGGACCGCGTGTCTGCCTGGGGGTTCTCCAACCAGGATTCTGAGCTGTTTTGTCTTGTGGTGGGTGCGGCAAGGTTCTGTACCAGTGCATGCTCCCCTACCTGAGCTGACCTGACCTGGACAACTGGGATGTTTTGTGTCATTCACCTACAGAAGAGATGGCTCCAAGGTGCACTATTGGAAGAAGGCAAGCCCGCAGAAGGAGTGTGATACTCTGCGCAGTGTTCTGTTGGGAAGCCTTGGGTCCTGGCCTTCATGTTTTTGTTACTTTAACACGTACCACCTACCTAAAGATTGTGGCAGACCATATACAGTCTGTCATGGCAACGTTATTATCTGATGGTATTGCCCAGTTTCAGCAGGATGATGTGCCCTTCCACACTGCAAAAACATGTTCTGGAATGGTTTGAGGAGCATAAGAAAGAGTTCAAGCTGGTGACTTGGCCTCCACATTCCCCAGATCTCAATCTGTGGGATGTGCTGGAACAACAAGTCCAATCCATGGTGGTCACATCTCACAATTAACAGGACTTAAAGGATCTGCAGATAACTTCTTGGTGTAGATAACACCTTCAGAGGTCTGGTGAAGTCGCACAGGAGAACTACACAATATGAAGCTGGTAGTTTTAATGTTGTGGCTTACTGATGTGTATATTGTATATAGCTCCCTGCATATTTATAGATGATAAATGCTCCACAAACGCCTAACACAAAGGCTCAGACAAAAGTCTGAAAACACAGAGTCTTTATTGTGGGAAACTCTTCCCTCACACATTTCCCACACCACAACCACAAGTGCAGTTAAGCACAATGATAAGCACCAAGCACCCCTGTCTTCTTTCTGACTCCATCACTGCCTCCTCCACTCTTCCCTGCAAGCTTTGTCCTCGGTCCTCCTGACTTTGGCCCTCAGAGTTGAGGCAGTTGGCTTCTTTTGTGCTGCACCTGGGAGTACATCCTGTGTTCAGTAAGGGTGGTCAGAAAGCAATTTCAGGTGAGGCAAAATCACAGTGAAGTAGGATTCCACAGTCCCTGCGTCACCCCTGGTGGCACCGACGTAACCTGAGTCAGTAAACTCCTTGTCACTTGAGGCTCTGTGGGAATTCAGGGCACCGCTGCAACCCCGGGGGACTGCCATCTAGTGCTCCGGAAGAGATAATGCCTTGTGCACACTTTCTCCCCTGTTCTTTATATTGTGTAGGCATCCCAGCTGAGTAAGGATTAACACACACATTATGTGAACCAGTAAAACAGAATGAGTATCAATCGTTACTACAGAGGGGTCTCTGATTTTAGCAGCTCCACAAATAAGAGGGAGCCTGCAAACCCCATCTTTTCTTTTCTTTTTTTTTTTTCTTCTTCTTTCGGCTGCTCCCGTTAGGGGTTGCCACAGCAGATCATCTTCTTCATCTCTTTCTGTCGTCTGTATCTTGTTCTGTCACACCCATCACCTGCATGTCCTCTCTCACCACATCCATAAACCTCCTCTTAGAACTCTCTCTTCTCCTCTTGTATGGAAGCTCTATCCTTAGCGCCCTTCACTCAATATACCCCTCATCTCTCCTCTGCACATGTCCTAACCAACGCAATCTCACCTCTCACTCTCTGACCTGAATATCTTTAACCCTGCCACCTCCTGCTCTGTCTCCTGTGCCACCGTCTCCAGCCCACATCACATAGCTGGTCTCACTACCATCTCGTAGACCTTCCCTTTCACTCTTGCTGGTACCCACCTGTCACAGTTTACTCCTGACACTCTTCTCCACCCATTCCACCCGGCTTGCACTCTCTTCTTCACCTCTCTTAAACACTCTCCATTACTCTATACTGCTGACCACAAGTGTCTAAGCACATCCACCTTCGCCAGCTCTACTTCCTGCGTCCTCTCCACTCCTCTGACCTCCCTCTGCTGACCTTCATTCCTCTCCTCTCTAGAGCAGATCTTCCACCTCTCCAGGCCAGAAGGAGTTGCATTGTGTCTTTGCGGACTTCAGGATGCCTGAGGAGTGGAGAAGAAGTGTACTGGTGCCGATATTTAAGGATAAGCAGGATGTGCAGGACTGCAGGGGGATAAAATTGATGAGCCTCAGCATGAAGTTATGGGAAAGAGTAGTGGAAGCTCAGTTAAGAAGTGAGGTGATGATTAGTGAGCAGCAGGATGGTTTCATGTCAAGAAAGAGCACCACAGATGAGATGTTTGCTCTGAGTGTCTTGATGGAGAAGTAGAGAGAAGGCCAGAAGGAGTTGCATTGTGTCTTTATGGACCTGAGAAAGCAAATGACAGGATGACTGAGAGGAGCTGTGGTACTGAATGAGGAAGTCGGCAGTGGCAGAGAAGTACGTAAGAGTGGCACAGGATATGAACAAGGGGAGTGTGACCGTGGTGAGGTCTGCAGTAGGAGTGACGGAGGTGGGATTACATCAGGGATCGGCTCTGAGCCCTTTCTTATTGGCAATGGTGATGGACAGGCTGACAGACGAGATTAGACAGGAGACCCCATGGACTGTGATGTTTGCTGATGACATTGTGATCTGCAGGTTGAGGAGGCCCTGAAGAGGTGGAGATATGAGAGCAGAGGAATGAAGGTCAGTAGGACCACCAGGACAGAATACATGTGTGTCAATGAGAGGGAGGTCCGTGGAGTGGTGAGGATGAGGGAGTAGAGTTGATGAAGGTGGAGGAGTTTAAATACTTGGGATCAACAGTAAAGAGTAATGGGGAGTGTGGGAGACAAGTGAAGAAGAGAGTGCAGGCAGAGTGGAGTAGGTGGAGAAGAGTGTCAGGAGTGATTGGTGACAGACGGATATCAGCAAGAGTGACAGGGAAGGTCTACAGGACGGTAGTGAGACCAGCTATGGTATATGGGCTGGAGACGGTGGCACAGGAGACAGAGCTGGAGGTGGCAGAGTTAAAGATGCTAAGATTAGCATTGGGTGTGACGAGGATGTGAGGACATTAGAGGGTCAGCTCAAGTTGGACGGTTGGGAGACAAAGTCAGAGAGGCTTTGGGATTGCGTTGGTTTGGATGTGCGCAGAAGAGAGATGCTGAGTATAATGAGCAAAGGGTGCTAAGGATGGAGCTGCCAGGAAAGAGAAAAAGAGGAAGCCTAAGCGAAGGTTTATGGATGTGGTGAGAGAGGACATGCAGGTGGTGATGGGGGTGACTGAACAAGAAGACGAGGACAGAAAGATAAGGAAGAAGATGATCCACTGTGGCAACCCCTAACAGAGCAGCCGAAGAAGAAGATTAAAAGTCCAAATCCACCAAATTAGAGGTTGACCTCGCATTTGATTTTCGATTTCCTGCCCGCCTTGTCAAGCAGCAGTCTGCACGTCCCCATCACTGTAAGTCCGAGTCAGTGACACAGATGTTTCTGTTGCCGCCATCCACAGCATTTTATTCCCACAAGGCTTTCAGGTGCTTCCTGACTAATTAAAATGAATTAAATGGAATTCATTGGAATTCTATGTCACATCTGTATGCCAGATAATCATTTGAATGTAAATGCAGTTGTATTTTATTGTTAATATTAGGATGAGAGTGGAGGTGTACACATTGTGCTCATGAGATCAAATCAAATTAGAGGCCGAGCAGGAATGGAAGCTCCAAAGCACGGCTGCCCTTGAGGACTGACGACGAGAGCCCTTGAACTGTACTGTCATAAAGCTTCTAATGAAGGACGTAATGAGTGGCTAATTGGCCAGCTTCGCAGTGAGGGGCGAGACTCGGGGTCGGCCGCAAGCAAAAAATAAGAAGACGTGCACGGAGGTCTGCAGGGGGCGGTGTGGAGCCTCGGTCTGCCAGTGCTACAGATGAACCTGAAGATCTGCTGCCTGCACCAAATTAGGAGACACAACTGTGCTGCTGTGTGCTTGGAGAAGGTGCTGAAATAAATGAACTCGATTCTGTGTAAGAATGTGAATCAGTCCATGATACCCTTATGGGATTGTGCACGTGAGTGAGAATGTGTCACGTGAAGTTTACTGAAAACTACCCATCAGTTCGTTCTCATGTTTACAACATCAAAATTGTCCGTGACAAGAAAAACTTTGTAACATTTGAGCTAAATCAGCCCTTGACAAGTTTCCAGGCGTGTCCCTGTGTTGTTGCTGCAGAATTTATTTTAAAGTAACAAGTGATGGTCTGCTGGATGAATTCCTTCTCTAATTTTAAACACCAAATTTGAACGATGAATGAGGGATTTTTGAAATGAACCTGCTGCCCTCCACCAGGATGATGAGGATGAGACGTCGGTGGGCCTTCCAGCAGGACAACAAAACACACAGCAGAGGAATCTCTCAGGTCGGCTCAGAGAAAGACAATCGAGTTGTCAGAATGGCCGGGCAGTCACCGAACTGAAATCCAACTGGACGATTGTGAAAGGAACTAAAGATCAGGGCTGAGAGGACCTCCCAGAATCTAAAAGTTTTAGAGACAGTCACTTGAGAAGAAAGGGGGTCCAAATGAGCAGAGCAGGCCATCGGCCGTCGTTCCAAACTCAGTACTTGTTACTTTATTACACATTAATATCTTCATTTATGGCCTTTAGTGTTGCGAGTTCTTTATATTTGTGGATTTCTATTTCTTTATCTTAATATCTGGTGAGAACGTCATGAGAAGAGCCTCACTGGAAATCACTGTGGACCCTTTCAGTACATACTGCCCCCACTGTCAGTCAGGCAGTCATCATCAAACCCGCTAAATCCTAACACAGGGTCACGGGGGTCTGCTGGAGCCAATCCCAGCCAGCAGAGGGCGCAAGGCAGGAAACAAACCCTGGGCAGGGTGCCAGCCCACCGCAGGGCACACACACTAGGGACAATTTAGGAATCGCCAATCCACCTAACCGGCATGTCTGTGGACTGTGGGAGGAAACCCACGCAGACACGGGGAGAACATGCAAACTCCACGCAGGGAGGACCCGGGAAGTGAATTGGGGGTCTCCTAACTGCGAGGCAGCAGTGCTACCCACTGTACATATTTACAAATACAGTAGACCCCCTCAAAGTCGCGGTTCAGAGTTTCACGGCCTCAGTGATCTGCACATTTTTCCTTAGAATCTATCTAATAGTTGTTAGCAGATACCGCAAATATCCTCCCTAATTTTTACGGCTTTTTCCGTTGCAATGCTGTACTGTAGAGAGAACACCGTAGTGGAAAACGTGTCTTGGGATGGTGAAAGTAGCCAATAGAATTTGAAACTGCGACTCCCAGCAGTCCCTGCAGTGACTCTGATTGGTCTTCTGCTGAGGGTGCTGGGGCTGTTGGGGTCAAAGGATGTCAGTGCGACTTTTAAAAAGGGGGCCGGTGGCCAAAAGCAGAAAAACAAGTTTTTGTAATTTGTGTTTCAAGTTCCTGTCTGTCTGTCTGTCTGCCTTCTGTTGGGTTACCTGTACTTATTGGTCTTGTCCTCGATCGTTTCATGGTTGGCGTCTGGATTGTCTGCCTGTGTACTTCAGGACTGTCAGTGGATTCATGGCCGTCCTGTGAGGAAAGGAGCACTCCTGAACCCGTCCACCCGTCTTCACCATTTCAGGAACGAGCAGTAGGACAGTCTTTACATTCCCATTCAACGTGCGGATCTCTGGACTATCCATCTTCATCATTGCATTTCATCCGTTGCTGTTTTTCATGATTTGCTGTGTGTGTTTTCTTTGTGCTTTGTGTGTTTAATGTGTAATCGCTGTAATGGGGACAGGGGTGGTGTTGCTGTTTTCATTACATTCTTTATTTGCTGTTTGATTACCGGTTTGCTTTGTTTTTGTCTCCGTTTGTGAGTGCGTGCGGGTCGGACCAAGGCAGGGTGCGTCCCTGGAATCGCCACCATAAAAATAAATAAATCGCCATCTTCTCGACAGTTAGCACCACCGGACTGCTACAGCTGATTGACTGTGACGCATCTCCAGCTGAGTGTTCTGGTGTTTTCTGTTTTGTTCCTCTGACCTCTTAAACCGCCACAACTGGCTATGGTCGTTTCCCAGTGCCCAGAGCTGATCAGCCTGTGCCGTACATTCATTGAGCAGCCAGATCCTGATCACAGCCTGCCCCTTGTGAGTTGGGGGCTGGACGCACCCCTAGAAGACACGGACACGCACCCTTGCCCCAGACATCCTCTGCTGCTGTTGGGGGTCCCGCTCCCATTGTGCTCCCCTATGATGTATTCTTCTAAACGAGAACTAACTGCATACTGAGCTCGTTTTACTTCTGAAAGAGACATGTTTGTTTGAAGTGTTTGAATTAAGTTCCTGTCTCTACAATCTCCTGTGTTTCTGTGACTTAAGCGTGACACCCTGCAGCCTGACTGTCCCTGGGATTGAGCCGCTGCACTAAGACTAGCCTGCCAGCGTCAGCGCTTACCTCTGTGTGCTCGCCTGCAGCCAGTTCAAGCGCAGTTGGCTCGGTGATTTCACCCATGGCGTCGGTTACCCCTTGGACATTTTGCTCCAGTAGTTTTTTAAGTAGTTTTTACAGTTCATTGGCAGCGTGTACAGTGATCAGTGTTGCAGTAATTGTGATGCTCTTTGCATGAAAAAAAAAAAAAATATGTGATCCATTAAAGTTTCACTTTTTCTTTGTGAATTGTGACGTTCACTTAAAGTGCAGCAAAAAAGTATTTGGCGTCCAGGCATGCATTAACCCTAAGTAGGTGGCAGTTTAAGGGTTAAAGCCCCAAGATGCCACCGAAATGCCCGGCATCTTCTAAGGCTTCTGGCAATAAAAACGCGCTTGCCTGAATTCCAGTGCATATAGTGGTAACATCGGTATTTGAAATTCCAGCCCTGTAGGAGACACAGCAGTACAGTACAATACATTTATTTTTTTTGTGTAGCCCAAAATCACACAAGAAGTGCCACAATGGGGTCTAACAGGCCCTGTCTCTTGACAGCCCCCCAAAAAAATAAATGTTTTGCAGAGAAAAAATAGAAGAGACCTCCGGAAAGGCAGTTCAAAGAGAGACCCCTTACTGGGTAGGCTGGGCGTGCAGTGGGGGGTCAATACAATAAATACAATACACAGAACAGAACAAATCCTCAGTACAGTAGAAAAATACAAATTTTAGAAGTACGGAGTAGAATTGAACAGTAGATGATATCCCATAATAGGTTTTGGATTTGTTTGGAGACCTCGGCCATCAGGCTGCCTCCCCCATTTGGCCAGTCCACGGCTGAAGTAGCGCCAGGCCGATGACAGGACCCCTCTTTCCCAGTTGCAGTTGTTGTCTTCTACCTTTACATTCGTAATTTTTAGGTAACGTATTAAGCTGAGTTTGAAATTAAAGTGTTGTCGGAGCATATTTAGGGTTTAAGCTGTAAAAATAGCCAATTTTTTTTTTAACCACATCCAAAATTTGCGGTTTTTCACAATTCGCAGGTGCTCTAGGAACGTAACCCCCGCGAAATTTGGGGGTGTACTGTGTTGGTATTTTTTTGCTTACAGCTTTAAATGCGTCGCGGTCTTTTGTTCTTTTTCTCTTAATCCGCCTCATTTTTCTGTGTAGGTTGCTCCCTTAATTGTGTCCTCATAATGAAAATTAACAAACAGCTGAGCAGACAACACCGAATGCTAATAAAGACTGCAAATTCGAGCAGGTCGGCCCCGCTAATGTGCTCATAGAGGAATAGAAATCCAGAACAGCTGGAAAAGCAGGATGAAAATCAAGGTGATGATGAGGATGATGATGAAGAAGATCTTAAAAACCAAGTCAAACATGATGTGCGTCGTCAGTTTTGACCTAAAATTTAGAAAGAGAAATGACAGCTCGACTAATTAGGCTCGGAGTCACAATTAAAAAGGGAAGAACAAAGACCTGCAGCCACCGGGGGTCCCGGGACTGGCCTGTAAAATTTACACAGTTTTAAGGTTTTTGTTTTTTTTTGGTTTTTTTTTTACCTTTTAAACAAACACTTTACTGCAGATGGTAACCACTAAGTAATCAGTAAGTCAAAGGCATCTAAAAATGAATCCTAATAAAAGTAGAATCCGACATTTTAAGACACACGGATGTGACGACGCCAGTGCCAAGGGGGTCACCTCATTAAAAGCCCTGTGGTGTCTGTGAATTTCACGTGCTTTTTGTGACAGCTCGGTGACTAGTCTTTGAAAGCAGTGTCACCATATTACCTTTTTAAATTATTTTTGGTACTCTGTTCTCGTTTGTTTTAAAACCAAAGTGAGTTTTGTTAGGCTATGAAATAAATTTGGGAAAGTCTGAAAGTGATCCCTGGACACCTTGGAAACTCTTCTGGGAAAAATGAGGACGGGAGCAAACATAAAAAATCTCCTCCGTCCCCTCCAGGTGGCGCTCTCTTTAGAGCACTTTGAGCTACAGGTACCTCTGGGGGGTCTTTTCTGCCCACTGCTATCAGGAAATGCGATGTTTTCACTCGACGTACGATTGTCTGTATTATCAGTCCTGTGAGTCTGTATTCATATTTCTTATGTTTTAGCTGCTGTATCTGTTTGAATTTCCACTCAGCATTATGAAAGTTTATCTAATTTAACTTTTGCTCCATTTTTATTATTCTTATCTTAGGTCACCAGCGTGGCCGTGTCTTTTTACCAATGCAGTGCTCCCAAAAATGTTGTAACTGCAACTGAGTGCAGAAAGTGACTGGTCATTGCTGGCAAGACTGTTACCCAATGAAATCAATTTTCAGAGCTCTGGGAAGCGTGCCGAGCACAAGCCCCACCTTCTTTTGTTCTGATTGGTCCATCACTCGTGTCAGGGGATTGTCTACAGTTTTTACTCCCCAGCACATTTTTTTAAATTCATATTTGAATTGCTACTCCTTGACTACATTCTGCCAATGCAATCATCAGTAGTACTTTGAGCATGGCAAAGGGGCTATAGGAGTGCAGTGTATTCATATTTATTCTTTCTTTGCCATTCAAAAAAAAGAATACAATTTAAGTCTCAAGAAATATTTTGCACAAATAAAGAATGCGTCAGAGTGGTGAGCTGAGTAACCGTCTGTGAAGAGAGGCGGAGATCAGGACAAGGGGATCGCAGCATTTCTAAAGCTTTAACAGTTGGGAGATAGAAGGAGTTTGGAACCACTGGGACTCCGAGTTGTCTGTCTGGCCAACGTGAATAACTGGCAAAAAGAGCCTTAGTGAGGGAGCGGACAAAATACTAAATGATCATTCGAACAGAGCTTCACAAAGTCAGTCGTCTGCTGAGACGGGAAAAACCTGCCAGGAGGACAACCAACTCGGTGGCTCTCCACCAGTCAGGTGGTTATGGTGGCTAAATGGCAGACACTCTTAAGAAAAGGCATGTGATGGCACACTAGGAGTTGACCAGATGGCATTTAAAGGGCTCTAGTCCAAGGAGACAAAACTTCAACTCCTTGGGCATTTACAGAGATTACTTCTGCATTCATTTTGCTCCATCAGTGAGAAAAGAATGTGAAAATGTTTAATGGACTTGAATAAGATTAGAACTCTGAATTACAGTGGCTTGCAAAAGTATTCGGCCCCCTTGAACTTTTCCACATTTTGTCACATTACAGCCACACACATGAATCAATTTCGTTGGAATTCCACATGAAAGACCAATACAAAGTGGTGTACACTTGAGAAGTGGAACGAAAATCATACATGATTCCAAACATTTTTTACAAATAAATAACTGCAAAGTGGGGTCTGCGTAATTATTCAGCCCCCTTTGGTCTGAGTGCAGTCAGTTGCCCGTAGACAAACAAAATGTGGAAAAGTTCAAGGGGGCCGAACACTTTTGCAAGCCACTGTATTTTTTATTATCTATGTTTCTTACTTTTAAGTTTTAGTTTATTAGGTTATAACGTCAGTTTACCTCAGGAATCTCCACAGCAGAGCTAATGTTGGCAGTGCACCATCTGTTGGAATGAAAACTACAACTCATCTGATTACCACATGCATTACAAAATATATTCCTATAAATGACGCATTATAAATGTTAACGCTGAATATGTCCAACAAATGGCCAGAAGTCGGCATATGTAGATATAAATATGTGTTATATACAAATATACTTATTTCAAGAGCTTTTATAAAAGTTAAATTTCCCCTTGGGGACAGCATATCTGTCTATCTATCTATCTATCTGTCTGTCTGTCTGTCTGTCTGTCTGTCTGTCTGTCTGTCTGTCTGTCTGTCTGTCAGTCATATAGTGCCTTCTATCTATCTATCTATCATAAATTGCCTTTCACATTTATCGTATAGTGCCTTCTCTCTCTCACTCAAGCCAGGAAGATGAATCTCGGTCACACATGAATAACAAAAAAATAAATAAATAAAAAATTGCGTATATACAGTGGTGAAGTGAGGAACAACAATCTGGAGTCGCTTTGTCATTTGAGGGCATTGAGTGTTGCTCGAGGAGGGAAAAAATTTATTTAAATGATTTTCGCAAACACTGGAACAGAAGAAAATATGAGAAAACAAAGGGGTCTGAATACTCTCTGAATGAACTTGACATCTATTAATAACTTGAAGTTATCCACAGACATGTCTGTCTGTATGTCTTATAGTGCCTTTCACATTTATTTATCTATAAGAAGCATAAATGTTTGTTGAGTTGTAAAGAAAGAGTGAGAGAGTAGCCTGTGCAAGATGGCACAACTTCCATCCAGCCATCCATTTTCTAAGCCCACTTATCCAGAGGAGGGTTGCAGGGAAGCTGGAGTCCAACTCAGCAAGCGTGAGGTGCAAGGCAGGAACAATCCCTGGATGAACACACACACACGCCAGGGCCAGTTTCAGCTCATGCAGAGTCGAGCACTGTGCCACTGTACTGCCCACTGCGCACTATCATGATTTAAATGTGTGTTACCCAGCAGTCTTTGAGCAGCAATTTAGACGTTATTGTCCATTAAGGATCGGGAGAAGAGCAGAGGCGCCTATGTGACAGTTCATCCTCATTCTTCAGGGCGTCCGAGCATGGCGAGTCCCTTGTGCCGATCGTGGTGTGTTAATGTGACACTAAACACTCGTTTCTAAAAACAGCTGCCTAAGCTTTGCAGGTCACCAGGTCTTCAGACATCCATAATAGCAGACAGGTGAGATGTTTTACAGAACGAGTGTCGCCTGCTCCGAGTTTATTCAGTCCGACCATCTTCTAGGAAGAATGTTGGCAGGAACAGCTGAGCACGTGCAGCATGTCATCCGTGAACCATCTATGGCAGCCGGGGCACGACTCTCCGGCATCGGAGGAATACATTTCTTTACTCATTTCAGCCTGGGGTGAATTGCTGTCCCCGTGTCTGCAAGGATCTCTTTGTTTGGCAGTTGGGGTCTGGCTGAGTGAGGCTGCTTGAGTCACAAGAGATGAAAGCACAGGGAAGGCCGCCATCCCCACAAGTGTGACAAAGCCAGGTGACCATCGCCCTTGCCTTAGAGATGGCTGAACGACGCGTCCATTTTAAAAAGCAGACCCTCAGAACAAAAGTGAAGCCATCAGCACTGATAACCCAGTGTAGAGTATGAAGGAAACAATAAGTGACAGACAGAGCTGAAGAAATGAACTTTATTTCTGCCCAGGCAGGAAATTTGGCTTTTTCCAGAAGCTCTTTGAATAAAAACAGCAATAAACACACACAGCACAGTCTGAAAACTAACAGACTCTCCTTTATCATTTTATTGCTTACTTTTTTGTAATGTATGCATGTATTTGTTCATAAATGACAATAGTAATACATTTTATTTATATTGCGCCTTTCCCATCTTCAAATTGCTTAGCTTCATTGTTCAGTTTTTTTTTTATTTCAAAATGAGGAAGAGGATGACAAAGTAAAACATTTTTATGTATTAATTTGAACCCCCCCCTCCACCCCACCCTGTAGCTTCACAAAAGAGAACAAAGTAAAAAAAAAAAAAGAATACAACCTGGGGGTCGCTGAAAGAGCTCAGAGGCCCACAAGACTAGGATTTTGTGAATGTAGTGGGCTTGTGGGTTTGCTGTCGTCCATAACTTTATGAGACTCGAGCTGCTGCTCTCACGTTCTTCTTCTTTTTGTTCCCCAGGGTCACAGCATCATCTCCCTGCTGACAACGGAGATTATTCCGGTTATGGAGCTGCTCTCCTCCATGAAGTCTCACAGTGTTCCAGCGGAAATCGATGTAAGATGCTCTCTTGATTCTTAAACCTCATCGTAATCAGTAGCGGTGGATACTCTTTATAATTTATTATTCATGCACAGAGCACAGTGAAGGCAGCAGAAAATGACAGCACGGTTCACAGCCGGGGCTGTCCAGCTCCAAACATGGAGGGCCGCGGTGACCACAGCTTTTCACTTCCTGCCACTTTCTTCAGACCCGTTTGCATTTATTTGCTTAGCAGATACTTTTATCCAAAGCGACTTACAAAAGAATTGAATAACCTTAGGCTTGGGCCTGTTTGTTAAGCGAGTGTAATAAAATAGACGGGGAACAGAAATTGAAAAAGATACATTTAAAGTCATCGATTACAATCAATAAGGCCATTAAACAGATTAACCATATAAAGAAAGCATCACGGGGCATATATATATTTTTTTTTAATCAAACGATTTTATTGAGTGTGACTCCTCCGTCTTATTTGTTTGTCTGAGTCAAATCTTTCAACTGATTTTAAACCCACTATTGGCGAAGCGAATTTCTTCAAGTTTTGCATACGTGTTTCAGTATCGAGAACAATACCGATGCAATTACGTAACAAATTTTGCTGTAATTAACGATTCCAATTAACTAACTCACACACAGCAATGACGGAGAGAGAATGAAGTGAGAGACGCGCCGGATTGCCCCATCATTGCCTCTGCCAGTGAGTGGAGTTTGGAAATGCGCAGACCGACTTTACACTTGTGAAGGAGCAGCCGCGATGATCACCGTGAGGACGTTTTGCTGTAAACTTACAGATAGTTCTTTTTTCACAGCGACCGAGTGCTAATCCCATAAGAGCCTGAACAGAAAAATTAGAAGCCAAAATGTAATTCTTTTTAGTACCGTAGATCCCTTTAAATAAGCCGAGAATTTCGTCCTAGATTTTTGGCTTGGTTTGGGGGTCGGTTTATACAACGAGTATCGTTTCAGATTCAAGATTTCCAGCGCAATGCCGGTTTTGCCGATGAATACGGAAGTAAATAATGACGAAACTACAGAGCCATCTTTCAGATGAAGAAGTAACTTTGCATGCCGGTACTTTAAATTAAATAAAGAATTTATTTAAAAAAAGTATTTTAGTTGTTGATTTTATTAATAAAATTTATAATAAATTATCGGGAAGTTTAAAATGAAAGTTTTTGTTTTGATTTACGATCAACATCTTGCGTTACGAAACGGATGCGGTCACGTGTATCAGCTTGTGCGATTGTAATCAAACAACCGAGAGCGTTAGTAGCGTCAGTCGGAGCCCAGATACATGTGTTTGTGGATGTAATTTCCGTCATTGCAGTGATTTATCTGTATATATAATTCATTAAGACCATGCAAGCAAGACACATAATTGCTAAGGAAGGAAGAGAAGGTAAAAGTAAGCGATCGCAATCGAAACGAAGATGGACATTGTGTGGAAATATCTCCTCCTTTACTACAGCCCAAAGATGTCAAATTAAATGGTGAGTACAGTATGAAATTGTTTCTAGAATAGAATTCCTTTTATTGTCGCTATACGCATCTACAATGAGAGTAAAAGCAGCTCCTTCAGTGCAGTTCTGTATAGGGCTTGTATGGTTGTTTCTTAACTTTAGCATAACGCCGGATCTGCGGCCCCGCTTCTGCTTTCTTTCCCTCCTCCGTCTGTGTCGTCTCTTAGACCCGACAACAATCCACGGAGAGCTCGCTGGTCTCGCTATGTTGTCTGGGATGTTGTGCGTGTGATGAAAAACACTCGAAACAGATGTCTGGCTCTGGACACCGATGTCTATAAGGTTCTGAATGGTGTAGCGGATGTTTGCCAAACTGATCGTGCACAAAAAAGAAAAAGTACAAAACCAACAAAAAAGTGCACTGAAAAGGAGAGCCCTGAGCCGCTGCGACCATGCGTGCTGCCATGCTCCTAGCTTAATCGAAGTAGGCTTGGCACTTTTTATAACTTTTTAGTTAGTACATTAGAAAAATGATTGGTGTTTTGGTAAATTATGCACATTATATTATATATCAAAAATGCTGGCAGTCTCAAAATCTCGCCGATAAACGTTATAAATATACCCGAAGAGACACTTTTAAGGAAATTTTGCTTGGAGAAGGGGGTTGGCTTAAATACCGGTCATCGGCAAATACGTGTAATTTAGTAGGTAGAGAAGGGGGTCGGCCTGTATTCTGGGATCTACGGTACTGTATTTATAAATGCTCTACAAAGCAAAAATACATTTTTTCTTTAACCCCAATTTTCGTGGTTATATGTGATGAAATAAAATCGTGAGGTGCACATAAATGAATTCCTTCAATCAATTAATAGAAGAGCTACTTTCATCATAAGATATAAAAACAACAACATTGTAATTCCCCCACCAAATATTGTTTGATTCAGTTAAGTTTATGTGCCTCCCGATTTTTATTTATTTATTTATTTCGGCACTCGACTTTTTCTACAGAGGGTGCCCCCCTGTGACCTCACAAAAAGTGTTTCCCTCTGCCGCCGCACTCCACCACCATCTCTGCTGCCCATTCCCAGCAGTCCATGCAGTGGCAAGACATGGCACAGTACATTTGTAGTGCAGGACACCACATGGCATCGTCATTAGCACATCATGCTTTCCAGAAGTACAGAAAACAAAAAATAATAACAACAATAATCACGTAGTGAAGCGCAGTGCCAGCGTGTGTGGCTCATATGGATTTGAGCTCCTTGTCATGGCTGCTTTAATGGCTTGCTGTTCAGAGAAGGTTTAGGAGGAATACGATCCGGGTGAGGTAGTCGGACTGTGACAGGGAAGAGTTAAAGAGCAGGAAGGAGGTGGGCTTGTTTTATTATTTTTTGTGCAGTGGCAGGGGGCGCCAGTCATATTGCAATATTTCGATTAAAAAGCCAGTTGGCACTTGTGGATTCTTCCAGATAGATGGGATTGCCACAGTATCTAGTTGGGGTCCGCACAGTCAGCCCACTTTCTTTCTCTTTTACCGATGTAGCAGTGTTTGAATAACGGTGGTCTGAAAATTTTTAACTATACGTCAAAGTTTCGGGCATTACATGTCAAATCTGCAGCCATGTAGGACAGGAGACTAAATGTGGAACACGGCGTGTTGGCTGATGGTGATGAGGCTATGGGAGCTTTAGTGTCGTAATAAAAGGAAATTCTGAATTACTTTCCATTTGTTTTAACAAGAAGGCCTTGGCATTAAACAACACTCTGGGATCTCGGGTGTAAGAGTGAATGGCACAGAATTGGACGCTAAATGATACTTTGAGGGCGCCAGAGAAACATTTTGAAAAACTGCTCTGAGTCCACCTGTAGGTCAAAGTGTAGCGCAGTGGGACGGGACCGGAGTAACTTCATGTCAAAATGAAAGGGGGGACTTAAACAGTCCTTTACAATCGAATGCCACCTTGCACTTTCGAGCAAGACCCATTTTAAATAAAGTTGAATCCTAGTAGCGTCATTTGATCTCTCAGGCCTGGTATACGCCGTGCAGTACACCTGCAGGAGACGGGCTGCCACTGTCCTTGCTCAGCATGCCCAAGTCTCGCTCTGTTGGTTGTGTTTAATATCACATCAGAAAATGAGCCGAGATTAATTTCACGTAGAGAATGAGTGAAGGTGTAAATGAATGTGCAGTTTCACAACCACAAAGCTCATTAAGTCAGTCAAGCGAAGCTTTATCTGTATATTTATAGTGCAGAAGTGACCCACTCGCTGTTTCTCGTTTTGTTAAAATTTGAAATTTGTCAGGATGGCACTTCAATATATATATATATATATATATATATTAATATTTAGGGGTATCCCAACCCCACCACCTTAGGAAAATGAAATACCCCAAAATTTAAAAAACTCTTTAGTGACGTTCACTTGCTGCCTAATATTTGCCACCTCTGGACAGGTGGCATTATGACGAGATAATGGATGTTGCCTCACCTGGCAGTGGTTTGAATATCGGGGTGTTTAATTCTTGTGAATAAATATTGGATTTCAACTCTGCATGCTCTTTGGTGTGATGTTGCTGTTGGCTGTAGTGTGAATGTCGCCGTACAGACTACACTTGACATGGCCTTCTACTGGGCCTCAGTTCCCCCTTGGGCACCAACACATTCCATCATAAATGAACGTGACTTACTGTCGGTGCTTTTTAGTTGTAAATGCGTGCCAGCGTTCTGAGCCTCCACAAAAATAAATGGGAACGGAATGTGGGACACTTGAGAGACGCGCCGAAGTACTCCAGCCAGGAGTTAAAACTCCAAACGATGCTCAGGCTGAGTACGTCTGCTCCAGAATTAATGACTAACGCTGGATTCACATGTCACTTTATTGTTTTTTAATATCTTTTGCTTCACGGGCCATCCAGACCGGAGGGAATATAAAGGATGTGTTTATCTCGGGCTTATTTCCATATCAATTGATTTTTTTTTTTTCCCTTTTGGCATTTTTTATCAAATAGAAAACAATCTTGTTATATGACATATGCCTTTTGGAAACGGCCTGTTTCGTAATTTAGTGCCGAGCACAACACTTGCATATGTAAAGCTTATTGCTTATTTCAGAAAAGATCTGCATAATATTAGAAAATTCAACTCGGGTTCATCTGCATTTGCATCGCTTTTGGTCCTGATGTGGCGTGTTTGATGAGTGGAGATGCTCTGCTGTTAGACAGCCTGGCACTTTACCAAAATACGAAGAAACCGATGGCCCTGAGTGAACGTCACACAAGGAACTGGTAACTGGAGCTGGGCTTGTCTGGGGGCAAACTGGGCAACGTCCTCATCTGTCATGGTGGCTTGAACACGCTTTGTAAGCAGTGACTGAGGAGAAGAAGAGAAAGTGAGGCGATAAGAACAAGCTTGACTAAGTGCTGGAGGAGGAAGAGGGAGAAGAAGTCGTCGCAGTTAAAAGGTGGACCTGCACAAAGACGCTTTATTGGTTTCTCTGCTAAAACAGCTTGTTACTTGGCTGCTTTATTTGTTAATGCAGATGCATTTGCTAAAGAATTCCGTGAATATTTTGATAATTAGTTTAAGTACAAAATGTAAATCTGCTGTGTTACTGGGCCCCCCGAAAGAACTGCAACGGCACAGCCTGAGCCTTAACCTGCACTTCATTACAGGTGACCCACCTGAAGCTAAGCCTGTTCAGGCCCACCCAGTGCTTGGCTGGGAGACCATCGAGGAAAAGGTGCAGGTGAGGCCAGCAGGGGGCGCCTGCTCTGTGGTCTGAATGCGGATCCCAATGCCCCAGTGCAGTGACGGGGACGTCCTTTAAATGAGACGTAAAACCGAGGTCCTGACTTTCTGTGGTCATTAAAGACTCCTGGGCATCTTTAATAAAGAGCAGGGCATATCCCGATGTCCTGGTTAAGTTGCCCTCCATGGCCCAGTCATACTTGGCCCCCTTATCATCCCCTGTCTCTAATTGTCTCTCTCTCTCACCACTTCACCACCTAACAACTCGTGTGGGGAGCTTACTGGCGTAAAAATGGCTGCCAAAAATGGGCACCACGTGGTGTCGGTGGCAGAAGTGGTCTCCTTCTGTCTTTGTAAAGCACTCGGAGTAGTGAGAGATGTGCTACTCAAATGTGCATACTTATTATTTATTTATTTAATGTAACTGGTTCGGTGAGATGGGGGACTTAAGTTATTTATTGGCATCATCATTATGGGGTGGGCAGTGAGGCATCGTCTGACCCATTTTGGGCTGCCCCCTGCCTGTTTTTAGGTGTTGGTTGTCTAGCAATCTGCACTTGGACATTGGATTGCAGGATATCCAGTCACTGGTTTCATCTCCACCGCAGTCCTGTAAATGTCACACATGGACGGGACACCATTTAGGAAAGGCCTGGCCTACACTTTGATTTTTGATTTATGGTTTCACTTTGACGGCAGGGTGGATGCTCAATTACATTCTTTTTAAATTGTATTTGTTTCTTCTTTTTCCAGTCGCCTCCATTATTCCTTTTTGCGGCAGACATAACTATGTGCATGTTGAGAGTTATGTGCGCGTGTCGCAGGTCATACACGTTGTGGACTGCAGGTCTCATTTTAAGAAGATTTCAGTGTTTCCTTTGACAGATTTTTCCAATTAATGCCCATTGCCTGACTGAAGCCAAGTCTCACGCTCAGTCCAACACGTGGCGAGACGTAGGGCAACTCTAACAGAGGCTGGCGCGTGAGTAAGGATGGCCCCGCCTCCAAACACTGGGGATTTGAACGAGTAAATCGCTGCTGCAAGAGAACTATAATACTTAGCGCGATGAGAGAAGTGTCAAAATCAATCCGAATGTTCAAGCAAATTATAGAAAAATTTATATGTGTATACTGTGTATATATATATATATATATATATATATATATATATATATATATATAGACTAGCAAAATACCCGCGCTTCACAGCGGAGAAGTAGTGTGTTAAAGAAGTTATGAAAAAGAAAAGGAAACATTTTAAAAAGTAGCGTAACATGATTGTCAACGTAATTGTTTTGTCACTGTTTCTTACTACATCAGTAAGCAGCTCGTCTTCCTCTTTATCTGAGACATCACGCACTGCATGCACGGGTTTACCTTTCCCAGTCCTGCACAGTCTGTTCACGTGAGCCGCTCGGAGTACATGCATCGAAGGTTCTCAGCTGTGCTTGTGCTGTCTCGGGCGATCTTCCATGGGCAGGCATTCAATTTCGTGGGAGGCGTGATGATGAGGGACGCAACTCCGCCTCACACGGCGACCAAGCTGCAGGCTATGGCCGTATATATGTACATAAGTAGGTTCCAGTTATGACCGTTACGTGTAGAATTTCGAAATGAAACCTACCTAACTTTTGTAAGGAAGCTGTAAGGAATGAGCCTGTGAAACGTCAGCCTTCTACCTACACGGGAATTTGAAGAATTAGTGACGAGTGAGTGAGGGTTTGCCTTTTATTAGTGTGTATATATATATATGTGTATATATTTATATAGAAGTGACTTGACTAGTTGACGCTACGGCACTTTGATTGATTTATTGTGGGATTCGGCCGTCTAGTATCAGAGCCAGAAGAAAACCAATTCCAAGTGAGTGCAGCGTACACATGTGGTATAGCGGCTCCGTGGCTCGTAAAAACTCTCCGTTGTTAATAAGTGAATGATGAACGTGCTTGTGCTGGGGTGTTGAGCAGGAGCCAGTTAATTAATGTGGGGACGCGGTCGGCCAACTGTGCACTGCCTGTCTGATTGTCTCATTTTCAGCCCGGGGCAGCAATCAGGCAAAGGCACCTGCAGCCGCCCCCAGCCTATGAAAAGGGGAGCACAAGATCACAAGGGAAAAAAAAATGAACGGAGATTTAAAAGACAGGAGAAGAAGCGAGAGGCAGGCGAGAGAGAACAAGCCGGTGGAATGAACGGGAGTGAAGCCCCAAAGAGGAGCGTGTGGCCATCGCTCAGGAAGGGGGCTCCTATTGAACACCTTGAGAGCAGCAGCGCCCGTCATGCTCAGGTGGTACTTTCGCCGGCAGCAGTAGAAGTGCACAACGCCCGCGCCGGGTGAAGCCTAGATTGGCAGTGGTTTCGGGGCGGGAGTAGGGCTCAGGGTTGCCCACGGACGCAGCGGGATTGGTGGCAGGGGACAGGGGCGCCGGACGAGATGGGTGTCTGCACCTGCTGGTCGACGTCTCTCCAGATCCAAATAAGAGACGTCAGTTTAAAAGGAAGGCACCAGGGCTTGCAGAATTTAAAGAAGACGCCCGCCTAAATTTAAATTTTCTTGTAATGGATTTATTTATTTATTTGATCATTTTAACCTCCTCTACCACTTGGATGTTTTTATAGATTATACATTTGTGACCTTTTGAACACTTGTCTTTGTTGAGTTTTTAATAAAGGCACTTGCACTTTTCACCATCCCTCTGCATGGCATGTTTTGTCCCCCTCTGCCACGCTCATTTCGGTGACGGCACTGACGGTGTCTCGGGTTCAAGAGGCTCCCGTTATCGAAGAGGCAGCAAGGAGCAATGCGACACACGAGAGGGAGAGGAGGGTGAAGGCCGCCGGCCCAGAAGCGACTTTTGTCCTTCAGACGGCTCTGGTGGGTTTGCATCGGCTCCCTACCTGTTAGGGTGGCATCGGGGTTGGCATCGTCTACAAGTCTCCTCAGATGACCTGTCAGTGCCTCATTTTTATCGACTCACGTAGCACACATTTTTATTTTTTATATTCTCCATGACTGGGGCTCCTCCGTGTTAAATCCGTGACACCATTTGTGTGTTTCACTCTTCGTTTGCCAGGCTTGTTGCTGACAGACAGTAAGTACAGTCAGCAGCCTGGCGCGTTGACAGCTTTGGTTCTCGCCTCATTCACACTTTTTTTTTTTTAATTTGCTTCTTATTTGCTTTTGTTTCCTTTCAGTTAAAAGACACTTTGTTGAATGACGATGACATTGGAGACAGCTGCCATGAAGACTTCTTACACAAGTAAGTTTGTTGCCTTCTGCGTCTTTTGCATTTGTAGATTAAAATAATGAAATTCCTAGCATAAATATATTCTAATATGCTTGTCAGCAGGTCGGCGATATCTTTACTAAATATAATTAAAGCCGAGCAGTGATTTTAAAAACTGCCAGTCTGAGCAAACTACCCCGGGCACATAACACATCGTCTCTTAGCACATCTGCTGTTTATCTTCTCCCTTAGGCCGCTTCTGGTCTTCTGCACCAACGTAGTTTCAAAATTAAAAAATCGAAAGTCTTTAGTTGAGCAGCATACTGTGGATGAGCAGCGCGTAAAGAAGAGGAAGACGTCCCCCCCTTTGGCCTTTCTCAGATTTTATCGTTTTACACCAAAGGTTCTTAAGCTGTGGCGTGTTGTCCGCTTTTGAGAATCACAGTAGTGCTGAGTGGGCCTGCGTAATTAATTGTTGATGGGCTGCTGAAGAAAAGCTCATCAGTCTGCTGCCACCCACGTCTGCGATTCTCCGATGTGTGGGTCCTGACCAAAGGGATGCTGATCACTGGCGATTCTTCAAAGGGGGGCACGCATACAACCCCCTGGCATGACGATTGACTGCGATTGTTGAGTCCTGTGATGCCGCTCTGTGAATTCACAAAAAAGGCCAAATTATGTCACAAGATGAAAACGTTTAAGAACCAGTTTTACAATGGCGAATAAACTGGGGATTTAAATTTGCAGTTTGCAACCTTGAAAAATGAACGTAAATCTCCACAAGTTGATCTGCGTGTTTTACAAATGCTGAACACAAAATAACTGACAGAGTTACTTGGGGTCCCTTTGCCAGCCTCGCCAGCCTTGTGTCTTAGTGCTCAGGTCTGTCTCTGTTAGCTCAATTACTTAATTCTTTTTAAATTGTATTTGTTTCTTCTTTTTCCAGTCACCTCCATTATTCCAAGTTGGCCTCCTTTTTGCGGCAGACATAACTATGTGCATGTTGAGAGTGATGTGCGCGTGTCGCAGGTCGTGGACGTTGTGGGCTGCAAGTTCTCATCTTAAGAAGATCTCGGTGTTCCCTTTGACCGATTTTTCCAATTAAGGCCCATTGCCTGACGCTCAGTCCAACACGTGGCGAGACGTAGGGCAACTCTGACAGAGGCTGGCGCGTGAGTAAGGATGGCCCCGCCTCCAAACACTGGGGATTTGAGTCAAGTCTCACGCTCGAGGACTTGGAGGCCGTCATGCACACGTTTATCACGTCCAGGCTGGACTGCTGAAATTCTCTGCTCCTGGGGCTGCCCACGAACTCCCTTACAACATCTACAGCTTGTCCAAAATGCAGCGGCCTGGCTTGTAACAGGCCCAAAGAAAACGGGGTCCTATTGTCCCAGTGCTGGCCACACTACACTGGCTACCGGTTAAGTTTCGAATCCACCTCAGTGTTATTCTTTATTTGTTGTTGAAGCCCAGAGTGGTTTGGCTCCCCGGCTCATCTCAGATCTTCTACAGTCTCACGCCCCCTTGAGGTGTCGTAGGTCGCCTGACACGCACGGTCACCTCTGAAGGCCACAGCTGATTGGACTTTTCCTGTTGCTGCGTCCAGGCTGCGAGATGCAATTCCTCGACGTGTCAGGCGATCCCAGTCTATGGACACCTTGAAGTCCTGCTTTGGTAAACTGCACATTTTACAAATGCTGAACACAAAATAACTGACTGCCTAAGTGAAGGTCCGGACTTAGTTGGGGTCCCTTTGCCAGCCATGCCAGCCTTGTGTCTTTGTGCTCAGGTCTGTCTCTGTTACCTCTGACGTTTTTTTTTCCTCATTCGTCGTCTTTTTTTTGTAAAACCACTGACGCTCTCTCAGGTGTCGTGGCTGCGTTGACGCTACTTTCACATTACAAGGCTCACTGCTCAGTTCCCGACATTTGCTCAGATGACATTTGCCCGTCTTGACGGTTCACACTCTTAAGTACAAGTGACCTGCTTGTTATCTGCCTGTAATGTGGGCACATCTGTCCTGTGGGACGCCACACAGGAGCACAGTGACGACGTTTGTTCACGAGTCGTCTGTGCCGTTGTCGCTGCGGGTAATTCTGTGTACAAATTGATAAACACATTTATAAGTCAGACAAAGTAAATGTAATATTTCATTGACATGCCTTCATGTCTAACCAACCCACGAGTCAGGAAGGGAATTTTATGGCAGGGCTGGCCAAAGTGCCTCAGATTGCCTTTAAGCGAGTCTTTGCCGGACGTTCTCTCTGTCAGTCAGCCCACCACAGGACACCCAGACCACCCAGATGGCAAGCTCTTCACTCAACAAATAGTTTTTTGGGGGCAGGTGTCCAGGAGGACGTGTGGCACCAGAATTCTGTTGCTCTAAAGTTGGCTGTTTGGTTTGGAATCAGATGCCATTCTGTACCCCGACACCCTATTGGCTGTGGGATTTGAGCAGAGAATGCGATAAATTTACCTGCTTTAGCCCTCGTCTCTCTCACTCTCACACCATCATGATGAAGGAGCATCTCTCTCTCTCTCTCTCTCACACACCATGGACTGAACAGAAGGGCACACTGAGTCGTGGCTGCCATATTGAGACGTGCGCCGTGTTCTGAAGAAAGAAAGTTAGAAATAATGACTTAACTAGAGACATTTAAATAAACTGCCAGTCTGTGTGCCACCTGAAACTCCACATCAGCATCTATCGGGTGGTATGGTTGCCAGTATTCACTTGTACTCTGCTTATTGTTATAATTTTATGACTGTTCTCAATAATACATTATTTAAAGTTGTAACTTAACTCCTGCTTGTCTTTTACTCTGTGTAAGTGACTGAGGTTATAGATGTAGAGGGGAATGTGCGGAGACGTCATAAAGTACAGTCTTCTCTATACAGTCATGACCAAAATTATCGGCGCCCCTGGTATTTTCCCAGAAAATGCACCATTTCTCCCAGAAAAGTGTTGCAAATACAAATGTTTTGGTATCCACACGTTTATTTCCTTTATGTGCATTGGAACAACACAAAAAAACAGGAAAAAAAAGGCAAATCTGACATCATGTCACACAAAATTATTGGCACCCTCAACTTAATATTTGATTGCACGCCCTTTGGAAAAAAAAATAACTGAAATCAAGCACTTCCTATAACCATCAAGAAGCTTGTGACGCCTCTCAACTGGAATTTCCGACCACTCTTCTTTTCCAAACTGCTCGAGGTCTCTCAGATTTGAAGGGCGCCTTCTCCCAACAGTAATTTTGAGACCTCTCCATAAGTGTTCAATCGGATTTTGATCCGGACTCATTGCTGGCCAGAACTTCAGAACTCCCCAGCGCTTTCTGGGTGCTTTTTGAGGTAAGTTTGGGGTCATTGTGCTGCTGGAACACCCATGACCTCTGACGCAGACCCAGCTTTCTGACATTGCGCCCCAATATCTTTTGGTAGTCTTCAGGTTTCATGATGCCTTCCACACAGTCAAGGCCTCCAGTGCCAGAGGCAGCAAAACATCCCCAAAACATCTTCGACCCTCCACCATGTTTGACTGGAGGTACTGCGTTGTTCATTTCTTCGTAGGCCTCATTGCGTTTTCTGTAAACAGTAGAATGATGAGCTTTACCAAAACGCTCTCCCTTGGTCTCATCTGTCCACAAGACGTTCGCCCAGAAGGATTTTGGCTTCCTCAAGTACATGTTGGCAAACTCCAGTCTGGCTTTTTTATGTTTCTGTGTCAGCAGTGGGGTCCTCCTGGCTCTCCTGCCATAGCGTTTCATTTCGTTCAGCTGTTGACGGATACTTGGCGCTGACACTGTTGCACCCCGAGTCTGCAGAACACCCTGAATATGTTTTGAAGTTGAATGGGCTGTTTGTCCACCATTCGCACTCTCCCTCATTGCAGTCTTTTATCAGTTTTTCTCTTCCGTCCACGTCCAGGGAGATTAGCTACAGTGCCATGTGTTGTGAACGTCTTGATTATGTTGCGCACAGCGGACAGAGGAACATGAAGATCTCTGGAGATGGACTTGAAGCCTTGAGGTTGTTGATATTTTTCCACAATTTTTGTTGTCAAGTCCTCAGACGATTCTCTGCTCCTCTTTCTGTTCTCCATGCTTAGTGCGGCCCACTCAGACACACAACAGAAAGGTTGAGTCAACTTGTCTCCATTTTAACTGGCGTCAGGTGTGATTGCCATATTGCCAGCACCAGTTTCTTGCCACAGGTGAGTTCAAATGAGCGTCATATGCTTGAAATAAAACGATTTACCCACAATTTGGAAAAGGTGCCAATAATTTTGTTCGGCTCATTTTTGGAGTTCTGTGTGACTGTCAGATTTGGCTTTTTTTCTCTGTTTTTTTGTGTTGTTCCAATGCACATAAAGGAAATAAATGTGTGGATACCAAAACAATTGGAACTGCAACAGTTTTCTGGGAGAAATGGTGCATTTTCTGGGAAAATTCCAGGGGTGCCGATAGTTTCGGCCATGACTGTATATAAACTGCTCGAAAAAATAATGAAATTAACAAAAGATGCACCAGAGGGGCAACAATGAGATGACCCCCAAAACAGGAATGAATGGGTTAAAAGGTGGAGGGAGGCCACTGACATTTTCCCCTCCTCATCTGTTTTGTCACTCGTTTTCCATTTGGCTACGGTCAGTGCCACCACTGGTGGTGAGGCCATACCTGGACCCTACAGAGCTGGCACAGGTAGTCCAACTTCTCCAGGATGGCACATCGATACCACGTGGCATTGCCAGAAGGTTTGCTGTGTCTCCCAGCACAGTCTCAAGGGCATGGAGGAGATTCCAGGAGACAGGCAGGCAGGCAGTTCCTCTATGAGAGCCGGACAGGGCACCTCGTCGAAGGTCCCTAACCCATCAGCAAGATTGTTAAAGTGTAACATTTGACGTTTTTGAGAGATCAGAGATACGTGTTTTTTAGAGGGTAGCTGTTCATTGGCAGAGATATCACGGCCATGTGCTTTTCTCGCCACGCGGGGGATCACCCTCTCCGATCAGATACAATGCCAACATTAGAGCGTACCTACCTTCTGCTTGGCCAGACATACCTTGCCAACTTTTTACACTTTTGACAAAAGAGATCACAGCGACATTCTCGCTCCTGATAGCAAAACCAAAAATATTATATATCAAGAGGGCCTCCGCTATGAAAGCTACCAATAGAAGTTCTTCTCAATACTAATTTTTACATTTCGCTTTATGTCCTGTTTCACTACTACACAGGCAGAGCCGCGGGGCACAGCTAGTGCCCTACAAAGAGTGGCAAGCCTACGGGATTTGAGGCATTCTGGTAAAGGCTACGCAATAAAGAATAAAAAGGGGAAAGTAGAGTCGGACAGAACTTTACTGAGACAAAACACATTCAGGTGATGTGGAGCTGAAGCAGCTGAGCAGACCCAACTCTTCAGAGAGTATCGGGGTACTTGTCATGTCTGCTTTTGGCGAATGGAAGAAATTTGGACAATGATGGGCAACTTGGGAATCTATAAAAGAATAAGGAGCCAAATATTAAAGGCAGCAGTTGTGACAGACATCACTACAGTGAGAAGTTTACCCTATAAGTGCAGTAAAGCATCACAACACTTCATGTACTGCTGTGGGCGCAGCTCTGGCAGAAGGGAAGTGCAAGAAAATCACCGCCCTTCACGTGCAATGGAAATACCGAGGCTGGCATTTCTTGGTAGTTCAGTTCCCCCCGAAACTAGAAGGTCTACCACTGATGAAGGTTTAACTTCTCCTTCACTAGAGTGGGCTGCAGACCTCTTTCTCTGTGGACGTTAGCCTCACTGGATTAGTCACAAAACATCCAAATGAATTTGAAAATCTTTAGGCAGAAGGGAAGGGGGCTGATGGTTAGCATCGAGGTTTAAAGGCCGCCGGCGTTGTAGAGAATGCTGGGGTGCTTACTCCAGTAAAAGCTGTCCTTCCATCCTTCGTTCCTCTTAAATTATTAAGGTGTTTCTTAACCTTTTTGGTGTCACAGCCTACGTTTTTCTCATACAAGTGTAAAAATCAAGGATGTGAGGGTCCCGCCGTGTGCATCGGTTTCGCTTTCTGGGTCAATGTCTGATGACCAACTCACACTGTCATCACTGTCACTCGATTCAAGCAGTGGTTCAGTTACAGTTTGTTCTAAAACTGACTCTACGGCTTCTCGTTTGCTGTTATGTTTTCCGATGGAGGCTCCGCCCCACTCATGAATAATTAATAAGTTACCATAATGTAGCAGCAAGCATTAAAATATTCATATGTTTTTTACTGCATGATGTTATCCCCCATCTCAGCATATCGGCCATGATGTCAGAGTTGTGTCCCTGTTGTAAATTGTGTGGACTAACGGCCCCCATAAACAACACTAACTCACAACCCATGCTCGAGAAACACTCCATCGTTGCACATAATCACACACTGTCTGACTGAACTTGCACCAGGGAGTGCACCGCATGCTTGTTAACTTTTCTCTCTTTTATATTTAACTCCAGGGCCATCAGTTCCCACTTGCAAACGTGCGGCTGCTCCATGGTGGTGGGGAGCAATCCAGACAAAGTTAATAAGGTAAGATGCTGTAATCCGACCTTTTGTGGTGACTTTGTAACGGCCGACCCCAGGCCTGCAACTACACAACCAAGACTATTGACTTGGCTAACCTGAGGATCCTCCAGATAATAACAAGACTGCAATGGAAAATCAAGTGCGGATATATTGAGAGTGAAACAAATATATATATATATATATATATATATATAAGGACAGACAAATACTCGATATTATATACTAGCCGACGCCCAACGTAGCATACGACGGTGTAAGAATAGGAATGGAAAACAGTGAGAAAGGAATTCAGAAATCAAGAAGAAAGAAATACTTCTTGAAAGACGCAGTTGTGAATCGGTGTTTTGGTGGAGACGACAGATTATGAGTTGAAAGATCTAACCGTAGAAAAAGCCACGAACAGGAACAGTTTTGTTGCATGTATCTTGGACTTCCTGGAAATGCTTACGGTAATTTGATCATTTTGTCTACACGTACGTTGATATTTTCAGCCTGTGCTTGCAGTGCGTCTGACAGTCCTTTGTATTGTTCTACGTGCAGATCTTGTTGATGTAATCTGAGATACTTGAGACGCGCGCTCTCTGTTTTAACATACGCATCTACGACGTACTGTTGAAATAGTTCACCGCTGGAGTGCAAAATACTAAATGTATTCCTCATTGCTAATCTGTATGTGTAAAATTGGCATTGAGTAAGCCTGATTCGGTTGGCGGTTCTTTTATCGGGAACATGTTGTAAATCTTTGTGCCAGCCAATGTCTCCGTAAGGAAATAAAAGTCGGTAAACCATAGGATCACAATTCATATTGAGTGTAGAAATCTGTTTACGGGAGTTGCCTCTGGGATAGATGCAAATGTCCATTTCAGCAGGCGGTTCGCCATCTTCTCTGACAAAAATCGCTGGAACATCGGTGTGACATGTCGGGGCATTGTATCGTCGTAAGTCCTGCCCAGGGTTTCCTTGAAAAGCATTTGTACAGATGCTGTTGGATTGGACTGAGCGATTTCATGCATGTGTTTGTATGATTTAGCGAAGGGGTTGATGTTTCTGAGCTTAGACTCTAGCTGGAGAAGTCAATTTTCGCTGCCTGGAGAGTTTGCTTTATTTTGTAAGCGTACGTGAGAAGCTTGTGCTGTGTCAAAAACATACAACTGTCCATTTCCTGGAGAGGTAGAAGTGTCAGCGTATAGTGGAGAGATTTGGTGATAAATTTGACCGTTTATTTTAAAACAGTATGGTCGGTGGCCAGGAGGTTGAGTTATTTGTGGAAGAGGACGAATAGGAATCGAGAAATGCCGTGTCGGCTGTGTGTGGGCGGGACCAGTTAGTGGAAACAGGACGAATCAGAAGAGAAATCTAGAGAAGAGATATGTACAAAAGTCCCCACTATCCCAAAGACACCAGTGAAAAATTATATTTATATATATATATATATATATATATATATATATATATATATATATATATACACACACACATACACACACTGTGTGTGCACAATTACTAGGCAAGTTGTATTTCTAAGGATTCATTTTAATATGGAACAAATACAGTGCTATCAGTAAATGCAAAATATTATTAAACCTGAATGTTTTACAAAGGAAATGTGAGTTTGAACATTCTCAGGGGAATACATATGTGTGCACAATTATTAGGCAAGTATTAGTGTGCAGAATTATTACAGAACTAAAAGAAAAACAAAAATTTTCCCATCTCAATTGTTTATCTTCTTTTCTTAAAGTGAGATAATAAGCAACTCAAAATTTACAAAGAAACATTTCTGACATTTCCAAAAAAAAACCACAGTGACCCTTCTTTTCAATAACAATCATAAGCCTTCCACTCATGGAGTCTGTCAGTTTGTTGACCAACTTTATGTGCAGCAGCAGTCACAGCCTCCCAGATGCTCTTCAGAGACGTGGACTCTCCTATTTCAGAAGGGCCCACAAGTTCTCAATAGGGTTTAGGTCAGGTGAGGAAGGGCGCCATGTCATTATTTTGTCATCTTTAAGGCCTTTACTGGCTAGCCACGCAGTGGAGTACTTTGATGCATGTCATGGAGTTTTGTCCTGCATAAAAATCATGGTGGTCTTGAAAGATGCTGACATTTTCCTGTACCATTGCTTGAAGAAAGTGTCTTCTAAAAAATGTCAGTAAGTTTGGGAGATCATTTTGAGTTCATCTTCAACCCGAAACGGTCCAACTAGCTCATCTTTAATAATACCAGTCCATACCAGTACCTCACCTCCACCTTGCTGGTATCAGAGTCGAAGTGGAGCTCTGTGCCCATTACTGATCCAGCCACGGGCCCATCCATCTGCTCCGTCAAGTGTCACTCTCATCTCATCAGTCCATAAATCCTTTGAAAAATCTGTCTTCAGATACTCCTTGGCCAAGTCTTGACGTTTCAGTTTATGTGTCTCGTTCAGTGGTGGTCGGATTTCAGCCCTCCTCACCTTGGCCATGTCTCTGAGCACTGAACACCTCGTACTTCTGGGCACCCTAAGTTGCAGTTCTGGAATTTGACAGCACTGGAGGATGACGGGTTCCTGGTAGCTTCACGTTTGATTCTTCTCAAATCTGTGGCAGTTCATTTTCATCTTTTTTTTCTCGACACGTTTCTTAGGACTCTGTTGACTATTTGTAACAAAACGCTCGATGGTTCTGTGACCACGCCACAAAATCTTAGCCATTTGGACAGTGCTGCATTCCTCTGAAAGACTTTTTACAATTTTTGACTTTTCAGAGTCAGTTAAATCTCATTTTGGCCCATTTTGCCCGAGGAAAACAAGCTGCCTAATAATCATACACACCTTGATATAGCGTGTTGATCTCCTCAGGCCACACCCTCCCTAACTACACAAACACGCATCACCTGATAGGCTTAAATCAAACAAGCATTCAAGTTAATCCAGCTGGGAGTTGGAATATATGCATAAAAATTATAATATGATCAAAATAATCACTTGCCTAATAATTTTGCACACGGTGTGTATATACATACATACATACATACATACATACATACAATACAATACAATACAATACAATACAATACAATACAATACACCCCCAAAATGCTTCTGTGATTTTTCGCCAGGAGTTTGCCTCCAGAGTTCGGTGTCGGTCTCCTTGGCCCCGGTGGGCTTATTACATTTAGCTCTGGTGGTCCCACTTCTGGAGAGTTTTATCCTCCATCCCAAAGATGGACTTTAGCTAAGCTGCACACAAATCCCATTTCTGCACGCGGAGTAAAACTGCGGCCGTCACTTAGAGGGGGCGTTCATTTGGTATGAAAATTGCAAAGTAGCTTAAATAATTGAATCTTTCCGTAACGCCTTCTAATGTTTTCGTGCAGCCCGCGTAATCGCGGAGAGCAGAAACATTTGGAGTAATTACTGACGGCCTCGTAACTCGGAGCCAATACATTATTTAATGCTGCCTCACCTCATCATTAACATTTCAGGCTATGGTTTATTAAATAAATAATATGATTTGTTACTGTTTGTGTGCAGACTTCTTAACGTGACCTTTTGTAAAGTATAACGTTATAAATTAAGTAAAGCAAACATCATTTCTACTTGAATTATTTATTTTAATTAAGGCTGAGGCAAATTGAAAGCACAGGTGCAGCGCAGCGCCTCTGTAATTATTGCTACGGCGCAGTCGGCCCGCTCTGATTTCTACAGACAACAGCGACTTGACTGTGCAGGCAGAATCTGAGCTGATACTGCGAGGCGACATTTGAGAACAATCGGGACGCGTTGAAGGAGCCACGGGTGTCCGGACAGCTGGAGAGAGCAGCCACGCCGCGCTACTTGGACTTGGTAGCAAACGTGATAAAACGTAGCGTTGTGCTGAAAATGGAAATGTCGATAATGTTGTAAGAGACGATGTTTCTAATATCGAATTCCAGGCGGGGCCGCACCCCCTCACTAGGTTACTGTGGTGAAACACGTGACAACGTAACACAGTCGGCCCGTGCGGTTCACAGGTTTACGATTCACGGATCTGCGGGTTTGTCATCGTTGATTAAATGGAAATTGTTTGGTGAGTAGTAAACAGGAAAGATGTCATTTCTTGAAATTCCATGTGCTTGAATTACAGACATGACTGTCAACCAGTGGATGAGGGGACAGGCAAACGCACAGCATTGTGGGAGTGACGTCTTTGCTCTTTACTTTGAATGCCGCCTTTTCCTGAACTAACTGTTAAGAATACCTCTGCACACATTTTGCAGATTTTGACCTTCCAAATGGACATCAATCAGACCTTTGGCTTACGCAACACAAATTTCTTTTTTCTTTTTACATCATTTGCCGCTGTGCAGAATTGGTCACTGCCTGGTATCATTGACATTAAACATTTATCATATTAAAATTATTTTTTGGATGGAGGAATCGTAAATTGAGCTAACAATCAGGAACTCCGAGAAAAGGGAAATGTGTGACGCCATTGCTGCAGCTACACCGGCGGGCACAAAGACTCGATGTGTCACAGTGCCAGTGCAGTGCAGTGCAGGAATCACAGGGCCATCCTTGACCCCTTTATCTTTGGATTCCCCCTCTGATCCACAGTTAAAAATGAGAAATCTAACACTTCAGAGATTGTGATCAAAGTGCACATGGCAGACTTTGATTTAAGGGTCTTTGCAGACATATTGGTCACACAACACTTTTTGTATACGGTCCCCCCACATATCAGGGCACCATAACGTATGTGACACTTGGCATCACAGGTGTTTGTGATTCCTCAGGTGGGTTTCATGGCTTCATCAAGAGATCTTGACCTGCGTCTGCCCTTTGGAGCTGAACATGAGGACACGAGCTGTGCCAATGGAAGTCAGAGAAGCCATCATGAGGCTGAAAAACAAGAATAAAACCACAGAGGGCACCAGGATAACCAAAATCAACCACCTGGAATATCATGAAGAAGAAAGAGTACACCGGTGGGCTCAGGAATCACAAAGGGACTGTTAGGCCAAGGAAGACCTCCACTGCTGAGGACAGAAGAATCCTCACTATGGTCAAGAAAGAACCCCAAATGCCTGTCTGACAGATCATACACAGTCTTCAGGGGGCCGATGTGGACATGTCAGAGATGACTATCCGAAGAAGACTTCATGAGGGGGACACACGGCAAGATGGAGACCAAAAAAACAGGATGGCCAGATGACCGCCTGAGAAAAAGGACAACAAAGAGCCTGCAGAATTCTGGGAAAAGGTCTTGTTGGGTGACGAGGCAAAGATGAACCTCATCAGAGTGACGGTGAGAGCAAAGTGTGGAGATAAGAAGGATCTGCCTGAGATCCAAAGCAGACCACCTCATCTGTTAAACTTGGTGGTGCTGGTGGTCTTATGGCTTGGGCATGAATGGCTGGCACAGGTCCTGGCTCACCTCTCTTCATTGGTGATGAACATCTAACAGCACAATGAATTCTGAGGTGGGCAGAAACATCTGATCTGCTTGAGTTTCAGTAAAGACCTCCAAACTCGGTGGACTTCACTTCATCCTTCAACAAGATGATGAGCCAAACACACTGCTGAGGACACACAGGAGTTTATCAAAGGTAGAAAATTGGAAACTTCTGGAATGGCCGGGCCAGTCACCTGAATGAAATCCAACTGAGCAAGCCTTCCATATGCTGAAGAGAAAACTTAAGGGGGACAAGCCCCCCAAATCAAGCAGGAGCTGAAGATGGCTGCATTAGGGTTTTGGCAGAGCATCACCAGAGAAGACCCTCAGCACCTGCTGATGTTTGTGAATGGCAGACTTCAAGCAGACATTGCATGCTGGGGTATGCGACAAAGTCCTAAATGTGACCACGGCTTTAATGGACCTGCCACTGCTGTGTGACAAACATTATGGTGTCCTGAAATGAGGGAATCGGGTAGAAAAAGTGCGACTGAAAGTCTGCGATGTGCGCTTTAATCACGACGTCTGAATTATTTGATTTGTAATTTTAAACTGTGGAGCAGAGGGGGACTCGAGGATAAACGCGTCTGTTTGCCAAACATCATGGCAGACGGCGTACACATCGTCTCACGTGTTTTAGATGTCTGTATCTCTGCAGTGTATTATGTAGAATTTGTGCTTATGGTCAACGGTATCGGGGAGGGGGGGGGGTCTAAAAACATACATGTCGGACTTTTATATTCACAGGGGTCCTGCTCCCCTGACCCCCACAAATGCCAAGGGATGACTGTGTATGCATTAATGATATTTAAAGAAATGACATTTCTGCCTGGCCAGATCAGGACATCTCCAGTGTCGCCTGCTCAGCGTAACGTTTAATGGACGGACATCATTAGGTTTTGTTTAGGTCACATTTTCGAAGAGTGTTCTGTACGAGGCCTTAAGAAGGAGTTTGGTGTTTCGCACGTTCGACGTGGAGAGCTTGTTGAGTTGACACATCCCTTTCCGCCTGGCCGGATGGCTGTTTTTTCCCAGTAGCGTAAGCCCGGGGCATCCAGGAGAAGCCCTTCTCAACTGAATGGTTTGCACAGCATGTCAGACGGGCCGAAGTGATTATAAAACACGACGTGTCTCTTTTATTTTGTTAATTAAGTGGTGCCCAAAAGAGCAGCACATCATAGATTACAACTCCTCATAACGAAGGTGTACAGAAAACAAAACAGAAGTGCGTAAGCCCAAGCAGCCCGTCAGACGCACTCGTTTAACAGAACGTTCAACACAAGCATATAGGCTTTGGGCCGACTTCATGAAGAAGCTGTAGCAGTGCTATCAGTGGAGGGGCTCCCATTTCCCCTCATTGGGTGACTGAAGTGGGTGCAGGGGCTGCTTGGGACAAGAAGGGCCAGCGGGAAACTTGAAAGGGGGCCGACGAAGCAGCAAGAGAAGATGCGAGTATCCCATGTGTCCCATCCTACGTAATCACTGTAAAGTCGTTTGTACCCGGGGTTGTTTCTCACAAGGACCGTCTCGTGCCTGCCTGTCGTGTGAATAGTGGAGGATTAGTCATTGTGCGTCTTCGGAGGGAGCGCCCGCACCGCACAGGACCACCGGTAGGACCGTTTCATTCTTTTCTTATGGAAACTGTTCCCGGGATCGTCATCGTCATCTTAGTAACGGCTGACCCTTTACCCAGACTGGCCACTACACTACCAAGACGATAACAAGCCGTACTCCTTACAGGTTGTCTTATTTTTTCCCAACACGATGAAATAACAAGCAAACAGTAGACAGATATGTAACACCAGAAACGTATATACTGACGGTGATAAATATAATGCAGTGGTACCTTGAGATACGAGCCGTCACTAAGTCGATTTTTTGCCTTGAGTTAAGAGCCAAAATTCGAAATACGAGCCATCAAAGAGGCCGCACATTCCGAGGAACTGACGACGGAGGAGTTGACGGAACTACAGACGCGGCGACATACGGAGGTTCTGCAGGAGATCGGCATCGCGAAGGAGGTTCTCTCTTGAAGTGAGTGTTTGCAATGTGGGAAAAAGTTTCGAACTTTAAAGAAAAGAAACGCCCTGAAAAAGTTACAACTGATCGTGCAGCGGCGCAATTTAATGACCCTCGCCTAACTCATTTCAGAAACACTCTAAAGGGGAGGACTAAACAAAGCTTCTTGGACAGGTTTCTGTTGAAATGCCCTGCGAATGAAAGTGACCCAAGCCTGGCAAAAATGGAAAAAAACTAGTGAAGAAGAAAATGAAGTTAAGCAAAAGTGAAGTGAAAGAAAAAAAAATTACAATACGCTAATCGGCTTCGCCAACGTCTGTTTATTTCTTTAGATTCTCTTTTATGTTTTAGGTTTTATTTTGTTTGTATACAATATACGTTTATTATAAATACATTTTTCTTATGTTGAAACCATTTAACAAATTGGGGTGGTTTTTTGGGGGCTGGCACGAATTCATCACATTTCAGTTCATTTCAATGGGGAAAATTGATTTGAGATACGAGCATTTTGACTTACGAGCTCGGTCACGGAACGAATTAAACTCGTATCTCAAGGTACCACTGTACACACGAGGACAGACGAATATTCACTGATATTAATGTGCGCCCACCCTTTAAATCCAGCACAATAACACTAAACGTAACGGACACTCGAGGCCACGAAATTGACGTGAACTTAAACAGAGACTTTGGTCATCTCGTCACAGAAGTCAAATAAGTTTTTGTCACCGTTGTCAGGAGCTCCGGGTTGATCGTAATTCAGGTTTGATCTGAGATGACCTCTCCTGCGAGTCTCTTCTTCTTTTATAGCCTGGCAGAGTCAGTTGCCCACGGTTGGCATCTTCTCAGTGCTCGTGATTATTGCACCCCCTCTCGCTCTGGGGTGGTATCGTCTACCTCTGATAAGGTGACCACTTGTAAATACTGAATTGAGCAAACCGACATCACGGTATGACCAAGACTGGCCTGACCATCTGTAGTGCGTGACGCTCCGCAGTCGGCACTGAAGGCTGCTAATCTCTCATTTACCTTCTGTTTTGCTGAAGTATCTGTGACCTGAGGGTCCGATGCAAGGGTCTCGTCTCTGAACGAGGCTCTTTCTGCTGTGTGGAATAAAAACGGATAACTTCATCAGTGCAGGCTTTCCATCTGGCGCTGCCCTGTGTGTTTTGTGCTGATCGTGCAAACAAAATCTGTGCGTCTGGCAGACCCTGCGAGGCAGAAGGTTACCCTCCTCTTGAAGATGTCCTGCTGATGTGCAGTTTAGCATCCCGTGCAGGAGGTGCAGCTCTCAGACGTGCCAGCAAAGTTGGTTGAATTGCTTTGTTATGAAATCTGATTTTCAAAAAATATTTTTTTTGTCCTTCCTGAGTGCGTTCCAGGCAATCCGTATGTGGGATCGGCCCCTACAGCAATCAAGGATTCAGAATTCTTGGTTAGAAACGGTAAATGTGGCATACAGTCTGTAAAAAGTGCGTATTTGGTTTACATTTTTCCTCATCACCATTTTACTTTCCCGAAGAGCACCACTGTTTTAGAGCTTTTGGATTTGCCGTCTTCCTGACAGCCATTCCCAGAATACTTCATAGTGCACTTTGGATCAACGGCTTTAAGGTCAGCCACGGCGGTTCTGGGGTATCCAAGGTGGACAGACCAGCCCTGCTTCTTTCTCTGTGCTGAAGACCTTGTGTGATTTTGGGCTCTTCAAGAAATAAACTGATGGCCAGTGTGGTGTGCTGCGCAGGCAACATCATTTCACCAGAGGACCAACAAGGCACCCTCTGTTATGAGAGACCCGCTGGACCTGCTGGAGATACTGGTGGGGTAGCGAAGGAAGACAAATCTGTGTGCCATCATGAGCAACGCTGCATATCCTCTGTGCGACACAACAACACCGAGGACTTTCAGCCAACAGACGTGTGTCAAATGTGACTGGGGGGTCCTTTATACCAACAGCAATACGCCGGACTGGGACTGGGACTGGGACTGCTCTTTTTATCTTTAGCCAAGATGAAAATTTGTTTCTGCTGTGTATTTGTGGAGAGTTGTTTTTGTTCTAATATTATTCATTTATTGAGCTTCCGTAAAAAGCTACATTTCCCAGTAAGGACAAATACAACTCTGCCTGTCTGTCTGTCTGTATGTGTCTGTGTATCTATCATATAGCGCCTTTCACATCTATCTATCTATCTATCTATCTATCTATTATATAGCGCCTTTCACATCTATCTATCTATCTATCTATCTATCTATCTATCTATCATATAGCGCCTTTCACATCTATCTATCTATCTATCTATCTATCTATCTATCTATCTATCTATCATATAGCGCCTTTCACATCTATCTATCTATCTATCTATCTATCTATCTATCTATCTATCTATCTATCTATCTATCTATTGTCATATAGTGCCTTTCACATCTATCTATCTATCTATCTATCATATAGCGCCTTTCACATCTATCAATCTGTCTGTCTGTCTGTCAGTGCCGTTCACGTCTACCTGTTGTAATTCCCACAATCGTCCTGGTCAGACGTAAGGCTAGGTGGTCTGTAATTCTGGGATTTATTTTGCCTCTGTTCTTCATATCCGTCATCTTCTTCTTCCTCTTGTCGGTGGGAGTCACACTCTGTATCTGTAGGGACAATAAATTGAGTTGAGTCGCCTGACGCATCTTTTTCCATTTTCACCAGGCCTGGGTGTTCTGCAGTGAAGTAAATCTGAACTCCGAGTTTAATAGAAGAACAGCAGGTTGGAGAATGTTGTGTTATATTATTCAGATTATTGTTGGCCATTGTGAGATTGGGTCTGCTGGTGGTCTGAGTGGGCTGCACGCTGACAGCAGTTGTTCTGTGGGTTGCTGCGTTTTCTTAGCGGGTGCTCATTACGTCGGTGTGAAAGTTTATTTTTATCTGCGGTTTTAGTCCACTTTGCACTTTTCTTTTTTTTTTTTTTGTTAGATCCGTCATGTAGAGAGAGCCGTTCCATGGCGTAGAGGAGCCCTTCAGGTATTGTGCAGTGATGCCAAGGGACGGTAAGCAGAGGTTTTGTGGTCATAGAAGGAGGGCTCGGGTTCAGTTTACACCTCCGTGAATGTGGAGATGTGTGGTTTTGCGTGAGGTGAGGGTGAAGTCACAGGTTTGCATGTTTTCATGTCCTTCCAGTGTGCGTCTGCCTGTCCTTTGTGTGAGTAAAACTCGTCTAAGGAACAAAAAAAAGCCCTGGCATCACTTCCTGCCATATGTGTAACGAGCCCCCAGTGCCCACCACAGATTGTGCTCTTAGCTCAATAACTCAAGCACTTGTGCCTCTTGTGGCCGCTTCGTCTTCTTTGACCCCGACACACAAACCATTTCAGCAGTTAAACCTTAGTCAGGGGATAAATATCATTATACTGAAGCTCAAAATGAGTTTACAATGCTATATACAAAGCCCCTTGTTGCAGCGTGCCCTCCCAAACACAGACACACACACACACACACCCCTAACCTACCAGACCCTTCTAATGGGTGGAATCCGAACATCAGAGCAAACCCAACGAAAGTCTCAGTTGTCCCCTGAGAAATAACTGAATGCAGAAAAGAGCAGAGGAGCAACAAACAAAACCTGTAAACGTCCGGAATTCCGTGACTTCCGTGTTCTCTGGCCTGACCAGGGTAGGACCTGCGACAGAAACGGAACAACAGACAGGAGAATCTCTGAGGGGGGCCCAGCGGCAGACCCCCACAGCTCCGCTGGGCAGCCTACTGGACTGTCACTCCATTGACTTGACTTGAGTCAGTGAGCTCCTCCCACAACCCTAATCGTAAGCACAAAAGGGGCGTGTCACGTAACATCGCTGACGAATCATGCAAAGCGACAGCCCCCTCAAGGAAGGGGCGCGTTGGAGGTCCGCAGCTTGACTCTTTTGAAATCTCTTGCTAAAATGCTGCAAGTTATTTATTTATTTCAAATGATTACTAACTGAAGTTCACTTACCTGCTGTTTATTACCCGTTTGTAGGATCGTACGGTTACCTGCCTTGCCTCCGCTTATTTATATGTTGCACTGCGGTGGTCCTGGCTTAACCCTTTCGTCCCTGACATCCTATTACTAGTCCATATATATATATATATATATATGGAGCTATTTTTGTAAAGCACAGGTACGCTTGCGGCCGTTGGCACCAGGTGTGTGCTGCTGTTAATGCAGACTGGAGAGACTGGCATACAATCCGCGAAACACGGAAGTGAAAATGGACGCTTCCCAACTGTGTGCACCACTTTCAAATTTATTTTCTCAAGCAGATTGAAGTATTTGGTAGCTACTGTATAAGATTAGTGATAATTGTTTTGTATTTCTGAGTTTCTTAGACACCCCAAAGTTGGAATATCTCACAAAATATTTTTTCCCATAAAAACAGAAAATCCAGGGCTGAAAGGGTTAATGTTATTTTGTCCCTTTGTATGCTGCAATGTGGCGGACTTCGACGTCCAGGATAAGACTTGTCTCCAAACCGATGAGAACGCTCCTTTATATTGTAGGGGTGGGGAATGTGCCAGTGTGCTGGATTTAACGGCAGAATACCCCGGCCAGTTGGATCAAAAGCCAAAGGATGTGATCTAAAAGGGAATGTGGATGGGGTTGTATGTGTGACTCATATTTGTGTATTTATATGTGTAGCGTATGTACTGTGTCACAAAAAGACACAGGAAACATCAAAGGTTTGGGACAGCCACTCGTATGTTATGTCTTGGCAGCAAAACTGGGTCACTTTGTTAAGTTGTGATTGGTTCAATGTCCAAAACAGAACTGGTAGCTTTAAAGGTCAGTGCGGAAAGTGACGTCTTCGGGACCGGAGCAGAAAGTGATGTCATCAGGCCCGGAAGTGACGTCTTCAATAGCGCCAGACCTGGAAGTGACGTCTTTGGGGACCAGAAGTGACGTCATCAATGGCATCGGTACCAAAAGTGATGTCATCAAGCTCACCGGACCCGGAAGTAGCACCATCGGGACCAGAAGTGATGTCATCGGGACCAGAAGTGATGTCTTCAATAGCATCAGACCCAGAAGTGATGTCATCAATGGGGGTGGTACCTAGTGAGATTTCCTGTGGATGGTGTCTGCAGACGAGAGAGAGAGAGTCAGTGCAGTGCGCCACCCCCTGGTCTGGCATGGTACTGCTATTATTCAGGCCCTCTCACTGCCTCCCAATGGCACGTGTGTGACGCTGTCTGTAAGTAGTCGTATTTTTTCTGTCTCATTTCCTTTTCTGCGCAGTTCATTATAAAGGGGTGGTCCAGTAGTTGGCTCATATGAATCAGAATCTGTTTACTTGTTCAGTTTTCTTTTGCGTGGGATTTTCTAAAAGAGAATATGTAAATAACTGTTTGGGTTTTTCTATGCATACCTTGTTTAATTTGGTTGATTTAGTCTGGTGGTTGTTTATTTTCGTTGTTTATAAAAGACACCTCCATCATGGGGATCAAATTAGGGCTAAGGCTCCGTCCATTTTCCGAACCTATTAAAAGTGAATCTCTTTCTTACTAAGAGTAGGAGGCTCTGGTGTGTGTCGGGCTCCACATTTAGAGGAGTTCCAGCCAAGCCAGACCAGACCTTCCTCGCCTGCCTAGAAATGGCTCCCTACTTCAGGCAGGCTGACCTCCCAACTCCACAGGGAGGCTTCGGCCTACTCAGACTCAAAATAAGGAACTGACCTTCAAAGTTCCAAATGCTCTCCTAAAGTCCCAGCATCAGTAAAATACACAAAAAACTCCCTTCTAGGGGAAAGGAACAGTTAAAACTTTCGCCTAGGAAGGGCAAAAAGTCACGAATCTTTATGAAGGTTATAATTTATATGGAGATAATAAAAAAGAACAAAAGAGACACAAAGACAAAGAGGAGTTGGAGTTGGAGAGGAACCAAGAGAAGTCCAAATACACAATCTGAGAGTCAACACCAATCCTCTACAACGGTGTACATGACAGGACAGTAAGGAGGAACCCACACTTCTTCAAGAAGAACTTTCCCGTCTGTGTAAAGTTTGCTAAAGACCCCCAGGATAAGCCAGAAGGCTGTCAGAAGAACGTCGTGTGGACAGGCGAGTCCATAATAGAACTGTATGGCTTGAATGAGAAGCTTCAAGTGGGGTGAAAAGCAAACACCAGCAGAAGAACCTCAAACCATCTGTGACACGTGGGGGTGAAGGTGGCAGTGGCTTGGCATGTGCCTGCTTTGCTGCCTCTGGCCATCATTGAAGGTACTGTGAATTCTGACTGGTACCAGCAGACTTGACAGAATATGTCAGGGTGTCCATCCTTGAACTGAAAGCTCAGGAGAAAAGAGGGTCACGCAGCAGGACAACAACCCCAAACGCACAAGTCGCTCTACCACAGAATGGTCTTGGAATGTCAGAGTCAAAGTCCTGACCGCAGTCCTACAGAGGCGTCGTTGTGCAAGCAGTCCATGCAAGGAAGTCCACCAGTGTACCTGAGCTGCAGCAGCTCTCCTCAGAATCCCCAGAGCCGATGTGACGAGGTGATCAACAGTTGGAAGTTCTCGCTGCACAAAGGGGGGTCTCGCCAATTACTGAAAGCAGAGATTCACACACACAAACATGCAACATTCCATCATTTCCCTCAATACATAAATTAACAAGTCGCATGTGTCATTTGTTTAATTGGGGTCTCATTTTCTAGCTTTAGGACTTGCGTCAACGTCTGATCACATTTTAGGTCAAATTAATGCAGAAATCGAGAAGATTCTGAGGGGCTCACAGACGTGTGTGTGTGTGTGTGTGGGTACACGCCAGTGTTCAAAAGTTTGGGGTCATCCAGATATCCCCCTACAGTAAGAGTATAATGCTGAAAGAAAAAATAACAATCCTGGAAAAAGTGGATTCTGGAATGAAGGAAAATGATGTGGCAAAAACATTCGGAATTGCGCCTTCATCGTCATCTAACGTCTCGTTTTCATTCTGCATTTCTGTTTAAAAAAAAAAAAAAAGTTACATCAAACATCTCATTTTCAAGTCAAATATTTTTTGTCGTTAAAGAAACGCTGTTTTTTTTTTTTTTTAATACGGGTATTGTCAAGCTTGGGTCACAGAGTTGGCACAGCAGACAGGAAGGATGGGAGTCCAGGTTTTTAAGCAGAATACAGAGACAAGCAGGCCCAGTCTCGAGACTTCATTCAAAACAGGAGCTGTTGGTAGCCGCGGCACAGGGGCAGTCGTCCTGCTGTAGCCCCCATCTTCAGCGGCTCGCTACTGAGGTCAGAAAGCTGCTTTGATACCCAAGTCAAAATCTCAGGACCAGTCCGACACAACTACTGAGTGTCGAGAGGGTAACTTGGCCCCCAGAAGGACGCCTTCTCTTCTTTTTCCAGCTTGAAGAGACAAAAAGCAAATCCAAGATTTCTGTACAGGCTGCAGTGTCTGTCCATTCCAAACAAAAATCAGGAGAGAAGAGGAGATCAAGCAAGTCGAGTATTCCTGTTGACAGCTTTCAACATACCCCCACGGTGCTCCATTTGTATAAAGACGTTATGAACGCGCTTGTTCTAATTCACTTTCAGCACCTGATCATACCTGATGTGCCATCGCCACCATCCTTCCTGCTTTCCTTTTCCCAGGCTTCAGCTGCGAGGGAGTCATGGCGGCCCACCATCGCCCGTCTGGACCCTCTAATTGCTTGTCGAGATTCAGTGGCACTCGAGGGAAGGAGAAGAGCTGAGAAACAACAGGGACGTACGGAGGAAATAAAAGTTGGCAGATTGGTTGCGAGTTCGGACACGGCCTGTGCCGATTGTTTATTTTGCCAGATCACTTGGTTTGGGTTAAAGACGCCTAATTTTGAATTGCAGGGGGATTCTGTCTGCACGCCTGCCACTTCAGACCCCGTCTATGACTTGTGCTCCAGGTTGCAGTGGTCCAGTGCCGTTGACAGGACGGTGATTCATTTCTTTTTTTAATTATTATTTTACTGGTCAGTTGTCTTTTGTGGTCCCGCGTATGAAGTGTAAAACTAATTGGGGGGGAGCTGCTGCTGCGCCTCGTCTGTGGAATTCTGTACCCAACTACATTAAGGGGTCTGGAAAACTCGACTGAAAACGCATGCTGTTCTCCAGCTTTCCGGTTCCCTCCTCTTCGTCATTTGTTTGTTTCACTGTGCTGCTGGCTGTCTTGTGTTTTATTCTGTTTATTTTTGTTTATTGTATGTTCAATTTTTAAAGCACTTTGTTGTTTTAAATGTGCTCCGTAAATAAACTGACTGTTTGACTTTGGCGCTGGCCACCTGACTGAGAAGTGAACACCTGCACTCAAACCTGCTGGAGTAGATGAAGGGCTGGGCACTTGGGGTGCAATGCCCAGCTGGCACCACGGACACTTGTAATACTTTTGTGTTTATTTTTATGTTTGTATCGTACAGATTGTTGTCATTTTTTAGTTCTGCCTTTCAAGTTCCAGCATGCCAAGGTAGCTTCAAACACGCAGCCCCAGGCTTTAACTCGGGCCTCGAATCCAAAATGGACTCCTGCCACAAACTGTAATTGTGCTCATCTCCCTTCAGATCAGTCATCGCCCTCAAACTGCCACTGCGCCAGAGCGCTCTGGGGTACGAATCCTGTGGACCACCTCAATCTCCAATGTGGCCTTAATTACTAAGTTGTTATGAGTGAATGCACTGAGGGGTTTTTGGTGTTATTGGCATGAAGGAGCCGAACAGCAGCAAGAACGACATTTTTAGGAGAAAGGCTTTATATGATAAAAAAAAAAAACACCAAGAAAATAAAACAGCTGGGGCTTTGGGCAATTTCTCCTCTGACAGGACATGAAGTCGAGTTTCTTTGGTGCCCCACTCTGCCATCTGTTATTGTGCCAAGTGTAGATTTGTCACAAGATGCCACCTCCCCTTTCGTCTCCTGCACTTAAACAGTCTCTCAAAACAAGGACTGCAGTTGCAGGTTTATTTTTTAAAATGAAATGGAGACACAAACACACACACCGCGTCACTCTGAAGCCACACGTGTACAGTTTGTGACGCTTTGTACTCAAACAAATGTTTACTCTCATAAATTAATTTTCATGTCAGTCCTGGGAAAAACTTCATTGACCACTCGGCACTGACAGACCTCACATTTTGAACACTCTATTGGTCTGGGGGGTGGGGGGCAATGGTGAGTAAGCCCACCTGGAGGGCGGAGCTCAAGTCTCAACAGAGGACAAAATGAAAGGGGAGCTGAAAGTTGGTCAGGTGTGACGCCATGTGCAGGCTGTCAAGGTGGGCTCTGTGGAGATCAATCTGTCTGTCTATTATATAGTGCCTTTCACATCTCTCTCTATCACTCACCACTGAAGGGATCGACACAGCATAGCGAAATCCCATTTCTACTTGCACTCCCTTCATCATCCCCTGATTCACCCTTCTTTTGGGGTGGGCAATGTGGGCATCACGTTTATGACTGACATGTTGTACAAGTGACCAATCAGAGACAAGTACCCCTCATTAGGATTTATAGAATTTCATCTATCTATCTATCTATCTATCTATCTATCATATAGTGCCTTTCCTATCTATCTATCTATCTATCTATCTATCTATCTATCTATCTATCTATCTATCTATCTATCTATCATATAGTGCCTTTCATATCTATCTATCTATCTATCTATCTCTATCTATCAATCATATAGCGCCTTTCATCCATCTATCTATGTATCTATCTATCTATCTATCATATAGCGCCTTTCATCCATCTATCTATCTATCTATCATATAGTGCCTTTCACATCTCTCTCTATCTGTCACCACTGAAGTGATCAGCACAGCCTAGCGAAGCCCCATTTTTATCCCATTTCTCCTTGCGTTCCCTTCATCGCCCCCTGATCCGCCCTTCTTTTGGGGGGTACAGCTGAAACCCAATGAACAGCAGTGAGCGTTTCACTGTACGCGGCTTGATGGAGGTGGGACGTTTGATAAACGCAGATAAGTCAGCTGTGACGTGCTGCTCCTCTCAGGTCAGTGTTTGCAAATCGCATATTTTAATAATTAAAGTCAGCAGGGATCGTGGAAACTTACCATTTATTTGACAGAAGACACCCTTAGGTATGTAAAAATACCCTCATTGCTTTTGATTGACTGGGTTTGATTGATTTGGGTTTCTTGCAGCAAACGTCTTTAAAATATGCTGCTACCCCACTGGTGGGACTCGTTGTGTTATCAGTGATTAAACTTCCATTTGTATGCAACCTAAACCTGGTTGATCTAAAAAACAGTGAGGCCCACAGAAAACTGCGATGTCTGCTTATCTGCACTTACACCACATAACCAGAAAGGACTCTCTCCTCTAAAATGGCTGTCCATTTAAATGCCCCCGTGGTGCATGATGGGCATTGGAGTCCATTAATTAGGCAGCACTGCCCACAGCCTTACCCACAAACCTCTAGGGATGTGGGGTGGACACGAGGGGAACACAGCAGGGCCCACAGAAAGGAGACCTGTGAGGTGGCAGCCTTAAACCGAGAGTCATGGTTGTTTGTGGGGAGGCCATGTTAGTCGTGCCGCCTTCCCAGTGAAGTGTCGGCTGGTGGTGTTGTTCAGCTCCGTGTTTCTTACACCATTTCTATAAAACGTCTGATCGTTAAAAATAACTAAGTGCATGTAAGTAGGCGGCTGGCGGCGCGTTCTGCGATTCTCCCTGATAAAGACGTCCGCCTGTTGTAAACTAATGATAAGCCCTCAGAGGAGAAGGTGCGACTTTCAATGACTGTTAATCGATCGCCTTGATAAAACGTTAAAGACGTTCAGACAGCCTCCACCTCATTCCGCACAGTGGCCGCTTGTCTTAAGGGGCTCAGTCAGCATCCCCACACATTTTCTTTTATCCCTTTCTCTTTTTTTATATTCTTTCAGTATCTGCTCTTATTAAATTCACGACCACATATCACCGAGATGCACTACGGCTTCCACTTGTGTCTCCTGCGCCCTCCATCACTCTGACAAGCCATAATTTGTTTTATTTTCTTGCAATTGGATGAAGAAATGTAACTCTTATCTTGGCACCCATAATACATTTGATTCTGTGATGAATCACTCGGATTTTGGCGCTCTTGAGTTTTGACTTGGATTTGTGTCAAAAGCGTACGGCTGCTCGTACAGTTGGCGACTTTATTTGGCTAATACCTCACAGAAATGAAGCGTTTGAGGGGTTTATTTTGACAGCAAATTGTTCTGTTTTTACGTCTCTTTGCAGATCGTCAGGACTCTCTGTCTGTTCCTGACTCCCACGGAGAGAAAATGTTCCCGACTGTGCAGAGCTGAATCTTCATTCCGATACGACTCTGGGCTCTTTGTGCAGGGCCTGCTGAAGGTACGCCACGCTTGTGATTGGCATGTGAAGGAGTGAGTGGCCTCGTCCTTTTAACATTTGTCAAACAAACCACATCGGTAGCTAAAGGTGATACAGTATAACGAGACGAACAGCGGGACACTTTGACATCATGTAGTCCAAAGGATCATTTCAGTTCCGGGATTGGAGGGCCCCAGTGGCTTCTCCCCCTTTTCTTAATTAGTGACCCGGGCACACACAGACAGACAGACATCGTATTCAGCACCACCACACGTTCATTTACAAGTCTACTATTTTAAAAGTCCAGGCCTCTCTTTGTCTCTGACCGCCTCGCGAGCTCCGTCCTCTTCCATCGGATATAGGGTGGCGGCCCCTTTCCTTCCCACCCGGACGTGCTCCAGGCGCCAGACAGGCATACACCGATAGTTCACCCAACACACGTTTATTATACATTCTATTATTTACAAAGATGACGCACACAAAGTCCAGGCCATCCTCAGGTCCGCCTCCACTCCTCTCCTCCCGACTCCAGCCATCGAATGGAGGGAGGCGGCCCCTTTTATGCTCATCCGGACGAGCTCCAGGTGCCTCCCGATAACCTTCTGCTGGCCCTCCCGGGTGTGGCAGAAGTGCCAGCTGTGCATTCTGGGTGGCCCTGGTCTTCTTTCCCCCGGAAATGTTTTGAAAAATCTGTCTTCAGATACTCCTTGGCCAAGTCTTGACGTTTCAGTTTATGTGTCTCGTTCAGTGGTGGTCGGATTTCAGCCCTCCTCACCTTGGCCATGTCTCTGAGCACTGAACACCTCGTACTTCTGGGCACCCTAAGTTGCAGTTCTGGAATTTGACAGCACTAGAGGATGACGGGTTCCTGGTAGCTTCACGTTTGATTCTTCTCAAATCTGTGGCAGTTCATTTTCATCTTTTTTTTCTCAACACGTTTCTTAGGACTCTGTTGACTATTTGTAACAAAACGCTTGATGGTTCTGTGATCACGCCACAAAATCTTAGCAATTTCAAGAGTGCTGCATTCCTCTGAAAGACTTTTTACAATTTTTGACTTTTCAGAGTCAGTTAAATCTCATTTTGGCCCATTTTGCCCGAGGAAAACAAGCTGCCTAATAATCATACACACCTTGATATAGCGTGTTGATCTCCTCAGGCCACACCCTCCCTAACTACACAAACACGCATCACCTGATAGGCTTAAATCAAACAAGCATTCAAGTTAATCCAGCTGGGAGTTGGAATATATGCATAAAAATTATAATATGATCAAAATAATCACTTGCCTAATAATTTTGCACACGGTGTGTATATACATACATACATACATACATACAATACAATACAATACAATACAATACAATACAATACAATACAATACACCCCCAAAATGCTTCTGTGATTTTTCGCCAGGAGTTTGCCTCCAGAGTTCGGTGTCGGTCTCCTTGGCCCCGGTGGGCTTATTACATTTAGCTCTGGTGGTCCCACTTCTGGAGAGTTTTATCCTCCATCCCAAAGATGGACTTTTTTTTTTTTTTTTTATTTATTTATTAATTTTATTACAATCAATACATAGCAATCAAGTTTTAACAAAAAAAAGAATTATGCTAAGAACAGATCGATCCCCACCCTTGAGAGAGAGAGCAAGCCAAACGGTGTAAAATTTAAGGCTTTTAAAAATACCTAAATCAACAAATTCTATGTGCTTTATGAAATCATTTCAAAATATTACTGATTAGATCCTGCCATGTTTTGAAAAAAGTCTGCACAGATCCTCTAACTGAGTATTTGATTTTTCCAATTTTAAATAATATAACACATCAGTTTCCCACTGACTTAAAAGAGGAGAGTTTGGGTTCTTCCAGTTTATCAGAATAAGTCTGCGTGCCAACAGTGTAGTGAATGCAATCACAGTTTGTTTGTCTTTCTCCACTTTAAGACCCTCTGGAAGAACCCCAAACACAGCTGTTAATGGGTTAGGAGGGATTGTGAGTCCAAGACTGTCTGAGAGGTAATTAAAATTTTTGTCCAGAATAATGTTAATTTGGTGCAGGCCCAGAACATGTGACCTAGTGAGGCTGGGGCTTGGTTGCAACGTTCGCAGGTTGGATCATCACAGCCCTGGAAACATTTTGGAGAGTTTTAGTCGAGACAAATGTGCTCGATATATAATTTTGAGTTGTATAATTGTATGCTTTGCGCATATGGAGCTTAAGTGAATTCTCTGCATTGCTACTTTCCACTCCTTTTCTGATATATTAATTGAGAGGTCATTTTCCCAGTGTCCTCTTGGATCTTTGAAAGGAAGGGATTGTAAAAGGATTTTATATATTGTAGAGATGGAGTCTAACTCCTTGAAATTGAGCAATAATTTTTCCAGCGTGGATGAGGGTGCAAGATGAGGAAAATCTGGAAGGTTCTGTTTAACAAAGTTCCTGATTTGAAGATAGTGAAAGAAATTTGTAGCTGGAATGTTAAATTTGGAACGTAATTGTTCATAGGATGCAAAGACGTTGTCTATATAAAGGTCTCTAAGCAAGTTAATTCCAAATTTTTTCCAGATATTAAAAACTGCATATGTTTGTGAGGGTTGAAAGAGGTGGTTCTTTTGCAGGTGCCACAGAAAGAAGCTTCTCCGTCTTAAAATGCTTTCTACATTGGTTCCAGATTCTAAGTGAGTGGAGCACAATTGGGTTATTAGTGTATTGCCGATAACGTGTGTTTATTGGAGCACAAAGCAAGGAATACAAAGAAGTACTGCAGGATTTTACTTCTATTGCGGTCCATAAAAGTCCAGGCCTCTCTTTGTCTCTGACCGCCTCGCGAGCTCCGTCCTCTTCCATCGGATATAGGGTGGCGGCCCCTTTCCTTCCCACCCGGACGTGCTCCAGGCGCCAGACAGGCATACACCGATAGTTCACCCAACACACGTTTATTATACATTCTATTATTTACAAAGATGACGCACACAAAGTCCAGGCCATCCTCAGGTCCGCCTCCACTCCTCTCCTCCCGACTCCAGCCATCGAATGGAGGGAGGCGGCCCCTTTTATGCTCATCCGGACGAGCTCCAGGTGCCTCCCGATAACCTTCTGCTGGCCCTCCCGGGTGTGGCAGAAGTGCCAGCTGTGCATTCTGGGTGGCCCTGGTCTTCTTTCCCCCGGAAGTGCTAAGGGCCAGGGCTACTCAGGCATCTGAGCGCCCCTTGGCGGTGACCACGGGCCCCTGTAGGGTTGAGCTTCCATGCTTTGTCTCTGTGGTCCCCAAAGCCACCAGGGTGGTCGCCCCCACGTTGTCTGAGGGAGGTGTAAACCCCCTTCCGGGGCATCTCGTCTGGGTACCACCCCCAGCCACCTGTGACACTAATTAACTCCTTTCATTTTAATTGAACTGCTTTTTCAAGATTTGTTCCTCTGAATTTCTTCATTTCTTTCCTTAAATGGCACCCAAACAGAAATGAAATGTGAAGTGAGGGAGCCAACAGAAGACCACCTAAGTCAGGGCCTCAAACTCCAACCAGTTTCTCAATGAGGCGCCGAGTCTCGTTGTTAATTAAACTCGTTCTTTAATTCCCCGGCTTGTTGCTGCTCTCATTGTGCAATAGCAGACATTTCTGAAATTGTGGATTGTCTCTTTACTAGAAGCTCTGCTCAGATGTTTTGTGGACCTGAGAAGATCAACATTCCTGGGCCCCTTCATCTTTCTTTATTCTCAGATGTTGTAAAGGGTGAGCCAAAAAGAAGCACCACATTTCAAAAACACTACAAGATAAACGAAATGTCATTACGACACATGAAAGGATACGCCAAATAGATTCTGTTCACTGTGCTTTACTAATGACATCTTCAAGGTGGTGGTCATCATTAGCGATACGCTCTTAAAGACGATTTCTGAACACTCGCATGACTCGTTCGGCGATTTCGTGGCAAGTTGCGTCCTTGAGGGCTTCAGTGTTTGGAGGTCGGTGTGTGTAGACCTTCGACTTGAGAGGAAATTGCACGGAGCGAGGTCAGGAGAACATGAAGGCCACCCGACATCGCCACACAGGGAGATCAGCTGCCCCACAAAACTGGCATGGATCTCCAGACAGGCTGTATGAGCTGTCACTCCAGGCGTCCACCACATCCATGACTTCCAGTTCTCCAGCATTTCAATGTGACGTTCTGTGGTGACGGTGACCGTTGCTGTCCCCCCTCCTCAATTAAGTAAAGGCCTACGATGTCAAATTCTGTAACGGCCCCCCAAACTGTAACCCGTGTGCTCGCCGTATGGGGGTCTCTGATGAAGTTCACCAGAGTTGGTTTCAGCCCCATAGCTAAAGTTTTGCTTATTTACGCCGCCATTCAAATGAAAATGTGCCTCGTCGCTGATGTCACATGACGATGGCATCTCAATGAACGGTTTGCAGAATGTTGGCTCACAACTCTCTACGGCTCTCCAAGTCTCGCTGAGTTCCTGCACTGCCATCACTGTATGGATGGAAATGAAGGTCCTCGTGCAAAATCAAAGACGTGTTGGAAATGTGGAAGGCAGAAGTGCGCTGAGCGTCTAGCAGACTGCACAATGGATGCCCTCACAGCTTGGATGTGTTCAGGCGTTCGTAGAGTCCGAGGACGGCTTGGAGGTTTTCTGTTCAACGTTGTACACCCGTCTGTCCAAATGTCGAATTGTTTTCTGATTTGGGACGTCGCTGTTAGGAGGAATGCTGAAGTGCGTTCGGAAGGCGCGTTGCGTAGTGACGATGGATTTGTCACTTTTGAGGAACACTTGGACAGCAAAAGCAACGGTGCACACCGGACCAAGGCGTCTGGCCGACTGAAAACGGCTGGTGGGCACCGTAATAAATCGTTGGACTGAATTCAATCCGTGAATGCATTCTGGCTGACTTCACTTTTTTTTTTTTTTATTCTCGTCCGTCTCCGGTGCTTTATTTCTATTTTTTTTTATTTTCCCTCTCGTTCATACATCCGAGGCCTCATCTGTCACAAAACACCAACCGTATTAAAAAAAAAAAAAAATGGATTGCCGGGTGAGTCGCAGGACATTTTAATCTGATTTGAATTACCGATGTGCCACAGTCACGATGATACGGCGGACGTCTTAATCCTGGGTGGAATGGCACGGTTTCTTTTTGTATTTTCCGCTTTGGTTTATGGCTGGCGAGCCTCCGTTTGTCTCCGTCAACAAGTTTGATAAGCGGGGGTCTGCGCCGCACAGCTCCGCTCAGACTTTCTTTCCAGAACTCTCTCTCAGGTAGCCCTTCATAGCCGTTAGTAATTATTGTGGATGCAGCAGCCGCTTGACGGATCAGACGTCGTCTGGCACCTTCTTCTTTTTTTTATGCTATCCAATTAATTTGTGTGGGAGATTGAGCGCCTTCCCCCGTGAAGCTAAAATTACTATCTGCACTTGAAAGTTTGAAGTGACGGCGCCGTGTGCTCCTTAACTCGGCCGTATCTGCCGCCGTTACCGTACATCATCCTGCGCATCGAGCGTTTCCAAAGCCAAACAACTTTTCTTAACTTATTGGATCAGATTCAGCTGTAAAACAAAAATAAGAGCAGGTGTTATAAATCACGCTGGCTGGCAGAACCGAATCTCGGGTGTCAGATCTGAGGCTTTAATTCTCTTCTTTTTCAGTAAAAGTCTCAGCTTGTTTTATCATCTGCACTGCCGCCTGGCACGGAGAAACGGATGGCTTTGCTAATAGCGGGATTGTGTTATCACGTTGGGAAAAGAAGAAGAAAATTAATAAAAAGTGAACGAGCACTCCTTTCATTCTCCACATTGGACTACAAACCCGTCTGTCCTTTTCTTATTCACGTTCTGTTTTTGAAATGTAAGAATCCTTCTTTGTTTCTTTCTTTTTGTCCACCCTTCATTTTTTTTTTTTTTTTAATTTCTTTATTTCAGGACAGCACGGGCAGCTTTGTTTTACCTTTTCGCCAAGTTCTGTACGCGCCTTACCCCACCACACACATCGATGTGGACGTCAATACCGTCAAGCAGATGGCCCCCTGCCACGAGCATATTTACAACCAGAGGCGCTACATGATGTCCGAGCTCACGGCACTGTGGAAGGCAACGTCTGATGAAGAAATGGCACCTGACACGATCGTGCACGCCGATGAAACGTTTACTCCAAATCTGTGAGTACGCCGAGTCCACGCCGGGGACGGGCTGCTTGGGTTTTCATGCTGACACTAAACCTTGAGTTCTGTGCATTAGAAAGGTGTAGACGAGGACAGGCCATTCAGACCACCAGAGCTCGCCAGTCCTGTCCACTTACCTTATATACTCAGGACTTGACCTTAACCCATAATTTACAGTATTTTATAAGTTGAATGTGGAAAACTCCCGCTATTGGTCCAAGAGATTATGATATTGTAACGCCCACCTAAGAGAGGCACCCGGCCTATGTGGGTGTGGCAGTGAGTGGTATCAGCGAGTCTCTCTCTCTCTACTGTGCCCACGTGACCACATGGTGATACCCGCACTATCCTGAAATGACGTTTGCACTGATTTGTGTTTTTTTATATCTCATACACCTTTATCATAAGAGCATCCCTTCTCTACGATCAGAAGAAAATATGAAGCCGGTTTTAAATTAAACGTCGTTTAACTAGTGAAAGAAATTGGTGACTGCATCTGAGAAACTGATGAGAGATTGGAGGAGGCGGCAAGAAGAAAAAATTAAGTGTTGTATTTTTGAACAGGCGTATAAGTCGGGGTCTGATTTTATGATTCATTTTTCGGGTTTCAAGATCCGACTTACACGTGAGTATATATGATAAGTTATCCAAAATAATAACAAGTTGAGTTTTAAAAGTCCCTAAAGTCCCCCTGTCCACCGCACTACTTGGTCGCTTATTCCACGTGTCTGTGGTTCTCTGATTAAGGAAAAACTTCCTAATGTTTGTGTGAAAGTTTCCAGCTGTGTCCCCCTGCGTGTTCTTGATGAACTCATTTTAAAGTCACCGTCTCGATCCGCTGGACTAATGCCCTTCATCATATTAAACACTTCAGTCAAGTCTCCTCTTCATCACCTGTGAAGGCTCAGCTCTTTTAATGTTTCCTCCTAACTCATCCCCTGTAGCCCTCATCAACCTTGTCTCAATTCTCTGGACCTTCTCTTGTGCTGCTGTGTCTTTATGGAGACCAAAACTTCACCCAGGACTCCAGATGAGGCCTCACCAGTGTGTTATAAAGCCTGAGCAGAACCTCCTGTGACTTGTACTCCACACATCAAGGCGCTATATAACCTGACATTCTGTTAGCCTTCTTAATGGCTTCTGAACACTGTCTGGAAGTCGATAAATTAGAGTCCACTGCGACTCCAGAGTCCTTCTCATGAAGTGGACTCTTGATTTTCTGACCGCTATTGTGTATTCATACCTCACATTTTTACTTCCTATGTGTAATTCTTTACATTTACTGACATTAAATTTCATCGTTCACAAATCTGCCCAAGCCTGTCTGCTATCCAAGTCCTTCTGTGGTGATATAACGGACTCCAAATTGTCTGCTAATCCACCTATCTTGGTATCATCTGCAAACTTAACCAGCTTGTTCCTTATATTCCTATCTAAATCACTTATAGATATTAAAAATAGCAGCGGCCCTGCACTGCCCCCTGCTGGTCACCACTCTTAACATCGGCCAGTTCTGATGAGGTTATTAGCACCATCACCCTCTGCATTCCTGTGTCTGAGCCAATTCTGCACCCCACACCCTGAACTGCCACTTCTTTTAGTTTGATGCCCACCCTCTCATGTCGCACCTTATCAAATGCTTTCTGCCAGTCCAGATCAATAATCTCATCTGCTCTACTCTGGTCATATCCTTTTGTTTCCTCATCATAGAATTCCAGCATGTTAGTAAAACACGACCTCCCTCTTCTGACCCCACACTGACTGCTCCTAATAACTCCTGCCTGAGGTGTTGCTCTATCTATCTATCTATCTATCTATCTATCTATCTATCTATCTATCTATCTATCTATCTATCTATCTATCTATCTATCTATCTATCTATCTATCTATCTATCTATCTATCTATCTATCTATCTATCTATCTATCTATCTATCTATCTATCTATCTATCTATCTATCTATCTATCTATCTATCTATCTATCTATCTATCCAATAATTCCTTCCATTCATTTTCTTGTGATGCCGAAGTAAGCTTACTGGCCTCTAGTTGCTTGGATCTGCCCGGTCACCGTTTTTATAGAACGTGATGATATTTGTCATTTTCCAGTGCCCATTGACTTTCTAAAATGAGTAGGATCCAATCAGGGAAGGGATCAGTCACAAGCACAGACCAATCAGAGAGCGATTAGAGATGACGTTTTTCACACATTCACATTTGTAAGAGCCGTTTGCTAGTTGTTAAGTTTTGTCAAGTAGATAGACGTGTTTGTTAGGTTTTGTTTGCCTGTATATTAGTGTGTCGTCTACGAGAGCTTCTTACAGCCACACAAGCTGAGTTGACTTGTTATATTTTAACCATTTCTTGTCCCTCTGACCACAGATTAGTCTCACGTTAGTGACCTGCCTGGCCGTGTGTCGGGCATGGAGGGCTCATGGTGTTAAACCGGGCCTTATGTGCCCAATAGAATGTAACGCAATGCGCTCTGTTGAACGTGCAGCGCCGTGCTGAAGGCGAAGTAAAGAGACAGCTTTTCCATTTTTTTCTGCCTTTTTTCTTTATTCTTGTGTGAACTGTTGGCTTTGAATTTTCACCAAACCTTTTAAAACAAACTTTTGGATTTCTTTCGCTCCTGCGTTTGCCCCGTGTTTGAGATCCTGCCTTACTCACCAGCAGCTACAACATTAGAACAGCGACATCTTCAGAAATATGCGGCTCTGGACAGCTGAATTTTTTTTTTTTTTAAGTCTCAGTTTTTTGCGGAGTTAAAAAAAACTTTGGGGTAGTTTGGACGAAAGGTGAAAGTGGAGACGTAACGTCTGTGTTTTTAAACAAAACTGTAGTAGTGTGGATGCAGCCATCGTGTGTTCCTGAGACCATCACAGTTCAAAACCCTGACGCACAGGAATCTGTGGTAGTGAAGTGTCATCGCCCAGTGTGATCGCCCAAATCCAAAGAGGAAACAAAGTCAAGTCTGGTGGGTCGAGGTCCCATCAGCTCCTTTTCTAGGGCCAATATCTTCTGAAATATCCAAAGACGTCCATGGTGTGGGTCTTCCAGGAGGTATTCTGAAAAGTGCTTCCCCCAACAGCACCCTCTCTTGATCAGATGGGCTGCACTTCCGGACTCGCCCTGCAGGTGTCCCTACTGGGTTCCCTCCCATATGAGGACCACTGCCACCCGGTGTATGGTGGATGGAGCCACTCCCGGCTCTCAGCCTCTGCTGGTCCCTCCATTAAATGACCCCGGCCGGGTATAAAGTTATTTATTTGTTCTGCCAGCCAATCAATCCGAGTCGTCACCCTGGCATCCTGTCCGGGACAGGTAATGGCTTCTTCCCCGTCTCATCCGGGATGCCAGTTCTCCTCCTAGAGTATTTAATTAGTGAGTCTAATGGGGTGTGATAGCACTAGAGATGCAGACATTAGGAACATCTGCTGAAGTTTCACTTAGGACTGTGAACCCGTCATGTCGTCCCACGGTGGACTCTCCTGTTCCGTTGTTTTTTTTTTTTTCCCCTGAATCCCAAACTTTTGTCTGCAATCCTCAATAATCAAAAGCACTCGGCTGTTTTTCACCCTCGCACTGTAATATGTGCTGTGGGGCATCTGTTGGTGAAGAAAGGTTCACGGATCTTGACTTTACCGACGATGCTGTGATCTTCACGGAGTCAATGGAGGCTCTGATCAGGGGTCTCGAGAGAGTGAGGGAGGGGTCTGACTGTCTGGGCTTGCGAGGGTCCTGACACAAACCAAATATCCAGGCCTTTAATGACCTCCTGGGCACGGCCATCAGCAGTGTGTCTGTCTGTGGAGAGAGTGTCGACCTCGTCATTGAGAGGTTTACTGACCTCAGCAGTGACATTCATGCGACTCTTCCTATGAAGTCTGTAGATGGATTGGGAGAGCATGGGGGGTCATGAGGTCATAAAGGGGTGTGTGGCGCTCCTGATAGCTCAGTAAAGGCACGAAGGTCCAAGTCTTTAGAGTCCTGGGAGACATGGCCGCTATCCAGTGACCTGAGACCAAGACTGGACTCCTTCATGTGTGTCTCTCCGGAAAATCCTAGGGTACCGTTGGTGTGACTTTGTGTTGCTCATGGAGTCTCGAATGAGGCACATGACCTGCATGGTGAGGGAGCATCAGTTACGGCACTACGGCCATGTGGCACATTTTCCCGAGGGTGATCCGGCTCATAAGATCCTCATTGTTGAGGACCCGAGTGGCTGGACCAGGCCAAGGGGTCGTCCATGTAACCCCTGGCTGCGGCAGATAGAGGGGTAGGACTGGACCGCGTGTCTGCCTGGGGGGTTGCCAGCTGGGATCCCGAGTTGTTTCGCCGTGTAGTGGGTGTGTCAACCCGCTGTACCAGTGCATGCTGCCCAACTTGACTTGACCTGACTTGACTGTAATATCCGGCTGACTCAACTGAGCCAAAATATCAAGACAAGTAGGGGAGCTTTGCACAAAAATGATCGACGACGACAGGACTGCTGCTCTTCGAGAAAGGAATGAACTCTGAACAGACTGCTGAGTGCCGTCCTCCTGAAAGCCTTCGTATTTCACTGTGAGACGAGCAGAAGAGCAGAACATCTCGAGTGAAGAGCCCTCTTCTTGGTGGAGTTGACACAGGCATGACATCACGCACTTTGGGTGACATTTTCTTTCGCGCCAGGTTTTCCTGAAGCAAGAAAACGTGCATCCACTTGGCCTCCGCTGCCCTCTCTTGAACAACACCGCGACATAAGCTCACTGGCCACTTTATTAAGTACACCTTGGTAGTGCCACATCGGACCCCCTTATGTCTTCAGAACTGCCAGATGTCTTCATGGCGTAGGTTCAGCAAGGTGCTGGAGACGTTCCTCAGAGATTTTGGTCCACATTGGCACGATGGCATCACACAGTTGCTGCAGATTTAATGTGATGTGAATCTCCCGCTGCACCACATGGACTGAGATCTGCTGACTGCGGAGGTCACTGGAGTCCAGTCAAGTCATTGTCATGTTTGAGATGATCGATCTCAGCCTTGTGACATGGCTTGTTATCCTGCTGGAAAGAGCCATCAGAAGATGGGGACACTGCGGTCATAAAGGGATGGACACGGTCAGCAGCAACAATACTCAGGTAGGCTGTGGCATTTAAACAATGCTCAGTTGGTACTAAAGGACCCAAAATGTGTCAAAAAATACCCCCCACACACCATTAGACCACATCCAGCAGCAGCCTGAACCGCTGATATAAGGCAGGATGGATCCCAGCTTTCATGTTGTTGACCCGACCATCCGAATGTCACAGCAGAAATCGAGACCAGCTGAGGTTTCTCCAATTCTGCTGATCCGTGTGCCTCGTAGTCTCAGTTGCCTGTTGTTCGCTGACAGGAGTGTCGTCCGCTGTGGTCTCCTGCTGCTGTAGCCCCCCACCTGCTTCAAGGTTTGACATGTGTTGTGAGTTCAGAGCTGCTCGTCTGCCCACCTCGGCTGTAGCGAGTGCTTATTTGAGTTCCTGTTGCCTTTCTGTCAGTCTGGCCATTCTCCTCTGGAATCAAAACGACATTTCCACCCAGAGAACTGCTTTCAGACCTTACTCCACAAACCCTGGAGATGAGCAGCCCGTCTGACACCAACAGCCACACCACGTTCAGAGTCACTTCAGTCCCCTGTCTTCTTTATTCTGATGCTCGGTTTGAACTTCAGCTGGTGGTCTTGACGACGTCGACAGGCCGAAGTGCATGTGATTGGCTGACTCGAACAGGAGTACCTAATCAAGTGGCCGGTGAATGTAAACCCACCATCTGTGCAAATGCCTACACGGTGTTTCCATCAATTCATTCTGCGGTGTAGTAATCGTCAATATATATACTGTGATATGTATATGTTGACCAAGACTGGCATGCCTTCTGTATCTCATGAAAGCCAAGAATAAAGTAACGTAGCTAACGTATGTGGGCTCTCTCCACAAGTGGGCTTTCATTAACACCCATACCAGGTAGCTTAGAACCGAGACATGGAGCAGTGCAAACATTAACGCTGAGGTCTGCGCCGATTACTTCAGGTTCAGCCTGTGTGGGACGGGGAGTGCGGCTTGTCCACCTTAATAAAAGGGTATCCCTGTCATTCCAACAGATGGTGCATTACAAACATTCTTAGTAATTCAATTCATTGCATTTGTCATTCTAACAGATGACGCGTCACAAACAGTAACGCTGCTTTTATAGTCCAACGCCAAATGGCATATCATAGAGACATGTACAGTGCATGATGAATGCAGAGGTCTACGTTAATTAATCCCTTAGACGGTTAGCACGGCCAGTACAAGGACAAGTGTGTATCTGCATGTCTGTCATCATGTTTTCACAAGTCCCATACCAAATGGCATATAACAGAGATGGTGCATCACAAACATTAACACTGTTTCTATGAATTCAGTGCCAAATTATAAATAACAGAGGCATATGCATCGCATTTCTCATTCCAACAGATGGTACACTCAAACACTAACACTGCTTTTATGAATTCCATACTAAAGGGCAAATAACAGAAACATTTGCATTGCATTTGTAATTCTAACAGATGGCGCATCATAAATATTAACACTGCTTTTAAGAACCTCATAGCAAATGGCACGTAACAGACACATGGTGCGCTGCAAACGCTAACGCTGAGGTCCATGTTGTGTGGTCACAAGTAGGCGCACCAGCCGCCCAAAGCCAAACACAAGTCTTGCCACACATCATGGCTTTATTTCTGTGGGAAGGCGTTTTTTTTTGTCTTGTTCCCCACTGCACAGCACAGCACAGCACAAGCACCAGTAACACAAGGCAACACCGTCCTTCTTTCCTTTCTCTTTATTCTTCCATCTCCACGTTCCTCTTCCTCCCGACTCTGGCTCCTTTTTATGCTGTGCCAGGGAGTGCGCCATGTGGCTCGTTAGCCAATCCTGGAATCACTCCCAGGTGTGCTAGAAGCTCTGCACAGAACCCAACAGGGCCGTCTCGAACTCCAGCTCCCATGGTGCCACAGCAGCCCAGTCCTCTAGTGCTCCGGCGGGGTCATTGTCCTCTGCACATCTGCTCCCCCGGTCCTTCTGGTATATCGGCGGGGGCCACGGCCGTCCATCCGTCACAGTTGATTACCTCGATTTTCAATCTAGTGAAGTAATAAAATGCTGTACATTGTATTTGTCATTCCTACAAATGGCGCATCACAAAACATTTGTAGTAATAAAATGCTTTAGTAGAAATGTTTGTGATGCGCCTTCTGTTGGAATGACAGAGCCATACCAACCAGACAGACTACTCCTTTATTTAAGGTGGATTATGCAAGAGTGTGATAATATTATAAGTAGCCTGCCTGTGTCTCTCTTTGTGGTAAAACATGGCATGCTTGACGCCTTAGTAAATGTAGTTTGGTTTCACTTTATATTTTGTACATTTACTAATGATAATAATAATTGTTTACACTTCCATGGCTTTTTCTCACCCCTCAAAGCGCCTGACACAGTGAGTGGAGTGCCACTTCAACCACCACTAATGAGCAGGATGTGCCAGTACACTCGGTGCTAGGGGGCCACGATGGGCAGTCTAGCCAGGACACCCTACAGTTTACAAAGGATGACCACGTACAGTCAGGACCTTCATTTTATGTCTCATCCATATGTGTAGCAAAGTGACCCCCACACACAGACCGACCACAGGGCAGGGCGCCCCCCGCTGACCTCACTAACACCTCCTTCCACACTTGATGACCTCTCCTGAAGTGCAGGTGGTGTGTGATGGCAGACTTTGTCATACTGTACATGACTGACATGCATCAGACACACTGATGTGACGTTTTGTTTTTAGTGCCTCAGAAAGTTTCTTTTTTAACAGACGGCCATCTCGTTGCTAAAGAGTGATGAGTGATGGCTGTCCAAACTGGAATAATGAGGTGTGGTTCAGTGTGAAGATCGAGAGGGCCAAAGTTGATCTACAGCACAAAAGAAATGTTTAATACAGTTTTCAGCAAGCCGATCGTTGTGATCCAACTATTTTAGAAGTTAAAGACATCCAATACGAAAGAACGATCTGCGACAATTTCTTGCATTTGGCAACATGAAGGCTTTCGAGGCAACTCAGGCGAGAGGTCATCAGGTGTAATTCAGGATCACATGTCGCCGCAAGAAGGGGCCTGAGTTGCCTCGAAAGCCTTCATGTTGTAATCAGTTCAGTTGGCCAATAAAAGGGCCAATACATCCATAATGGCTAACATCCCTAGCACTAACTGTTCAGATTACTGTTACGACTTATGGACTGCTGTTGTTGTTTCAGTAGCGCTCTTCTGATTTAAATAACATTCGGACCACAACGCCTTTTTAAAGCCTTCGTATCTGAGAAACCCCGGAAGGTAAAGCCTGAGCTTCGGCACACTGACTTCTGGGTACAACGCCTTTCTCTGCTCCGTGAGGCACGAGGGAAATCGGGAGCCACTCACTATTTATAGTCATTTCAAAAATAGGATTACATTCTCCAAATCTTGACATTTTGCTGTGTTATTTATTTTCAGCTGCCATTGTTATTTAAGCTGATATTTGCTTTGGGTAAAAAATGTCTGCTAAGCAAATAAATGTCAATGTAAGCTAAACTGTTAATAACTTCACAGGTGCAAATGACCGCGTTTACGGTCAGAGTCCACTCCTTAATCAGGCATCCTGATTTGGAGACACAGAAATTAGAAATCAGGCTCCATAAATTAAAAAAATGGGAAATAACAATAATAAAAAAATAAAATGAAAAATAAATTCCTGTTTATTAATATCTATGGGGGAAAAATATCAATTTCACACACACTCTGTGACCTCAAAATGAGAAAAAGCTGAGAAAAAGGCCAATTAGAATAATTAGGAGCAGGATTTGGATTCTTGAGTAATGCAGACGCGGGTGCATCAGAGCACAGTCTGTCATCATTAGCGAGAAATTCATTAAAGAAGACAACAAGAGCAGCAACAAATCTTCAAAAGAGAACTCGATACGGCTTAGTCATTCGTACTGCGATACTGGAAAACGTCAACCAGCCGAGTCGTGTGAGTCCTCAGAACTGGCAGAATAAACACTGAAACTGGCAAACTCACCACTGGGGACAAATGAAGTGCTTTCATTCATATAGTGCCTTTCACTCTATCTATCTATCTATTATATAGTGCCTTTCAATCTATCTATATAGTGCCTTTCATCCATCTATCTATCATATAGTGCCTTTCACTCTATCTATCTATTTATTATATAGTGCCTTTCATCTATCTATCTATCTATCTATCTATCTATCTGTCTATCTATTATATAGTGCCTTTCATCTATCTATCTATCTATTATATAGTGCCTTTCATCTATCTATCTATCTATTATATAGTGCCTTTCACTCTATCTATCTATCTATCTATCTATTATATAGTGCCTTTCACTCTATCTATCTATCTATATAGTGCCTTTCATCCATCTATCCAGAAGTCTACGTGACCATCATCATCAGGTCCTTCCATGAAAATATGATGATTTATGTTAGGTAGAATGCCCAGAGGGGACTGGGTGGTCTCGTGGTCTGGAACCCCTACAGATTTTATTTTTTTCTCCAGCCTTTGGAGTTTTTTTGTTTTTCTGTCCACCCTGGCCATCGGACCTTACTCTTATTCTATGTTAATTAATGTTGACTTATGTTTATCTTTTATTGTGTCTTCTATTTCTCTATTCATTTTGTAAAGCACTTTGAGCTACATTTCTTTGTATGAATATGTGCTATATAAATAAATGTTGATTGATTGATTGATATCTATCTATCTATCATATAGTGCCTTTCATCCATCTATCTATCATATAGTGCCTTTCACTCTATCTATCTATCTATCTATCTATCTATTATATAGTGCCTTTCATCCATCTATCTATCTATCTATCTATCTATCTATCTATCTATCTATCTATCTATCTATTATATAGTGCCTTTCATCTATCTATCTATTATATAGTGCCTTTCACTCTATCTATCTATCTATCTATCTATTATATAGTGCCTTTCATCTATCTATCTATGTATTATATCTATCTATCTATCTATCTATCTATCTATCTATCTATCTATCTATTATATAGTGCCTTTCACTCTATCTATCTATCTATCTATCTATTATATAGTGCCTTTCATCCATCTATCTATCTATCTATCTATCTATCTATCTATCTATCTATCTATCTATCTATCTATCTATCTATCTATTATATAGTGCCTTTCATCTATCTATCTATCTATCTATCTATTATATAGTGCCTTTCATCCATCTATCTATCTATCTATTATATAGTGCCTTTCATCCATCTATCTATCTATCAATCTATCTATTATATAGTGCCTTTCACTCTATCTATCTATCTATCTATCTATCTATCTATCTATCTATCATATAGTGCCTTTCATCTATCTATCTATTATATAGTGCCTTTCATATCTATCTATCTATAATTAGACGTAACTCCTCTTGTTTTTTTGTCTTGTAAATTGTCCTATGAACACCCTGATTTAAGATGGTTTATGCTAACTGAGACTCTTTTCTTTTCTTTTTGCTTTTCTTTCAGTAACGTATTTCAAGATGTCGGCCACAAGGACACCCTGGTGAAGTCTTTCTTAGATCAGGTAAATACACTTTAGATTGAGCTCTGATACGGCTGGAGTCGTTAACCTGTGTACCTGGAGCTGGGCCTGCAGGCAGCATCACATTTATAGGAGGAAATAATCAAATGTGAAGGCAAAAAAATAAAATGCACCTCCCAGTCAAGTCATTTCCTCGCCTGGCTTAGCAGTAATATTGGTAGTTGTGGCTCTTTTATTTTTTTTTTTTATGTACTGTTCAAGGGAGAATGAAGACAGAATTGAGACACGAGTTTAGCCCAATCTCGTCTCGCATCGGTCTCACTCATAAGGGAAGCGATTATCCCGCTCACTGGCACACGTCTGACTTTATGGCGTTTCTTTCAGCTTCTGCCTGCCAGTTCAACATTCAAATCCTCCGATCCGTTTTTTAATCTCCAGACTGATATATTTGTATTTTTTTTTTGCCAGTCATTCCTTTGAGTCGGGCCACCAGCAGTGCGGTGCCATAAAAACTGAGCTGCAATAACCAGCACTGCTTTCTTCAGAGAGGGTAAAACATCCTGACAGAATTGATTTACTAGCTTAAAAGGCAGGGCAGACGATACAAGCATCCATGTTAAGGAGGAAATAAGCGAAGACCACGTAGCCTCCTCAGACGTGTGTAATCCACTGAGGCCAGAGGCTATTCCAGCGGCACCGGGCACAAGGCAGAAAGCAGCCCAGACTCTGAATGAGTGCCAGCCCACTGTAGGGCCCACACTCACACCCACAATTCCTGACACACCAAGTATCTTGTCATGTTGAACCTTTCCTGATGTACTGGGACCAGTTTAGTGTCACCAGTTAACCTAGCGCACATGTCTGTGAGAGGAGGACTTTCTGAATGCACAGTACTGTAGAGATACACACACACACATATATGGCATCTGGTTTATTTTTCAAAAAGGAACCAAAAACTAATACTCTTCATTGTGCGCATGTTGAGAATTCTGATCAAGGATTAAATGTGCTTCATTATTAGTTTTAGTGCTGTTAGCTCTGAAGAGTCCAGGCCTGGAGCAGCTTTACAAGGGCACCGTTTCTTTGGCAGAAAGGCCCGTGCCCTTGCTTTGTTTTGAGTTTCTGTTAGTCGAGGTCGTTGTGCCCTCTGAAGAAGCAAGCGGGCAGAGTTTGTTTTTGGGAACACAGGGGCTGAGCTTCTCGCCGACAGGAGACGAAACAAACTGCCTGTGTGGGTAAAGGGCAGGCTCTGTAGCTGGCACTCAAATGGCATTTAGAAGCTCTAGGGCTCATCACTACCTTAGGCAATAAAAGGCATTGTAATAATATCAAGGCAGTCTGAGCTGTACAGGAGCTGAAGAGTGTGACGATGCTGGTTCGGCTCCACACTCCCTTCTGCTGCTTGTAAGCCCTTGAACCCAACACCGTCGATAAAGTCACCGAGATGAGCTACACTGTTGAGCACGGGGTTGGTAAAGATGTGCTTTTATTAAAAGACAATCAAAAACAGTGTTCAATAAAGTGCAGCGATTCACAAATCTTTATTAAATAAATCATCCATAAAAACAAACGTGGAGGTGAAAAAAATACACAAAAATAAACAATCCTTTAAAATTGAGGTTAAAATGTTCCTACAGAAGCAGTCTTCTAAAAACCAATGACAAGTCCGGTGCTCTTTCAAACTAGCGTTAGTGTTGGCGTCTCACCTGCTTCTCCCGTTTGGGCTTTGCAGCAGGCGAGACGCTCTCTCTCTGCAGCTGCCCTTTTACACATCGCATCCACACGGGTCTGGAGACCCCCGATCCCTCATCCCAGTCCCGAGACTTGGTTCATATCCAATGGCCAGGACGCTCACGTTGGCTAATCCACGACCAAGCCTCCCGACTCCCGCTGCGGGAGTGACTTCCAACTCCAACTCCTGGGTGTAGGCCTAACGCCACCCAGGCTTCCTCGCAGCTGCCCGTGAGCCCTCGCTCACTCGAACACGCTCCGTGTGTCTCTCTCTCTCTCTCTCTCTTTCTTGCACCGACTTGTTCCCTCGCTCCTTGTAACCTCCTTCTCCTCTTTTCCTTTCTCTCGTTCTTTTTCTTTTCTTATTGCTCCCTCGCTCCCTGTAACCTCCGTCCTTTTTCGTTCTCTTTTTTTTCTCTCCTCCTCGAACCGACTTGCGCTTCTTTTATACAGCGAGGGGCCGTAGCAGCTGAAGCACATTAGCCACGGGAACAATCAACGGATGTGTGCACTCGGTGAGAAACGCCCACACCGCAGATCGCCCCGTGGCTTGCTATGGCCCAACGCCCCCCTCACTAAGCCGTCGCGAGTGCGGTGATTACTTATTTAAAGAAAAAACGGCCTTTCGCTTAGCGAGCTGTGGACCCATAACACCACAAGAGTTGATTATTGAAGAGGCACACAGAAGTCTGCTTAGCCCCATGAGATGAGTGTGCAGCCGCACGCTACGACATGACAGCACCGCCCACGTTCGTGGGCTTTTATATTAGCACACACACACACACACACACACACACACACGTACAGTATTTCACATTCATATGCCACTGCTTCTTTATGCATCCTAATGATAATAAATAAAGTTACAGCAGAACCAGTGGCATAGCTGGCTTGCTGAAGGCCCCTGTGCTGTGCCCTCAGGTGGGCCCCTCCTGGCTGGCATAACCGTTAGATCCTTGAGGCTGACTGGGCAGTGGCGTCCGCGTCACTATCAGATCACACGCTGGTGACAAACAAACCAGCTCTTTAAATGGAATTTGTAATAAGTTTCTTAATCGCTTTATTAGAGACGCAGCCGCAGTAAGTTAGCAGAAATAACATAAATTATGGGAGTGGAATGTGGGAAGTGTGTGTAGTCGTACGTAAATACAGTCACGGGAAAAAGTTTGGGACCCCCTCTCAGCCTGTGTAATAATCGACTCTCCTTTCAACAGTAAAGATCACAGTGGTGTGTCTTTCATTTCCTAGGAGGACTGCGGTGTTTTCTGAACAAAGATTTTTAGTGACGCAGTATTTAGTTTTATGAAATTAAATCAAATGTGAAAAACTGGCTGTGCACAAATGTGGGTCCCCTTGTCATTGTGCTGATTTGAATGTCTGTCACTGCTCAGTGCTGATCACTTGGAATGATGAGCTCATTAAGCCTTGAACTTCATAGACAGGAGTGTCCAATCATGAGTGGTCAAAGGTATTTAAGGTGGTCAACTGCAAGTTGTGCTTCCTTCCCTTTGACTCTCCTCTGAAGAGTGACAGACAGCATGGGATCCTCAAAACAACTCTCAAAGACCTGGGGCCTCATGTATAACGCCGTGCGTAGAACTCGCACTATAACATGGCGTAAGCACAAAAGCCGAAATGTGTTTACGCACAGAAAAATCCAGATGCAGGAATCTGTGCGTACTCCAACTTCCACGTCCTTCCGTTACATAAATCCCGATCAGCGTGAAAACTAACGCTTGTGCACGCGCTTTATTTAACGCCCCAAATCCTCCCAGAATTACGCCTATTTGAATATGCAAATCAATATAAATCGCCCTTAAGCGCAGCCTTCTGTGAAAAGACAATGGGAAAAGCACGGGGGAAAATATAAGAATTTCAGCGAATACCAAGTGCAGGCAAAGGAAAAACATACTATTTGTTCAAATAAACTGTGATATAATCAACAAAATGAAGTTGATCGAGTGGCATAGCGTGTTGGAGAAACTTGAAAGCTCACATCCACAAAATCGCACAGTGCCGGAAATAAAAAAGAAGTCACATATCAAAGTCGCCGTTAAAAGCCGAGTTGTAGCACCCTGTCTGAGTGTCATATGAAAGCTTATTAGGGTACAGAGAAAAAAAAATAGGGACAAAAAGCACGAAATGTCAACTTCAATCTCGACATTTCCACTTTAATCACATAGTTTATTTTGTCATTAAAGTAGAACATTATAAACTTCATCTTAAAATCGTTTAATTAAGTCACCAGTCAAATTACTTCTAATATCACTCGTACAGTAAAATACTCGCTTGCCTGCCTTCTGTTGCGCAAAAGTCTCACCACTGTTTGACACGTCACGTTGTGTGGCTCGCGCGCGCGAGCTCGTTTTTTATTGAGAGTCCAGCCAAGCCACTAAGTCTCTCTTGCGACGTGTTGCTTCTGAGGTCATTTCTGATGGTTTTTAACTCGGAGGACAGTCGTTCACACACAGCAGCAGTCATTGGCGTAGTCGGCAGGAACATGTAAACCGTGCAAACATCACTGAAAGTAGACGACGGTGCATAGTGACCTATCAGTAACAGTTCAGCTACTTCAAAAACAATCGACTTGGTTGACAGGATGGATTGAAAGCATGCGTGAAATAACAACAATCGAGCGGAAAACATCGGGGCAATGTCGGGTTGGTAGCAGCATACGATTTGAGGTCAGAGTTGATGGTAACGAGACACTGAACGTTGAAGCCACTGCATCGAGACTGTGAAACTGCTGTTTTAGTGAAGCTATTACGACACTTTTTTAAAAAATCTATACACCCTGTAGCTGCGTTTTCCCAAAATGACCAAAGTTCAGCAGCTCTAACTTAAAAAATGGGATTCAACAAAAGCCTGACGCGCCAAAATGATTCCACAGACAAAATATCTTCATTTTTAAAAGTTGTAGTTGAAATTCAAAGTAAAACAGTTCACACAAAAGAGAAAATTGAAATAGCAAAAAAAAGAAAGTTCTGTTCAAACATTTCAAATCGTTACAAATCACTTTGTGAACCATTTCTAGACGGTCAGAAAACTGTATGCCTGTCCCATCTCGGAGCTGAAACTGGGCCTCAAGTCCCTGTGTACTGGGACCCTGCCATTCTAAATGACGACTGACACAACTATCACACCCCAAGAACGTTCTCTCGCTTACTAACTTATGGGGGGACTACACCATTGTCTATGAAATTCATATTCGATTCAAATTAACTCTTTGAGGGCTGAATATTTTTTCCAAAAAACTGTTTTCTGAAAAGCGCACAAAGCAATTGTTTCACACATAAATCGACATAAAACATCCATTGCTGTGGCCTCTGTCGGTCCCTGTTCGCTGTTTCTGGGACGGCTCGGCGGGCAGCATGAATGCACAGTAGGGTGGCTGGCCGGCTGTCTTCACGCGGCAGTTGCAAGCGCAGCGCGACACAATCTGGTTTGTACCTGTTGTCTTTGTAAGTGAACGTCACCGTAGGCGCATCAGCTACACGAACGCATCGAACACCACGATCAGCCGGGCGTGATCAGCTAATGCCAGTACCTCACTTTTGTTTTGGATCTCCAGATCACTTAAATCCCACAAGTCAGAGTCTGATTCAGCGGTAATAAGCAAAATGTCATCCACGATGACTCTGCGTATCTGCTTTAGTCTCTCGCCCGATGCCATTTTAGAGGTTGTTTGCTCTTCGCCGCCCATGCACGTGTAGGGAATCCAAGTCAAATCAAGGAAGCTAACGTTCCTTCTAGCAAAGAGAGCTGAACTAAAACATAACAGCAAGTTTTGTCGCATGTTACGGCTGATTAACATCCTCTGTTCCTAAATTTCGACCAAAGTCTGACATCCGCCCTGAAAGAGTTAAGCAAACATTAATATGAGTTTAAGTGAAAACTTGAACTTTCTAAGATTGGCTCTTAAGGCCCTTGTGCTTTGCACAATCCACACAATCCAGTGCTACGCCACAGAGCAGGACACATTCGTTAGCTAAGAGAATCGACGTTAAAGGCGGCTCGTCTTTTTACCTTCGAAGTATGAAGCGCCGTGTCGAGGCTCTCTTGGCCCTCATCAGTGAGGCTGCCTTACGGGGATATGCTAGTGCAGCAGGTAGCCATTAACTGAATTATCAATTAGGCGCTCCAGTTTTCAAATGTGGCTCCTGCTGATCCCAACTTAATTGTGAAGAGTTGATTAACCAAAAGGCCAATCGTTCTTTAATGGCTCAGGGTGGGATCACCAGGCGATGCTCACCTCCGGGTGGCAAATCTGTCCTTTGAGCCAAGTTGGTTGTTTATGAAAAGAAGGATTGGGAAGAAGATTGTTATGGGGATGTCTACTGGGGGGGGAAAGGGTATTGTTATGAGAAAAGATGCTGAGCGAGGTCGCCATCATGAGACACCCTGTACAGTTAAATGAGGGGAAACTGGTGTGAAGTGGGGGGCATTTTTGACATAAGAATTGTAATAAATTTGAGGCTCACTTCATGAACTCAGGCAGGCTTCATGTGCTCTGCAGTTGGTTTCTGTGCTGTGCAGTAATTCTGAGTGCCTGTCTGAAGACTCTGCCCGTTTTTTCTGAAGGTTTCTCCACAAAGCAGGGTCCAAAACTCAAATCAAAAGTAGTTTGGCTGGTGAGCCACAAGCAAGAACACTTGAGTAGAGGAGCTCCGTCCAGCAGGTTGCTCTTGTCAGAAATGACGCCTCCAGCTTTTATGGCGGCAGAAGCAGAAAGGGGCGGAGTCAGTCACCCTCACTGGGCGGTGTCACGACACTCTGGAGCCACAGTGCCCCCTCTCACGCCAGCGGGTTATTACATGCCTGGACAGAGCATGTAAGGACGTGCCCGTGTGACATGACACACACACACACACACACACACACACAAAGTGCGACCGCATACACAGTACAGTACATTGAGGGTCCACTGAGGTCATAAAAGAACTCAGAAGTCCCGATTAGAGGATGGGACGCAGTGAATGCAGCAGCTTCTCAGACACAACACGTGTATACAGAATGTCCTTCTATACAAAGTGACTGCGCTGCCAGTACCGTACTGTGCTTTCTATCGTTACTTCAATGTGAACTTCTCTACTGTAAATAAAAATATTTACTGTAACAAGAGTGTGTGCTCGGAGACAGCAGCACCGAATCTGGCGTATCGTGCGTCCCTGGACTGTTGTCTCTCTATATTTAGTCTAAACACACTACAGTATCCCATGTACAGTGGGTATAGAAAAGAATCCCCCCTTTGAAATATTCCCATTTTCTTTGCTTTACAGCCTTAAATGAACACACAAACTAATATTTCTTCCCAGCTTTACTCACTCAACGCCATCTCTAACATCAAGTGAAAGACATGACAGCTACAGTTCAGAAGAATTATAAAAAATCAAAAACAAGACCTCCTGAGATTAATAAAGGATCAGCCCCCCCCCCATGTCATTTTGTTGACCCCCTTTTGCTTTAATGCCAGCCTTGAGTCTGTTGATTCTTCTCTCTCAGCTTTGCACACCTCGATTGTGTAACATTTGCCCCCCACTCTTCTTTACACTTTAGCTGTTCAAGTTCGGTCACATTGGATGCTGAGTGTTGGTGGTCTGCTATCTTCAGATTTAGGTCTCAGCTCTGACTGGCCACACCAGGACATTCACTTTTTTCTCTTTCAGCCACTGGGTGGTCAATTTTGCTGTCGTCGTCGTGTTGAAAGGTGAACATTCTGCCCATCTTCAACTTTGTGGCAGGTTTTCCTCCAGAATTTGACGGTGTTTTGCCCCCTCCATTTTTCCTTCTACCCTAACGAGAGCCCCAGGCCCCCCACAACAGGATGCTGCCCCCTTCATGCTTTACTGTCGGTGTGGTGTGTTGTGGATGGTGAGCTGCATTTGGTGTTGAAGACAAATAGTTTGATTTTGGGCTCATCTGACCAGAAGACCTTTTATCCACTTGGCATCAGAATCTCCAAGGTGCATTCTGGGAAAGCTCAAACAAGCCTTAATGTGACCTTTCTTGAGAAGTGCGACCCTCCTGAACAAGTCACAATGGTGGAGCACTTGTGAAATTGTTGTCACCTGCACACCAGTAATGACCACTCAGTGCCATCAAATCCTGTAACTCCTTCAAAGTGGCCATTGGCCTCTCAGTAGCCTCTCTTCCCAGTGCCCTCCTTGCTCTTCCATCCAGTTTGGAGCTTCTTTATGATGGTCTTTACTGGGCTCCTTGGGTTGATGAAGACTTTGAGATTTTTTTTTGTTTCCATCTCCTGCCTTCTGTCTGTCCACAACTCTGTCCCTGAGATCTTCTGAAAGTGACCTGCCACCCACAGTCAGATGGGAATGAATGGACCAGGAAGAGCTTCACTAATCCCACTCATTACAACTGAGCACAGGTGGGAGGAAGCCAGTAACCGCAATGGGAATGGTGGGCACTGACACCTGAGTGAGTTTAGGAGGGCGGTCTTTTATTAATCTCAGGATTTAGATTTTTTTAAATTCTTCTGAACTGTAGCTGTCATATCTTTCACTTGAGATTGCGTTGAGTGAGTAAAGCTGGGAAGATAATATTAGTTTGTGTGTTTACATTTAAGGCTGTAAAGCAAAGAAAAATGGGAATATGTCAAAGGGGGGATTCTTTTCAGTACCCACTGTAGCTCTGCTAATTCCCGTTTATGATGTGGTGTTCATATAGCGCCCTGTTTCATTAAGTGGCACATGCCTGAATATAAAAAAGCACAGACACATGGAGTAAGTGACCAGGTAGTGTGGAGGACAGTAAGACTTTACAAACACTCAATATTTGATGTTATTTTGGAAAAAATCGGAATTGGGGACCTTTGTTGGGCTGAATGGCCGAATGATGCTCACTGAGTGGCGACTCTCATTTTTGGCCGTTCTGTCCCTTCCTCTATTCATTTTTTTCCCCCCAAATTTGTTTTGCAGGTTTTTCAGTTAAAGCCCGGCCTGCCACTAAGGAGTATTTTTCTTGCTCAGTTCCTGCTTGTCCTTCATCGTAAAGCACTAACACTAATAAAATACATCGAAGATGAAACGTAAGTGATCCCTCCTTAAGACTCTGAGATACGTTCACGTCGTCTCAATAGCCAACAGTACGCGGTTATCTTATTTTTTAATTTTTTCTGTACAGGCAGAAGGGGAAGAAGCCATTCAGGTCTCTTCGTAATCTCAAGACAGACCTGGATCTGACCACAGAGGGGGACCTGAACATCGCCATGGCACTGGCCGAAAAGCTCAAAGCGGGGCTGCACTGCTTTGTCTTTGGAAAGTCCTTCTACACGAGCGTTCAGGAACGAGATGTACTGCTGAGTTTTTAATGGGCACCTTCAGCTTCAGACGACGGGTGCACTCGATGTGTTTAACGTGTGGCTTTTATTGTGACAAATGGCCACACGGGTACTGCTTTCATTTTTTTGCACCTTCAGTTTTCTTCCTTAGGATTGTTAGCTGTATATAGCATGCTTGTTTGTAGGGGGAAGAGCCCAGAATGACACTGGTATGGCATGATGCCCACACAGTAACTCACAGCACTGATACAAAGTGAGTCTTAATGAAAAGAGAAATGTTTTAGCCAATATTACAAAACGTCATTGGCCTTGTGTAGGCCCCACTGGAGCTGATATTAGAAATGCACCAAACTATTAGGGTACGACAGGGAAATACAGAAAGACGTTCATTTCAAATACACTCGGCTGGTTGATGGCAAATACGCGTGCTTTGGATTCTCAAAACCTGCTCATAGCAGCCAGCAGTTTTCTGCTCTAACGTCAAATTCAACATTTCAGGGTTTGCCAAAAAAAAAAAAATAGCCCTGTGGTTGGAATAGAATCACCGTCATAAAAGGGTGAGTGAAGGAGCTCGGGGTCAAGGCGGACCCCCACACTTCGGCTCTAACACATCCAAAAACTCCGAAGGAGAATTCGGTAAAGGGTCTCTACAAGAGGAGGCCATGTGGGTTACAGAAACACAATTCTTACAGCCTTATTTCATGGTGGCCTGTATTTGATTTGATTTTTGTCTCGTGCGCCACATGTAAAGAGGCCTGTTGGTCGGCTAGATGTGTCTGGTGCGATTAGGAGAGGCGTTCTTCAGGTTCTTCTTGCCCACCACAGGATTTCAGTTTAAATTCACAACTCCGGGTGACGGACGCTGGGGTCTTTTGTCGTGTTGCATGTACTCGTAGTGGATTGTGAAACCTGGACGTGTAATTGTACGAGCTTGCTATGAAATCACTCGCACTGCCATGTATCGTGATAGCGTAATCGTCTGCTCGGCGTGTGCAGTTGAGGCCGTAAGTTTACATCCACCTTGGCGAAAACCTTTCAAGCCTGCTATTCGCCCAACTTCACAGCCATCGTATTGTTGAACCTTTTGAAACAAACGTCACTCATCCCTGGGGAGTCCATTGTGCCTTTTTATATTTTCTCAGAGATGTACAGTATGTACTTGTGGTACTTTGAACCTTTTGGAGATGACGCCTAGGGAGGAAACCTGACTTGTGAAGACCCACAATTCTCCTGACCCTCCTGACTCCGTTCTTTTGATTTCTTTATTGTCATTGAGTTCAGGACAGGTAGGCCCTTCTCTACGGCCACAGGTGTCCTAGTCAGCCATTCATTGTGCCAGTGAGCAACTCAGAAGCTGCTGAGAGTCATGACGTCAACTCCCAAAGTCGTCCATGTGCTGTCAATCTGCTGACCCATTGCAAATCTGGCTAGCTGCTTAAAAGCTCTCTGCCTCTTAATGGTTCTTTTGGAGAAAAAGACGGGAATCGTTTGGTTAACGCGACTTGTGTCAAGTTGGGGCATTTTGAGTTTTTTTAGCCCGGGTGGATGTAAATGTTTGGCCTCCATTGTAAACATCGTGAGCAGTCAAAGTGTTTGCTCTTAAATCTTATTTAAATTGCTACTGTTGATTTCTTTATTAAATGTAATGCCAGTATTGGATACCTCTGAATCAGAGTCCGCGGCTGTCCTGTAAGGTGGCACAACGTTCTGGTGAGCAGCACTCTGTGCCATTTGACATCTTCTGTTGCTTTGGAAATTTGCACAATTATTTTCTTTCTAATGAACAGAATTTGTGAATATTAATTTTTGATTGCCATAGCTTTCAATACAAAAAAAAGAACAGTGCCATTCAATGTACTGCTGACTCGATTGTGAATTTGTAAATGTTTCTCAAATCAGATTGTGAGTATGAACTCCATGTTTTATGTGTTTCATTTGTCCTAATGAACAAATACAGTAAATGTCCACTAACAGGCAAAAGTTTATTTTCAAATGTCTCCGAGTTTCTTCCCACAGAAAGTGCACATTTATGAGGATGGCAAAAAGCAAAATTAATTTCCATTCAGCTTATAACGCAATTCTACCGTTAAACATCCCTTGTGGGTGACCTGCTCTCGGCCCACAGCCACTCTCTTGGATTTGCATAAATACATCGGTATTGCAAGCGGACTCTAGTACTTGGCGTGATGAAAGAAGTCGCAAAATCAACCAGAAGGTTCAAGCAAAGTAAAGAAAACAACCAGATCTAAAACTCTCATGAAAAGCGGACAGACAGACAGACAGACAGAACGTGCTTGGGCCACAAAATCTTTAAAACCGTTTCTTAGCAAGCATCTATGGGCCAAGGGTAACCTACATTCCAAATTTCAAGTCCCAAGAATTCGTGGTTTGGGAGATTTTGTGATGTGTGAGTCAGTGGGATTTAGCTTATACACGTGTATATAGCGGCTGGGGGCAAAACCCAGGCGGGATGCCTGAAAGGACCGGGAGGTGGCATGTATGTCCTCTGGGCCACGAGGGGGCAACTGCCCTGGATCGGGAGAGGAGCAAGGAGGCTCATGCCCATTGGGGCCCATGGACGGGGAGAAAGGCCCGGAAAAGTGGTGATTGGTGCTGGGAGCACTGTGTGCTGTGCGAGACTACATTTCGGAGAGAATAAATGTGTGTGTTTTATAAAGATGTGGTGTCCGGGCCTGTCTCACTATATCTATCTATCTATATAGAGAGAAAGATATAGAGATATAGATATATATATATATAGAGATAGATATCTATATATATACTGTATATCTCTATATATATATACAGTATATATATATCTATATGTATATATACACTCACCTAAAGGATTATTAGGAACACCTGTTCAACTTCTCATTAATGCGATTATCTAATCAACCAATCACAAGGCAGTTGCTTCAATGCATTTAGGGGTGTGGTCCTGGTCAAGACAATCTCCTGAACTCCAAACTGAATGTCAGAATGGCAAAGAAAGGTGATTTAAGCAATTTGGAGCGTGGCATGGTTGTTGGTGCCAGACGGGCCGGTCTGAGTATTTCACAATCTGCTCAGTTACTGGGATTTTCACGCACAACCATTTCTAGGGTTTACAAAGAATGGTGTGAAAAGGGAAAAACATCCAGTATGCGGCAGTCCTGTGGGCGAAAATGCCTTGTTGATGCTAGAGGTCAGAGGAGAATGAATGGGCCGACTGATTCAAGCTGATAGAAGAGCAACTTTGACTGAAATAACCACTCGTTACGACCGAGGTATGCAGCAAAGCATTTGTGAAGCCACAACACGCACAACCTTGAGGCGGATGGGCTACAACAGCAGAAGACCCCACCGGGTACCACTCATCTCCACTACAAATAGGAAAAAGAGGCTACAATTTGCACGAGCTCACCAAAATTGGACAGTTGAAGACTGGAAAAATGTTGCCTGGTCTGATGAGTCTCAATTTCTGTTGAGACATTCAAATGGTAGTCAGAATTTGGTGTAAACAGAATGAGAACATGGATCCATCATGACTTGTTACCACTGTGCAGGCCGGTGGTGGTGGTGGTGTAAGGGTGTGGGGGATGTTTTCTTGGCACACTTTAGGCCCCTTAGTGCCAATTTGGGCATTGTTTAAATGCCACGGGCTACCTGAGCATTGTTTCTGACCATGTCCATCCCTTCATGACCATCATGTACACATCCTCTGATGGCTACTTCCAGCAGGATAATGCACCATGTCACAAAGCTGGAATCATTTCAAATTGGTTTCTTGAACATGACAATGAGTTCACTGTACTAAAATGGCCCCCACAGTCACAAGATCTCAACCCAATAGAGCATCTTTGGGATGTGGTGGAACGGGAGCTTCGTGCCCTGGATGTGCGTCCCACAAATCTCCATCAACTGCAAGATGCTATCCTATCAATATGGGCCAACATTTGTAAAGAATGCTTTCAGCACCTTGTTGAATCAATGCCACGTAGAATGAAGGCAGTTCTGAAGCCAAAAGGGGGTCAAACACCGTATTAGTATGGTGGTCCTAATAATCCTTTAGGTGAGTTTATATATATATATATATATATATATATATTAGATTGCAGTCAGGGTCAGAAAGTGAAGATAAAGCCCTACTTCAGTCCCACCCAAACAGAGTCAGACACACCAATGAAGAACATAGTAGTTTTTTTTTTTTTTAAAAAAAAGGTATATTGAAAAGAAACAATTGTGCAAAATAAAGGGCAGTGTCCACATGTTTAAACAATTGAACCTCGTCATACGTAACACAACGTGAGCAGAGTGTCCAGTATAACACAGAGTCCATGTTCTTGCAGTCCACAATGCAGCCATAAGATGAAGAAGTCAATACAGAAGGTCCTGTGAAAAGCAAGTTGTGTAATCGACAGTCCAGAAAGAAACGTGAACAGTGTTAGCCTACTAGGAAATCCGGGTTGGAAAACAAGTGTGACCAATGGTGGAGACCTGGAGGGTAAACCACCATTAAAGCTGGACGCAGATATAAGGATTCACTCCGTTAGGCTCCAACGATGAAACTCCAGCTCCTTATCAAGCAGGGTACGTAAAAAAAAAAATAAAATAAAATACAAAATGCACCTCTTTTAACCCCGGTGCCAATCTCTGCCAATCCAGCTCTTGTGGGGACTCACACAGCACTCTGCAAAGATGTCCTAAGGGGCCAGAAAACCCACTCATAACAGCAGGAGATGTGCGGGACATCCAAACTTCTATTTAACAAGACAAGCGTATACGAGACAAAACTCAAACTGTTAGGAGGCTGTTAGAAGTTGACGCCACCATCAACTACTCAACTTTTTTTCCTTCTGGAGAGGCCCTGAGCCATTGGGTCATCTGGACCTGTAAAGAGCTAACTTACTAACTTGAAGTGGCTGCTGTGACTTCTGCAGTACAGGTTGGGCTTTCGGGTTCACACAATTTAGGTTTCTCTGCATATCAGAACAATATTTGAATTGAAGGAACTCAATGTGTACATTTAACGATCCTCTTAACATACAAACAATGCAATGAAACAAGCGTGGAAGCAGCGGCAGCATTGCATTCTATCTGTCACTTGAATGGACAGACTTCACCTTTTGAAGATGGCCGCCGTCTGTCAGCTTCTTCTTGTAGGTCTGAACCTTGCGCGGCATCAGCACTTTGAACCAAAGGCCAGCAGGCACAGGTCCTCCAGTAAATTTTGCTTTAATCTCTTCAACAACAAAAAGTCTTGCAGAGCAAAAGCAAGATGAGAAATTAATTTACATTAAGCTACAAAATATTTTGGCTACTGAATAAACAGTAAAACCAACAAACTCTAACACTATCTGTGTGTGTGTGTGTGTGTGTGTGTGTGTGTGTGTATCAGTGGCCTACTGTATATTTATAGCCCAACATAGATAACAAAAGAGCAGAAGTCACAAAACCCAACTACATACACGTATTTGATCGTATAAAAGTCAAAACTCTACCTTAAGCGATGTGTTTGTCAAGAAAACAAGGTCAGCACACCACTGGACTCATTATATGTGGAAAGTGACTTCAACGTGGTGTTTGACGAGGCCTGTGTAGCGTAGAAATAACTCAACTAAAACTTGTCTACCTTTATTCTCTTCATACGTGTAAAGCAATGCAAATGAAAAGGAAAGCACTTCCGGTGAGTGAGACTCCTTTCTTTGAATTGGTTCCTTTGTTGAAGGTCCTTCATTTTCAGACTCTCTCAAGAAGACGGACAACCTCCTCGAACACCTACAAGAGAGGAGGACACGCAGCTCCTGAGCATTTGTTAACAGTAGGAAGAGCAAGAAAAGGAGTTAAATGGAGGAAAACACAAAATGTTTGTTCATTTCAGCTCTCATACAATTATAGGATGCAGAATTCAATTCAACTTTTTGATCTTTACTTGATATAACCTTAGTTTAAATAAAATCTTTTATTTTTATGTTGGATGGTGCTTCATCATGCTATTAAATTAGCTACGACATGCACCTAACAGAACAAGTCCACTATATGGCCAGACGTACTGTAGGTAGACACCACCCCCTTCGTTTTTATTAAGCACACAATCTCCACTGACAAACATACTGAAGAGCTCCATGGTTCAAAGTGACACTGTCACTGGATGCCAGCTCTGCTAGATCTGCCACAGTCAACTGTAGCTTCAACGACTGAGAAGTGGAAGTGTTGAGGAGCAACAACAACTTGGCCACACAAACTCAGAGTGAGAAGTGCAAAGCGTCCTCTGGTGCACTGCACTACCGAGATCACCAGAGCTCTCTGTCTGAAGCTTCACGAAAAGGACTTCCACGGCCGAGCCTTAGATCACCAGGCACAATGCCAAGTGTCACCAAGAGTGGTGAAGTGCACGTCGCTATTGCAGTTGTGGAAACATGGAGTGATGAATCACACTTCACTATCTGACAGTCTGATGGACCAATCTGGGCTTGGCAGATGCTCGATGAATTCTGCTTTCCAGGCTGTATCGGTCCTTCTGTAATGATGATGAAAGGGTTTGGGCGAGTCCAGGGGTGTCCAGCTCAGATTCTGGAGGGCTTTAGGTTTTCATCCCTGGCTGCTTTCTGAGTCAGGAAACAGAGAATGCTGCTCATTTAAAATCATGCTGATGCCTTAATTATGACAATCGTTTTTATTCTTCCTTAACCTGCAGCCAAACAATAAAGAGATACAAAGCGAGCCAACAGACGACCAGCTAACTCTGTAGTGTCAAACAGTCCTGGAGGTTCACCATTTTCACTCCAAGCAATTTCTTATTTAGTGGTTTATTAATTCTACAACTTATTAGTATTCTGCCACACCAGTCATTCCCAAAATCGAGTAAGTCGTTTCTTAGATCACCGTTCAAATGTTTAAGGCACAACAGCATATCCGCATTTCTCAGACTTTTAATTTTTTTTCCCAGATATTTTATTGAAGTAGATACTGCCTCAGATCTAAGTTAGCCTGGTCATCCTTTGACGCACTCTGTATCTCATTATTGGTTGGCTGCTCACAACAGAAGTACAAACAAGTATAATGGAAATTGATTACAATCAAGGCAATGTACGATGTGCCATTAGCATTAGAAAGTGGTTACTAACAGAGAAAGTGGCTGGAATTAAAACCTGCAGCGCTCTGGGATCCGAGTTGGACACCCCTGGGCCAGGCTCTTGGCTCCAATGAAGTGTACCGTTAACGCTACAGCAGACAAAGACATTGTAGACAATTGTGCACTTCCTGTTTGGAGGAGGCCCTTTTCTAACCCAGCATGACTCTGTCCGTGTGCACAAAGCCAAGTCCATCAAGAGCCCTGACCACAACCTTACTGAACACCTTTGGAATGAATTGGGACGCCAACTGCGAGCAAGGTCTTCTCGTCCGGTATGAGTTACCTGACCTCACAAATGCCCTTTTGGGTAAATGGCCACAGTTTCTGACAGACACACTCCAAAATCTTGTGGAAAGCTTTTAAAGAACAGTGGACACTGTAAAAGTCGTAAAAGGAAGAGCCAACTTATATTAATGCCTATGGCTTTGGAACATTTGGTGTAGGCATTGTAAGGTTTCTAAATTGTTTTGGGACTCCCCCCAACGGGACCACATGCCAAAGAGCATCCCAAAGGGTGATCACCACGTCTGTAGAAAACAGCTTCTCCTTTGCTGGGGCAACCACTGGCTCCCGACGCTGCAGTGGATCGCCGCAAAAGCAAATCCAAGCTGACCGCGGTCACGCAATAAGTGCCTGTCGTCAATGGGTGATGCAAGGAACATTAGAAATGCAGGGAACAGGATTACTTGGCCACAACCCTGCCTGATTGCTGTGTCTGTCTATAAGAGGGTGGTTGATCCCGTATACAATAAATAACCGTGCTGTTCCTGTTTCAAGTTGTATAAAGTTGGTTTTGCTAAAGTACTGAGACTCAGCCTCGTGTTTTGGGATGCAAGACAGGGACTTACATGTCACATGGTACCAGAAGTGGGGTCCTTGCACCAATGGATCCGCAAGAAGTATGGCAACCCCGGAACAAGATGAGTGGGCATCTAATTGTGCCATTATGGGACTGCAGCAGGACAAGGAATAAACAATCAAACCTCCCAGTAACACTAGTGCCAGTCAGACAGAGATACTGGCTCTAAGCATTCACTTAAAATGATATTTATGTGCATCCAAAGCAGTATCGGCAAATGTAAAGTAATACACTGAATCATAAAACCTTGGTGGGTTACGTCTTCATGTCCCATTAGCAACAACGGGAAGCTGGTGACACTCCAGGTGCTCCATTATAACAATTTTAAAAATTACAATTACAGATCTCTCTCTTTCTGAAGAGGGAGCTCTTTGCAAAACAACTGTCCATTTTTTCACAAAACAGTAACAGAGAGAGAGAGAGTTTCTTTTTTGACAGTGTCACACTCGCCCACATCCATTTTTGTCCCAGATAATCAAATACGTGAAACATCAGGCTTACTTGTTTTCATCTCCGTTAGCCAGGTGCCATGACATTCTAGCTGTCTCAAAACACATTGACAGTATGTACAGAAAAGGTTACAGCATCATTATCACCCACACTCAAGGCTGTTTCCCCTGGGAATCAAAAGCTGTACAAACTAACTATACAAGGCACTCTGAATCCTGCTTCATATGCCAGCTTTCTCAGAATACGCTGCACTCCTGTTCAGGTTAATCAAATGAAGACTAAGGCCTATCACCTGACATCCATCAGGCAGAAAGACTCAAGTACTGCATCCTCTAAACAGATGGTGAACCTCACTTTCTTTTCATCTCTCAAGTTAAAACTACAAAGCCTGGCTGCCAGATCGGTATGCGCGGAGTGAAGTTCTTTCTTTAAACACAGACCTGAGCAGCCTTGGCAAAGCAGGTGCAGTGGTGGCTCCTCATTTATAAGGTTATTCCTTCTTTTTTGTATTTCCTTCTTTAAAAGCTTTTGTTCAGATCCAAAAAGAATATGTGATGCTGGTTTCCAAGACCGGCAGTAAGAGACATCCATGCTTTGTTGCCAGGAAAGCAGCATATTGATGGGAACAGAGAGAGCAGAGGCACAGCACACAAAGAGCTTCTGCTTTAAAAAGGATCAAAAGGCAGAGCTGCATTTTTATCACACATAGAAAGCAGTCTGCGTGAAGCTTTTGGACTGCAATTGAGAATTCTCACTGGAGCTCCAGGTTACTCTGCTGCTCTTAATTCATCAAATAAGTATGATTCACCTTCTCCTTATAGGGTTTATTTGAACATTGAAGTTATACATATCCTTGCTTTTGCTAAGTATGCGGTCATAATATCAAGAACATTTCATCCTAATAAGAGTGTTGTGCAGCATCTTATGGATCCAGCTCACACACCCCACTTTGTCTGTGAGGATTTAAAACAATCTGCTCATATTTGCGTCAGTTTGCTTCGCATCCCAAGGGGGTTGGTTAACTGGAACATCCAGAGTGTGTGTGTGAGTGGGCCCTGTGATGAACTGACCCCTGTATATCTTCCCTGAAGAAAGTTTAAAGAGAGCAAACAACAAAAAGACCCTGGCGTGACCACTCTGAGATAACAGTGCCAGGTGGGTGGTTTACCAGCACAACTGAGCTTTTGACAACTTTATGCAGAATCGAAGGGACTCAGAAAGGTTATTTTACAAAAATTTGCATTCTTCAGGTTACTATTAGTTGACAACATTACCATTATGAAATATTCCTTTTCATAAAAAAATGTTGAATGACTCGAATATATATTTCTTAACTAGCATCCTTTCTCAATTGTACAGTACATGTAAATGTGCTGAAAACAACATCACTTTCTCTAACTGCTTCAAAAGGGAACTGCACTAAAACAATCAGATTTTGTTCATTTAAAGTGTTCCACAAGATGGCAGGTTTCAATGCAAAGTGATGTTTTTGTCAAGAAAATGCAACATCTGTAAGGAAATTATGATCTTCCTTTTTTTACGCTGTTCACTCAAGCAATTCTTTTAGCTTTTTTCATCAGTTGTATGTTCAAGTTTCTATTTCATTTGTTGCTATACTCAAAGGCAGACAAAGTTTTGACACCGGGTCATGTTTTATATTAACTTATTACAAACAGCGATGACGTTTAAAGACTGCACAGTTAGGCAGCCCATGCACTGATTGGAGAGTTTTTAATTTTGGTGTTGTACGCACACACACACACACACACACACACACACACACACATATATATATATATTTATTATATATAAATATATATATATATATATATATTTAAGGGCATAATAAATGCCCTTTCTCTTTGCATTACTTTTTACCTTCTCGTATATGAAGTATAGGTAAAGTACTGGTATCCTCCAAAAATTCCATTTCAAGATTTTGAAGATTCTCAACATTTTATACCTCTCCGAGTCCAAAAATATAATTTTTGGAATTATGTCTGTGTGTGTGTGTGTATGTGTTTATGTAAACACAATAACTTGAGTATGCTTTCACTGAGGTCAACCAAACTTTGCATGCAGGTATTAAGTTCAAAATGTAGATTTCTATAAACGTTTGGGCTATTTCCCTAACTGGAAGTGGTGCTTTACCTGAACACGTATTCAATTTTTGTTTTTTATTCATGCAGCTGCAGAGTGCGATTTATTCATCTTTTATAATAACTGTTCAAAATATTATTAATTTGATTTGTTGTTGATGGTTCTTTAATGTACATAATATAAAAATATAATCATTGTCTTGCAGTTTACTCCTCAAATATCAATCCCCATATCTCAGTATACAAGAAAGTCTAGGGTAGACCACTCCCGGTTTTTAGTAGGTATTATAGTTTTATAGGACAGTACTTAGACTTGGTATACTTGTATTCTAATAGAAATTCAGAACGTTAAGGCCCTGTTACATTACATGACTTTTTCATCAATTTTCAGTTGTGGACTTCATTTACATAATCTTAGCGAGTATGAGGCAGTCCCACGACTGCCAGTCGTATAGTCTAAAATACCCAGAGAGACTCAGTCCAACCAGCCAGCGACTCACCCTGACAAAATCTAACAAGTAGGGAGGGACTCTGTGTGTGTAAGAGTTGTGAACCAATGAGAACTCAGATGGAAGTAAAATGCATACAATGCAGTAAGAGGACTAAGGAAAGCAGGTGTTTTGGACCGAGCAAACAGAAGAGGCGTTCATCTGTCAGACACCTTATAACTTTGAGCTGATTGTGGACCCTCCAGAGGTTTCTTTTCCCCATTGATACTGCTTATTTTTCCTCTTCTCCATTGTCAACTGGCCAGAGTTCAACAGTTAATTAATGGACACGAATACTGCTGGGCTCCATTTACGTTAGCCAGTTCCAAACTACTCTGTTTTCCTATATGTTTATGTATATCTGTGTCTTGATGTGTACTTAGGCAATTAGTAAAGTTTGTATTTTCATTTTACCTGTGAACTTGTCACAGTACTCACTGAACAGCACTATACAAAAATAAACTGAACTGAACTGAATATACTGTACATAACACAATGAAATGGACAAGGCCAAAACTGCTGCTGAACTCACAGTACCTGAAAAACATTCATTTGTGCAGCACCAGCTTTCTCAGGAAGCACGATAGTAACTGTCAGAAAACAGGGCAAGCTTGTGATACTTTCTAATCGTGAAACTGTGATGAAAAGTATGCATGGAGTCATGTGATTTCTAGACATGTCACCTAAAATATTCAGGCGAGAAAAATCAGTAACTGCCATTAAATTTGACATTACCTCCGATTAGAAGTCTTGTAATTTGCCACCAGCTTTACCTGCACAGGTGCCAACAATACTTTGAAAGAGAATAAATGAGAAGCATGTAGGCCAAAATGGAAACTTGTTACATCACTATGAGTAAGTCTTATCACGGAAACAACTGCTACTTACCATTTTGAAGTGAAGAGTATGAGGGCTTAGCTTAAAAGGCCTGAATGTAGCAAATGAAAAGAGATGGCAGAAAAGACAATAGCAGCACAGGACAATGCATTTACCTTTGTCCTAGCAGCTATCCCTCATCAGGGCGGGGTCCACTATTCGGCATGATAACACATTTCTAACATCTCAAATTAAACAGACATCTTATTTTAAAATATATTACAGCAAAGTCAGATTGTTGAATTCTATGTTCAGTCCTGTCTGACAACCCTTCCTTAACTTAATTACTGCATGTTTGATTATGAATTTGCCAAAAGGTTTACAGAAGTTACATAAATGATGTCAATGCATTGTTGAAAATGAAGCTGAAAATAATTATGGAAGACTGATTTATAGGAGAGAAAAAAAAAGCCTTTGCTCTGTAACATTGTATATTGCTGGTTAATTTGTTATCAGAGTAATTTTAATTGCTTTATTGAATGTAAACCATGGTTGTATATGCATTAGTTACTTCTTTTCATACATGTCCCACTACACTTGCTGAACAAACAGGCCCCAGCCTAATGTGTCTCAGTTATGGTTACCTCTTTTGTAAGTCGCTTTAGATAAATGCATCTGCCATCCAAACAAATGTATACGGAAAAGACAACAAAATGCTGAAATCCATCCTTTATCCAACCCGCTATATGCTAACTACAGGGTCACAGGGGTCTACTGGAGCCAATCCCAGCCAACACATGGCGCAAGGCAGGAAACAAACCCTGGGCAGGGCGCCAGCCCACCGCAGGGCACACACACACACCAAGCACACACTTGGGGACAATTTAGGATCGCTAACGATTCTAACCTGCATGTCTTTGGACTGTGGGAGGAAACCCACGCAGACACGGGAAGAACATGCAAACTCCATGTAGGGAGGACCCAGGAAGTGAACCCAGGTCTCCTAACTGCGAGGCAGCAGTGCCACCGTGCCGCCCTCTCGAAACGCTGAAATACAAATTGAAATTTAGAAAAGGTATACAGTGAAGTTTCCTTGTGTTTTCAGGTGGCTTTACTTGTGAAACAAAGCAACGTAATAGAAGTGAAACACTGAAGCTAACATTTCATTTCTTTTACTAACCCGCACAGTGCGCACGCGACAGTCCTGCTAGCAACACCACATCATGCATGGAACCCAAACAGCCATCTCTGGTATGTTCTTCAATATATCCAAATGTGATGTGGTAGGGTTAGTAATGGCAAAGGGAAAATTAAATTATGAAGAAACTTTCAGAATATGGCTATCTTTAATTTATCCTGTTGATACTTACATGTTTGCTTATAAAAAGAAAAGAGAGCGCTATAAACAACTTCTTCTCCTCCACATTGTACCGCCAACAGTTAATGACATGACCTAAAATGGGAGAAAAGAAAAATCAGCAAATAGTGTTACAGACTTATTAAATTAAAATAAACAAAAATCATTCTGAGTTTCCTCTTTATGCCTTGCTTTTATGTAACCTCAACCATCTGGCAGGCCTCCTTTGGCATATTTTAATTGAAATATTCAGACACCATGTAATTTACAAAGGCATATTGGAAGCTCACATTGGAGAAATGTCCTTTTGTGCTCCAAAACATTTTTTACTCCATAGCCAAAGTACCTCAATGTCTTTGACAAACACTTTTGTATCTGATGTAGTCACTTTAGTTCTTTAGGATGGACTCTTGGTGAATTTTTAGATTTATTAAATCTATGTGCCCATTTTTTAAACCTGCTTATCCAGTAGAGAATTGTAAGGAAGCTGGAGCCTATCCTAGCAAGAACTGGGTGTGAGGCAGGAACAATCCCTGGGCAGCCCGTCTCAGGGTGAAGGTGACACACACACACACACACACACACCAGGGGCCACTTCAGCATCAAAGGTTCAACTAACCTGCACGTGTCTGGACTGTGGGAGGGCACCCGCTTCATTAAATGGGTTTTCCTATTAAGCACACTCTTAAATAGGACAGTTTAAACTAAGCCATATAACTTGGGATCTTTGAGCACAATAATCACACAAAGTCTGGCCATATTTATGCATTTGACCGATGCCTTTATCCAGGGTGACTCGGAAGGCCAAGGTACGTTGGCATACAGAATTTTACATTAGCAGCTGTAATCAGAATACAACTTTAACATGTCACTGTGCTCTGTACAAAAAATAGTTTATAAATCCACTCACATGTACAGCTAATACAAGGTCAGATTTAGTACACAGGGGCTCAACTGTTAGGCAAGCATTAGAAGACAATAAAGGGACAACTACAAACATGGGCATTGTACTATTACTGTGTGACAGAATCAGCATGATATTGGATCATCTCTTTGCTTTGTTTGGAATGGCATGATTTACCTAAGTATGGGCCTGCACATGGAGAAAGAGTATAAAGCCGTGGAACATTGCCCGGCACACCTTTGAAGCCGACGGAACCGTCATCCGATCCTGAAAATCCTTCCAGCGCAGCGACGAAAATGGCAGACTCTACACAAAGGTCTTGTCATGGCTTCCCATCTGTTATGCCGTGTAAACCGTCATTAATGAAAGCTAAGTTATTTTCTCTTATGTGATTTCTTACCGCCATATCACTAAGAGAGGGGTACTGCCTTTTTATATTACAGTATATCTATATAGGTTCAGGTTACTTAAGATACTGCAATTGTAAAAGAACTTATTCCAACCAGGGAGCTAGCGCCTCCTAGAGGAAAACAGCAGCCCCGGCTGATAACACGACACGTACAGGGCCACACAGCTAACCAAATGTGGAAACTGAACTGGCAGCCTTGGGGTTTAGAGCCCAGTGCCTTATTAACTACATGGTGCTGCTGGCTGGCCTGCCTGCCTATGTGGTGACCACAGCCACAGCAGGGGACCCTGCCTTATGATGCCACTTTAGACAGAACAGGTATGAGCAACGGATACAGCATTGCACTTAAAAACAACTTCTAATTGTGTAAGGAAAAACACCTTGAAATAAAGGCTGTGAATTGATTAGGTCTACGATGGCCTTGGGAAATGACTTCCACAAAGCTCGCGATTTTGCCTTTTATTTTGCTTCTGTAAATTAAAACTGGACTCGTGTCATACATTCTCCGCATACACAGCAAATGCCAGCCAATCTTGCGCATCCCCTATGATTGTACAGCTTTACAACAGGAATAAAACATGCCAACAATGAATAAAGGGAGGAAAATGAGCTGGAAAAGGAGAAAAGCACTCATAAGGAAGATATGGTGCCAAACAAATTTACATTAGCACAATATGTCAATTTTTGGCTTCAGGACAGATTATGCTGGCCAAAGGCAGACATTGTCAGAGCTGATCTTTTTCCAACATATAAAAAACGGCATCTCAGTTTATTTCATGACAAATGCTTGTTGAGCTGATCATCTGCCAAAATGGGATTGATAATGGAATCTGAAATCTGCAGGTTTACGAGTGCAGCTCCCCAAGATAAAAGCTCTTGCATGTGCAAAGAATCAAATTACTGTGATGCCTGCAGGACAAGATACTTATTTTAAAAGGTTAATATTGACATTGTGTCTTTAACCGTGCTATGTAATTTGAAAGAGAAACACTCCACGTTTAGATTTCAGGCGAGTTTTACCCAGCCTAAGGCAGTTACAAGAGTTAAATTACCACGAAATGGGACACACGTTCACAGCACAGCATAAGAAGAGATCCACAATCTAATGGTTTTGTTTTCAAGTGTAAAACCACACTCTGCCGTTTTATCTTCTCACAAAGTTTTAACAAAAGAAAACTACTGTACATAATCTGGCCTTGTGAGGCCCTGCCTTGCACACAATGGCGTTAGAACAGGCTTGGTCTCCCTGCAGCCATCAATTAGATGAAGTGGGTCTCAGGATGTTAACTCAATCATCGAGTGACGCAGACATTTTACACAGCCCAGTTCTTCAATTATGTAACAGATAACGTCGGCACAGAGCGCACCACGGTGGAGACACTCAGATTCTTGTTTGAATGTATTTGTTATCACCTGTTTAGTAAAGGAACAATGCCTTGACCCTAATGACCCTGAATTAGGGTGCAGTTTTATTTTTCCCCAGAAAATTCACTTTTTTGTGAAAGGTCAGATTAGGTCAGCCTGCACTGGTACAGCACATTACCACAACCACCACACGACAAAACAGCTCCAGGCAGACACACAGCCCAATCCCACCCCACCGGAAATGACCCTCTATCTGCCCCAGCCAGGTGTTACGTGGGCGTCCCCTTCGCCTGGTCCAGCCACCCGGGTCCTCAACAAGGGTCCTGTGAGGCGGATCGGGGAAACACGCCACATGGCCGTAGTGCCGTAACTGACACTCCCTCACAATGCAGGTCATGTGCCTCATTTGGGACTCCGTAACCAACACAAAGTCAAACCAGCGGTGCCCAAGGATTCTCTGAAGAGACACACATGAAGGAGTCCAGTCTTCATCTCAGGTCACTGGATAGTGTCCATGTCTCATAAACAGGAAGCACCAGGACTCCAAAGATTTGAACCTTCACCCTTTTGCTGAGATATCGGGAGTGCCACACACCCCCTTTCCAGTGACCTCATGACCCCCCCATGCTCTCCCTATCCGTCTACTGACTTCATAGAAAGTGTCACCAGAGATATGAATGTCACTGCTGAGGTAAGTAAACCTCTCGACGAGGTCGACACTCTCCCCGCAGACAGACACACTGCTGGTCACTGTATAGCGTCATCTCTCTGGAAAATCCTTGGGTACTGTTGGTTTGACTTTGTGTTGCTCATGGAGTCCCGAATGAGGCACATGACCTGCATTGTGAGGGAGTGTCAGTTACGGCACTACGGCCATGTGGCGCATTTACCCGAGGGTGATCAGCTCGTAAGATCCTCATTGTTGGGGACTTGAGTGGCTGGACCAGGCCAAGGGGTCACCCATGTAACACCTGGCTGTGGCAGATAGAGGGTCATTTTAGGAGGATGGGACTGGACAGCGTGTCTGCCTGGGGGGTTGCCAACTGAGATCCCGAGTTGTTTCGTCATGTAGTGGGTACAGCAAAGCACTACCCCAGTGCATGCTCCCCAACTTGACTTGTAAAGCATAAAATAAAGGCTATTTAAAAATTGAGTGGTAACCACAATGGATAGAAGCTGATGCAATACAACACATTCACAATGGCTTATGGGTAGTTCAAATACACACAGCACAGAGTTCTGTGCTCAATTAAGATCAGTGGTTCCCAAACTTAGTCATGGGGACCCCCTGTAGCTGCAGGTTTTTGTTCCAACCAACTTCCGTTTTTCATTGGACTCTTAGCCTAATTAAGTGAGTTGTCATTATCTCCCAGTTTCTGTGTTTAGGAGTCCAATTACAAACTAAGTTTGGTAGATTTTTATTAAATGGTAATAAGCAGTTATATGGGGAATATGTAGGTTTTTTAAAAGTTGTTTACAGTATCCATCCATCCATTACCCAACCCGCTATATCCTAACTTACAGGGTCACGGGGTTCTGCTGGATTTTCAACCTAATTTTCATTTTGCTTCTCCAGGTGTTCTGGTTATTTAATTGATTATTTTACTAATTAATGGGTCTGACACTGAAGTCGTTGCTGCTTTCATCGTCTCGGGTGTCTGCTATGCTGGTTGTTAATCGTCACTATTAGGGATAAATGAAGAGAGCAAACTACACAGGAAAATAACAGGGAAACAACAAAAGAGAGTTAAGCATTTATATCTTTAGAAAACAATAGAAATAATTCTAAATGTCTATAAATATAAAACCATATTGTGGTGTTTTTCTGAATGCAGAATAAGAGAAGAGTAAAAAAAAAAAAAGACCAGCTAATTCAATGAGATCCGTTGTTATCGATTATTATCACCCATTGTGAATCTGGTTGGAACAAAAACCTGCAGCCACAGGGAGTCCCCAGGACCAAGTTTGGGAAACACTGATCTAGACGAAGCTAGGGTTGAATGAACACGGACGCTCTGGTGATGAACTGCATCACTGTTAAACAATACGCCATAGTGAGAGTTCTTCTGGCAAAGGGAGTGAAACCTGCTGGAACTGCCCAAAGGATGTTGACTCGCGTAGATCAGTAAGCCATCTGGGTACCCATTTTGCAAAAACTTTCCGGTAAAGTCATCATACACTAGGGGCAGGGGCGCCCAGCCCCAGTCCTGGAGGGCCGCAGTGGCTGCAGGTTGTCATTCTAACCCTTTTTCTTAATTAGTGACCTGTTTTTGATGCTAATTAACTTCTTTTGAATTCATTTTATTTGACTTGCTCTTGAAGATTCAGACCCCATTCATTGCTTCTTTTTCCTTAATCAGCAGCCAAACAATAATGAGATACAAAATGAGCCAAAGCAGGACCAGCAAACTGTGACCATCATACAGTATCTGAAAATAAAGAAAGGTGAAGGTCTTTGGAATGCTGATCTGCTCTTAAAAAAGAGAAAATCTTTGACCAGGTCGACATTCATCGCTTCCACTTGTTGTTTTCCTCACTTTAAGCTTTTCCACACAATCATATACTTTTCATCGAGTCCTGCCGTTTTCACTTCCATACTGAACCAACATCCTTCTGTGAATTTCAGCAGGTTTCACTCTCTGTCCAAACAAATTTCACTATGGCGCGCAGCTCAACATTGATGCAATCCAGCAGCACAGCGTCCATGTTCATTTGACCTTGGCTTCAACTAGAATAACAGCAGTGTGTTGCACGGTGTGTTTTCAACCTGCTCTTAAGCCATTGCGAACGCATTATATTGCGTCAGTTACGGTTAATGCATCATTTTCAAATTGCCTTTATGATTTACCCACGTATTCATGCTCACATATAGTTGGTATTAATTATTTGTTACATTTCACAATACATTTGTGTATTCATTGACTTAATTTGGTATGAAATATTCCTCTATAGTTACAGCCACATACCCCTTGATGTCAACACCCATCTTGAGGGAGTTAATCATGCTGACAATGTAATGTTACTTTAGCACCTTTCAGTAGTGAACGTCTGCTTAAGTGAATATGTAAAACACAATTGTTTTCCTTGCTTTCCTTTACAGTGGAAGCACTCTGTCTGGGTTACACAGTGTGTCATAGACAGGGAACAAGCTGCCAGCTTTGGATTTTAAAGTCCAAGACCACTCCACCCGCCTCAACTAAATGTAAACCAATTTGGTGATTCATAATCAAGTGAAAGGTAAACTAAGGAGCGCAGAGTTTCAATGGGGCAGACATTTCAACAGCTCCTCTCTATATTCAGAAGGGCTCTACTAATTGCTTTTCTAACTGCTACATCTTCAAAACACACTTTGAATGTAAATTGCTAAGCAGATAGACAACAACTCACAGGAATGCTGGTTCATTTTCCCCTTTACCAATTCAAACCAGTGACTAAACCTGCAAGGGCAGGTACTGTGCTGCTTTTTATCTACAAGTCACTTAGAATATGAGCATCAACCAACAACTAAGAGTAACATCAGGTAATCAGGGCAGCACAGTGGCGCAGTGGTTAGTGCTGCTTCCTCACTCATTCAGTGTATTAGGCTCAAATATCACGCCTAAGTAGTTGTCTGTGATCAGTCTGTATATTCTCCTCTTGCCTGTCTGACTTTCGCTCAGAATATAAGTTTAATGTCACTGTGCTCTGTACAAAAAGGATTTTATAAATCCACTCACATGTACGGGCCAGATTTAGCACACAGGGGCTCTCAGCATTTAGAACTGCTAGGCCAAGCATAGGACAAGATAGACAGAGACAAATGGGCAACATGCACTAGTTCTGTGTGTCAGCATGCCCCCCTTTGCCTTGTTTGGAATGGCATGATTTACCTAAGTGAGGGCCTGCACATGGAGAAAGCAGTATGAAAGACTTAGACAGCAGCCGAACACCTCGAAGCCGACAGACAGAAGGGGGATATCGTCATTCTGTCCTGAAAATCCTTCCAGTGCAGCAACGGAAAATGGCAGACCGTATACATCAAGATCTCACCTTGGTAATTATCTTGCCATTTGGCTTCTTCCGTCTGTAATGCAGCGTAAATCGTCATTAAAGATAGCTAAGTTATTTTCTCTTATGTGATTTCTTATCGTCTTTTAATATTAGATCTATATAGTTCGGGTTACTTAAGACGCCGCAATTGTAAAAGAACTTATTGCAACCAGGGAGCTAGTGTTCTCTAGAGGAAATGCCCTCCAATGTCTAAACCTGTGAGCTGCTGCCGACTTCCGAGGTTTAGGAGCGGAGCTGAACAGCCAATCGGCTTGTAATGTGGTCAACACAGCAAAAATTCTGAGAATGGCAGCACTATATGAACAAACAAACTTCACAACATGCCTTATCGATAGTCATCATTACTCCTCCCATAACCCTAATCTTAACTACAGTGTAAGGAAGTTTTATTAGAATGAGAGGAATGGCCGTGTTGGGAAAGATTTAAATGGCTGGCTGTGTCACGTAACGTGACCAACATGTAATGCAGAGACTGCTAAAAGTCATCAGAAGTGTGCAATTTAATCGAGTTCCTTTGAACTTTGGATTGGAATCTTCTTGGTTCCTGCCTTGTCCTGAACCCATGAATTGGATTAAGTGAGCCTCAGAGGATTACAGAGCATTATAAATGAACTCAAAACAGCTTAGGAGATATAAAACGCAACTGAAATACCTTGAACCTTCTGCAGGCATCCTCCTGACGCATCTCCTATAAAAAAGAAGCCCTCCTCGAAGCTGACCTGGTCATACTTTTTCATGTTGACAAGCAGGCTGTTGTTGAGAGGCAGGTAGAGTGTGCTACCATTTGACTTGTAGGACTCGGACTGGTACACTCCTCTGTTGGCATCCAGCAATACAAAGGATCTTCTTAATGCTGTAGAACAAAAACTTGAAATCAAAAATCAGTTTGCAAACAGCATGCAGTTAAACTATTCTCACATGTTACACTTACTCAAACTATTGTTTCTCTTAAAATGAGCAAATTAAAAGTTATATTGGCTAAATAAATGCAACATCTTTAGCACCAATTTACTTGAACTTTTTGTTACACTTTCTGACTTTTCCTTGGAATTGTGCTGGTGCAACTGCCTGTTTTAATAGTTTTGAGTTTTTAGGAAGTTTATTCTGCTTTTGGACCCCCAATTTGAAAAAAAGTAAGAAACTGATCTGTCTCCAAAATCTACTTTTAATATTTCCTCATAATACAATAAAAGTCACAACAACTACGAGGACTACATCTTCATAGCTCCAAGGACCTGGCACTGTTTCGCAGCGTCCTTTAAGCCTAGGCATAGTTTACCATGATCTCTTGATGGACTCCTTGGAGGGCATGTTATTATGAGACAAACAAATTCAAGAAGCTGCGAGAAGTCACCATAGCCCACCCCTCAAAAACTACACATGGATGTTGACAAGCACTTTAATCCAATGATGCAGTATGTGATTCGAGTCTTCATGATACAGGGTGGTGCAGGAAAACGGGAAACTGACATTCAATGTACGAATGAACACATTACAAAATACATTTAATGATGAAATGAACTGTGCAGAATATGTGATTAATGATGGTAAGCAATATTCACTTTATGTTTTGAAGAAAACATCACAAAGGTGTTGTCCATTTCTCCATACACATTCTGACAGCCTGTTGTGGAAATTCTGCATTGCTCGACGTAGGAGGAATGCCAGCGATTTTCTCTTCAATCCTCCTTTTTAGTTCAGTGATGGTTGCAGGACATGTGCGGTACAGCTGGCTTTTAAGATGTCCCCGCAGAAAAAAAAAAAATAAAATCACAAGCAACAAGATCTGGGGATATCGGAGGCCATGGAATGTCACCGTTGTGTGAAATGACACACCTTCCAAACAATCGACGAATAGCTGCTATCAACTGTCAAGCCGTATGCGAAGTGGATCCACCTGGGGACTTCTTTTTTAAGGCTGAACCCGTTTCTTCGAAATTACGCACCCATGTTGTAATCACACGAGCTGACGGGACACAATCGTGATGTCCTAACTGGTAATGATGCTGAAATTCCCTTTGCGCAGCAGTCCCACTATCACCATTCCTATAGAAGGCTTTCACAGCGAATACTTGTTGCGCTCCACTCCACTGCTCCATTATAACTGATGGCAAGGGGTTCTAAAGGAGTCGCATCGGTCCCAAACAAGTGCTGACATCCCAGGGTCACCAACACCTAGTTCTAAAATCTCCCGTTTCCCTGCGCCACCCCATTTCAATTTAGATTTTTTTTGATGTTAAATCAGACTAGTCAGTTTCTACTTAAGACAAAACAGAGTTAGTTAACTGCGGTGGGCTGGCGCCCTGCCCGGGGTTTGTTTCCTGCCTTGCGCCCTGTCATGGCCGGGATTGGCTCCAGCAGACCCCCGTGACCCTGTAGTTGGGATATAGCGGGTTGGATAATGGATGGATGGATAGAGTTAGTTAAGGGTATAATATGGAAAAAAGATGATCTGCTGTGATAACGGGTGCAGCCAAAAGAAGGAGACTTAGTTAAAGGTATGTTATAATCGTTAATTTATGCAGAAGTTTTAAACAAGACCTTCATAAACATTTTTTACTGAAATGCATGGAGTCAGCATTCATATGTTCTGATGAGTTTTGACTTTTTAAAAAGGAACCTGTCAGAACAGACATATTAGAGCAGCCATTGATGATTAAGAGGCAAGTTTTGGGCTGTCATCCTTGCTTGCTTCACAATTTAGTGAGTCAATGGCTATGTTAACATTACAGGCCTCATTAATAACTAAAGCGCCTTTCCCATGCTCAAGGCGCTTCACTCATAAAGGAACAGCAGGCATAGCTTACATTGGATAAAGATGTTTCCTGAGATACACAAAAGCAATGAACAGAATAAAAGACAACAAAGCAGAGTAAAATACTAAATTCAATACTAAAACAAAGCCACCCACTCTGCATGTTCCTAGTTTATATAACACTCAACCTTCACAGTCACATCCGTTATTACCTGCTAATCCGAACAGGGCAGTATGTGCCCAAGACCCAATCAGGTCTACTTTACAGCAGCCAATTTATAACATGTGCAAATTTATAAAACAAAAGAGGGACACTACTCCACTTATTATTGCAACAAGCAGCTGTCACTGATGATGACTTATCCTTCACGTAAATCATTAATCACATTTCATAACTGATACTCATTCCACTCTCATCGACTGGAGTCAGGGGTTATAATTGAAAAAGCCACCTCAAGGCTTGGAGCCGACAGCCTTAATCACCACATCTCACTGCCTGCATGTAGTACGCCTTATGTGAAGGATTTAGGAGTCGTAGTGGACTCTAAGCTATCGATTTGCCGACAGAGTTCAGAAGCCATTAACAAGGCAAACAGACTGTCAGGTTATATAGCGCCTTGATGTGTGCAGTACAAGTCACAGGAGGTTCTGCTCAAGCTTTATAACACACTGGTGAGGCCTCATCTGAAGTCCTGAGAGCAGTTTTGGTCTCCATAAAGACATAACAGCACAAGAGAAGGTCCAGAGAAGAGCAACTACAGGGGATGAGTTATGAAGGACGATTAACAGAGCTGAGCCTTTACAGTTTATGCAAAAGAAGATTAAGCTTAGTTATAAGCCAGACAAGTGTTGAGAAGCCATTAAGAAGGCTAACAGAATGTCAGGTTATATAGCGCCTTGAGTGTGGAGTTCAAGTCACAGGAGGTTCTGCTCAACCTTTATAACACACTGGTGAAGCCTCATCTGGAGTAATGGATGCAGTTTGGGTCTCCATAAGAAATCTGACAAACAAGTGGAGACTTGTTTGTTTAGCTAATAGCTCAGCTCTCCTAACATCTCATTCTGATACTTTTTGAAGGCTGTGGCCTCCCTAAAGGACCTAGCAGCACTAGAATAAGTCCAGAGAAGAGAAATGCATCCTTATTATTATATTTGAGGGCAGTGCTGGGGTTGCTGCTATTTTTAATAAACATAAATGATTTGGACAGGAATATAAAGAACAAGCTGGTTAAGTTTGGAGATGACACCAAGATAGGTGGATTGGCAGATCATCGAGAATGTGTTGAATCATCACAGAGGGACTTGGACAACAGACAGGCTTGGGCAGATTTGTGGCAGATTAAATTTAATGTTAGGAAATAAAAATGTGAGGTCTGAGAATACACAATGCGAGGTCCGAAAATCAAAAGTACACCTTATGAAAAGGATTTAGGAGACATAGAGGACTCTAAGATATCGACTTCCTGACAGTGGTCAGGGGCCATTAAGAAGGCTAACAGACTGTCAGGTTATATAGCGCCTTGATGTGTGGAGTACAAGTCACAGGAGGTCCTGCTCAAGTCTTTATAACACACTGGTGAGGCCTCATCTGGAGTACTGAGTGCAGTTTTGGTCTCCATAAAGACATAACAGCACTAGAGAAGGTCCAGAGAAGAGCGACTCGGCTGATTCAGGGCTACAGGGGATGAGTTATGAGGAAAATTAAAAGAGCTGAGCCTTTACAGTTTAAGTAAAAGAAGATTAAGAGGAGACCTGACTGAAGTGGTGTGACAAAGGCACTATATCAACATCACCCGACACAGACAGACACGGAAGGCACACTGATAAAACAAATAAATGTTTTATTACTTTTCCTTCACCTGTGGGCAACGCCTTCCCCGTTTCCCACAGGCACAACACAGTCCCAAATAAAGCACAAACCCACACAATTCTTTCCTCTCTTCTCTCTATCTCTTCCACTCCCCTCCAGAAAGCTTTGGCTCTCGGAGTGGTGGCTGCTGGCTCCTTTTATAGCCCACCCAGAAGTGTTCCAGGTGTTTGGTGACCTATTTTCGGCTGCACTTCTGGGTGTGGTGGAAAAACTGCCCACACGGGCTCAGGAACCACTGCAGCACCCCCTTGGGGCACCCCTGGATCCCAACAGGGTTGTAAGAGACTGTAAAGCCCTGCGGGAATCTGAGGCACCACTGCCACCCAGGGGGGCTGCCATCTAGTGTCCTGGGGGAGGTACTGTTCTGACCAGGCTTGCTCCCCCTATCCATTCAATGAAGAGGCATCCCAGTAGGACAAGGACCCCGGTCGTCTGTGACAGCATTTAAAATTATAGGGAATTAGTCCACTGGATCGAGATGGTTATTTTAAAATGAGTTCATCAAGAACATGGGGATACCGTTGGAAACTTGTGAAGGGGAAATTACACACAAATATTAGGAAGTTTTTCTTTACATGAAGAACGAGAGACACTTGTGTGGTGGACAGCGACTTTAGGGACTTTCAAAACTCAACTTGATGTTATTTTAAGTGGAGAGGACTGGCGAGCTTTGTTGGGCTGAATGGCCTGTTCTCGTCTGGATTGTTCGAATGTTTTCGTGTAAAGCGTGTCTCATATGCACCACATCCTCTCAAATGGGACGTGCACTTCTGCAAGGTCAGCACAGGCCAGATAACCAACTCACTTGTATTTACTACAAAAAAGAAAAAAATCAGCTAGCGGTCGGTCGTGAGTTCTAATAGGGTGACCTTGTTCTTTTAAGTGTAACTCTTTAACCACAAAGATACTCGTGTTGCTTTCATTTTCTCTCATCTTACGGTTTCCAGAGTAGAGCTATTTGTGTAAACCAACAATTTTTCATACCTTCACTATCATACCTTGTGCTACGTACTTCTAGAATTTTTATTTTTATGCTGTATTGAGGATTTGTTCTGTTCTGTATATTGTATTGTCCCCCCTTCTTTGACACCCACTGCGCACCCAACCTACCTAGAAAGGGGTCTCTCTTTGAACTGCCTTTCCTGAGGTTTATTCCATTGTTTCCCTACTAGGGTTTTTTTTGGGAGTTTTTTCTTGTCTTCCTAGAGAGTCAAGGCTGAGGGGCTGTCACGAGGCAGGGCCTGTTAAAGCCCATTGCAGCACTTCTTGTGCGATTTTGAGCTACACACAAATAAATTGTATTGTATTGCATTGTATCCATTTAAGTGCCATTTTCCAGGTTTAGGCAGGTTAACAGATTGGCTCCAAGATTTGTTTTTTCCTCCACAGTTGTGAGCATCTTCTTGGCTGACACTCCTTCATGCCATATGACAGTAAAGTAAAAAAACAACTTTGTAAGGCAAGGGCCACAATATTGTGATAAAGGCAGGGTGGCGCAGTGGTTAAGGCTTTGGACATCAAGCCATGAGGCTGTAGGTGTAAATCCCACCACTGACACTGTGCGACCCTGAGCAAGTCACTTCAAACGCCTTTGCTCCAATTGGAAAAAAAAAACAAAAGAAATGTTACCAATTGTACCTCAAATGTTGTAAGCCACCTTGGATAAAAGCATCAGCCAAGTAAATGTAATAGATGTAATGGAAATTGTATAAAGCAGTGGTGAGTGGACAGCCCTGCTGCCTCAAAGTTCTAGTGTCACTTTCTGTGTGGAGTCTGCATGTTTGCCCCAAGTGAGCCATGGGCCTTCCTCACAACATCCCAAAGAGATGCAAGTTATGATGACTGGCAACTCTAACCTGTCCTTGGTGTGACAGTAAACATGCTCTGTGATGGACTGGCACTGCAGTCGTGGACAAACCTTTTGAGAATGACAAATATTTGCTGCCTCAGTTTTTATGATGGCAATTTGCATCTACTCTGGAATATTCTGAAGAGTGATCAGATGAATTGCAATTAATTGCAAAATCCTTCTTTGCAATGAAAACCAACTGCATGTCAGCCCTGCCACAAAAGGACCAGCTGACGTCACTGCAGTGATCCTCTCGTTAACACAGCTGAGAGTGTCGATGAGGACAAGGTTGGAGGTCACTCTGCCACGATGACTGAGTTACAATAGACAGGTGAAGAAGGCGTCAGGGCACCCAAGAAAGTCCAGCAAGCGCCAGGACCGACTCCTAAAGTTGCTTCAGCTGCGGACACAACCAGGGCAAGGCTGGCTCAGGAATGGTAGCAGGCAGGTGTGAGTGAGGTGAAGACTTTTGAAGGATGGCCTGGTGAGTGTCAAGAAAGACAGAAAAGAAGCCAAGAAAAACATCAGGGACAGACAAATATTCTGAGATTGGACTGCTGGAGAAAAGTCATTTTTCTCTGATAAATCCCCTTCCCGATTGTTTGGGGCATCCAGAAAAAAAGAAAAGGTCAACAGTGTCATCAGTCCTGTGTCATACCAACAGTAAAGCATCCCAAGTCCATTCAAGTGGGCTCACTCACAAATTTTGCCTAAGAAGACAGCCCTGAATAAAGAATGAGACCAAAATATCCTCCGAGAGCAACTTCTCCCAACCATCCAAGAACAGTATGGCGACCAACATGATGGAGCACCGGGCAAGAAGGCAAAAGTGAGAACTGAGTGGCTTGAGCAACAAAACCTCAAAATGTTGGGTCCATGGCCAAGAAACTCCCCAGACCTTAATGCAATTGAGAAAGTGTGGTCAATCGTCACGAAGCAGGCAGGCAAACAAAAACCCTCCAATTCTGACAAACTCCAAGCATTGAAACATTGAGCATTAAAACTCTAGGATTACACGTGGAGGTCAATCAACACATTAATACAATGATACAGAATACGATAGGGTCTTGATGATATTATTGTCCATTTCAATTTACATTTTTGATGTTAAATCAGACTAGGCTGATGTCAATTTCTACATTATAGAATTAGTTAATGTTATATTATAATCTTTAATTTATGTAGAATTTTTAAACAGGTCTTCAAAGACCTACATGAACATTTTTTTTTACTGAAATGCTTGGAGAGAATATTCTGTATGTTCTGATGAGTTTTGACTTTTTAAAAAGGAACCTGTCACAACAGACATATTAGAGCTTCCATTGCTGATTAAGATGCAAGTTTCAGGGCTGTCACCCTTGCTTGCTTCACATTTTACTGAGTCAATGGCTATGTTAACATTACAGGCCTCACTAATAATAATAATACATTTTATTTATATAGCACCTTTCCCATGCTCCAGCCGCTTCACAGAGCCTTATAAAGAAACAGCTGATATATGTAACATTGAATAAAGATGTTTCCTGAATAGAACATTAAAACAGAGAGATACAGCATATACAAAGGCGTTAAATAGAATAGAAGATGATAAGCCAGAGTAAAATACTAAATCCCCTATACTAAAATATATGTGGACAAAATTATTGGTACCCTTCAGTCAATGAAAGAAAAACTCAAAATGGTCACAGAAATAACTTTAATCTGACAAAAGTAATAATAAATAAAAATTCTATGAAATTTAACTAATAAAAGTCAGACATTGATTTTCAACCATGCTTCAACAGAATTATTTAAAAAAATAAACTCATGAAACAGGCCTGGACAAAAATGATGGTACCCCTAGAAAAGACTGAAAATAATGTGACCAAAGGGACATGTTAATCCAAGGTGTGTCCACTAATTAGCATCACAGGTGTCTACAATCTTGTAATCAGTCAGTGGGACCTATATATAGGGCTCCAGGTAGTCACTGTGTTGTTTGGTGACATGGTGTGTACCACACTCAACATGGACCAGAGGAAGCGAAGGAAAGAGTTGTCTCAGGAGATTAGAAAGAAAATTATAGACAAGCATGTCAAAGGTAAAGGCTATAAGACCATCTCGAAGCAGCTTGATGTTCCTGTGACTACAGTTGCACATATTATTCAGAAATTTAAGATCCATGGGACTGTAGCCAACCTCCCTGGACGTGGCCGCAGGAGAAAATTGATGACAAATCAAAGAGACGGATAATACGAATGGTAACAAAAGAGCCCAGAAAAACTTCTAAAGAGATCCAAGGTGAACTTCAAGCTCAAGGAACATCAGTGTCAGATCGCACCATCCGTCGTTGTTTGAGCCAAAGTGGACTTCATGGGAGACGACCAAGGAGGACACCATTGTTGAAAACAAATCATAAAAAGCCAGACTGGAATTTGCCAAACTACATGTGGACAAGCCACAAAGATTCTGGGAGAATGTCCTATGGACAGATGAGACAAAAATTGAACTTTTTGCCAAGGCACATCAGCTCTATGTTCACAGACGAAAATGAAGCATATCAAGAAAAGAACACTGTCCCTTCTGTGAAACATGGAGGAGGCTCTGTTATGTTCTGGGGCTGCTTTGCTGCATCTGGCACAGGGTGTCTTGAATCTGTGCAGGGTACAATGAAATCTCAAGACTATCAAGGGATTCTAGAGAGAAATGTGCTGGCCAGTCTCAGTCGCAGGTTATGGGTCTTGCAACAGGACAATGACCCAAAACACACAGCTAAAAACACCCAAGAATGGCTAAAAGGAAAACATTGGACTATTCTAAAGTGGCCTTCTATGAGCCCTGACCTCAGTCCTATTGAGCATCTTTGGAAAGAGCTGAAACATGCCGTCTGGAACAGGCACCCTTCAAACCTGAGACAACTGGAGCAGTTTGCTCATGAGGAGTGGGCCAAAATACCTGCTGAGAAGTGCAGAAGTCTCATTGACAGTTACAGGAATCGTTTGATTGCAGTGATTGCCTCAAAAGGTTGTGCAACAAAATATTAAGTTAGGGGTACCATCATTTTTGTCCAGGCCTGTTTCATGAGTTTATTTTTTTTTAATTCTGTTGAAGCATGGTTGAAAATCAATGTCTGACTTTCATTGGTTAAATTTCATAGAATTTTTATTTATTATTACTTTTGTCAGATTAAAGTTATTTCTGTGACCATTTTGAGTTTTTCTTTCATTGACTGAAGGGTACCAACAATTTATATCTATATCTATCTATATCTATATATCTATATCTATCTATATCTATATCTATCTATATCTATCTATATCTATATATCTATATCTATCTATATCTATATCTATCTATATCTATATCTATCTATATCTATATCTATATCTATATCTATATATATCTATCTATCTATCTATCTATCTATATATATATATATATCTATATATATATATCTACATCTATCTACATATATATACAGTGGGTACGGAAAGTATTCAGACCCCCTTCAATTTTTCACTCTTTGTTATATTGCAGCCATTTGCTAAAATCATTTAAATTAATTTTTTCCTCATTAATGTACACACAGCACCCCATATTGACAGACAAAAAAAAGAATTTTTGAAATTGTTGCAGATTTATTAAAAAAGAAAAACTGAAATATCACCTGGTCCTAAGTATTCAGACCCTTTGCTGTGACACTCATATTTAACTCCGGTGCTTTCCATTTCTTCTGATCATCCTTGAGCTCACCTTCATTTGAGTGCAGCTGTGTTTGATTCTACTGATTGGACTTGATTAGGAAAGCCACACACCTGTCTATATTAGACCTTACAGCTCACAATGAATGTCAGAGCAAATGAGAATCATGAGGTCAAAGGAACTGCCTGAAGAGCTCAGAGACAGAATTGTGGCAAGGCACAGATCTGGCCAAGGTTACAAAAAAATTTCTGCTGCACTTAAGGTTCCCAAGAGCACAGTGGCCTCCATAATCCTTAAATGGAAGACGTTTGGGACGACCAGAACCCTTCCTAGAGCTGGCCATCCGGCCAAGCTGAGCTACCGGGGGAGAAGAGCCTTGGTGAGAGAGGTAAAGAAGAACCCAAAGATCACTTTGGCTGAGCTCCAGAGATGCAGTCAGGAGATGGGAGAAAGTTGTAGAAAGTCAACCATCACTGCAGCCCTCCACCAGTCAGGGCTTTGTGGTAGAGTGGCCTGTCGGAAGCCTCTCCTCAGTGCAAGACACATGACAGCCCACATGGAGTTTGCTAAGACTCTATGTAAGAATCTCTGGTCTGATGAGACCAAGATAGAACTTTTTGGCCTTAATTCTAAGCGGTATGTGTGGAGACAACCAGGCACTGCTCATCACTTGTCCAATACAGTCCCCACAGTGAAGCATGGCGGTGGCAGCATCATGCTGTGGGGGTGTTTTTCAGCTGCAGGGACAGGACGACTGGTTGCAATCGAGGGAAACATGAATGCGGCCAAGTACAGGGATATCGTGGACAAAAACCTTCTCCAGAGTGCTAAGGACCTCAGACTGGGCCGAAGGTTTACCTTCCAACAAGACAATGACCCTAAGCACACAGCTAAAATAACGAAGGAGTGGCTTCACAACAACTCTGTGACTGTTCTTGAATGGCCCAGCCAGAGCCCTGACTTAAATCCAATTGAGCATCTCTGGAGAGACCTAAAAATGGCCGTCCACCAACATTTACCATCAAACCTGACAGAACTGGAGAGAATCTGCAAGGAGGAATGGCAGAGGATCCCCAAATCCAGGTGTGAAAAACTTGTTGCATCTTTCCCAAGAAGACTCATGGCTGTATGAGCTCAAAAGGGGGCTTCTACTAAATACTGAGGGTTCAAAGGGTCTGAACACTTAGGACCAGGTGATATTTCAGTTTTTCTTTTTTAAGAAATCTACAACAATTTCAAAAATTCTTTTTTTTGTCTGTCAATATGGGGTGCTGTGTGTACTTTAATGAGGAAAAAAATGAATTTAAATGATTTTAGCAAATGGCTGCAATATAACAAAGAGTGAAGAATTGAAGGGGGTCTGAATACTTTCCGTACCCACTGTATACAGTATACACATACACAGTATACAATATATATATACTGCTCAAAAGAATTAAAGGAACACTTTTTAATCAGAGTATAGCATAAAGTCAATGAAACTTATGGGATATTAATCTGGTCAGTTAAGTAGCAGAGGGGGTTGTTAATCAGTTTCAGCTGCTGTGGTGTTAATGAAATTAACAACAGATGCACTAGAGGGGCAACAATGAGATGACCCCCAAAACAGGAATGAATGGTTTAACAGGTGGAGGCCACTGACATTTTTCCCTCCTCATCTTTTCTGACTGTTTCTTCACTAGTTTTGCATTTGGCTACAGTCAGTGTCACTACTGGTAGCATGAGGCGATACCTGGACCCTACAGAGGTTGCACAGGTAGTCCAACTTCTCCAGGATGGCACATCAATACGTGTCATTGCCAGAAGGTTTGCTGTGTCTCCCTGCACAGTCTCAAGGGCATGGAGGAGATTCTAGGAGACAAGCAGTTACTCTAGGAGAGCTGGAGAGGGCCATAGAAGGTCCATAACCCATCAGCAGGACCAGTATCTGCTCCTTTGGGCAAGAAGGAACAGGATGAGCACTGCCAGAGCCCTACAAAATGACCTCCAGCAGGCCACTGGTGTGAATGTCTCTGACCAAACAACCAGAAAGACTTCATGAGGGTGACCCAAGGGCCCCATGTCCTCTAATGGGCCCTGAGCTCACTGCCCAGCAGCATGCAGCTCGATTGGCATTCGCCATAGAATACCAGAATTGGCAGCGCAAATCCGAGACAGAGGCTGTGGGTCAAGGGGAGGAGGATGTGTGATGTGAGGAGTAGGGAGCCGGGCAGGGCCCTCCTCACTCACCACCTGTCACCACGCTTTGGAGTGTACCTCGCCTCCGCTTAGCTAGCAATACCTGTTTGTTTATTGATTTTTAAAGTTTGTCCTGTTTCACTACAACGCAGGCTGGACCGCGGGGTACAGATAGTTCAATACTAAAACAAAGCCTAGCAAATGACATCATTTGTGATATAACACACACACACTCACAAATTATACTGAGCATCTGGACAGAGAGGAAGAGTGAAAGAGGAGGCAGAATGTCAGGTTAAGTTAAAAGCCTTCTAGAACAGGCCTGAACATTTAAAAGTATGAATGGAGTTAGCTGATCTCATTCATTTCAGAAGGTCATTCCAAAGTCAGGGCGCCATACAGCTGAAGGCCCTGCTGTCACCCACAGAGTGCAGGTTAGTGTGGAGCACAACAAGATGCCCGGAATCAAAGGACCTTAGTAGGCGAACAGGAGCACAGCGATGGAGAAGGTCACTGATGTAGTCTGGTGCACAGCCATTTAGATAGATAGATAGATAGATAGATACTTTATTAATCCCAAGGGGAAATTCACAAAATAAAAAACCTACATTTAAAGCTTTGTATGTTCTTAACAGAATTTTATATTTAATTCTCCAAGACACAGGGTGCCAGTGCAGGCGAAGCAGGATGGGTGTGATGTGCTCGCGGTTACTGGTTCGTGTAAGGACTCTGGCAGCAGAGTTTTGAATCAGCTGGAGCTGTAATATAACATTAGAGGGGGTACCTGCCAGTAGGGAGTTACAATAATCAGTATTATTATAAATTATCAGTGTGCTGCTGCTGGAGTATGTGAATCTCCCCTTGGGATTAATAAAGTATCTATCTATATCTACAGTACTTCTCTATCTAATCAATGCGGGATGTGATAAAAGTATGGACGAGTTTCTCAGCATTAGAAAATAAGAGGAATGAGCAAACACGGGATATGTGGCGGAGGTGAAAGTTTCTTAATGTGGTTTATGTGGACGAAAAAATCAAAAATGACACCAAGATTCCTTGCATTAGAAGAAGGTCTGATGAGATCACCATCAAGAGTGACTGAGAAGGAGCTCATTATCTTAAGTTGCTCTTTAGTGCCAATCTACAGGAGTTTGGTTTTGTTGCAATTTAATTTTAAAGAGTTCTGCTCCATCCAGGTTTTAATTTCACTGAGGCAAATTGTGAGCTGAGACAGAACTGATGAAGTTTCACATTTAGTACTGAAATAGATTTGAGTATCATCTGCATAAAAATGATAACCCAGTCCATAGCTACGAATGATAAGGCCAAGGGGAAGCATATGGATACGGAAGTGCAGAGGGCCGAGGACAGAGCCTAACGAGCGTCTTGTGTTACCGGCACTGAGCTGGACCTGCAGTTGCTAAGACTAACAAACTCTTGCCTGTAAATCAGACAGGACTTGAACCACTGGATGGCAGTGCCAGAGATATCCAGCATGTTCTCCATTCTGGACAGTAGGATGTCATGTCTGACCCGAGTGTCAAACGCTACCCTAAGATCTCACAGAATTAATCTGCTGCTTTGTCCAGACTCTGCTGTCATAAGGGGCAGTTTCGCAGCTGTGCTATGCCCTGAAAGCAGACTGAAAGGGTTCCATCAGTTTATCAGAGGTTAAGTAATTGGTGAGCTGGGAGGCTCCCACACGCTCAAGAACTTTTCAGAAAAAAGGTAAGTGACAAATAGGCCGAAAATTGTTAAGACTGTTAGCATCATCATTGCACACGTAGCACTAAAACATAAGCAATATAATAATTAGAATTTGTTATTAACCCTCTCCTATTCTGTTTCTCTTTTCAATACTCAAATGCGGCACTTGGTGCCACTGCCCACCTGCCAAGTTGTCTGCCTGCCTAAGGTAAAGGTATCTCTGATGGAGGATCCTTTCATCGGATTGGCTGGCCCAGTGCCGACTCAGCTGTGAAATGGCCAATGGGGGTGTCAATGGCTGAGGTCTCCAGGACTCTAAACAAATCCAAATTGTATTACGTGATGTCATCTACTGTTGAATTCTGCTCTCTACTGCACTATTGTATTGAGGATTACTTGTGGTCTGTTCTGTGTATTTTGTTGTATTGTCCCCCTTTTTTGACACCCACTGCACGCCTAACCTACATGGAAAGGGGTCTCTCTTTGAACTGCCTTTCCAAGGTTTCTTCCATTTTTTTTTATTTGAGAGTTTTTCCTTGTCTTCTTAGAGAGTCGAGGCTGGTGGGCCATCAAAAGGAAGAGCCTGTTAAAGTCGATTACAGCACTTCTTGTGTGATTTGGGGCTTTACAAAATAATGGTATTGTAAGATTATCGAGAAGTAAACTGCTGTATATGTTGTGTTGTTATTAATTGTTGAAGATAACCTCAAAATACAAAAAGCAGTAAAAGCTCTGTCTTCCGGAGACTGGCGTGTCGATCAACTGTTGTCATATTTATGGAGTTTTATCCGCCGTGAAGACGTAAACGGATGAGGAATGGAGTGCGTGTAAATGTACATCCTCGGAACAACAAGGATTTGTAATGCCAGGTACTTACGTGAATACCCGCCTGGCGCTTCCCCGACGGAGCTCCTGCACCCCGTGCCGTCCATAACACAGTGGCACCCAACGCCTTCATCGGCCGTCGACGTCCTCTTTCGTTTAAACTGCAGGCCACCCAAAGTCTGGTTGTGATGGTTGCTGCCGCTGTTCCAACGTGGAAAACAGGTTCCGTTACTAAAAGAAAACTCGCTTTCTACTTCCATGAAAGCCGATCCTCACTGCTGCCAAACAATACAAAACACGTGCGGCGATAAAACGGGGCACGACGATTTACACAGACAGCTGGCAACTTCGCCTCTCATAAGGAAACTGCATGACATACGTAAGATTTAAAATCCAGTGCTGTAGCTGATATCGTACATATCCTCTAAATGCAAGAAATGTGCGTTTACATTGCCACCAGCAAACACGCTAAACTACTTAAAGCGAAGCTGGTCTGTCACAGCGAACGAACAAAGTAAACAGCGGAAAAGCGTGTCCTGAACAACAATGACGTTTTCAAACTAAAGCGCGCAAACTCCACGCTGTTCGGGACCGGCATTCGCAATAGCTGTCCTCCTTTTTCGCCTATATAAAAGAATGCATTTTCATTTTAAAAATACCTTCATTATTTGTCAAAGATTAATATTCTTATAATATATTATTTACACTTAAGCACATCTTAGAATACATGGCTTCTCTAATTTAAATTAGACCCGGAGGTTACTGCACTACACAGGCGCTCTGAAGAACAGACCACTCGCCCGTACGCTTTAGTCGGGCGCGTAAATACACCCGCCATCTTGGAGCGGTCGGCTTCTATTTTGAAAGGAAAACAGGATGCCTCAATTTGACCTTTGATTTTGACAGAATGTCTCAAAACTACACAGCCTGTAAATGTAAGGTGAGGAGAAGCCAGCAGACAAGACAGGAAAGGCGCACTTTGAATAACTTTTGTGTATTTAAATTTTATTTCTAGTTTGCATTTTTTTATTACTAGTGTCACCTATTTAGCTCTATCCGACCAAAATACAGGCAGAAACAGCAATATGTTGGTATTGTGATTTGACTTAAGGTAATCATGCCCAGGTATTTATTAAAGATTAATTGTTTGCTGTGTGGATTTAAGAAGTAATATTTCATTTTCAAGTCCTGATACAGTTGAGTCCGTTTTCAGCAATTCATTTTTATTTGCATATTATCATTAATATGTGAGCAATGATGTTGCTTCAAGCATATTAATTGTCATGATTGAATGGGATCATATTTCAAATACGCCCAAAGTTTGAAATCAACAATAGCTCTACATCTAAATTAAAGAGAAAAAACACTAAAAAGTTGTTAATATGTTCTGTGCTTTATGTGTCCCCAAGGCACGAGTGGGGTGGTACTCGCCAGTTCACGTACTGCCAGTTTCAGCACAGAGTACCGGCACCATTCCTAGGTGCAGTGTTGGGCACTGGCACTGGCACCTTTCGTTAGTATAATGGTGAATACCACCGGCACCTTTTTGCCAATTTTCACGGAGTACTACCACCCACCTCACCTGATTTTCTGTCCCATGTAGATGTATCCAGGCGCTTAAAGCGTCACGGGATCACCTATTGTGTGTATTTTTTATACATTTTCTTTCTTTTCCTGAAATTATTTTTCTTTCAAAAGCAAAGGAAGAATTGATTCATTTATTTTTTTTGTATTTTGTGTAAATTGTTTTTGGAGGGAAGCGTTCATTTTCTTTGTCTTTTCCTTGATCATTTTCTGTTTAGTAGAAAGAAGACAATCTGGTATTTGTTACGTGTTTTTGGTGTAAGAGTGTTTTCCTTTCCTGATTTCAGTTGGAACAGAAGGACGGCATTTGCGTTGTAAACTTTTAGCGTTTGTCTTGTTTGCTCTTTCTGTGTGAGTGTTATGATTGTCTGGTATCTGTGGAGCTTCTTTTTTATTTTTTCTTGGCTGAAGCTGGAAAAATACTGCCAATACAAGATCAATCTCTCTTATCAATGCTGTGGAAAACTTTCATGATACACTCAGAAGCTACTGGGTGCAGCAGACTGCAGTTACTGCACTTCTCATTTGCGAGAGATGAGAGAACAAGTGCCCAGGACATTGATACACTTATGACTGATACAGATTCAGAAACTGAGGAAAACTACAGCAAGGAAGAATTATACAGAAATGAATTTTTCATTGCTCTAAACAGCAGTCCTCTAGCATGCTGGCTTTTCTGGTCAATTCATACATCTGTCCCTGCTTCATCTGTACCTAGTGTGGCTGAGTTAGTTTATGTTCTCTTTTCGTGAACATTCTCAAAACTATGTTTTTTTTTTTTTAATACTGAAATGCTTCTGTTTTATATAGTGTGAATTTTGTTTAATGTGAATGAATATCAATGTATCTTTTGTATAATAGTTCCTGTTTGCTTGTTGTAGGTGATTTAATTAACACGCATCGGACGCACACGTAGCGTACAGCAGACTCCTGGCAAAACCTGGATGACGCTTTTGCAGGTAAGGGCTCATTTATACTTCACGCTCAGAACGCGTACGCGTCCGCATCATGGCTGCCACGCGTTCCCAGCGTTCATTTCACGCGTCCTCTGAGCAGGTCCTCAGAAATTAACGCGACGCGTGCGCGAGTTGCAGTACCAGCAAAAGTCGGGCGCAGTGTGCTAAAAGTCGGAACGTGACGTCAGAGTCTCTGTTTACTATCTACATGTGACAGCAAGCCTCTATGGAGATCCTTCGGGGATCGATTTGCGCGCTTTGCTGTTTGATGAATGGTTCAAAGTGTTGAAGCAAAATGCCGACATACAGATGCATTCGTGGTGCTTTTATATTCAAGCGTCGCATATTCCCGATCGTAATGACACGATACATTTTAAAAGTCTCACATACCATCTTTTGTGTCGTCTTTTTTAATTTTTTTATTTTTGCAACTTAACAACAGCAACACAATGTATAGCGTTATATTTGAACCACTGAGAAAAATAAAGGACACGGTGAAAACGTGTATTTTGTGATTTAAAGTGGAAATTTCGGCTTTAATCTCGAATTGTCCACTTTAACCTCGTAGTTTACTTTATCATTAAAGCAGACCGTTGTAAACGTCATCCCAGTTTTTAATCGCTACGAGCTTCTTGGACCTGACAGCTGCGGCAAGCAGCAAAAGATCACCACACAGAACAAATTAAATGTCTGATATTCCAACTCTCTGCACACTTAGAATCTTTAGATTCATACTTGATATCAGTTTCATGATGAAATGCATTAAAGTGTGTATGTTACATTTTACATATAATTTCGTTTAAATAATGAATACTGTTAATAATTACACACATGGGGGTGACACGGTGGCGGAGCAATAGCACTGCTGTCTCGCAGGGAGTTACGTTGCTGGTATTTCCTGCTTGTATTCCACACTGTGCTCCGGTTTCCTTCCAAAGATAAGCAGATTTGGGGATTTGGTGCCACTAAAAAGACGCTAGTGTATGTGTGCTTGTATTCACCTTGCGGTGAGCAGAGGCCTCGTCCAGGGATTGTTTCTCAATCGTGCCCAATGCTTGTTGGAATGGACACATACATCCCTGGATTGATGGATTTAATCAATAAACATCCTTTTCACAGATATTGTGGTAAGGTGTTATCGGAATTTAATAGGTGTTTTAGGCAATTCACAACACAGAGAAACCGAACATGTTCTCACCGTGATAATATCTCACACTGCCACCTGGTGGACTCCTCCAGAGTTACGTAAAGTACGCGCGCAAGTATAAACACTTCAACGCTTGCGTAGCAGGAGCATCCGCTGCAGCATGCATCGCGTGAAGTATAAATGAGCCCTTAAGGGCTCATTTATACTTCACGCTCAGAACGCGCACGGGCCCGCATCATGGCTGCCACGCGTTCTCAGCGTTCATTTCACGCTTGTCCTCTGAGCAGGTCCTCAACGCGAGACATACGCGAGTTGCAGTACCAGCAAAAAGTCGGGGGGCGCACTGTGCTAAAAGTCGGAACGTGACGGCAGAGTCTCAATTTACTATTTACAGCATTGTGCCCAATGCGTCGATCGCGATCAACCGGTAGATCACGTTACATTACAAAGAAAATTTTTTTAAACGTTAGTATATCCTCCCTATGGTATTTGCCACTTGATTGACATGCAGGGCGGCCAGTATGAGATCTCTTTTCTTCTAACACACTGGTCATCCCGCACGCACGATCAAATGCGCAAGCTACTGCAAAACTCCACCTGTGATCTAGTTAGCCTTCCAATTTATATCGAATAAAGAAGGGATTAAAAAAAATGTTTAGGAAGGGTATGGGCTGGATGTGAAATTGGAAGAGGATTTTTTTCTCTCACGATGTCACAATCGAAGTGCGTTTGTCTGATCTGTTAATCTATCATTGCTATTCCAAAGAAGGAAAATGTGAAAAGGCACTTTGGAACTGTTCATAAAAACTATGAAACTGACTTCCTTCTGAAAAGCGATCTGAGAGAGAGAACTAAAATCGCAGTTAATCGGACATCCGTCATTTTTCTCTCGGCTGAATTCAAAAGCTCCTTGACTGCATTATTGGGCTCTACTTATTTAGGCGAGTCAGCCTTTTACCACATGAAGATTATTAAATCCAAATACTGTAGTGACCATAAATGTATTGAATTGTTATTGTGCCACACACAACAACATATATTTTATGTATAAAGTATACTCAGTGTGTACAGTATGTGTATATATACATATATATATATATATATATATCCATCCATCCATCCATCCATTTTCCAACCCATTGAATCCGAACACAGGGTCACGGGGGTCTGCTGGAGCCAACCCCAGCCAACACAGGGCACAAGGCAGGAACCAATCCCAGGCAGGGTGCCAACCCACCGCAGGACACACACACACCCACACACCAAGCACCAATTAGGGACAATTTAGAATCGCCAATCCACCTAACTTGCATGTCTTTGGACTGTGGGAGGAAACCCACGCAGACATGGGGAGAACATAAAAACTCCATGCAGGGAGGACCTGGGAAGCGAACCCGGGTCTCCTAACTGTGAGGCAGCTGCGCTACATATATATTTATATATATATATATATATATATATAGCATTTTTAATGTAGGTTGATCATTTCAACCTGGTCATTTTAAAAGTAGCTTGCAAGCCGAAAAAGTGTGGGCACCCCTCATCTACAGGGTGGTCCAGATCTAATTATGCAGATCCAGATCATCTGGATGACTTTAATTTAGTTCAGCACAAAGACGATTCTTCATGACGTAAGTTCGCACACTTCTCGAATATCCAGGATTTTTCAGGTGATTTTCTATGTAATAAACTTAATAAGTTATAACGAGTTTGTAGTACATACAGACAGCAACTGCCAAAAGAGGTGTTAGTTTGATTGATGACTTTAGGCCCCACCCCCAAATATGATGAATGACGTTAAACCCCGGCCCCAACAATATGATTTATGAAAATATGATTTATGAAAATATAATTATATGGAAATATGAAAATATAAAAATATAAAAATATGAACTATACCCCGCCCCCTGGGGGTTGGACCACCGTCATAATTGAGCATCTCTAAACCCCGCCTTTTAGGGTAGGTCTTTCGTAAACCGGACACTTATCACTCCCCATTAACAATACTCACGCCCCCAAGGTACACCTTTATCTCTCTATCCACCTATAGGGTTAGGGAGAGGCGTATCGCTCCACCCCTTCCCAACCCCGACTGTGGGAGGAGACAAAAGAGTTCTTGTATAAAATTCTAGTCACTTAGTGAAAACACCACGACACACAAAAGCAAACAGAATGGACAGTCTTGTGAACGCTCCTAAGAAACTGAAAGCAAACAGGGCGTCCAGTAGAACGTTACGGGAGTTATACAATATACAATACAATACAATACAGTTTATTTTTGTATAGCCCAAAATCACACAGGAAGTGCTGCAATGGGCTTTAACAGGCCCTGCCTTTTGACAGCCCCCAGCCTTGACTCTCTGAGAAGACAAGGAAAAACTCCCAATAAAAACCTTGTAGGGAAAAATGGAAGAAACCTCGGGAAGGGCAGTTCAAAGAGAGACCCCTTTCCAGGTAGGTTGGGCGTGCAGTGGGTGTCAAAAGTAGGGGGTCAATACAATATACACAACAGAACAATTCCTTAAGACAGCATAATAATAAAAATTTTAGAAGTACGGTTTAACAGTAGATGATATGACATAATTAGGTTTGGATATTTTTAGAGTCCTGGAGACCTCATCCATCTAGCTGCCTCCCCATTTGGCCATGCCACGGCTGAAACGTTGCTCCGATGAAAGGACCCCTTTTTCCCATGATTCCTGTGATCCTCCATCAGGGATGACTTTACCATAGGCAGGCAAACAACTTGGCAGGTGGGCCGTGGCACCAATGGCCACATTTGGGTACCGAGAAAAGAAACAGAATAGGTGAGGGTTAGTATTCAAATATAATTATCATGTTACTTATGTTATAGTGCTAATGACTGACAACAGAGATGCAGTCTGCACAGTTAATCAGCAGCTCTAGTCAGGGTGTGCTAAACTGAAGTAGTGAGTCTTCAGCCGGGATTTAAAGGCTGAGACTGAAGGGGCATCTCTTTTGGAAGAAGGAAGACCATTCCACAGTTATGGGCACCACGCTTCAGCTCTGTCTGGTACGATTCTAACTGTGCTTTGTGCCGAGTAGAGGTAAAAAGAAATGCAGAGGGATGGCTCACGATCGCCATTTCCAAGAAAGAGCCTATCTTTCCCGAATATAACGAGGCCAGTTACAAAGAGGAAGATAAAGAAAATGTGATAAAGGAGCGAGTGAGTGAAATTAATTTTTCTATAAAAGACTCTTATGCCAAATATTGATGAAGCTATTTATCAAGGAAAAAGAATTAAAAGAAAATTCGAGGAGGAGTTTAGCATGTTGAATAATTCATGATCAGAGGAGGAGGAAGAAAACTGGGAGTCAATATTTTCATATTTTTATATTTTCATGTTTTTATATTTTCATATTTTCATATTGGGGGGGGCTTAAATTCATCAATCAATCTAACACCTCTTTTGTCAGTTGCTTTCTGTATGTACTACTCCACATTAGAGTAAATGTCTACATTTTTATTGTTTGTGGGATCACCCCTAAACATTTGAGCACTGCATATTTTAGCCAGATACCTCGTTTACCAAAATCCATGTCACTTATGAAGAGTAAACACTTTTTGTAAACGTGCACAGACTTTCAAGAAATTCACTGTTTTATTGGCACTTTTTCAAAAAAGTAACCTATCAGAAACCAACGAGAGAGTTTGTATTATCGTGGTATTTCCCTCTACCTGCCCTGTTACCTGTTCTCGTCAAGTTCGTTATCAGGATGGTCTACTGTTGCACTTTAAGATGAACACACACACAGACCCTAACCACAACAGTGCCCCATGAATGACACACACACATACACACTTATTAACCCCTAGCACTTTAAACCACACAAGTGCTATAGAAATAACAGCCTGTCATTCAGCACTTCAAGAGACTTACTTATTTTCGGCATGAACAACATACGATGTTATAGTGATATCTCAGACCTAAATATTACTTTTGGTCTACAAGAATACATTTAAACATACAAAGACTCAGCACTCTTGACCATTTATCAGCCAAGAATACCTTCTTTATCGTATGGTCCCTAACTTTTGAGTGGTGCCCTCACTCTCAGCCTTATAAATCCCGCAGCACAGAAATAATGGCAAAAATCCGGCTGTCAGCAGGTGCTCAGAGAAATCTAACTTATTACTTCAGTCACTCTAGACATTGAGACAAAGCATAGAAAGTTAAAAGCAGCATGGTATTTATTACAAGAATAAAAATAATACCACTGGAACAAAGAATACTAGAAAATAGGTACTGACAGGAAAGTCTGAATGCATATAGTCTTTAGAGAAAGCTTACAAAAAAAGGTAGAGATGACAAGGATGAATGTCCCAGGGAGGCGTTTGATTTAGCAATCGATGTTCATGATGTCTTTCTGACGACCAGGGCCGTCTTCGTCCGTTCCTGTTCTTCTCCTCCTTCTTCTTCTTTGCTTCTTCTCGTTGCTTCGCTCTATCTTGCTTTTCAAACCAAGGCATATTTATTATGAAATGTCATGCCTTGGTTTCACAACACATGAACCTGATTGGCTGGCTGTCCAAATGATTGATGAATTAATTCACTGTTCGTTTTCCCACACAACAAAACCTTTGATGTACTCTGAGGTGTCAGTAGTTCTTCCTGTCCCAGGCTATAAACCAAACTGTTGTTCCAGATGTCCGTCCATAAAGTAATCAATAGCCTGAGGTATCAGCTCAGCATTCTTTCCCAGGCTGTAAACCAAATTAGCACTAAGCTATGAACGAAAAGTAAGGTGTAAGGGAAGAAAACCTGCTTTAATTTGTCTCAGTTCATTTGTTGTCTTGTCTTGAACAAAACATAATGGAAACCAAAATGTACAGATTTTATACACCATAACAGAGTTTTAATGTGATCTTTTATGATTTCGAATTAAAATGGATCTTAAAATGCTGACCAATGCCTGTGCCCATATTTTGACATACAGAAAGGTTAAATTGATGGCCCACAATACAATCAGGCTTTGTGATATAATATTCCATTGCTATGAAATGTTAATAAAAGAAATGTACTGTATTATGTTTGTTTATTATTGAACATGCATATATCAATATTGTAATTTTAGTTCAAATTAGTGCACATAAACTTATTGCTTTTTTTTTTATAAATTTTATTTGAAGAAGGTAATATTCCATACAATCAAGTTGAAATTAACAAAACAGAATTCAACCCCCAACCTACGTTTCAGCATAACATCTCTCTATTATAAAAAAAAAGCAGGACGTTGAGACGTGATCTTCTCGAAAGTTCTCGTAAGATATTAAAAAGACCCGCGAAACACAAACAATATCAAATAACACTCAGTCATGTAAAGGCACGTAGCACACACAGATCCTGTGCTCTCAGCACATATAAAGCGAATAAGGACAATACGTTCTCGATGAAGCGTCAACGACTAAGCGAAGAAGAAAGAACAGCGCGGAGAAAAGAGACCCAACAGTGTTGGAGAGAAAAACAGGCAGATAAGAGATTATGAAAGCAGTGGAATTGGAAAGACTCAAACAAACGATGGCGCGATACACATGCAGAGAAAGGTACAGAATATGAAAGCAGTAAAATTCAAAGGTATTGTAGCGACCCAGCCAGGTTGAAGCCTGTTTTGTTTTAAGTGACTGTTAGGTCCGATTGAGGGAGGGTGGAGTACAGCATGGAAGACTGATAGCAGTGCGACAGCAGATGATCCAACGGCACCTCCTTAGCATGCGTTCAGCCGCCCCCCATCACAACGTGAGCAGCATTATACGTCCTGAGAAAGAGATTTAATCACGGACGGGGCCGGAAATAAAGGACAAGTATTGTCTTTAAAACGTCACGCAAGACAAGGCAGTGAGCCATCATTTAAAACAAGTCCATGGACATCTAACCGAGCAGCTGTTGGATTGCTGTTGGCAGACACGGTTCATGTGCTCCCAGCTCTTTAAATAACGACATGCAACAAGCAGAACAGGCAGCTCGCCAGCAGATGATCCGACGGCATCTCCTTAGCGTGCGTTCAGCCAAACTAACTCTCGACACCCCCTTTACAATGTGAGCAACAGAAATGCGAAGTGGCAAAAGGGCAACTGCTATACAGGCTTTGAAATGATCGGGCAGCGTATGTAACAATTCCCATGAAACTAGCAATCTCTTTAAATTGTATATACAGTAAACCAGACACAGGGGTGGGCGAAGCGAGCAGGGGCGGACCCCTAGTTGTTATAAAATTTTCTTTTTTAATAAAATAAATTTAAAGTTAACACAGATTAGCATTGCATAAGATAAAGTGTGTTGCTTTGCAAGTAATAATTTCACGGTATGAAAATAAATAGATAAACCTTAAATTTGGATGCCTTTGTGCTGCAGTCAGTTTTCACTATTGGTAGATGCTGTCACTTGTATAAAGTACAGGTGGCCCTCCGCATCCATGGATTCAACCAACTGCAGATTGAAAATATTTTTAAAAATTCTCTCCCCTCTTTTTTATTCTATTTATTTTTATTCATTTATCCATTTTCTTCATTTTACTAGTTTAAAGTTTTACTCTGCTGGCCTAACTCTCTTTCTCATGGGTGGAGGTTGATGTGTTTCAAACCTAGTTTTGTTAAACCTGACTTGCTTGTATGGAATGTTATTTGGTTTTTATTTTTTAACACAGCATGTTAAAGAGCCAACACGGGGTGAAGCCTGTCTGGATTTAGTATTCTGTAATAATCAGGATAGAATTGAGGGTGTAGAGGTGATTGGACCACTAGGGTCACGTGACCATAATGTAATACAATTCTCAGTATTTTGTAAGAGTGCAGATGCAAAGACTAAAATTGTTAAGTTGAACTTTGGTAGGGCTAATTTTGAGCAGATGCGACAAAGTCTAAGTAGGATAGACTGGGATAAGCTTTTAAATGTGGAGACAGTCGAGGAGCAGTGGAGACAGGTTTAGAAATGTAATGCAGGACAGATACAGACCTAAATTTGGAATTAATAGGAAACTAAAAAACTCCACGATGGATTAATAAAGATTTAAAAAAGAAGTTGCAAAGGAAAAAACTGCTGTATAAGGCATATAAGACTAATGACTGCAAAGTGAATCGTAGAGCATATGAGAACATGAGGGCAACCATTAAGAAGGATATCAGAGAGGCTAAAAGACAGTTGGAGAGGAATAGAGCAGATAAGGCGAAAGAAGACCCCAAGAGATTCTTTCAGTATTTTAGTAGTAAAAGAACAGTTAAGGAGGAGGTCAAGTTCATCAGGAATAGTAAAGGGGAAATAAAAGATACAGACAATGAAATAGCAGATGCCCTAAACTTACATTTTCTGAGGTGTTTACAAGTGAGCAAGTGGATAACCTCAGAGCAGTAACAGGGACTACTAAGGAGGTACTGAGGGATTTGGAAATTGTAGAGAGAAGTGCTGCTCAGATTAAATAAGATGAAATCAAACAAATCACCAGGCCCAGATAATATTTATCCTCGTGTTCTTAAGGAGGCTAGTGAGTACAGATATAAACCCTTGACACATATTTTAGGAAGTCACTGTGCACTGGAGAGATTCCAAAGGACTGGAAAATGGCAAATATCATCCCATTATATAAAAAGGGTGACAGGGCAGATCCAAGCAACTATAGGCCAGTAAGCTTAACATGCATCACAGGAAAATTAATGGAAGGAATTATTAAGGATAAGATTGAGCAACACATGGCAAGGACAGGAGTTATTCTGAACAGTCAGCATGGGTTCAGAAGAGGGAGGTCGTGTTTTACTAACATGTTGGAATTCTATGAGGAGGCAACAAAAGGATACGATCAAAGTGGAGCTTATGATATTATTTATCTGGACTTTCAGAAAGCATTTGATAAGGTGCCACATGAGAGGTTGGGCATCAAGTTAAAAGAAGTGGGAGTTCAGGGTGATGTTTTAGATGGGTGCAGAATTGGCTCAGACACAGGAAGCAGAGGGTGATGGTGTGAGGAACCTCATCAGAACTGGCCGATGTTAAGAGTGGTGACCAGCAGGGGTCAGTGCTAGGGCGCTGCTATTTTTAATATATATAAATGATTTAGATAGGAATATAAGTAACAAGCTGGTTAAGTTTGCAGATGATACCAAGATAGGTGGATTAGCAGATAATTTGGAATCCGTTATATCATCACAGAAGGACTTGGATAGCATACAGGCTTGGGCAGATTTGTGGCAGATGAAATTTAATGTCAGTAAATGTAAAGTATTACACATAGGAAGTAAAAATATTAGGTTTGAATACACAATGGGCGGTCGGAAAATCGAGAGTACACCTTATGAGAAGGATTTAGGAGTCATAGTGGACTCCAAGCTATCAACTTCCCAACAGTGTTCAGAAGCCATTAAGAAGGCTAACAGAATGTCAGGTTATATAGCGCCTTGATGTGTGGAGTACAAGTCACAGGAGGTTATGCTCAACCTTTATAATGCACTGGTGAGGCCTCATCTTGAGTACTGTGTGCAGTTTTGGTCTCCAGGCTACAAAAAGGACATAGCAGCACTAGAAAAGGTTCAGAGAAGAGCGACTCGGCTGATTCCAGGGCTACAGGAGTTGAATTATGAGGAAAGATTAAAAGAGCTGAGCCTTTACAGTTTAAGCAAAAGAAGATTAAGAGGTGACATGATTGAAGTGTTTAAAATTATGAAGGGAATTAGTACAGTGGATCGAGACTTGTATTTTAAAATGAGTTCATCAAGAACACGGGGACACAGTTGGAATCTTGTTAAGGGTAAATTTCGCACAAACATTAGGAAGTTTTTCTTTACACAAAGAACGATAGACACTTGGAATAAGCTACCAAGTAGTGTGGTAGACAGTAAGACGTTAGGGACTTTCAAAACTCGACTTGATGTTTTCTTGGAGGAAACAAGTGGATAGGACTGGCGAGCTTTGTTGGGCTGAATGGCCTGTTCTCGTCTCGAGTGTTCTAATGTTGTTCTAATGATACACTTGTGGTAACGTTCACCTGGGAGGACTTGTCGCACAAACACTTATCGAACACCTGTTTTGATGTAGACGATCTGGAATTTGAAAACGAAAGGCTGGTACCTGCATCAGCTGATTGGTCTCCAGCTGATCAAAGTGCTAAACACACTCGTGTAGCTGACGCGTCTACGGCAACGTTCACCTGATAGGACCACACAGACAGAGATCCGTGGGAGACAAGGTGGCTACTGGACTTCACCAAATGACACTCGGTGTGCGAGTCGACCCTACGGGTTACCAGCCAGAAAGTGACAAACAGGAATGTAATAAGTATGTGAGTTTATGTACTATAGGGGCTCATGGAACATAAAACAGAGCGATATTTGTCATAAATAAGTATTTTATGTTGATTTATGTGTGAAACCATTGCTTTTTAGAAAACAGAGTTTTTGGGAAAATAAACTGATCAAAAAAATGAAAAGAACGCTTTGAAAACACATCAGATCTCAATGGGACAAATGGTGGCTACCTCTACTGCTACGGACTGGTATGGTGATGTGTTAGAAACAAAAGGATGGAAATGAAAATGATGAACCGACAGACAGAGGGCCGAATTCAAAGACACCCCGAAAATCAAAGTAAACAAAAAATAATGCGGCAGGCGAGTCCATTTGGCCAGAATATCATTGCAGCAATTCCAAATCCTACTCGGTAGTTTATATGGCGTCCTGGGGGATCTCATCCCAGATCTGGACCAGGGCATCACTGAGCTCCTAGACAGGCTGAGGTGTCGGATTGTCCCAAACCTAATGTCCCATCCAGAGGTGGTCTATTGGATTGAGGTCAGGCGAGTGAGCGTGGGGGTGCCAGTCAGTGGTATCAATTCCTTCATCCACTTGCCACATGAGGCCCGGCACATGTCGTGCACCAGGAGGAACCAGCATACCTAATGGCAGTCAAGGTGCTGTTGTCTAGCCTGTTGAGGTCTGTGCGTCCCTCCATGGATATGCCTCCCCAGACTGACCATCACTGACCCACCGCCAAACCGGTCACGCTCAACGATGTGACAGGCAGCAGAACGTTCTCCATGGCTTCTCCAGACCCTTTCATGTCTGTCACATGTGCTCTCATCTGTGAAAACCACAGGGTGCCAGTAGTGGACCTGCCAATTCTGGTATTCTATGGCAAATGCCAATCGAGCTCCACGGTGCCCACTAGAGGGTGTCGGGCCCTCTGGCCACCCTCATGAAGTCTGTTTCTGATTGTTTGCTCAGAGAAATTGACACCAGTGGCCTGCTGGGGGTCATTTTGTAGGCTCTGGCAGTGCTCATCCTGTTCCTCCAGTGCTGCTGATGGGTTAAGGACCTTCTACGAGAGGCCCTGTCCAGCTCTCCTAGAGTAAATGTCTGTCTGTCTCCTGGAATCTCCTGCATGCTGGGAGACAAGGCAAACCTTCTGGCAATGGATGCCATCCTGGAGCAGTTGGACTACCTGTGCCACCAAATTCTGTAGGGTCCAGGTATGGCTTTGTGCTACCAGTAGTGACGCTGACCGTAGCCAAATGCAAAACGAGTGACAAAACAGGTGAGGAGGGAAAAATGTCAGTGGCCTCCCTCCACCTGTTAAACCATTCATTCCTGTTTGGGGGTCGTCTCATTGTTACCCCCCACCCAGTGGCCCAAAGCAGCTGAAACTGATGAACAAGCCTCTCTGCCACTTAACTGAGCAGATCAATAGCACACAAGTTTCATTGAATTGATGCTCTACTCTCATTATAAAGTGGTCCTTTCATTTTTTGAGCAGTTTATTAAGCCCTGAGACAGAAGGAAACAAAATAAAGTAATTAGCCTTGAACGTGTTAATTGGAAATAATTTTGTGAGTTTCGTAACCAGTAGGTTGATGCCATAGCCCGGCTACTTAAATGGACTGTAAATCCCAGCATCCCCAGGAGCAGTTCATCATTAGGCAGCTGCGGCGGTGGCCATGAGGGCCGTTAGATGAAAGAGGAGGGCGCTGGCCTTAAAAGTGAGCTGTAAGAAGCCTGCAGGATCAAAGTCGACGGGGTCTTCACTGCACAATTGGATTACGATCACTCCCATTGGATTGCAGTTTCTGTCGAGATTTATGTTCTTGTCCTGTAAATGCTTGCTTGTGTGATTTCGTCTGGGTTGGAAAACATCTTAGCCTGATGGGGGCGCTCCCAACTTCCGTAAACCTTCACTTACATCAGCAAATTCACAGGCATAGAGCAGCAGAAACATAGCAACGAGGACATAGAATCAAAAGACAAATAATCCAGCCAATCGGTCAATCGATATGCAAATTAAATACATGAATAAACGTGTATTGTTCAGACATTTCAAAATAAACTTAACGAGTACCCCAGGAGGAAGCATTGAAATGCCTGATTGCAGTGGGCTGAAAAGACCCCCAGAGGTGGGGGACTGAGCCTGTGGGCTCCAAAGAGACACCTTCTAGATCAGGGGTGGGCTACGTCGGTCCTGGAGGGCTGCATGTGGCTACAGGTTTTCATTCCAACCCAATCACTCCTTGCCAGTCTCATACCTCATTTCATTTTGTGACTTGTTAGTCTGCCATGTTAGGTTGTTACTGTAGCTTTGTTTTTTTTCTCCTTTCCAAAGATATCATCCCAATGATTTGAAGCCTAAAGCGGATCATTTTCAGTCCGTCACATTCTCCTCTTCACGTTTTTACTAAACGCAGAGGTGTAAATGGAAATGAGTTCGATGGAGACCTGCTGGCTCCTTTGTCATTTGCAGCTAATTGCTAATTAGGAGCCATGAAAAACAGTGAAGGCAAATAAGCAATTAAGGGTGGGGAACCTGACCAAGTGAGACCACTAAAATGAAGCCTCAAAATGTCACTTGAGCACTAAGTGCTTCATCAGCAATAATTGACTTCTCATTAAGAAACTGAGTTGGAACAAAAACCTGCGGCCCACCAGGACCGACGCTGCTCACCCCTTTTTCAGATGCTTCCCCCTAGTGGTCACAGCAGGGCCAGTCTGAGGACCTCACCACACCATCCGATCAGTAGTCGAGTTTATATGTCGTGACTCGGGAGTCCCAAAAACACAAAACATCCAAAATACTTTCTTTTCTTTTTTTTTTTAATTTTATTGATTTTATTGATAGATAGATAGTGTAAGATTGACGCTACATAGCGCCTGACCCGACACAGATTGGACACGGGAGACACATGTAAAATAAAACAAATACTTTTATTTTTCTTCGTCTGTGGGCTACACCTTCCCCATACCCACAGACACAACACAGTCCCAAGCACACAAGCACTTTCTCTTCTTCCTTGGCACCACCACTCCTCCCAGGCAACCTTGTCCTCCTCCGCCCGACTCTGGCCCCTGAGTGGTGGTCGCTGGTTCCTTTTATAGTTCACCCGGAAGTGCTCCAGGTGCTTGATCCCTGAACACTTCCGGGTGTGAGGAATATGTTGCCCATACAGGCTCAGGAGTCCCAAACACAGCCTGTGGGACCCAACAGGGCTGCACCCAACTCCAATTCCCAGGATTCTCTGTGGGAACCCGAGGCACTGCAGTACTCCAGGGAGGCGGCCATCTAGCATCCAGGGGGAGGTATTGCAGTGTCGAGGGCTGCTCCCCCAGAATATCGCGTGCAGGGGCGTCCTGACTGGGTATGGACGCCAACCGCTTGTCACAATAGATAGATAAATATGTGAAAGTCACTATATAATAAATAGATAGATAGAATGAAAGGCACTATATAATAGATAGATAGATAGATACTTCTCTTTGAACTGCCTTTCCCAAGGTTTCTTCCATTTTTCCCTATGGGAATTTTTTCTTGTCTTCTTAGAGAGTCAAGGCTGGGGGGCTGTCAAGTGGCAGGGCCTGTTAAAGCCCATTGCGGCACTCCTTGTGTGATTTTGGGCTATACAAAAAATAAATTGAATTATTAATCCCAAGGGGAAATTTACATACTCCAGCAGCAGCATACTAATAAAGAACAATATTAAATATCAGAGTGATAACAATGAAGGTACAACAGAGAATAACTTTGTATAATGTTAACATTTGAGGGTGGAATTGAAGAGTCGCATAGTGTGGGGTCTCCTCAGTCTGTCAGTCTGTCGCTGAAGCTGCTCCTCTGTCTGGAGATGATCCTCTTCAGTGGATTCTCCATGATTGACAGGAGTCTACTCAGCGCCCGTCACTCTGCCATGGATGTCAAACTGTCCAGCTGCGTGCCTACAATAGAGCCTGCCTTCATCACCAGTTTGTCTCTCTTCTTTATGCTGCCTCCCCAGCACACCACCGCGTAGAAGAGGCCGCTCGCCACAACCGTCTGGTAGAACATCTGCAGCATCTTATTACAGATGTTGAAGGACGCTAACCTTCTCAAAAAGTATAGTCTGCTCTGACCTTTCTTACATAGATCATCAGTGTTGGCAGTCCAGTCTAGTTTATCATCCAGCTGCACTCCCAGGTATTTATAGGTCTTTACCCTCTGCACAGTCACCTCTGATGATCACGGGGTCCATGAGGGGCCTGGGCCTCCTAAAGTCCACCATCAGCTCCTTGGTCTTGCTGGTGTTCAGTTGTAGGTGGTTTAAGTCGCACCATTTAACAAAGTCCTTGATTAGGTTCCTGTACTCCTCCTCCTGCCCACTCCTGATGCAGCCCACCATAGCAGTATTTACGTGTTTTCAAAGAGAACGATAGATTTCATTTTTTTTTAATGTTAAATTAATGTGTTTTGACTACGGAGATCACGCTGACTTTAAAGTATAGCTGGCGCAACTGGCCTGGAGACGAAATCAAAAATGGGACTGTAATTTTTATTGAGACTCTGATATGTTATGAAACACTATATGACATAATATTCACCTTAATGAGCACTACTTAAATATACTTTTTGTTAACCTTAAAATTCCAGGTTATATTTATAAGTTTAATTGTATTTCACGTATTTGTTTAATTTTTTTTTTGCAAGTTTAACACGTGCACTTATTAAAACAAAATAAATTAGAAGATATAAAAAATTAGGTGCATTATTTACATTACATTTTATCTACAGGGGGCAAATTGTGGAAGGCGAAATGCTGGGGGTGAAATGTGGGGGGCGACTTTTCCGTCAACCATTTGAAGACATTAAGGAGTGGAGTGGAGCGCCCCTTGTGATTGAACTTTGCCTTTCCTATTGCTTGGGATTTTTGACCCCGTGCTCCGTTTTCACCTTTGGATTTTTGTTTGCTTGTGGATCATCACTTTGCCTTTTCAGGCAACTCCTTTGTGCTCTTAGGAGTTTTGTGCAGGACAAAGCCTTTTGTTAAAAGAAACCTTTTATTTTGTAAAGATTTTTCTAGGCCCTTTTTTGCATCTGAATGGGATTTTAATGGCATTTTCCTCCTCTAGAGGGCAACCTTTGAAGGTATTTTGGCCACCTTTATCCAACCTTTCAAACATACGCAGTTTTCAATGTCTGGAAAACATTTGGGATTAAATCACTTTGAGATCTGTACATAGAAACATCTTCACATCCTACAAACAATTACATTCTAAATTGAACTTTCCAGCAGCACATTTCTTTCACTGCCTTCAAATCAGAAACTTTGTTAAACAGAATCTGTCCAGCTTTCCTGACCTCCCACCGCCCTCTGATCAGTTTTAAGGACTTAGACAGCATTTCTGTGATATATAAAACCATTTTACAGTCCCTCCCTTTCAAAGATCCATGAGGACAGTGGGAAAAGGATCTCTCACTCAACATCTCAGAGAAGGAGTGGAAGGTAGCAATGCAGAGAATCCAGCATACAATTATTCATCTCAAAATGATACATCGAGCACATCTGTCTCGCTTAAAACTGTCCAAAGTGTTTCCAGGCCGAGAGCCAACCTGCGAACGTTGCAGTCGAGTTCCAGCCTCACTGGGCCACATGTTTTGGGCCGCGTGCACCAAATTAAAATCATTCTGGACCAAAATCTTTAAATGCCTATCAGGCAGCCTGGGGGTCCCAATCCCTCCTAACCGACTAACAGCTGTGTTTGGTGGGCTCACAGAGGGGCATACAGTGGAGAAGGACAAACAAACTGTGATGGCCTTTACTACACTATTGGCACACAGGCTTATTTTGCTAAGCTGGAAGAATCCTAACTCTCCTCTTTTAAGTCAGTGGGTCACTAATGTTTTTATATTATTTGAAATTGGAAAAAATCAAATTCCCACTTAGAGGATCTGTGCAGAACTTTTTCAGAACCTGGCAGGATCTGATCAACGAGATTTTAGAATAAGCTCTTAAAGCACTGAGGAATCAGATTCTCTCTCCATTTCTTTTTCTTCTCCATTTATCTTTATCCGCTAATTAATTTATCTATTTACTTATTTTTACTAGGTTTAAGTTTAGTTCTGCTGCCCATGCTCTCTTTCTCAGGGGTGGGAATCGATTTGTTTTCAATCCTATTCTTGTTAAATTGATCTATTTGTATGGAATGATTACATTATCGTTCTACCAGACGGTTGTGGCGAGCGCCCTCTTCTACACGGTGTTGTGCTGGGGAGGCAGCATAAAGAAGAGTGACAAACTGGTGAGGTAGGCAGGCTCTATTGTGGGCACGGAGCTGGACAGTTTGACATCTGTGGCAGAGCGACGGGCGCTGAGCAGGCAACTGTCAATCATGGAGAATCCACTGAACAGGATCATCTCCAGACAGAGGAGCAGCTTCAGCGACAGACTGAGGAGACGCCACACTATGCGACTCGGGGGGTAAACATTAATATTATACATTAATGTTATTGTCTGTTATACGTGCATTGTTATCACTCTGATATTTAATATTGTTATTATCAGTATGCTGCTGCTGGAGTGTGTGAATTTCCCCTTAGGATTAATAATCTATCTATCTATCTATCTATCTATCTATCTATCTATCTATCTATCTATCTATCTATCTATCTATCTATCTATCTATCTATCTATCTATCTATAGGCATCATGGACAATATGGTTTTTATGCACAGCCCTGCTGGATGCCATGGGGGCCACAAGAGGGAGCTGCAGGGAGGTCCGAGGACTTCTTTGTGCCCTATAACCCGGAAGTTCGTCATAGGAAGAGCGACGGGCTTCCGGGTTGAAGAGAAGAGTTTTTTACCTGACCCGGAAGTGATTGAGGATCACATGGACTGGGGATTGAGAACACTTCCGGGTCAGGGAGTATAAAAGGACTGTGTTAGCTCCCAGACGGCGAGCTGAGCTGGGTGGAAGGGTGGCAACGCGTCTGGGAGCTGGAGGATTGTTTCTTAGTGATTATTATTGTGATTTATGAGTATAGTGGTGGAGAGTGTGCTTTGTACACTGTGAAAATTAAATAAAGTCGATTTGAGGACTTTTACCTGGTGTCTGGAATCGTGGACAGGGGTTCAAGGGAGCGAGAGCGCCCCCTATCTACCACACTATCTATCTATCTATATATAGTGCCTTTCACATCTATCTATCTATCTAAATGTGGTTATCATCATCTGCCAGTTTTCTCTTTTCTCTTTTTGCCATTGTAAATTTCTATTATATTATTTGGTGTGGTGTGTGGTGGCGTATATATCGATATTGCACTGTCTGTGACGTGCTGCTTGTTCTTCAGCACCGCCGATAATCAGGTGGCAAAAACAGCAAACGCACAATGTAAGAGCTAGCCCGGCCACAGACACACACGACACCACAATGTCCACCACACACACGTCTATTATACTGTAGACAATAATATTTACACACTTTTGCATTCCCTGGTCCTTCGGCCGGCTCCACTCCTCTCTCGCAGGCTCTGTCCACTTCCACCCGACTCCGGCTCCCTGAATGGAGTGAGGCGGCCCCTTTTATCCTGGCCCGGATGTGCTCCAGGTGCCTGGTGATGAACTTCCGGCAGCACTCCCCAGTGTGGCGGAAGTGCTGCCCTTGCACCCGGAAGCACCCTGGGCATACACCATCCTTGGCCCGGCAGCACTTCCTGGTGTACCACAAGCGCTGTCCCCGAGGGATCAAGGATCGTCCAGGTGCCCAGGGAAGACAAGTGGTGCTCTCCCGGTCCCTCCTTCCTCCAGGGTTCCTGGCCGTCTATCACAGTGTAAAGGCCGTTGTGTACTCAGACACATTAAATTGAGTAACAGTGCTGACGAATAAACCGCATCTAAATCCAGTAACTCTAGTTCTGTGGAACATTATTTGATATTTAAAATAAAATCAACATTACAAAAAAAAAAAAATACAGTTAACAATCATTTAAAAAAAAATTATCCAGGTAGGTGATAGGAAAAATATCTGGGGCATGTGAAGTGTGAGAAGTGAAATGTGGGGGGCAACTTTTCTGGGTCAGGTTCAAAATGAACCACCAGGAGCTACAGAAGGCCCTCCAATAAACAGGGTAGAGTGCAGTTCCTGGCAGTGATTGTCAGGTGGCCCCGCCCCTTAGGGCACCACCCATAAAACACACAGGGACATAATCAAATAAACACAAAGAATGATAGACATAATGAACAAAAGAATCATTCATACAAATAACTGATATAAAATCAGACTAAAAAAAACACAACTTTCAACCCCAGCCGGGGTGAAATGCCAGCAGAAATACAACATTATGACCCCCACTTACTAGGAATTCCTCATTTTTGGGGATCAGTTGCACACCCTGGTCCCATCACGAGTTAGGGTTCAACTGCTTACCCACAATTCTCGGTGTCAGGCAGACCCACGTTGATCCATTGAGTGAAGTGCGGGTGCAGTTCCTGACATCTAAGGACGTCACAGACCCATCGCTGGTCAACCCCACCTTTAGCTGGTGCCCGCTGGGCCTCACAGAATCTATTTTTCTGCTGCCTGTGACCCCGAATGGGTGCAAGTAAACCTCGGGGGACACTTTTGAGAATCTGCGGATGGTGAGGATTTACTCCTATCAGCACTCAGTGATCCACTGCCGGGACCCTCCCTCTGACCTCAGCATAAAGGCAGTGACGTCAGGGAGACCCTGACGAAACAAAACGAATGGCAGAATAGCAAAGAGACAGGAAATAAATACTCAAGAAAGATAAAAATATTTGAAAAATACGTGAACAACAATAATCAGAAAATTAAACACAAGCCTGGGGATAAAGCTGGCCTGCCAGTAACCCAACGCTGACGTTCCCCTTTAAAGATGGTGGGCCGCCTCTGAGTATGGCATTCAGCAGCTTACACCATCATCCCCTCGGAGACCTGCAGGGGGCACCATTACTGGCACGCTGCCCGCCAAGACGCCACTCGTCTTCCACGTTTCAAACGGTAATCATGGCAGGGAGGTTAATTAAACGTAGTCAGTTGCAACATCACGTCGTACATTCGGATGAGCCTACAAATCAAGTAGAAGCCAGTTGATAAAAAGCTTCTCAGACATCGACTCCGGCGGGTGCTTCACAGAAATAATTAAACTTTTCTCATGATTAGACTCGTAGAAATGAATCAGGGATTAAAAAGGACGTCTTAAGAGGCAGCGCCATGACGGAGCTTTGTGAAATTCCTTCAACGCTTCACCGGCATCATTTTGTAGAAAAATAATTATTGAAAGCACGTGACTTTAGAAATTGTGGCGGCCAGGAGATTTTTTATATTTTTTGTACGGGAGTTAATGCCAACCAGGGAGCGAGCAAAGCGGGCATTGCTCCTTTGGCTAGGCTTTTGGTGGCACGCGAGGCCTGTTCAGATTTCAGGGGGAGGCAGAAAGCCATTTGCACCTTCACCTATATGTCCAGAGTGGTGGGCTGAACTGAGGGTCTTCCAACTCTTTGGTCAGCTCTGTCCATCAGCTGGTAACAAAAGTAAGCTGGACGTCCCTGCAGAGACTCCTTCAGACACAAAGGCGCCCATTTTTAGACTTGTAACTGTGAATTGAATCCTGGATGGACGTGATGGACAAAAATAAGATGTAAGCGCCAAGCAGGATTATCTTGCATACCCGGCCAGAGTGAGTATGGGACCCTTACCTGGACCTGGAGGACAAGATAAGGGGGCAGTGGGGGAAAGCATCAAATTTTGCATATTTGTATTCCCCCATCCACTAGATGGCAGCATCACAGAGCTGTGGTAACCACTGTGGAACCCTGCTGGGCATGATGGGAGTTGTAGTGCAGAGAGTTAGCCCTGCTGGGTCTCCATGGGAGCCACCAGGGGGTGCTGCCAGTATTCACGATCCTTACTTTACGGGGTTGCCGCCCGACCTGGAAGTGCATCCTTCAGGCTTGGCCCTGTAGCAGAGGAAATACTCCCGGGATCAACATTAAAGGAAGCCATCCGGCCTCCTCCTTCAGGAAGTCAGAATTGGGAGGAAGGATGACAATACACACTGGATGGAGGAAAGAACAAAAAATCATATATATACTTGTGTGACTTGGGAGAAGCCTTTTGTGAGGTGTTTTTATAATAAAAGCCTTGGTTTGAACCCGTGACTGTCTGTGTGTCGTTTGTTTCCAGGGATTGGGGCTCAGCATCACATCCTATCTGTCATAAAGGTAACCATCAGCAGGCACTGGGTCCGTAACTGGAAGCGATCCAACCATCCCTTCACGAGAAGCTGCCTTCCTCTCTTCTGTCTCTTGTGAGGAGCTAACGGTCTGTTCTGTTTGTGAGATCTCATTAGGGGGAGAAGTCGTCCTCTCCATGCGGAGTAAAAAGCTCACAGATCTTCTTTGGTCTGGAAGCCCCTCTCCATAAAGCCTTGGAGCTGGACGTCCCAAACTGACTCAAAGATCCACACTGCCAAGCCAAGCTCTACGCCAGTGGCAGCGCCAGGTGTGAGAAGATTGAAGAGCAGCTCAAGAAGGGAACTTCAGGATCTAAAGTCTTGAGCCAGAAAGGAAAACACGTCTCCCTGCAAAGTTGTCGAGGACCCAGCAAAGGGTCTGACGTCACACCGCGGACAAAGGACCACATAGCAAAGCGAAAGTGTGCACTCCAGAGCGAGACGAATCCTCCATTTGAACCTGGAGCCACAGCAGCAACAACTCCACACAACATAGGACGTCATCATTAATGCCTTAGTATCGTTAAACTGTGCAGATCAATGAGTACTCTAAATAGCCAATCACTGGCCAGCCTCTTCTTTGTCACATGCTTGTCTGTCTTATGTCCCATCTCAGTGTAAGTGTCATCAGGGATCATCTGGCGTCCCTTACCAGGAAGAGAGAGAGAGACCAGAAGGATGAAAGGACTGTTGTGAAGTGTTGGCCTCTTTGGAGCCTATAGTCCCCTGATATACTGGAGGGCAGCATTCTTGTGTCACTTCCACTTCTTCTCAACCCACGGGAATGCTGGGAAATGTAGTCCTGTGCTACAGCCCTGTCATATACCATGACTACCACCAGGAGGAACCGCAGGGAGAAACCATCCCTGCCTTTCGAGACACTTTTGTCTGACCTGGAAGTACTTCCATCGGAGTGTGAGTAAAACACCACAAGTACTCCTGGGATATGATTTAAAGAGCACCACACTACCTTGCCTCATGGAGTCAGAGTCAGTAGGCAGAGGACAACACTTGCAAGAGGAATAGAAGTTGGGGAAAAAAAGAGAGAAAAGGAAGGAGTCACCGGAAGCACTGGACCAATTCTCATTCCCATATTAAAAAAGAAAAAAGACATAACAGCACTAGAGAAGGTCCAGGGAAGAGCAGCTTGGCTGTTTCAGGACCATGGAGAGTAACACAAGAGGAACAATTGCAGGAAGACCAGTTTCAGGACCACGGAGAGAGTTCAACGAGGACAGACTGACAGAACTGAACTCTTTCTGAGCTCCAAGAAGCAAACTAACATACGGAGAGACTTTGCCAAAATGAAATGCATCTTTATCAAGCAATGGCTCTACGAGGAAACTCACAACTCAGTAAAATGTAATTAAGGGGCCGAGATTTTTAAAAATGTAGGAAGTAAAAATGTGAGATCTGAGGTCTAAAATGTGAAAGTACTGATCTTGGGAATCACCTGGGGACTCGTAGTGGAATACGTCAGTACCTCCACTAAGACCTGGCACAAGAAAGACACTAGGATGTTACGTTATATAGCGCCTTAACATGTGGAACTCAAGTCAAGAAAGTTTATGCTTAAGTTAGATAACCCGCTAGTGAGGCCTCACTGTAGGCGCTGTGTACGGTTCTGGGGCCTCATGCATAACGCCATGCGTAGAATTCACACTCTAACATGGCGTACGGTCAAAAGTGGAAATGTGCGTAGGCACAAAAAAATCCAGATGCATAAATCTGTGTGAACGCCAACTTCCACTTTCTGCCGCTCCATAAATCCCGGTCAGCGTGAAAAGTAACGCATGTGCACGTGCCTGCAGTAATTTTATTTTTAATAAATTTGCAAAAACCTCAAGTAAACTTTTTTCACATTGTCATTATGGGGTGTTGTGTGTAGAATTCTGAGGAAAAAAATGAATTTAATCCATTTTGGAATAAGGCTGTAACATAACAAAATGTGGAAAAAGTGATGAAGCGCTGGGAATTCTTTCCAGATGCAATGTAAATAGCCCTTAAGATCAGCACTCTGTGAAAAGGCAATGGCAAAAGCACGGGGGGGAATAGGAGAATTTCAGCAACCACCAAGTGGAGGCAAAGAAAAACGTACTGTTTGTTGGTTTAAATAGTGGGATAAACAACAAAAGGAAGATGATCGAGTGGCATAGCGTGTTGGATTAACTTGAAAGTTCACAGTCACAAAGTCGCACAGTGCCCGACATAAAAAAGAAGTTGTCAGATATCAAAGTCGCTGTAAAAGGAGGAGTCGTAGCCCACCGTCTGAGTGTCATATGAAAGCTTATTAGGGTACAGAGAAAAAAAATAGGAACACAAAGCACAAAATGTCAACTTTAATCTCGAAATTTACACTTGAATCACGTAGTTTATTTTGTCATTAAAGTAGAACATCATAAACTTCATCTTAAAATCATTTAATTTACCAGTTTCTCAAATCCCATCGTAACTAAAGTAGCACGTTAAATGCTTTGTTTTGTATTTGATCTTCTATGTGCTCTGTGCGTGTGAATCACTACGTCCTTCTTAAACTGGCTCTCTCTTCCTCCGACAGGACACAGAATCCATTACATTTGTGATATTACACCTCTCTGAATAATTAAAATACTGAGGTGTATACGTGATATCATTTTCATGATGATAGGAGTTAAAGCACATTAATAAACATGGGAACACGGTGGCGCAGTGATTGTGTGCTACCTTCGATGAAATAATTTACTGCAGCAGTCCTGTCTCTCTCAAACGTACTAACCTCCAATTCCTGTCCTTCCTTTTCTTTCTCCAAGTAACCGATCGCCACACAATCAGCTCTGTAATGGACGTTAAGCCATCTGTAAGCGTAGAACGCCAATTCTTCAAAACTTTTAAGGAACATTGAAATATCTTCCTAGTACATGTTTAATTATTCTATCCATCTATCCTTCCAGTGTCACGCCAGCCCCAGCAAGAATACAATGTGAGGCAGGAACAATCCGTGAACGGGGCGCCAGATTGTCACTAGCGCAGCGACACCGTGTACTCACATGTTTATTTATTAACAATATAGATTATTTAAATGAAGTAAAAGTTTTATCTTTATAATATAATAAATATATTTTGCTGCATTTCATCTAAAAAATGATCTCATAATCATTTGTAAATACGCGCTTTATAAAGTGGCGCAGGTTGTGTAATATTATAACTGTAGTGCAAGTTTACAGTGAGGTGATTGTACTTATAAGTCCAGACAGTTCTACAAGGAGCACCTGATGGACTGACTGAGTGTGTTTAGAGTTCTTGGGATGAAACTCTTTATGAACCGCGAGGTCCGTACAGGAAAGGCTTTGAAATGTTTACCATAAGTTCAAATAGACTGTGCGCATGGCTGAGGCAGTGTGTGCTTGATGCTGTATCCCGATAATTCTCTTTCCGATCAACTGCCGTACTCCTGAGATTCACACTCAGATGCAGGGATATAAATACTCCGAGTGGTGCAGTGAGAGGAATATGGTAAAAGATGATCCGCTGTGGGATCCAAGGTGCATTGAGAATAACAACGCTAAAGCAGTTATGGTATTTGGAATAGTTTGGCCATTCTGTGGACCATTATATTGTTAAAGGTTAATTACAAAATTATTGTCTGTCTGTTATATGTTATATGCCTGTTATCACTCTTTAATTTAATATTGATCTTTATAAGTATGCTGCTGCTGGAGTGTGTGAATTCCCCATTGGGATTAATAAAGTATCTATCTATCTATCTATCTATCTATCTATCTATCTATCTATCTATCTATCTATCTATCTATCTATCTATCTATCTATCTATCTATCTATCTATCTATCTATTATAGTGCCTTTCACTCTATCTATCTATCTATCTATCTATCTAAATATCTATCTATCTATCTATCTATCTATCTATCTATCTATCTATCTATCTATTATATAGCGCCTTTCACTCTATCTATCTATCTATCTATCTATCTATCTATCTATCATATAGCACCTTTCACTATCTATCTATTTATCTAATATATAGCGCCTTTCACTATCTATCTATCTATCTATCTATCTATCTATCTATCTATCTATCTATCTATCTATCTATCTATCTATTTATCTATCTATCTGTCTATCTTTCTATCTACAATCAGATGCATTAAACTAATAAACAATATGCGGTTAATTTCAGTATATTTATAAAGCCCCGTCAGTCATGTGATTCTAAAAAAGAAAGGATAACCACACAGGAACAGTAGCACTGCTTTGACGCTGAGTGGCGCCAGTCTGCAAAACCGAGCACAGAACTTGCATACGCCAGGGTATGAGGTACCGTGGAAATGTGCGTGGCTTTACGGCAAGTTTAGGTTTTATACATCGTGATTTGAACGTGGAAACAGGCTTACGCAACATTTTTGTGCGTACGCACCATTTATACATGAGGCCCCTGGTCTCCATATTACAAAAAAGACATAAGAGCATTAGAGAAGTTCCAGAGAAGAGCGACTCTGCTGTTTCTGGACCATGGAGAGTAACACAAGAGGAACAATTGCAGGAAGACGAGTTTCAGGACCACGGAGAGGGTTCAACAAGGACAGACTGACAGAACTGAATCTTCTCAGTTTCAGCAATGTGGAGAGATTAGGACTTTTCACACTCCTGGTCCATTTGTTTTCTTCTGAACAGGAGGAGGATTCATCAGTTTCTTTCAATGTCCATTTGGTCCAGTTGTGTTTCACGCTGCAAACCTTGAAACAAGCTAAACATATCGATAAACAACCTGTGGACGTGTCATAGACTTCTTTAATTGGGAAGAAACTTTTTTTTTTACACAGGAATAAATATAGGGTTGGCAACAGTTGTGTTTGTGCACCGTTTCAAATTAGCCATGAGGCGCTGTAGGGCCAACACACAGGGATCTGCTATACGTGCCCAGTGGCCGTACTCATGTCAATGTCAATTTATTTATATACAACATAGGAATGCTGTGGCCAAAGTGCTTTACAATAAAAGAAGAAAAAACATACAATTAACATAAAAACATAAATAGAAATACAATAAATGAACATAAATAAAATAAATAATAAATAGAAGTAAGATTACGTAATCACAATAAGGAAACCATCAGTGTTACTGAAGGTCACAGAGTGCAAGTGAATAGAAATGAGTCTTTAATCTCGTTTTGAATTGTTGACGACTCCTTTATCTGACGAGGTGAAGAGCTCCACAGGCGAGGAGCAGCAGCTGTCCCCTTAGTTTGACACTCGGTACGAGGGACAACAAGAGACAACTGACCAGAAGATCTCGGACTCTGGATGGCTGGTGTAAAACACACAATTCAGATAAAATGGCAGGAGCGAGTCCATGTAAAGATTTAAAAACTAGCAGCAAGATTTTACAATCAATGTGAAAACGGACAGGCAGCCAGTGTAGAGAAGCTAATATCGGAGAAACAGAATCAGACTTTCTTGCCAAACCAGAAAGCGAGCGGCAGCATTCTGGACCAACTGTAACCTGCAGATCAGAGATTTGCTAATCCCAGAATACAGCGAGTTACAGTAATCGAGGCGAGAGAAGATAAAAACACAAGTAGCTTTCTCAAGATCCCTAGAAGATAGAAAAGGCTCGATCTTACCTAAGAGACGAAGCTGGAAAAAGCAACTCTTGACTACAGAATTAAACTTGTTTCTCAAAAGGGAGGTTGCTGTCAAAGATAACACCAAGATTGTGGACTTGAGGTTTAGAAAAGACAGAGAAAGAGCCGAGAAGTCCAAGACCAATTGGGGCTTTAGCTGATGGACTCACTATAAGCATCCATCCATTATCCAACCCGCTATATCCTAACTACAGGGTCACGGGGGTCTGCCGGAGCCAATCCCAGCCAACACAGGGTGCAAGGCAGGAAACAAACCTCGGGCAGGGCGTCAGCCCACCGCAGGGCACACACACCCACACACCAAGCACACACCAGGGACAATTTAGAAATGTAACCTGCATGTCTTTGGACTGTGGGAGAAAACCCACGAAGACATGGGAAGAACATGCAAACTCCATGCAGGGAGGACCCGGGAAGCGAACCCAGGACTTCTAACTGTGAGGCAGCAGCGCTACCCACTGCACCACTGTGCCACTATAAGCACCGCCATTTTATTTTGATTCAGATCAAGAAAATTATCAGCCATCCAGGATCTAAGTTCAGAAAGACAGTCGTGCAGTTGCTTCATTGCAGAGTTGCAGACGGGAATATAAACCTGAGTATCATCAGCATAGCAGTGAAAAGAAATGTGAAATTTCCTAAAAAGAGCTCCAATTAGGGTGAAGGTATATAGAGAATTAAACAGGACCCAAAATGGATCCCTGAGGAACACCACATTTAAGAGGAGCAGCAGACGAAAAAGAGGAATTTAAAGTCACTGAGAAGTGTCGACCAGTTAGATCTGACCTCAACCAGTTAAGAGCAGCCCCTTCAAGCCCAGCAAGATGTTCAGGCCGCAGCAGCAAGCTCTCTCAGTCAAATCACAATCTTCTCATCACGGTCAGCTAACGTACCCTCGAATGAAAATACTGCAACTTTTTCTTTTACATGCCCAGTGGAAGGCTGGGGTACCGATGGGTGCTGACATCACGCAAACCTCAAAGCAGCGCCACCAGACTGCAGTGCCTATGAGGTCAGTCATGTAAGGCCCCAACATCATGAAACACCCACCACGCCAGCCACAACATGCCCATTACATAAGAGTATGACTCGAAGGGCATTTGGTGACTGACGTGGTGGGCGCTACGTGACCTACAGCTTTGGTATTGCTGGCTGTAGTTAGACCCATCTCAGCAGGTCCACAACACTCCTACGGTAGCTGGTGTCACACACATGAGCATATTGGGGCAGTCAGTTGGGAGTAAAGTACCGAGTCAGGGGTCGATATGCAGTACTAATGACTTTTCTTCCTCCTTCACAGACCACTAGAAGGAAAAGCCCACTTCCTCTTCTCCATCATGCCCTCCAGCTGATCTCAATCCCACCTCTTCCTGTCCCCTACCTATAAAATCCCAAGCCCCCTCTCTCCGCCCCTCAGTCTGTATTTCGACTCTGTTGTCACCTATAGTACTTTGTATATGGGGTGGAGTCCCCAGATCTTCATAATGGTTGACTGTGCTTTGTTCACAGTTGGTGTAGTCGGCAGGATAGCGGTCCAGGATGTCCGAAGAGGCGAGCTTCAGATGGGAATGAGATCGGCTGGTGGGTGAGATGGAGAAGCTGGCAGGAAGGAAAGGCATTACTACCACATATCAACCCGTGACTCGCTACTTTACTCTTAGACTGCCCCCGAAGCACACGTGTGTGTGACAGTAGGCATGCATGAACATTCTGAGCATGGCTGCTAAACCTCTATGATGTCACACTGGCCTCGCAAAGCATCATGGGTCACTGGGGAAAAAAAAAAAAAATTGCTGAATCCAGCAGCAAAGTAAATTTATTTTTGGAAACAAGGTCTCCATTGAATGCAATATATTCATTGTGACAAATTTCACTGATCAGCACAAATTTATCCACACACATTTTCTCGTCCTTCAGCTAGTGAGCTCGTCAAAAAGGTTGAAAACCGCTGCCTTAGCCTACGGCTTCTCTCCCGGTCCATTTTTTCTTTAAAACTCGCCACTGTCTCTGTAAAGTCTTAGCTCGTATGGCCAATAGACTGTAACTGCAGCCCTCATTACCTATGAAGTCAGTCACGTAACACCACAACGCCGCAACATCACGGATCATCCACACCGTCACTCCCGAAATGCCAAAAGCACTTCAAAGGTTGCCCTCTAGTGGAGAAAAACCGTCACAACCCCGACTAGGACCTTGAAAAGTCTTTAGTAAATAAAAGGATTATGTTGACAGAAGAGTCCGCCATACACAGCACAGCTACTAGGAGCTCAAAGGATTTACCTAAAAAGGCAAGGCAATCCAGAGGAAACCAAAGCCCCAAAACAGAATCCAAAGGCGCAGCTGAAAACAGAGCACAGGGTCAAAAATTCAGGAATTCGCAAAAAAGCCAGAGCGCAAAGCACAGCAGACAGAAGCAACACTCCAATCCGTAATGAGTTCGACATGAACTGCCGGCCAATATACATGGTGGAGGGCAGTGATTGGCAGGTGGCCCCGCCCCTTGGGGAACCACCCACAAAACACTTGAGACATAATCTGGGCCATTTTTCAATTACAAATAGACACAAAGAAAAATGTACATTGGTATATCTATGGGCAATAATATTGTACTAATAAAAAGGTTCAAAGTGATCAACTTTAACAGGTCCTTTTACTAAGATCGTTTCAGAGTACATGTTACACCACCTTATTATTATTATCCTATACATCCTAACAGCTCCCTAATACCCATAACTCCTTATTACTATGGAATCCCCAAAAGTTGAGACTTGAAATATACGACATACATAATAAGCAAAAGAAACATTGATACAAATAAATGGTACATAATTAGTCAAAACTGGGTGGCACAGTGGCACAGTGGGTAGCGCTGCTGCCTCGCAGTTAGGAGTTTGCTTCCCGGGTCCTCCCTGCATGGAGTTTGCATGTTCTCCCCGTGTCTGCGTGGGTTTCCTCCCACAGTCCAAAGACATTAATTGGTGATCCTAAATTGTCCCTAGTGTGTGCTTGGTATGTGTGAGTGTGTGAGTGTGTGTGTGTGTGCCCTGGGGTGGACTGGTGCCCTGCCCCGAGTTTGTTTCCTGCCTTGTGCCCCGTGTTGGCTGGGATTGGCTCCAACAGACCCCCGTGACCCTGTAGTTAGGATATAGCAGATTGGATAATGGATGGATGGATAATTAGTCAACACAGACAAGAAAGACAACTTTGCAGCCCAGGCAGGGGAGACATGGCGGCCGCTTACACTGTGGCTAAGATTGGGTTTGTGGGCGGGTCATCAGATTCAGAGGGCGTTGCCTGACTGACGTCATAGGTATTGCGGCCTGCAGTTAGACCCATCATCTCCAGTGAGGGGACCACTGCTTGCTAATGGGGTCGCTCTTCCTGGTCCCACCTCGCCTGAGCGTCATTTCAGCTTTTCATTTTTAATATTTCAACAGGCTCCGCTTCTCATCTGCCATTACGTTTTTATTTTATTCATTTTTCGTTTGGCCACTTTTCATTTTTTCATATCTTTCATGTGTTTTCGGCCCCTTTGCTCCGCTCTTCTTTATACCTGAACTCCTCCATCTCGTCGGTGAGCTTTGATCTCTCCGAATTTTCGGACGTGGCGGCGGCGCCATTCCTACTCGCTCGCTCTCTAATTCGGTTTGCCGATGGCGCAGTAAATCATCAGCAGCCTCGCGCCATGAGCCCTCTGGCACCATGGTTTGTATTCAGTGCCGAGATTTATGTGGGCCTATTTTTGAAAATCACTTGAGATCTTCTATGGCCTCAATCCCCGCTCCGTATCCTGGGAAAACACACCATTAATAGCCGCGGTGCTGGGCTTTAACTAAGATGAGCGTCTCTGTGCGTGCGGCCCCCGAGACACCAGCGCTTCAGGCTCCTCGTCTCTCTGCAAAATGAGGGGCAGCGCCAATAAGTCCAACTGGCGATGGTCCGCTCGCCGGCCGCTGGTGCGTGACTGCGAATCTGCGCGCTGCCGTCTGTCAGGGGGACTCAGCTGAGATCGGGTCTTAGTGGTTTCATGGCTCTCGTTCTTTTCGCTAAACTCTTTGCAAAAGGTCTGACTCTTCAAGGCGCTAAATACAATAAAAATGTCCGCTGTTGCATTGTCTTCCTTTGCTGAGCCGTTTGCAAGAGTTCTGACCATGTGAGGTGCCGTGAAAAAAGAGACCCCTCTGTTCGTGTAGAAAATCCATTTGCAAAGACACTAACTGTGTAACGCACTGCATCGAATAGAGACATCAATCTTATATTGAGTTCGCTTGGTTATGTCATTAGGTAAGGCAGGGGCTCCGAGACTCGCTCCTGAGGACTCGCTGGGGCTGCAGGTTCTTATCCCAGCCAAATTCACCATTAGTGACAATAACTGAGCTCATTTATTTAGATGCTTATTTCCCATTCACTTATTCTGCCTTTACAAAAGCACAGCAGTATGATTTTTACATTTATAAGACATTTAGAAATATTTCTACTTTTGCTTTAAACGCTTAACTCTCTTTTGTTGTTGTCCTATTGTTTTATTTATTTATTTATTTTTGTGCAGTTTGCACCCTTCATTGTGTCCCAATAATGATAATTAAAACAAACAGAGCTGACAGCCAGGTGAGCGACACTGAAAGATGAAAGGCTGCAATAACTTCAGCATCAGACCCACTAATTAGTAAATAATACACCAGGAAGAGCCGAAAGAAAATCAGGCTAAACATTGTTAAAAGTTAAAAAAAAACAAAACAAAACTATCTCCTTATGAGTGCATTTTAATAAAAATTGACCAAACTTAGTGCCATATAGTGCCTTTCATTTCTATCTATCTATCTATCTATCATATAGTGCCTTTCATTTCTATCTATCTATCTATCTATCTATCTATCTATCTATCTATCTATTATATAGTGCCTTTCATTTCTATCTATCTATCTATCTATCTATCTATCTATCTATCTATCTATCTATCTATCTATCTATCTATCTATGATATAGTGCCTTTCATTTCTATCTATCTATCTATCTATCTATCTATCTATCTATCTATCTATCTATCTATCTATTATAGTGCCTTTCACTCTATCTATCTATCTATCTACGTATGATATAGAGCTTTTCATATCTATTTATCATGTGGTGTCTTTTATCTCTCTTTCTCTCTGCTATTTCATGCCTTTCAAATCTATGTATCTATTATCAGGTGTCTTTTGCATTCACCATTCATCCTGGTGCCTGAGAGTGTGATTAGCACATGCAAGTCAGAATTTCACCAGACTCTGTATATGTGACATTAAGGACGCTATAAACGTATTACTGTATATAGTGCCTTTCACATCGATCTAACACCCTGTTTAATAGTACCTTGTATATTTCTGTCTAACCATAGCTACCGAGAGTCCCTGGGCTCTGTGTGATGGACATTCAGGACCCTTTAAACCCGTTCTACAGGTGGTGTCCCTCAGGGTCAGTGCTGGACCTGCTGCTGTTGTTTTTAATAAACATGAATGATTTGGAGGAGAATATAACTAACAAGCTGGTTACGTTGTTACCAATGGAACAGTGGATTGTGTTTCTCTGTGTTGTTTTACAAATGGAATTGAAAGGGAAATGTCAAGTGCCAAGCTGTACCCTCAAAGGTAACACACACACACATTTTCACGCGGGTTTGAAACAGTGAATCATCATCGCTGTTACCCCATAATACTAATAATAAACAACACCCCAGCAGGAGTGCGGGGAGGTCCAGCGGCGCAGCGTCTTTTGCTTCTGCCTTAATTTTCCGTCTGGCTGGCTGCTGTCCTTGTGGGCTCTGTGTGTTCCCCCCACATCCCCAAAGAGGCGCAGGTGTGGCGATCTGGTGACTCTGACTTGACCCTCTGCATTCAGGCATGCGCATTGTGATGGGGAGCGGCCAGGTAAAGCACGTGACCCTGACGCGACAGGCTCCGCCCCACAAACGCTGAATTGGCTTTGAGAACAGCAGTGCAGGTGGGACACGGAGATTAAATTGTGGCTGTTCGTCAGTTATTATTATCAAATTATTATGAAGTTATTGCTTATAGATTGCTTGGTGTTTCGTAACAGTTATGAACTCTTAATAATTATCCCCCAATTATTATTAGCATGCTAAACTACGCCACATCAGATTGTAAAGGTTAAGGTGTTACCATCCTAAACGCGAGTCCGTAAGGTTACCTGAGCTTTAATGCAGCGTGTGCGCTTGGCGTTTCTTGTTGAGTGACGGTGCTCATTTTGTAAATTATTGGAATTATTGGCGGGGGTATTTATTTATTTTTTTACATTAGGGTTCGTCCGTTTCTAATTACACCATCATTTGATAACATTATGCTGTTATAATCACCACAGTTCCTGAATACAGGTAGATATTATTCCATCATGGTTTATAATGTTATTTTCCGAGAGGTTCAGTTATTTCTCACTGTCCGGCATCTGCGGTTTCCAAAAGCCAATGCTGTCGGTCCGATGGGCTTTCCTTTCATCTTCTTCTCCTTGAACGTTTTCTCAGACGCGCTCCGCCCGCTCCGCCTCGGCGCTTCAGCTCTTCGTGTGGTTTGCGGTCTAATTGCGCCATCTAGTGGCCGATTTTCTTTCCCACACTTTACTAACCTGTCATAACGTGATAGGGCAGCTCGTCCTCCGTGCAGGTGAGGGGGCTTCGTCGTCAGCGATCGAGGATGATCTGTGGCAGGGTGAGTTAGTGGCTTACACCGCTTCTTCTTTGAATTCAGTCCCGGGGTGCCACTGCGTGCAGCTGCGTTTGTCGAGGGGGTTCAAGCAGTTCAAAATGCAGCCATGGCGCTGCAAATAATCAAACGTTCGGTCGACTTAAAGAAAAAAAAAATGACTTCAATCCTCACACTTTTCTTTAAGTTGAATTAATTAATGCTTTTCCTATTAGGCAGTCGGTCATTTTCCAACCCAGGGTCTGCTGGAGCCTATCCCAGCTTACAAACACAAGGCAGGAACAAATCCTGGACTGGGTGCCAGTCCATTACTGGGCAAACACACACACTGGCCAATTTGTTTAGCATCGCCAGTTCACCTAACCTGCCCGTCTTTAGACTGTGGGAGGAAAGCCATGCAGACACGGGGAGGACCCAAGACACCAACCCTACCACTGTGCCACCCTTGCGTTTCCTATTACATAAACTCAAGTATATTTGAATCAACATATTTTTTTAAATCTGTCCACAACCAAATCATAATTTAATCCAAATAGCATGTTTATGGCTACATTCCTATATACTTTTGTATTTATTGCATAGTCAAAAAAGAGTCACATTAATTGAAGTAAAGAAATGCTGGCTCTTTAATGGCATTTTATGGTTCTTTACCGGCTTGTGGGCAGCCTGGTGGGCAGTGGTGCGTCTCAGTAAGGAGACCTGGGTTTGTGCCCCCCTACATGGAGTTTGCATGTTCTCCCCGTTTCTGTGTGGGTTTCCTCCCTAAGACATGCAGGTTAGGTGAATTGGTGACCCTAAATTGGCCCATGTGTGTGTGTGTTTGCCCTGAGATGGACTGGCACCCTGTGATAACTGGGATGGGCTCCAGCAGACCCCTACCACCCTGTCCAGGACTAAGCAGGTTGGAAAATGACCGTGACTGGCTACTGGGTGGTGTGGTCGCTCATAGCTCCATTGCTTGGTAAAGCACCAATTCATTCTGGGAAGAGTTCTTTGTATGTGAACTTGGTTGGTTGTGCTTTTAAAAAGTTCCTATTATGTAAAAAAATTGAAAATTTTAAAGTATGTCGTGCCACCTAGCAGGACAGTAACAGATTAAGAAAAGCTGGGGTTAGCCTGTGTTATAATATGCCACAAAAGTCCTTCATAAAAATCAGGACCCACTGCTATTTCACAAATCTGTGACCTCCTCTTCATAGCTACTGTATGTGCTGTATGGAGTCTACTAGGCGTCTAACGAAATGAAAGTTCTTTCCTGAACGTTCACATGGATGGCTCTTTTGGGAACTAAAACTGGTTGCCCTATGGCATCGCTCTGGCACCTTCATTTTTTAAGAGTGTATGTTGGGTGCTACTAATTTTCAATTAGCCACCCACGCTGCGTCACCACAAACATTTAAAAGCACAGAAGACTTTTTTTTCATTTAGTTTGAATGATGGCACATTTTGTGTGACCTTAACATTAGTAACTCTGACGTATTTGAGACAAATAAAAAATGCTTTGTGTTTTGTCGGGTTGGGCAACAAATTAAAATACATTAAAAAAAATGAATAAATCAGCTTCAACAACTAAAACCCACGGCATACAGAAAAAAGTCGATCTACTTAAAGTCTTGAACTTTCTTAACTTCTTCTTTCGGCTGCTCCCATTAAGAGTCGCCACAGTGGATCATCTTCTTCCTTATCTTCCTGTCCTCGTCATCTTGCTCTGTCACCCCCATCACCTACATGTCCTCTCTCACCACATCCATAAACCTTCTCTTAGGCCTTCCTCTTCTCCTCTTCCTTGGCAGCTCTATCCTTAGCACCCTTCTCCCATTATACCCAGCATCTCTCCTCTGCACGTCTCACCTCTCTGACTTTGTCTCCCAACTGTCCCACCTGAGCTGACCCTCCAATGTCCTAATTTCTAATCCTGTCCATCCTCGTCACACTCAATACAAATCTTAGCATCTTTAACTCTGCCCCCTCCAGCTCTGTCTCCTGTGCCACCGTCTCCAGCCCATATGACATAGCTGGTCTTCTCACTACCGTCCTGTAGACCTTCCCTGTCACTCTTGCTGATACCCGTCTGTCACCAATCACTCCTGACACTCTTCTCCACCCACTCCACCCTGCCTGCACTCTCTTCTTCACTTCTCTTCCACAATCCCCATTACTCTGTACTGTTGATCCCAAGTATTTAAACTCCTCCACCTTCACCAACTCTACTCCCCTCATCCTCACCATTCCACTGACCTCCCTCTCATTTACACACACGTATTCTGTCGTGGTGGTCCTACTGACCTTCATTCCTCTCCTCCTCAAATCTCCACCTCTCCAGTGTCTCCTCAACCTGCAGATCACAGTGTCACCAGCAAACATCACAGTCCACCGGGACTCCTGTCTAATCTCGTCTGTCAGCCTGCCCATCACCATTGCAAATAAGACAGTTCTCAGAGCCGATCCCTGATGTAATCCCACCTCCTTCACTCCTACTGCAGACCTCACCACAGTCACACTCCCCTTGTTCATATCCTGTACCACTCTTACATACTTCTCTGCCACTCCCGACTTCCTCATTCAATACCACAGCTCCTCTCAGTCACCCTGTCATTTTCAGGTCCACAAAGACGCAATGAAACTCCTTCTGACCTTCTCTCTACTTCTCCATCAACATCCTCAGAGCAAACAACACATCTGTGGTGGTCCTTCTTGGCATGAAACCATCCTGCTGCTCACTAATCATCACCTCACTTCTTATCTGAGCTTCCACTGCTCTTTCCCATAACTTCATGCTGAGGCTCATCAGTTTTCTCCCCCTGTAGTTACTGCAGTCCTGCACATCCCCCTTATTCTTAAATATCAGCCCACCAGTCCACTTCTTCTCCACTCCTCATCATCCTCTCAATTTCCAAGATTCCATTAAACAATCCTGTTAAAAACTCCACTGCCGTCTCTCCAAACACCTCTGTGCTTCCACAGGTATGTTATCTGGACTAACGGCCTTTCCATTCTTCATCCTCTTCCTCGCTGTCCTTACTTCCTCCTTGCTGATCTGTTGCACTTCCTGATTCACTATCTCCACATCATCCAACCTCTTCTCTCTCTCTCTCGTTCACTTCATTCATCAGCTTCTCAAAGTCCTCTTTCCATCTGCTCCACACCTTCTTCTCTCTTGTGAGTACATTTAGAAGATCACTTTTTCTGGGGCTACGTGGCTTTTTCTAGTTCCAATGACACAGATCTCTCAGATGTCTCGTTAATGAACGGTGAGCACAATGAACGGATGATGAAACAAAGCCATTCAGTTCTTTTCTTTTAACAGAAGTGTAGTCGGCCCCGCAGACTGCTGCCCCTGCCACTGCTGCCGTTACTACTCCTCGCCGTTTTTCTGTTCGTCTCACTCCAGCTTTTCCTAACCTTCTATGATGTTATGACTCAATTTTCCACGTGCCAGGCATTTAGCTCCACCCACCTTTCTCCTCAGCGAATCGAACGCGAGTGCCAAAAGTGGGATGGGGGCGGGCATTTCTCGTGCGCTCACCAGCGCATCACAGCATTGGATGAATTGGACGCCATCATTAGTCCGTTTTTTCTCCCACCTCGGGGCGGGGCTTGGGGAGGTCATCCAGGGCCACTCGCGATCCACCTGCGATGCTACTGCTATGAATCGAGTGCGATCCTCGGGGCGGTAAGGGCGATTGGTGGGCCGGGGTTTCATCCTGCAGTGCCACCACGGTCACAGCCCACGGGTTGGGAAACTGAAAATGAACATTTTAATCTTTAATCTTCTTCACATAATATTCCAAGTTTCTGATACACAGTTGAGTTAAGTCGATTCAACTTAAAATAAACACATTCTATGTACGTGGCAGTCCTGTTTATCGTATAGCTCGGGCTATTTTGCATAAAGCTCCGCCCCTTTGTTGCATTGTGGTCCAAACAATCTCCACACCTTCGTACAGATAGAAAGAAAGTTCAAAGACTTTTTATAAATTGACTTTCTTGTTTCTTTTTTCTGACGCCCATCAGTTTTGTGTGGTTGTAGATGTTGATTTCTGACACTTTTTTAATCCGCTGAACTTAACCGTGCACCTTCCATCGCAAAATCCCCTTTTTCTCTGCTTCCAATACACCATGGCATTTAAAAGTAGGATTTCACAAAACAATAAAATCAACGAAAATGCACAAATAAAGGTTTCTTATAGACAGAGAGAAAAGAAAGTAAAAATAAACCAACTGCTTTTTAGATACCTGAGATACCTAAGAGATGTGGATTCTTGTATGATGAGATGGAACTTCAAAAAATACAACATAATTGAAAGTTATCAGGGAAAGATATGAGGATTAAAAAATGGAGAGCATCAGAATTAAACAAATACAGTCATATAAAGAAGTCTGGGTACCCCTCTTCATTCTTTGGATTTGTGTTTCTCATTGGCTGAGCTTTCAAAGTAGAAACTTCCTTTTAATGTCTGACATGCCTTATGGACACAGTAGGATTTCAGCAGTGACATGAAGTTTATTGGATTAACAGAAAATATGAAATATGCATCATAACAAAATTAGAGAGGTGGGCACTCAACAGAGATATGACATCAATACTCAGTTGAGCCTCCTTTTGCTCCTTTGAGCCTCTCGACGCTGTCCTCCTGTAGCCTGTGATGAGTGTCTGGACTCTGATGTTGGTATTTCTGACCTTCTTCATACAAAATCTCTCCAGTTCAGTTCAATTTGATGGACAGCCTGCTTCAAATCATCCCATAGATTGTCGATGATATTCATGTCAGGAGACTGTGACGGCCATTCCAGGACATTGGACTTCTCCCTTTGCATGAATGTCTTTGTAGATTTCTCTGTTTTGGCTCATCGTCTTGTTTGAATATCCAACCCCTGCTTAAGTAACTTCAACTTTGTGACTGATACTTGAACATTATCCTGAAGAATGTGTTGATATTGAGTTGAATTCATCCGACCCTCGACTTTAACAAGGGCCCCAGTCCCTGAACTGGCCACACAGCCCACAGCATGATGGGACCTCCACCACATTTGACAGGAGGTAGCAGGTGTTTTTCTTGGAATGTGGTGTTCTTCTTCCGCCATGCAAAGCTCTTTTTGTTCTGACCAAATAACTCCATTTGTGTCTCATCAGTCCAAAGCACTTTGTTCCAAAATGACTCTGGCTTGTCTAAATGAGCATTTGATACAACAAGCGACTCTGTTTGTGGCGTGAGTGCAGAAAGGGCTTCTCTTTCATCACCCTGCCATACAGATGTTCTGAATTGTAGCACGATGTACAGATACACCATCTGCAGCGAGATGTTCTTGCAGGTCTTTGGAGGTGATCTGTGGTTGTCTGTCACCATTCTCACAATCCTGCCTCTCCATATGCCGCTCCTGTATTTTTCTTGGCCTGCCAGACCTGTTGGTTTAACAGCAACTGTGCCTGTGGCCTTCCATTTCCTGATTCCATTCCTGACAGTTGACACTGACAGTTTAAACCTCTGAGATGGCTTTTTGTAGCCTTCCCCTAAACCAGGAGACTCAACAATCTTTGTTTTCAGATCTTTGAGAGTCGCTTTGAGGATCCCATGCTGTCTGTCACTCTTCAGAGGAGAGTCAAAGGGAAGGAAGCACAACTTGCAACTGACCACCTTCAATACCTTTGACCACTCATGATTGGACACTCCTGTCTATGAAGTTCAAGGCTTGATGAGCTCATCATTCCAAGTGATCAGCACTGAGCAGTGACAGCCATTCAAATCAGCACAATGACAAGGGGACCCACATTTGTGCACAGCCAGTGTTTCACATTTCATTTCATTTCATAACTAAATTCTGCGTCACTAAAAATCTTTGTTCAGAAAACACCGCAGTGCTCAGATGTTCCTAGGAAATGAAAGACATAGCACTGTGATCTTTACTGTTGAAAGGAGAGTCAATTATTACACAGGCTGAGAGGGGGTCCCCAACTTTTTCATATGACTGTATGTATATATATATATATTGTGGAGGACTGCCGGCTTCGTGCTCCGGCCCTCAACCCCAGGCCGCCAGGAGGAGCTCTCCCGACAGCAGGATCGTGCCCCGAGTTCAAGCAGGGCCTTATGGACTATGTAGTGTTTTTACACAGCCCTGCTGGATACCTTGTTCCTAGGAAATGACAGACATACCACTGTTAGCTCTACTGTTGAAAGGAGAGTCAATCATTACGCAGGCTGAGAGGGGGTCCCAAACTTTTTCATATGACTGTATAAAGGAAAGTGTCAGGGAAGGCACAGAAAATGGTGGCCAAGAAGGAACTGCCAAGTCATCTAGCAGATCGAGCCGGATATGCAAACCACGACATCCTAAACACAAAGAGAAATCTTTTTTAAAAGGAAAATAATTAGAAGCGGAAGGTACCCAATGACAGCAATTGTGGCTCGTGCCCTATGTGGAGAGGTGGCTTTGTCACAAAAGTATGGCAAAATATGCAAAAAAAAAAAAAAAAGAAGTCTTTCCAGGCAAAAATAAGGTGTTACTGCATATGACAAGTTCCACGAAAACACAGCAGCAGAAGAAAATAGGGAAAATGTTGAGTGGGAATAAACAGAAGAAAGAATGACATCTGTAAAGCAAGAAACCCGCTGACAAACTAAAGAAACAAGTTGTCGGGGTTTTGCAGACGGCGCAGAGGAACATCAAAGATCATAAAGAACGGCAAGAAAAAGAGAAACAGTAAGAGGAATGTGCCTTGGAGCCCCCTTGTCCCCTTCGTCTGTTGTTAACATTGCACTTGGAAGCCGCCTCTCCTTTTTAAAGTGCAAACAGAAAGGAGTTTATTTCTTGACGCTCAATCGCTTGAACCCTTTTTTTTTTTTTTCCTTTGGTTAGTACACTGGAGAAAAAAGAAACTGAGAGACTAAACTTTCAACATCCATCCATCCACCCATTTTCTAACCCGCTGAATCCGAATACAGGGTCACGGGGGGTCTGCTGGAGCCAATCCCAGCCAACACAGGGCACAAGGCAGGAACCAATCCCGGGCAGGGTGCCAACCCACCGCAGGACACACACACCCACACACCAAGCACACACTCGGGCCAATTTAGAATCGCCAATCCACCTAACCTGCATGTCTTTGGATTGTGGGAGGAAACCCACGCAGACACGGGGAGAACATGCAGACTCCACGCAGGGAGGACCTGGGAAGCGAACCCGGGTCTCCTAACTGCGAGGCAGCAGCGCTACCACTGCGCCACTGTGCCGCCACTTTCAACGTCCTAATGTAATAATATGAAATACAAAAAAACACATTTCAATGCTTTATGGTTTGGGTTGATATATTTTTAAATACATATCTCGGTGTTTACTGGGATCCCAGTCTGGGGACGTCTGCACCTGGGATCTCCTTGAAGTCCCTAGCTCTAATGACAGATGACACCTTATTTGTCCTCAGGGGAAAATCTGATTCTTTCTGTAATTTCTTTAAATAAAGAGATGTATTTTATTAGGTTCTAAGATTCAAGATTCTTTATTTATTTGTCACATGCATGGTTATACAGGACAACACGCCGTGAAAAGCATTCTGATCCACTTATCAAAAAACTGTGCAAAGTTAGAAGAACATCAGTTAGATTAACAAAAAGTCATAGATTGAACGACAACAATATAATAGAACATAATAAATAAGTAAAATTATGTGAATAAAGTCGAATTAAGTGTTAAGGTGCAATAGTGCAGTGATAATTGTGCAAAACCAAAGTTAGACAGGTGCAAAGTTGAAGGAGAGACCAATTCTCAAAACAAGGTAAGGGTAGATGGCATAGTACCATTAGGGGCATTAGGGGCATGGAGATGGCATGTTCTGATTTAAGGATAGAAAGTCCTTCTGAGTCTCTCTCTGTCCTGGCCAGGATGCTACAAAACCTACTGTACCACATACAGGCAGTCCCCGGGTCACCTACCAGATAGGGACTGTAGGTTTGTTCTTAAGTTGAAGTTGAATGTAAGTCAGCACAGGTCCATTGTTTTTTATAAATGCTATTGTTGGCCGACTGTAACCAAGTGCTCTGCCAATGAACGATGGAGTTTCACGTCTCCCTGGCCTTTTTATTATTTCTACTTTATTTTCCATGGTGATGGTTTTTCTCTTCTTTACTGTATCACCAGCACTTGCATCAGATTTGTTTTTCATTGTTGAAGGATGAAGACAAAAGGTTAAGATGAGCTCTTCTGCACAGCACTGTATACACTATCACAGCAGGAAGGCACCCGTCATCAACACGTCTGATGTACTGACGAGAGGCAACTTCCTGCTATGTGCGTAACTTGCTATTGAGAATGAATGGGGGCATCGAGGGGCGCTTCACCACCCGCCCACCACGCAGTCACCTCCACTTGCATACAATATCCTGCCTGCAGCGTCAGCCCACTGAGAGCAAACAGGGTGTGGCCAAAGGCAGGTAGGGAATCGCCCACCACTGCCCCCATTCAACAGGCAGCCAACCGAGGCACACTACTATGCTGCCCCCACCGCCCTGTTCACCCTCAATGGTCTCTGTTCAGCCACAAGCGGGTCAGCGCTTGCAGCATCACCAGCCACCCACCGAGCACGAACAGGGCAGCCGTGTCTGGTGGGCGGGCACTGAAACACCCCCCTCCGCTCCGTCCAGCCTGCGTCCAGTCAGGAGCAGTAGCTGCGGCGGCGTAGTGGGCGAGCAGCAAACCGGCCCATGAAGCCTCCATCCTGCACACGAGTGATAGCTGTGGCCCCAGTAACTATGGACCACAAGTCACCACTTGCCGCTGGAAGCCACCCGAGGGACACTACAGTGCGCAAGCAGCAAAATCGCCCCCCTCCAGCCTCCGTTCAACCACTGCTTGCAGCGTCCCCAGGCTGAAGATGACGGAGAGGCAGTTACTGAGGCGTGTGCGTTGCAGCTGCGGCCCTGTTCGTAAGTCATAGGTCGGATGCCCGTAACTTGGGGACTACCTGTATATATACATATGTGGTGGGGTACAGCCCGGACACAGACAGGCAGACATGTTGTTTCACCACACACACGTTTATTTACAATCTTATTTACAGTTCAGTGAGCACAAACCCAGTGCCTCAGCACCAATCACCCCTTCAAGTCCTGGCCAACACAACGCCTTGCTCAGTCTTCAGAACGCCTCCACTCCTCTCCTCTGAGCTCCGTCCTCTTCCACCTGACTCCAGCCAAAAAAATGGAGGGAGGTGGCCCCTTTTATACATCCCCGGATGGGCTCCATGTACTTCCTGAGGAGCCTCCACTGACACACCCCCGTGTGGCGGAAGCGCCAGCTGTGTAGCCAGAAGTCCTCCGGGTGTCCCTGATCCTCTTCCCACCAGCACTTCCTGGTGTGGCGGAAGTGCTGAGGTCCAGGGCTCCCAAGGCATTGGGGCGCCCCCTGACGGTGACCACTGTCACTTCCAAGCCCTCTACCCGTGGCCCCCAAAAAAACCTGGGCGGTTGCCCCCTCATGGTCTGGAGGAGGCACAAGCCCTCCTCCGGTCCTCCTGGGCATCCCGGCTGGGTACCTACCCCAGTCGCATGCCACAATATATATATATATACATACATACAGTGGTACCTCGGTATACATCCTTAATCCGTTCTAGATCCTTGGACTAATACCAAACAGGACGTATACCAAACAAATCTTTTTCCATAAGAAGACCTCCTCAATCCCACTAACAATGAGGAAGCAGAGCCTTGGGACTCACAGGTGGGCTCCCCCATCTCTGGGACTGAAGTCACCGAGGTGGTCAAAAAACTCCTTGGTGGCAGGGCCCCGGGGGTGGATGAGATACGCCCAGAGTTCCTCAAGGCTCTGGATGTTGTAGGACTGTCCTGGTTCACACGTCTCTGCAACATCGCATGGACATCGGGGACAGTGCCTCTGGATTGGCAGACCGGGGTGTTGGTCTTCCTCTTTAAGAAGGTTGACCGGAGGGTGTGATTAAAACTACAGAGGGATCACACTCCTCAGCCTCCCTGGTAAAGTTTATTCGGGGGTCCTGGACAGGATGGTCCGTCAGATAGTCGAACCTCAGATTCAGGAGGAACAGTGTGGTTTTCGTCCTGGTGGCGGAACAGTGGACCAGCTCTTCACCCTTAGCAGAGTCCTGGAGGGTGCATGGGAGTTTGCCCAACCAGTCTACATGTGTTTTGTGGGCTTGGAAAAGGCGTTCGACCGTGTCCCTCGGGGAATCCTTTGGGGGGTGCTCTGGGAGTATGGGGTACCGGACCCCCTGATAAGAGCTGTTCGGTCCCTGTACAACCGGCGTCAGAGCTTGGTCCGCATTGCCGGCAGTAAGTCGAGCCCGTTTCCAGTGAGAGTTGGACTCCGCCAGGGCTGCCCTTTGTCACCGATTCTGTTCATAACTTTTATGGACAGAATTTCTAGGCACAGCCAGGGTGTTGAAGGGGTCCGGTGTGGTGGACTCAGGATTGGGTCACTGCTTTTAGCAGATGATGTTGTCCTGTTTGCTTCATCAGGCCGTGATCTTCAGCTCTCTCTGGATCGGTTCGCAGCTGAGTGTGAAGCGTCTGGGATGGGAATCAGCACCTCCAAATCCGAGAGCATGGTCCTCAGCCGGAAAAGGGTGGAGTGCCCTCTCAGGGTTGGGGGAGAGATCCTGCCCCAAGTGGAGGAGTTCAAGTATCTCGGGGTCTTGTTCACGAGTGAGGGAAGAATGGAGCGTGAGATCGACAGGCGGATCGGTGCGGCATCCGCAGTGATGCGGGCTCTGCATCGGTCTGTCGTGGTGAAAAGGAGCTGAGCCGTAAGGCAAAGCTCTCAATTTACCAGTCGATCTACGCTCCTACCCTCACCTATGGTCATGAGCTATGGGTAGTGACCGAAAGAACGAGATCGCGAATACAAGCAGCTGAAATGGGTTTCCTCCGCAGGGTGTCTGGGCTTTCACTTAAAGATAAGGTGAGAAGCTCAGTCATCCGGGAGGGGCTCAGAGTAGAGCCGCTGCTCCTCCGCATCGAGACGAGTCAGATGAGGTGCTCCAGGCATGTCCAACCAGGAGGAGGCCCCGGGAATAACTCAGGATACGCTGGAGGGACTATGTCTCCCTTCTGGCCTGGGAACACCTCGGGATTCCCCCGGATGAGCTAGAAGAAGTGGCCGAGGAGAGGGAAGACTGGGCATCTCTGCTCAAGCTGCTGCCCCCTCGGATAAGTGGAAGAAGATGGACGGATGGTCGTAAAGTTTTATTTATTATGAGGATGTTCTTCTTCTTAAGTTTGCATATGCTGGGTTTATGTCCAAATGTCTTTTTATGGCATTTTCGTTTGACAGCCAAGATTCAGGCAGCTCTCTGGCACTTTTAGTACTGGCCTTAAATCTTTGTACATTGTCCCAGTTAAATGTTTGTCCAGTTGAATGTGTGTGCGTATAGATCAGTGATCGTGAGTCCTTCCTTCTGACAGCATTTTGATGCTCCTGTATACGTGTTGCGATTCTTCTTGACATTTGTCCAATGTATACCGCTGGGCAAGAACTGCATGGAATGCTATAAACTGCGTTTCGTGTCTCTGCTGCTGATTTCTTGTTCTTGGCATTAAAAGGGACAGTGTGCAGATTGTTCGTGGGATTGTGCGTCATTCTGATGCCTGATTTGGACAGGATATGTCCGTGATGATAAGGAAGTGTGTGCCAGGTGGGATGGGGGGTCAGATTGGAGTCAACTGTTTGCTGGGTTCTCTGGCGTCTCCTGTATAGGCATCATTTAATGAGCGTCATTGGGTAGCCATTTGAAGTGAAAAGATGTAAAAGATAGCGTGATTCGTTCGTATCTGTCTCCTTCCTATTACAACGGGTGTGAATTCTTCTGAATAAAGTCTTAATACAGCTCCATTTACGAGATACTGGGTGACTGCTGGCGAAGTGACTTGCTGGTCGGATGAATTCAACCCAATATCAACAGATTCTTCAGGATAATGTTCAAGAATTAGTCACAAAGTTGAAGTTACTTAAGCAGGGGTTGGATATTCCAACAAGACGATGACCTAAAACACAGTTGGAAATCTACAAAGACATTCATGCAGAGGGAGAAGTCCAATGTCCTGGAATGGCCGTCACAGTCCCCTGACTTGAATATCATCGACAATCTATGGGATGATTTGAAGCAGGCTGTCCATCAAATTGAACTGAACTGGAGAGATTTGGTATGAAGAAGGTCAGAAATACCAACATCAGAGTCCAGACACTCATCACAGGCTACAGGAGGACAGCGTCGAGAGGCTCAAAGGAGCAAAAGGAGGCTCAGCTAAGTATTGATGTCATATCTCTGTTGGGTGCCCACCTGTCTAATTTTGTTATGATGCATATTGCATATTTTCTGTTAATCCAATAAATTTAATGTCTCTGCTGAAATCCTACTGTGTCCAGAAGGCATGTCGGATATTAAAAGGAAGTTACTACTTTGAAAGCTCAGCCAATGAGAAACAAAAATCCAAAGAATTAAGAGGGCTTCCCAAACTTTTTCATATGACAGTATATATATACTAGCCATCCCCGTGGCTTCGCCTGCGTATTAGTGAAACAGGACAGTGAGGAGGGCCCACTCGTCTCTCTACTCCTGACGTCACTCTTCCCACCTCTCCTCGGCCCACTGCCTCTGTCTGTCGGATTACAGTGAATATCTCGATCCTGCAAGCGAACTCTGATTCTTAGCGCAATGAGAGAAGTCACAAAATGAACCAGAATGTTCAAGCAAATTGTAGAAAGAAAAAAAAAGATGTAAATCTGTGAAGTAGTTCTCTCGTTCGCTAACTAAGCAGAGTTAATGTTACCCCCCGAGGCAGACGCGTGAGTGAGGACAGCTCCTCAGCTCAATGACTTTCTCTCGGATTCGTGCTAATAAATTGGTACTGAAAGTGAACTCTGATACTTAGAGTGGTAAGAAAGTCGCAAAACCAACAGAATGGTCAAGCAAATTCTAGAGAAAAAGCCCGATCTAAATCCGTTAAGTAGTTCTCTCCTGAAAAGCGGACAGACATACAAACGGGTCTAAAATACTTTAAGAAATTTCACGCTTGGTCCACAAGATTTTTCAAACCGTTTCTTAGCGAGCACCTATAGGCCAAGGGTATTCTACATTCCAAATTCAAGTCCCAAGTCCTCGTGGTTGATGAGTGCGTCAGCGGGATTTGGCTTTTATATATAGACTAGACATTAAGGCCGTTACAATAACGGGCGCTAGAACAGAAGTGCATGAACATTAGCAGGACCAGTCGATATTAAATGGCAAGGGACCTCGGCCTCATTCTGTTTCTTGTCTTCATTTTTTTGTTGTCAAAAATATTTTTGCAAGAAGCCTAAAGTAAAATAATAATAAAAATAAAATAGAAACGTACAGGACAATACAGTAAGTACAATAAATATTGCCTTAGTGTAAAACAATCTGTAAGACACAATATCTGAAGACGATATTTAGGTAAAAGTTTCTATTTTTTTACCTCATTAAGTTTTTCTACACAATTTCATTACAGACAACATTTCTTGTAAATATTCTGTCTGAGTTTAGGAACAGTTTGCCTTGTTCAGGAATCTCTACAACGCTGACAACAACATCTGGAAAACTTCTAACTCTTGATAATGCAACATATAACTGACCGTGTGGCTGAATGCTGGCTCTGGCAAGTAAACGCCAACTTTTTCTAAGGTTTGCTCTTCTGAGTCTTTCTCTTTTAGCGTGTTTCTGACGCTCATTTTCTTTTTCTTTAATCGATCTTTTTGCTTGTATTTTTCGTTGTCTTTCAGCGTTTCTTTTGTTGATGTTGACTTGCTGAGCTGACCGTTCTTTCAAGAGAAGTTGCTTATATAGGACTTGATTGTCTCTGGCTTTTGTCCTACTTGACGTATCCTTTTTTTTGGGTGGCATGTTATTAGCAGATATGTCCGTGATATTTTCTCTTACAGTAATAGTGGCTTGTATGTGGCTGTAATATGCGTCACTGTATTGTGTGTCAGTAATTTTCTCTCGCAGTAATACTGGTTTGTATTTCCATAAAATTCCTGTAATTTTCTCTGACGGTAATACTGCCTTTGATGTCCGTAATACGACTTTAATTTTCTGTCACAACATTGGGCAATCAGCAGAGTGTCCCCAGCAACTGATGTAATGTGTGTCGGGTAGCTGATAATCCTGCCCGTGGCGTCTTCCCAGCGAGTACTGTTTAGTTCCCCTGCAAGTATTTTAATTTGTGCTGGCGTGCAGCTGATTATTGTATGTGTGGCATCTCCCCAGCAACGGATTTTATAGGCACGGCTGCGACTACCCAATCGGCACTCTCCCCAGCAATGGTGTCCTTTATTTCTTATCATGCGCGGCCGTGGCAAGGCCATTCACTGTGTGCCCATCTTCCAGTGTGTGTGCGTCCACGGAGCCGTGTGCAAGGGCACGGCCCACACATACACACTTCACCAGAAGACACACACGCTCGGACACCTGGACGCACACAGGGGTTTTATTAAAGAGGATAGAGACACATAAACTGTTCAAAAAATTAAAGGCCTACTTTGAAAACACATCAGATCTCAATGGGGAAAACGACTCCTGCTGTCTGTCTCTACTGCTATGGACTGACATGGTGACGTGTGAGGAACGAGAGGATGGCAGCAACATCATCTGATGGAAATGAAAATGATGAACCTACAGAGGGCTGAACTCAAAGACATGATGCAGTGGCAGGCAGAGAGGCGAGTTCATTTGGTCGAAATGTCATTGCAGCAACGACAAATCGTACTCAGCAGTTTGTATGCCCACACGCCTGACAACGTCCTAATGAGACGACGGATGGTGTCCTGGGGGATCTCATCCCAAATCTGGACCAGGGCATCACTGAGCTCCTGGACAGTCTTAGGCATCGGTTGGACCCAAACCTAATGTCCCGCCCAGAGGTGTTCTATTGGATTGAGGTCAGGTGAGTGAGCGTGGGGGTCCCAGTCAGTGGTATCAATTCTTTCATCCTCTCGCCACATGAGGACGGGCATTGTCATGCACCAGGAGGAATCAGCATAGGGTCTGACAATGGGTCCAATGATTTCATCTCGATACCTAATGACAGTCAAGGTGCCCACCGTTATCTAGCCTGTAGAGGTCTGTGCGTCCCTCCATGGATATGCCTCCCCAGACTGACCATCACTGACCCACCACCAAACCGGTCATGCTGAACGATGTTACAGGCAGCAGAATGTTCTCCACGTCTTCTCCAGACCCTTTCACATCCGTCATGTGTGCTCAGGGTGAACCTGCTCTCATCTGTGAAAAGCACAGGGTACCCGCCAGTGGTGGACCTGCCAAGTTTGGTATTCTATGGCAAATGCCAATCAAGCTCCACGGTGCCCATTAGAGGACGTCGGGCCCTCAGGCCACCCTCATGAAGTCTGTTACTGATTGTTTGCTAAGAGACATTCACACCAGTGGTCTGCCTGAATGCTGGAGGTCATTTTGTAGGCTCTGCCAGTGCTCATCCTGTTCCTCCTTGCCCAGAGGAGCAGATACCGGTGGGTCCTGCTGATGGGTTAAGAACCTTCTACGAGGGGCCCTGTCCAGCTCTCCTAGAGGAACCGCCTGTGTGTCTACTGGAATCTCCTCCATGCCCTTGAGACTGTGCTGGGAGACACGGCAAACCTTCTGGCAATGACAGGAACATATTGATGGAGAAGTTGGACTACCTGTGCCAGCTCTGTAGGGTCAAGGTATGCCCTCATGCTACCAGTAGTGACACTGACCGGAGCCAAATGCAAAGCAAGTGTCAAAACAGATGAGGAGGGAAAAATGTCAGTGGTCTCCCTCCACCTTTTAAGCCATTCATTCCTCTTTTGGGGGTCGTCTCATTTTTGCCCCCTCTAGTGCACCAAAGCAGCTGAAACTGATGAACGAGCCCCTCTGCTACTTCACTGAGGAGATCAACAGCCCACAAGTGTCACTGACTTGATGCTCTACTCTCATTAAAAAGCCGGGATGCCCAAAAGATGGAAGGACAGAGGAAGGCGGCTTCTTTAGAGCACTGCCTCCCCAGAACACTAGATGGCAGCTCCCCAGAGTTGCACTGGTGTGTCACGGGACTTGGAGTTCTTTACCTCAGCCCTGTTAGGTACTGTGGGTGCTGCCAGAGGATTTTGCAGTGACTAAGGCGCCGTATGGCATGGGGTTTCCACCTCACCTGGAAGTGCTTACAGACCATGTAAGCAGAAGAGCAGAAGCACTTCTGAGGTGGCCGATATAAAAGGAGCTGATTGCCTCACCGAGATAAGCTCAAGTTGGCTGGAAGGTGGACGAAGATTGCTGGGTGGAGCGGAGGAGACAGCGACTCAGAGAAGAAAGGAGGATCATTGTGTGCTATTGTGCTTCTGCATAATTGTGGCTGTGGTGGGAAATGTTTGAGGGAAGAGTTTCTCATAATAAAAGACGTTTTGTGTTTTAAATTTGTTTTTCTGTATATATGCAGTGGCCTGCAGGGGGCGCGCCATCTCCCTAAACCTGACACAGACAGACGCAGGCACAAGTTCACAAGTACAACGCTGACTTTATTCATTGGGAAACGCTTTTCAGCCGTTTCCCACAGAACCGAACTAGAGCCCAATAATAAAACAGCACGCAGCAATGCCTTTTCTTCTTCCTCTCTCGCTTTCTCTTCCACTCTGTCTGCCTCCACTCCTCCTCCTCCAGGAGCAGTGGCAGCAGGCTTCTTTGATTGTGAACCTGGGATTTCTTCCGGTGGTCCGTTAGCATTGTTCTGAATCACTTCCAGGTGAGGCGGAACTCCGACAAATTCGGGCTCCACAATCCCTGCAGCACCTCCTGGTGGCACCCGTGGAACCCAACAGGGCTGTGCTGAACTTCAACTCGCATGAAACCCTGTGGGAATCCAAGGGAATCCATGGGTGGTAGTGCCCTGTGCATGCTCTCTCTCGCCTCAGGCCCTTTCACTATAGAGGCTTCCTGGCCAGGTAAGGACCCAGGACACCTACCACTGTATACACACACACACACACTATGGTCTGAACACTCACCACAGAAAGCAAGAAGATTAAAAAGAAAGAAAATTTCTGACTTGGCAGTCCCAGTCCCAGTCCCAGTCCCAGTGATGTGCTATACAGGTGTATTGCTGTTAGTATGAAGGACCTCCAGTGGCGTTTCTTGACACACTTCTCCTAAATGATTTGTTTCCTGAAAGTCTTCAGTGTTGGTGTGTTGGAGAGAGAGGATGTGCAGCATTGTTCATAATGGCACTTTTTTATTTCTACTTTTTGAATTGTCTTCTCCTCTGTGACCTCCAGGATGTCATTATGCACATTAAACAAGCTCAGTGGTCTATGGAAAGAGAGCCTGCTGTACACTTTCTTATGTAGTTCCTCTGTGTTAGGAGGCCAGTCCAGCTTGTCACTGATGTGCTCCTAAGTACTTGTGGCAGGGCACCACCTCCATATGCACGCCCTGAAAGGACCAGATGTAGAGGCAATGAAAGCCTATGAGCAGTTCCTTGGATTTACTGATGTTAATTTGCAGACAGTTCTCAAAGTAAACCCTGACTCCTCTCCTCTGTCTCAATACACCCTATAGGTGCAGAATCATCAAAGAATTTCTGGAGGTGACCTGACCTGCTGTTATATTTATAGTCAGAGGTGTAGAGAGTGAAGAGTAGAGGAGACAGACCTGTTCCTTGTGGTGCTGTAGTCTTCCCCACAGATAGTCCATCAAAGGCTCACCCACCTGCATATCTCTGAGATAACCCTTTAACACAGATGGCTGGATGGTGCTGGAGAAATCAATGATCTGGTTATGGATGTGCTGACTCTTGGGATAAAAGTCCAGTCCCCCTGGTGCAGGCTTTCTACTGATGGCGTTGTGTGGTGTAACACCAGAATGGTGAAAGTGGAGAGGACATTGGAAAAGTGGAGAAAAGCTTTGGAAGATAGAGAGTTAAAGATAAATAGGAGGAAGAAGAAGAAGAAGGCAGAATATCTGTGGTATAATGATGATCAGAATTCAGACGTTTGCCTGCAGGGAGAGCGACTGAAAAGAGTGGAGAAGTTGAAATATGTAAGGTCAGTGGTAGCCCAAGATGGAGAGTCAGATGCTGAGATAACCCACAGAGTGCAGTGTGGATGGAACATCTGGAAGAAGGTATCAGAAGGGTTTGTGTGATTGAAGAATTAAGGTGAGGCTTTGAAGACAGTGGTAAGGCCAGCAATGATGTGTGGAGCTGAGACGCGGGCAGTAAAGGGGGCACAGCAGGAGAAGAAGTTGGATGTGGCAGACATGAGAATGTGGAGATGGATGTGTGGAGCTACAAAAAAAGGACAGAATAAGAAATGAAACAATCAGAGGTTCAACAAAAGTGGGAGAGGAAGTACAGGACAGTAGATTGAAGTGGTATGGACATGAAATGAGGAGAGACCATGAAGGTGTAGTCAAGAGAGTGATGGGAGTGGAAGTCCATGGGAAGAGAAAGAGAGGGAGGCCAAAGCAGAGGTGGATGGATGAAGTCAAAGAAGGTTTGAAGAAAAAGGGAGGAGGAGGTGCAGGGCCGGGTTGATCAGCACATCAGTCCCACATAGAAGTGGGAAAACAAGAAGAGGAAGAAGAGGAAGAACTGTTTATCACCCCTTCTTTAAAGGGCTATTTTCAGAACTTTCAGAGCCTGCAGAATGTCAGCAGCTTTCACTCCATCTGCCCAAAAAGAACTCACTGCGGCGCATCTTCTTCTGACCTTGGCTTCAATGAGACTAATGACAGAATTCTGCGCTCTGTGTGTGTCTTCAAACTGCCCAGTGGGAATCCAGGGGAATTCATGGGTGGTAGTGCCCTGTGCATGCCCTCTCTCCTCAGGTCCTTCCACTATAGAGGCGTCCTGGCCGGGTAAGGACCCTGGCCACCTGCCACTATATACACACACACACTATGGTCTGAACACTCACCACAGAAAGCAAGAAGATTAAATAGAAAGAAAACTTCTGACTTGGCAGTCCCAGTGCCAGTGAGGTGCTATATAGGTGTATTGCTGTTAGTTAGGGTATAGCCAAGCGTATCCTATTGTGACAGCTTCTATCTGTTGCAGAATTTTCAAATTGCCTTTATTATAAAAAAATGCTGTATAACAAGAAGCTCCAAGGAGCACAAAAGATGCAGAAAGCAACACCTTAAAAAGGGCAATCCAAATAGAAATCACATTACAAAGACGCAATACAAGAAGCAAAAAACACTAAAAAGGTCACAAAAGGCCAGAAATTTGGCAATTTTCAAAATAGCAGTAAATAAATAAATAAAAACACAGGAGAACTCACAGTCCACCTAGTGCATTCAATGAACCGCAGGGGACTGGGGGCTTTCCTGAGCCTTTATAGGGAGCCTTGTAAACAATTTCAAAAGAATCAAAACTTACTTTGCCCACAGGGTGGTCCTTCTTTTTTCTTTCAGGTTCTTCATTCAAAAACGTCTCTCTTGTCCGTGGCCATCTGTCAGTCACTCACACAGGGGAGGAGTTTCTCTTCCTTTACATATAAACGCCTCCGTAATTTATTCTTACTTACTGCTTCCTACCCACATTTTCTTGCTTTGACCTGCCATTTCTTTATTTACTGCACCTTCTATAATTTGTTTTGCCTTGGCCGCTCTTCACACTACTTGTGCATTTTTACACTGCGTGCTTCTCAGTTTCGATTTTGTTGCATTGAGAATACGGCATTTCAGATTTTTAACAGAGTTTCTTCTGCACAGGTTATGATCTGTGTGACGGATGTCATGTACAGCCTGCCATGCAAATTGTTGGGCTCATATTTACTCGCTGCGGTGGGCTGGCACCCTGTCCTGGATTTTCCCTGCCTTGCGCCCTGTGCTGGCAGGGATTGGCTCCAGCAGACCCCTGTGTTAGGATATGGTGGGTTGGGCGATGATTGATATTGACTCAATATCATTTCCTATTTTTTTTGCTTATTCCACTTTCAAAGTTTCCTTCACCCATATGACTGATTTCTTTTATTTTACTGTTTGTATAATCGATTTCCAGTTGTTCCATACTTTCCCTTCCTCTTCTCCCAAGTTGTTTTGTTCTATACAGTGTAATATACCAAAAAACACGGCTCAAAAGAAGCCAGAAAGAGTTGGGGAATGACCCCTTATAATGTCCAACGGACTAGATTCAAAACGTGAATGAAATAGGGCAAAACCAACAACATTTGACAAAACGGTATCAACAAGGTGGCATTTACGTAGAAAATGGTGGCAGGAAATGAGTTAGCGGGAAATTATGTCACACTTGTGGGACCGGAAGTGACATCATCCGTGTGGGACTGGAAAGTGACGTCATTACAGTGAGCCGGAAGTGACGTTGTCAGTGTGGGCCCGAACGTGATGTCATCAGTTTGGGCCTGGAAGTGATGTCCTCAGAGTGAGCTGGAAATGACGATGTGCAGTCATTTTGAAATTCATCAAGTGATGGAGGTAAGGTAACGGGTTCTTTAATTATCTTCTTTGACTCTGAAGAGAGAGGGATAGATAGGCGTTTGTACCCGAGATCAGCCCTTTGTCTCGTGATAATTCACTCACCTCTGGGTTTGTTGGTTGCCTCCTAAGCGCACGTGTGTCACAACAGTTTATCAGTCCAGTCTTCAGTCTTCATCGGGATGGTGTGAGAGAGAGAGAGGGAGGGGTAAAGCAGGCGAATTTATCACATTCTCTGCTCAAATCCCACAGCCAATAGGGTGTTGTGTTACAGATTGGCTTCTGATTCAAAAACCAAACAGCCACCTTTAGACCAACAGAATTCTGGTGCGACACTCAACCCCAGTTACCTGCCCCCAAAAACCATTTCAGATTGCCAGCTGGGTAGTTTGGCTTTCCTGTGGTGGCTGATTGAGAGAGAATGTCCAGCAGAGAATCATTTTCCATAGCAATCTGAGGCACTTCGCCCAGCGCTTCCATAAAATTCATTTCTTGACTCGGTCCTAAAGACTCGTGGCTGGGTTACACATGAAGGCATATCAATGAAATATTACATTTGCTTTGTTTGACCTACAAATAAAGACACAAAATATTTCTGAACAATCTCACAACATACCTCCTCCCGACTCCAGGTGGCCCATTAGCACGTTCCAGGAGTACTCCCAGGTGTGGCGAAAGCCTGACGTAATAAGGCTCTGCAGTCTCTGCAGCTCCCCCTGGAACCCAACAGGTGTGCAGTGAACTCCAACTCCCAGCATGCTCTGGAAAAATCCATGGTGCCACAGTCATCCAGGGGGACTGCCATCTAGTTGCCCGAGGGAGGTACTGTCCTGCGTTTGTTCTCTCTTCAGGTCCTTCTGGTTCACAGGCGATCCAGCTGGACAAGGGCCCCAGTTATCCGCCACAAACACAATCATAAAGAATTGGAAAGAATAAGAGAATTCTATTCAGATGCAGCATCTCTTCACTGGTCAGGGTCAGGACAGAGAATCTCATGGACATCACATGCAATATGAGCCCTGGCCAGGCACAGGGAGTGAAAAAAAACCCATACAGGCCTCATCTGTCCCTGGCAAGCCTCACCTGTGATGTTCAAACAAGCTCTCTCCATGGTCCTGCGGAGGTGAACACAAATGTAGGGCTTTCAGTTGTAGACCTTCCACTGCCATGCTGAAGAAAAAACTCCTCTGTAAGACTTAGGAAAGGAGAATATGGTGGCAGAAAGATGTTGCTGAATCTGGGGTTGTTGGTGAACCAGTCATGAACCAGGGCATCCCAAATGACAACAGAGCATGGCTGCTCTGGTGGTGGTGGCTTCCTCTGGTCAAGCTGGTATTCATGATCTTGGATAACAAGGATGGCATGTCGGTGAAGGATCTCTCGGTGGCTGACGGTAGCACACATTGTCACATTGACCCCCCTCACCATCCAGGGACTTTCACAATGGTCCATTGGCCAATGATGGTCCTCTCCTTCCTCCTCCTCCTCTTCCTCCTCCATTTAGTGAGGTTAAAGTCTGCCTTGTCAACAAAGATGAGCTCAGGAGGAGTGCATCTCGCTTCTGCTGCAAAGATTATCTTCAGAAGATGACAATTCTGAAATACATTACTAGAGCACACAAAAAGGGAGGCCATCAGCACAGTTTGTTCTACGCTATATAGTGACATGCTGTACTGTCATACTATGTATCTATCTATCTACTATTGTACTTTCATATCTATCTATCTATCTATCTATCTATCTATCTATCTATCTATCTATCCTATCAACTTCCCAACAGTGTTCAGAAGCCATTAAGAAGGCTAACAGAATGTCAGGTTATATAGCGCCTTGATCTGTGGAGTACGAGTCACAGGAGGTTGTGCTCATCTTTATAACACACTGGTGAGGCCTCATCTGGAGTCCTGTGTACAGTTTTGGTCTCCAGGCTACAAAAAGGACATAGCAGCACTAGAAAAGGTCCAGAGAAGAGCGACTAAGCTGATTCCAGGGCTACAAGGGATAAGTTAGGAGGAAAGATTAAAAGAGCTGAGCCTTTAGAGTTTAAGCAAAAGAAGATTAAGAGGTGACATGATTGAAGTGTTTAAAATTCTGAAGGGAATTAGTACAGTGGATCGAGACTTGTATTTTAAAATGAGCTCATCAAGAACACGGGGACACAGTTGGAATCTTGTGAAGGGTAAATTTCGCACAAACATTAGGAAGTTTTTCTTTACACAAAGAACGATAGACACTTGGAATAAGCTACCAAGTAGTGTGGTGGACAGTAAGACGTTAGGGACTTTCAAAACTCGACTTGATGTTTTCTTGGAGGAAATAAGTGGATAGGACTGGCGAGCTTTGTGGGGCTGAATGGCCTGTTCTCGTCTCGAGTGTTCTAATGTTCTAATGTTCTATATAGTGTCTTTTCACATATCTATCTATCTATCTATCTATCTATCTATCTATCTATCTATCTATTGTGACAGAACCACTCTAGGGCGTACTAGCCACTCAACCTGACACAGACTAACACCGGTGGCACACTTATAAAAATAAATACATTTTTATTTTCTTTGCCTGGGGGCCATGTCTTCCCCGTGTCCTCCAGGCACAACACAGTCCCACAAGCTCAAACGTCATAACACAAAATAAATTCTTCATTTTTCCTCCAGCTTTGTCTCCCTCCTCCCGACCCTGGCTACTGGAGTAACGACTGCTGGCTCCTTTTATAACACCCCTGGAAGTGCTCTAGGTGCTCGTTGGCCTACTTCCGGCAGCACTTCCGGGTGTGACAGAAAACCTGTCCAAGAGGGCTCAGCAGTTGTTGCAGCACTGCCTGGTGGCACCCACGGATTCCAACAGGGCTGTGACCAACTCAACTCCAACTCCTATGAAGCCCTGCGGGAGTCCTAGGCACCACTGCTACCCAGGGGCTTCCAATCCCACAACTTGGGGGAGGTATTGTGCAGCCCATGTCTGTTCCTCTGGACCATATACAGAAGGGGCGTCCTGGTTGGGCATGGACCCTGGCCTTTCGCCACACTATCTATCTGTTGTATAGTGCCTTTCATATCTATCTATCTATCTATCTATCTACTATTATATAGTGCCTTTCATATTTATCTATCTATTGTAATGAAATAAATTCACTCCACGAAATGTGCACAAAGAGTTGAGGAATTGCTCCGTATAATGTCCTTTGGACAAGATGAAAAAATGATCCAAAAACCAAAACATTTGACATCATACAGTATTGACATGAGGATTTATATACAAAATGGTGACAGGAAGTGATGTAGTACAGGAAATGACACCAATGCAGACAGAGGGAAGTGATGTCATCAGGGCAGAACCGGATTGAGATCATCCATGAAGTGACGGCATTACAGAGGAGCTGGAAGTGATGTCATCTATGGTATTTGGAGATGGGACTATTGTGTAGTGGCCATTTTGTGAAACCGAAGGTTTAATGAAGGTGTGTGTGTGATCAATTAGACAGAAACTGACTGAATGAGGGTCCTCAAATTCTTGTTGAACACATTGCGGGTGTCAGAACTTTGAAGGTAGGTGGGCAGCTCGTTCCACCAGCTAGGAGTCTGGACTGGGATTTGATAACATGCAGAGGTGGCATCACCAAATGCTATTCAAAAGCTGTCCTGTGTGGTCGAGAAGGAGCAGAAGACGTCACGAGGGTCTCCACATGTATAGGTGCTGACCCGTTGACTATTCTGAAGGTGAGTATCAAGGATCTGAACTTCATACGTGCTGCTACAGGAAGCCAGTGTAGCGACCTGAAGTGACGAGTGCCGTGTGCCCATCTCAGCTGGTTGAATACCAGACGTGCTGCCTTATTCTGAATCTTCTGCAGCAGTTTGATGTTCCTGCCGACAGAGAGTTGCAGTAGTTGAGACGTGATAAGACCAAAGCCTGGACCAGGAGTCTGTTAGGTGAGGTCTGATCTTGTGGATGTTTGTATAGAGTGAATCTGCAAGACCAAGAGACTGAAGGGCAGCTGGTCATCGATCACCACCTCAATGCTGAGTATCAACTCGGCACTTGTAGGCGATAAAGGACAGAGATGGATGCGCTGTGATAACAAGAAGGTCTGTCTTTGCCAGGCTGAGCTGCAGATGGTGTTCCTTCATCTACATTGCAGTTTGACATGCAGAGGTTCTAGTTGATACTATGAGGAGGGAACAACAGTTACAGCTGTGGGTTATTGGCATAGCACTGATAGTAGAATCCATGGGACAGGGTGATGGGTCCCACTGAGGAAATGTATTGGGAGAAGAGGAGGTGATCTGACACCGATCCTTGGGTCATCCCCGGGTTTGCCGGGTGCACCCTTGACATCTCATTATGCCAGGACACAAGGTAGGATCTGCCCAAGGTTCCATTCCATCCCAGAATAATAGGTACTTTCCTACTGCAGGAACCTTGTTTTCAAGAACCAATGAGTTCCTGTACAAGGGAAGTTCTGGACACTTCATGTGTAACTGTAATATTTATGCAAAATATGTGATGTGCAAACAAGAGTGATGTGATGCAAAGTGTGACACCCCATCTCCACCCATAACTCTCCAAAGTCCACACTACTGATGGATTTGTAAGATGGCATCAATGCTTGTGGTCAAACAATCAGCACAATTTATCACTCGAGCCACACCCATGATAGTTCCTGGTTAAATGAAAAGCAGACATAGTGGAGTCGGATCTAAAAAATGTACCAGGAACTCTAAATGGCCCGGGGTCTTAAGACGTCTCTGGTTTCTGAACAAAAAAGCGTCCAATAACAATTGGCTGGCCCGCTAGGACGCCACGCCCTCCCGCTGACTCTACTAATCTGTGCCTCCGAAGCGAGTGTGAAACCCAGCGTTCAGAATGTCCCTCGGTACGCGCCGTAGTTGAACAAACCCGGAAGCTTTAGTATCTCAGTAAACCGCGGACCACTCGACTGTTAAATCTGCTGAAGTGCACTCATTGTGAGCGGTCCCGATTGGAAGCGACGCGCTTGTTGTTTAGTCCGGGTGGCCCACTGGCTCTGTCACGGATTGCACGCTAAGAGAACACAAACAAACCCGGAAATACACGTGCGGAGAACCCTGTGCACGCCGCCGGTGTCCGAGCCCGCAGTTTGAATGGCTTGAGGGCGCGACGGGCGGATCGAAGTTTCAGACAGACAAGCCTGTTGTTTTGTTTTATTTCATTTATCGGAGGTCCAGCGCGCTTCTGGAGAAGGCATCATGCGGCTCCGCTCCTCGGTGTTCGCCGCCCTGTGCCTGCTGGTAGAAGTTTTCGGGATTGCACTTTTCCTGAGAGGATTTTTCCCGATTCCCGTCAAGACGTCCTTTTCAGCGAAGAACAAAGTGGCCGACGTGCCGGCAGAGCCTTCAGCAGGTAAGTGGTGTGCGGATCTCGGGGGTTTGGGGGTCACTTATGAGCTCGAGTTAAATGTCGGCAAGGGCGCCTCCGTCCCGCCTTCCTCTGCCATCAAACAAGAACCTAAAAAATCAGACGGGCAGGAGGTGACTTCAGTGTTGTTGTCGCACGTTTGCAAACTGTCGCACTATTCTCCTCCAAATCCTTCTCAGGCCGTGCACGGGACCCACTTTGATGGAGTGTGGAGAGTCGTTGAACTCGTTTTAGTACGTTGGAGCCAATCCAGTATGTCAGACGACGAGATTACAGGCTTTGTTTTCACACACCTTTAGGCACAGGGTCGTTTCGTTGCTTTCTTTAAAATTTTCAATTGCAAAAAATTCATTTGTGCCATGCACGTCCTTCATTGGGCTACCATATTTTTTACCCAGGAAAAAATATTATTGAGAGACAGCAGCAAGTTTGTCTGCAAATCGCCATATCCTCCATCCATCCATTTTCCAACCCGCTGAATCCGAACACAGAGTCACGGGGCCTGCTGGAGCCAATCCCAGCCAACACAGGGCACAAGGCATAAACCAATCCCGGGCAGGGTGCCGACCCACCGCAGGGCACACACAAACACACCCACACACCAAGCACACACTCGGGCCAATTTAGAATCGCCAGTCCACCTCACCTGCACATCTTTGGACTGTGGGAGGAAACCCACGCAGACATGGGGAGAACATGCAAACTCCACGCAGGGAGGACCCGGGAAGCGAACCTGAGTCTCCTAACTGCAAGGCACAGCGCTATCCACTGCGCCACCGTGTCGCCCTATCGCCATATCAGCTTTAGTAAAACTTCAACTGTATGTGTATATGCCTGTCCAGTTGCAGTGTCTCGTTATTCCAACAGATGGCGCACCAGAAACATTTGTAGATGAGCATGAGCGCGTATCTGTATGTCTGTCCAGTTGCATTGTCTCTGTCATTCCAAGAGATAATGGATCAAAATTTTAACAGTGCGTAATTCCAAACCTGCAATACCCATGAGGTCAATCACAAAACACCCCTCAATGCCTTGTTACACTACATTTAAGATGAGGGTTATCTGGCTCAGAGGGTGCTTTGTGCCTGACGTTGTGGGCATCACGTGACCTAGGTGTGACTGCTGCCTACAGTAGGTATGACATATCTCAAGATTTGTTGTAATTAAATGCATTGCATTTGAAATTCCAACAGATGGCGCACCAGAACCATTTGTAGATAAGCGTGAGTGCGTGTCTGTGTCATTCCAAGAGATAATGCATCCAAATTTGTCAACAGTGTGTAATTTTAGGCCTGCAGTACCTATGAGGTCAATCACAAAATGCACATCAAATGCCTTGTTACACTACAGTTATGTGATGTGACTGATGGTATGGGCTTTACATGGCCTGCGTCCTACCTATTGTAGGCAGCAGTTAGACCCATCCCAACATTTGCAGTAATGAAATGTATTGCATTTGCAATTCCAACAGATGGTACGTCACAAACATTAACATTGGTTTTACGAATTCCATATCAAATGGCATATAACAGAGAGCATTTGTCATTCCAACAGATGGCGCAGCACAAACATGAGCAGTGGTTTTATGAATTCCATACTGAATGGCATATAGCAGACCTGTGCATTGCATTTGTCATTCCAGCAGATGGCACATCAGAAGCATTGGCTTTGGTTTTATGAATTCCATATCAAATGGCACATAACAGACACCCATCCATCATCCAAGCCGCTATATCCCAACTACAGGGTCACGGGTGTCTGCTGGAGCCAATCCCAGCCAACACAGGGCGCAAGGCAGGAAACAAACCCTGGGCAGGACGCCAGCCCACCGCAGGGTACGCACACACTAGAGACAATTTCGGATGGCCAATTCACCTCACCTGCATGTCTTTGGACTGTGGGAGGAAACCAATGCAGACACGGGGAGAACATGCAACCTCCACGCAGGGAGGACCCGGGAAGGGAACCCAGATGGGTCTCCTAACTGTGACGCTACCCACTGTGCCACCAAAACAGACATATGCACTGCATTTGTCATTCCAGCAGATGGAGCATCACAAACAATAACACAGGTTTTATGAATTCTATAGCAAATGCCAAGGAGTCTCAGAGACCGGTCACCATTCAGGGGGAGGACGTGGAAGTGGTGCAAAGCTACAAGTACCTCGAGGTTCACATAAACAACAAACTGGACTGGTCTGACAACACACTGATGCTGGACAAGAAGGGAAAGAGCTTAGGAGACTCGGGTCTTCTGATGTATGTAGCAAGCCACTGGAAAGGTTCTGTCAGTCTGTAGTAACCAGTGTGCTTTTACACAGTACGGCGAGGTCTCCAGGGGAAGCTGAACTCCAAAGATTCACAAAGTCTCATCCAACTTAGCAGGAAAAGCCTGGGCCATCCAACACAGGGGTTACTGTGAATACTCTGGAAGCTGTTGTGGAAATGAGGATGGGGGCAAAATTAGACGCCATCATGAAAAATCCCCTCCATCCCTCTAGGAGGTGCTCTCTTGGAGTGCAGTTAGCCTTGGGCGTATTTCACCACAGTGGGGATGCATTCTAACAAAGTTCATTTTGAAATTTCTGCACAATATATACTGTGTGTATGAATGTATGAATATCGATGTATTATTCAATTTATGTATTGATTGGCTGGATTATTTGTCCAGTGAGTTTGTATCTTTGTCTTTTATGTTTCTGCTGTTTTCCCCTTGAAATTAGATCAGGTAAACCTTTTTAATCTAACAGGAACATATGCAAGGCATTTGTCATTCCAACAGATGGTGCATCCCAGACATTTGTAGAACTACATTTTATTACTATACGTTATTTTACAATCAATGGTGTACTGCAAACCTGAATGCTGAGGTCTGCTTTAATTACTTCTCTCGTCTTGGACGCACAGCTAGTTTTCTATATGTGTACCGCGCCAACTTTGTCTTCTACTCTTTGTCTTTGATTTCCGGCTCCGGGCGTGTTAAATCTCTTTGCACAAAGTTTCGTCTAGCGGGATGTGAAAGTGTCTCTCTGAAAGAGTCAAGTCTCATCTCTCTTGCCAAGATTTCTTTTATTATAATAGAGAGATATTCTTGAATATAAACTGAAGGACACATCTGCAAAACAAAAGGCACTGATGGAGAGGTGCGAAGGAATTTAAGCTGGCCCGGGATTACGACTTTTTCTGTAGGATTCGGGGATTCTAGTGTTAATCGAAGTGTCAAACTCATTTTCTCCGACATGTTGTTATTTTTCTTGAAAAAGAAGATCTCGGAGCCATCTGAGCTTTCTTGCTGTGTATCACCCCTCATATTTTCAGCCCGGCTTTCCAGTTCCTTGGCTGTACCCTGCACAGTTTTCTCAACCCGAAGTTAAAGGTCGTCTCTAAAGTTGGTAGGCCTCGTGCCTTTGAGTTGAATATTCTTAAGGTGCTGCCCGTGTCGCTGTTACTCACTGACGTTTTAGTTTTCAGCCTGTCTGAGATGTCTGTCTTATCCTGAGGCATCGCATTTTTACGCTGAGCAAGTGATTCCAGCCCAATGTGCTTCAGAAACTCCTGCAACTTTCCATTCCTTAATGGTCTGTCTGACATCCCCCTGACTGTCAATAGCTGCTACAGCCTGAGGCAAAATCAAAGAGCTCTTCTCAAGTGTAACACTTTGAAATTTCTTCCAACATGTCACAGAGGAAGTGACAAAATGCCACAGAAAGCCAAGTCTCTGTCTGCTGTGCACTGTGCTTTGCTCTCATATCCTTTCATATCCGTGTTTTTGAGCTTATGGTGATGCACAGCTGTATACTGACCATGCCCTGTGTGAGCCGAGTGCAGAAAAATAGAAAATGTGGGGCAACCAACTCTGGGTTTTGACTGCAGAAGGTGCCCAAGAGGATGGATGGGCGTCACACACAGTAGGAAGGTGATGCCATGATGGAAGGTTGGAATAAATGGGGGCCATACCTGGCTGAGATGCCTTATGATGCCCATCCTGATTGGGATGCCCATAAGGCTGCCGAAGCTGGCAAGAGAGGACGAAAGGGAGCAGTTCATCCTCCATTATATTAGATGTCAGTGTCCTGGTTGTACCACTGCCACATCAGTTTGTTTCTGGTTTGTCTTTTTTGTCTCTCTATGTGAATCCTGTTTCCGTCTGAGCACACTGTAGCATAAGATGGGCGGGTTGGATAGGGAGGACCTTTGTCAGGTAGGGGGCTGTCGTTGAGAGTTCCGGCAGTGCCATGGAAATGGGCACACAATTGAAACGGAGCACGAAAAGGCAGGAAGAGAAAAGGAAGACCTTATCTTCTACCTCACGGATTAGCAGTTAGTTTGAAGGTGAGGTGTCAGGTGTTTTCAATCAATGGGATGCCAATCAGCTGTGAGTGGGCACCCTGTGTTATTTAAAGACCAGGATCTATCAAAGTCTGCTCTTCACCACACGTTTGTGGAAGTGTATCATGGCACAAACAGAAGAGATTTCTGAGTTGTTGACGCTCATCAGGCTGGAGAAGGTTACCAAACCATCTTTAAAGAGTTTGGACTCCACCAATCCACAGTCAGACAGATTGAGTACAAATGGAGGACATTCAAGACCATCGTTACCCTCCCCTGTGTTGGTCGACCAACAAAGATCACTCCAAGAGCAAGGCACACGTGGAATAGTCGGCGAGGTCACAAAGGACCCCAACTGAAGGCCTCTCTCACATTGGCTAATGTTCATGTTCATGAGTCCACCATCAGGAGAACACTCAACAACAATGGTGTGCATGGTAGGGTTGCAAGGAGAAAGCCACTGCTCTCCAAACAAAAACATTGCTGCTCGTCTGCAGTTTGCTAAAGATCACGCGGACAAACCAGAAGGCTATTGGAAGAATGTTCTGTGGACGGATGAGACCAAAATAGAACTGAAAAGTGTTATGTTTGGAGAAAGGAAAACACTGCATTCCAGTATGAGAACCTTATCCCATCTGTGAAACATGGTGGTGGGAGTATCAGGGTTTGGGCCTGTTGTGCTGCATCTGGGTCAGGACGGCTTGTCTTCATTGATGGAACAACGAATTCTGAATTCTGAATGATATCAGAGAATTCTAAAGGAAAATGTCAGGACATCTGTCCATGATATGAATCTCAAGTGAAGGTGGGTCATGCAGCAAGATGACGACCCTAAGCACACAAGTCGTTCTACCAAAGAACAGTTAAAGAAGAATAAAGTGAATGTTCTGGAATGGCCAAGTCAAAGTCCTGACCTTAATCCAATGGAAATGTTGTGGAAGGACCTGAAGAGAGCAGTTCATGTGAGGAAACCCACCAACATCCCAGAGTGGAAGCTGTTCTGTACGGAGGAATGGGCGAAAATTCCTCTAAGCCGGTGTGCAGGAATGATTAGAAGTTACCGGAAACGTTTAGTTGAGTTATTGGGGGTCACAGCAGATACTGAAAGCAAAGGTTCACATACTCACAGATATGTAATATTTGATCATTTTCCTCAATAAATAAATGACCAAGTCTAATATTTTTGTCTCATTTGTTCAACTGGTTTCTCTTTATCTACTTTTAGGACTTGAGTGAAGATCTGATGATGTTTTAGGTCATATTTATGAGGAAACGTAGAAAATTCTAAAGGGTTCACAAACTTTACAGCACAACTGTATATCATACATCTCTTCTGCTGTGATTTTGTATGGAAGATTTCAAATATGGGCGGCACGGTGGTGCAGTGGTAGCGCTGCTCCCTCACAGTTAGGAGACCCGGGTTCTCGTCCCGGGTCCACCCTGCGTGGATTTTGCATGTACTCTCCATGTCTGCGTGGGTTTCCTCCCACAGTCCAAAGACATGCAGGTTAGGTGGATTGACGATTCTAAATTGTCCCTAGTGTGTGGTTAGTGTGTGTGTGTGCCCTGCGGTGGGCTGCCTGGGGTTTGTTTCCTGCCTTGTGCCCTGTGTTGGCTGGGATTGGCTCCAGCAGACCCCCGTGACCCTGTAGTTAGGATATGGATGGAGGGAGTATGGAGCCATCATGAAAATGATAATTTTATGCATACCAGGGTTACACTAAAATGAAGCTATGAGAGATCGGTGTGTTTAGCAGTTTATTAAAGTGCTCCACCATATCAGCCTGGCGAATTTCTATCGGTAAACTGATATTGCAGATTTCCTCAACACTTCTTGTAAGTTTAGCTCTTGGAATTCTAAGCAGACACTCATTTGAAGATCTAAGGTTACGAAAGACGATAAACAACACACAACAAAAAACAAGCAAGTATTAATTGAACAGTTCAGGTTTTTATATGTGGTTCTTCTTGGTTCCAACTTGATGAGGGCTGATCAATTAAAAGGCCTCGAATTTTTATTCGTTCCAGATTGGGAATATGAGGAATGTAAAACATGATCAGATGATGGCCGTCTCCGGGTCATGTGGCAAGTACGACCTTCGAGTCCTAATAATTGTTACGAAATGATTGATGATTATCAGGGATAAGACGTTTACAAGGCAAGGTAATTGTTATGGAAACAGAAACAGCACGAGGTCTTTATTATGAAAGGCAGCATGTAAAGTGAATGATGAGAATTATGGGGATTTTTTGTGATTAGAACTGAAATAAAAATGACCCGCGCCCAAACCACCGGGCCCACTTCATGAACTGAGACGGCTTTATGTGCTCTGCAGTTGTTTTCTATTCTATGTAAGTTTTCGAGTTGTCTTGAAACTCTGCATATTGTAATCTTTTTAGTTAGCCAATAACAGGTGTCATTTTGCTTGGCTTCTCACTATATCCATAATGGCTAACACGGTACAACACCCGAGTACTATTCTATGCAATGAGGTCTAAATTCTGACTGCCTTTCTGAAGACTCTGCTCGTTTTTTTTCTGAGGATTTCTCCACAACAGAACATCTCATCGTTGTCGTATATACATAAGTAAGTACCCGTGCGGTGTGCCAAATGCACCATATGGAACTGGCGACTGTGCATCCACTCCTAAAACTGGCCGGGGGCACACCGGAGGGAGACCATTGCAACACTGGACTTGTAGTGAATCAAGCGGAGGAGCGATGGCCGCTGCTGCTGCTGCCAGTAGGTTCAAGCAAAAGGACGACGGCCCTAACCCTACACAGACAGGCAGACATGTTGTTTAAAACACCACACGTTTATTTACAATATATATTTTACAATAATGGTCACTAAGACTCCAGCCAATGGTCACTCAGACCTAAGTCGCGTGCACAATTACCCCAAAACACTCAGTCCTGGCCACAAATGCCTTTCTTCGAGCCGCCTCCACTCTCTTCTGCCTCGTCCTTCTTCTACCCGACTCTAGCCTCGAATGAATGGAAACGGCCCCTTTTATATGGTTCCTGGATGAGCACCAGGTGTTCCCGGCATTCCTCCTCTGGCCACACCCCAGCGTGGCGGAAGTGCCGGCTGTCCTCCCGGCTGCTCTCTGGGCGCCGTCATAAATCTTCCCCCCAGCACTTCCTGGTGTGGCGGAAGTGCTGGGGTAAAAGGTCCCCAAGGCATTGGGGCGCCTCCTGGCGGTGACCACGGGCCCCTACAGGGTAGGGCTTCCATGCCCTGTACCCGTGGTCCCCAAAGCAACCCGGAAGGCAACCCCCACGTGATCCAGGGTGGGTGCAGACCCACATCCGGTCCTTCCCGTCGTCCCGGCCGGGTCATGGCCCCTGGCATCCCTGACACCGACAAATCCGATTGATTTACTGCCTGGAGTGTGTTCTCTCTCCAAGCACAGTACCTAAGCACAATTCACAGTCCTTTACTCTTCATCTCTTGTTCTGTTTTTCCGCCTCCACTCCCTCTCAGTAAGCTTCATCTTCCTTCTCCTGACTCTGGCTCTACGAATGGAGCAAAGCGGCTCCTTTTATTCTGGTCCTGGGAGTGCTCCTGAAATCGCTTTCTGCTGTGGTAGAAGTCCACTAATGATAATAATAATAATAATTAACCTCTGCAGCTCCTCCTGGCGGTCCCCACCCAACCCAACAGGTTTGTACCAAACTCCAGCTCTCAGCATGCCGTGCAGGAGTCTGTGGTGCCACATCCGCCCAGGAGGGCTGCCCTCTAGTGTCCGAGGTGAGGTATTGCCTCAGCGATGCTCTCTTCCCCGTTTCTTCCATTCCGTCAGCATCCCAGCCGGGTAATTGCCTTGACCACTCGTCACAATATGCTAGGTTCTCTTCATTAGGAATTTCCCTAGCGTGTTGGGAATTTGAAAGAAGCACGTCAACTGTGTACATCAGACCTCCTTTAGGAGTCTACAGAAAATGTTACTCCTGACTCCCCACATCCGGTAACTTGCTTGATTTCTGCCTTTTTAATTCAGTAGCTCTGTATGTATTCCTGGTGGGGCTGGGCTGCCCCCCATCCGTGCCACCTATTCTGCATTGACTTTTTTTTTTTCTTTTCTTTTAACAGGGCCAACATCCAACTGGACGCAGATCCCGGCCCCCTTGTTCAGAAAGGTTGTCATCATGGTGATTGATGGGCTGAGAGAAGATTTTGTGTTCGGAGAAAAAGGAAAACGCTTCATGCCATTCACCAGGCACCTGGTGGAACGAGGCTCCTCTCATAGCTTCATCGGCAGAGCCAGGCCTCCCACCGTGACCATGCCTCGCATCAAGGTACAGTGACGACATATTCTCACCGAGCGGGTTTTGTGTGTGCCAGCAGGGCAGAATCGTGGCTGACAGAGTCCTGTCTGTGCTTTAATCTCATTGAAAAGAACAATACTGAAGGTGGCCATTTCAGGTTTAGAGTAAAGACGAATCATCGTACAACTCCAAATCTGGAATTGTGGACTTGGATTTTGCTGAAAAATATGTTTATAACAAAGCAGAAATTGAAATGAAAAATTATATTTTTTTTTTTACATCCAATGACAATATTTACTGGTGCCTCCGGAGGAGCTGTGGTCATGTATGAGGAAGTTGGGAGTGGCCGAGAAGTACGTAAGAGTGGTACACGATATGAACAAGGGAAGTGTGACCGTGGTGAGGTCTGCGGTAGGAGTGACGGAGGTGGGATTACATCAGGGATCGGCTCTGAGCCAATGGTGATGGACAGGCTGACAGACGAGATTAGACAGGAGACCCCGTGGACTGTGATGTTTGATGATGACATTGTGATCTGTAGAGACAGGTGGTGGAGATCTGCTCTAGAGAGGAGAGCCACCAAGACAGAATACATGTGTGTGAATGAGAGGGAGGTCAGTGGAATGGTGAGGGAGTAGAGTTGGTGAAGGTGGAGGAGTTTAAATACTTGGGATCAACAGTACAGAGTAATGGGGAGTGTGGGAGAAAAGAGAAGAAGAGAGTGCAGGCAGGGTGGAGTGGATGGAGAAAAGTGTCAGGAGCTATTTGTGATAGACGGGTATCCGCAAGAGTGAAAGAGAAAGTCTACAGGACGGTAGTGAGACCAGCTGTTATATGGACTTGAGACAGTGGCACAGGAGACAGAGCTGGAGGTGGCAGAGTTAAAGGAGTTAAGATTTGCATTGGGTGTGATGAGGATGGACAGGATTAGAAACGAGGATATTCGAGGGTCAGCTCAGGTGGGACGGTTTGGAGACAAAGTCAGAAAAGCGAGATTGCGTTGGTGTGGACATGTGCAGAGGAGAGATGCTGGGTATACTGGGAGAAGGGTGGTAAGGATGGAGCTGCTAGAGAAGAGGAGAAGCGGAAGGTGGTGAGAGAGGACATGCAGGTGATGAGGGTGACAGAGCAAGATGATGAGGACAGAAAGATAAGGAAGAAGATGAACCACTGTGGCAACTCCTATTGGGAACAGCCAAAAGAAGAAGAAGATAGTATTTATATTTTTGTTCAGTCCCCAATTAAACAAAAAATGATTTTAAATTTTTTACTATCTCATGTACAAAGTATAGGGAAAGTATTGGAATCCCCCAAAAATTCCATGTCGATGTTTTAGACCATTTTTGGAATTTTGTGTGTGTGTTTTCACTGAGGTCAACCAAATTTTGCATACAAGTATTGGGTACAAAACGTGGAGTTCTATCAACCTTTGGGCTATGTCCGCTAACCGGAAGTGGTACTTTACCTTTTATTCACGCAGCTGCATAGTCCAATTTGTTCAACTTTACTTTTATAATAATTGTTCAATATGTTATTAATTTGATTTGATTTGTTGTTGGTGGTTCTTTAATTTGCGTAATATTAAAATATAATCCTTGTCTTGTGGTTTACTCCTCAAATATCTGTGTATATGAGAGTCCAGGGGAGACCACTCTGGATTTTTGTATTTAGAGGCCCCACAAACCTGTTCAGGACTAAGCGGGTTAGAAGATGACTGACTGACTGACTTGGCAGGAAAGCAGAGAACTAGTTTCTTGAGTTAAACCTGGAGATGCGTGAAAAAGGCAAAACAAATGAAACTAAAATGAAACGAAGCGACCGTAAACCCAGACGAGAGGCAAAAATCACCGTCAGTAGTCGGGCAAGCACATCGAAAACCAGGAATGACACAGAAAACAATCACAAAGCGAATTCAAAAAGGTTTTGAAGGATTTATCTGCCGACGGGATAAGGCTCGGTGCGAAAGGCTGACCTTTTTTTTCCCCCGTCTGCTGATTGATTAACCCTGGAAACCACGCCCCTAGAAACACAGTACGCGACCCTGACAACGATACACAAAAAAGTCTTCCATAACAGGCGAAGGCTATAAGACGTCAAATTTCAGGCCTAATTGTGACAAATGTATTCAGTGGCCTAACGTTAGCTAATCTACATTTCTAAGCTAAGCAGAAGGTTCCATGCTGTTAATCTTTGGTCCAGAAAGTCCGTGGCCTTAAAGGAATACTCCATCCAAAAACAAATCTTTCTCCCATTTTGTTTGTAGTGCTGACTAAATCTTCTGTTGTATGTTTTCTTGCTGAACGTTGGGTGTCGTGGGCACCAGCAGCCATACCACACATGTTTCAGAAGAAGTCATCCACCTGAAGCTGAGCATGTTCAGGGCTGGCTTGGATGCTTGGATGGGAGACCATCTAGGAAAAGCTTGGGTTGCAGCTGGAAAAGGTGCAGGTGAGGTCAGCAGGGGGTGCTCACTCTGTGACCGGAGTGCAGTGACAGAGACACTATGATGTAAAAATGGTGCCACCCTTCGTAAAACTGAGGGCCTGAATCTCTCTGGTCATAAAAGATCCCTGGGCATCCTTTGTAAAGAGTAGGGGGTATCCCGATGTCCTTGCTAAATTGTCCTCCATGGTCTGCCTAGTCATTCTGACCCTCTAACTGTGGCTGTCTCTGTCTCAACACTTCACCACCTACCAGCTAATGCAAAAATGGCTGCTGTCGCATCATCCAGGTGGATGCTACACATTACTGAAATGCTCTTTGAGTAGTGAGGAAGCCGCTAGATAAATGGAAGGAATTAATATTATGATTAATGCTCAACAACAGTAAATAATATTATGGTAGCTAGGAAGAAAAAAAATATCAAGTTACTCGATTCAAGTAACACGTGCTGAGTTGTATGCTCACAACTAACTGCAAACGTGTTTTTCACAGTGAACGTGCTCCATCCACCGGTGACCGTGTTTGACGAATATTTTTGGAAATTTGCCATGCAGCTGGCTTAAGTGAACATTTTTTGTTTTTTCCCCAATCGCCTCATGATGCTTTGTGAGGCCAGCATGACAACATGGAGCTTTAGCATGCCATGCACAGGACTTTCACGCATGCCTACTGTAAGATCGTTGCCAAAGTGGCTTTTGCTGGGTTGTAAGCACAAACAAGTGCTGTTTCAGTTACCGAGCTGTGCTGATACCAAAGACTTCAGCCTTGTGCACTGAAGTGTTTGCCAGCGTTGTGTGAATATTGTTCCCCATCTCTAACTGCAGATGTGGTGGCTATGAGGCTAGGGGTCCGCGCTGGTAATCGGACGTTTGCCAGTTCAAATTTCGTAAATGCTGAAAGTGCTTGCACTGTGAGAGGCCCCGTAACCTGCAATTGCTCCATCCTGGGTATGACGTTAACCTTCAGCCAGTCCCCCAACTTGCAAGGCAAATTTAAGGGTTGGTGGTAGAATTGGCACTCCAGGCTCTGGGAAAAACCTCGCAACTGTTCCACTCCATTCAAACTAGTGAGGTGTCACCCATGGCACAGCTGCACTCGGGTTCTAATTTGGGATCCTGAGGTGGTTTGCTGTGTTGTGGGTGTGGGACGCGCTGTGTCAGTGCCAAGGCCACAAGGGGTTACACGAATAAGTTGCAGTATATCACAAAATCAAATCATAATATATTTACAGACTGCAGTGTTAATTATAATATTGAATTATGAATTCCTCTGGAATATCCCAACCCAAAAAGGTATTTTCGGTTTTGTGGTGAATTTCGTTCACAAAGGGAAGACCACCACAAATCTTATTGCCAAAATGGAATTGTGTGGAAAAGTACAGAAGGTGACATTTGGTGTCTAAATCTCCAAAGACTGGCAGAATCTACTGAGCAGATGAGCTCATGGACCGGCAGATATGGTGTAGTGTCTTTTATTTTGTACTCTTCTACTCTTTTTATTCATGCATGGCTCCCAGTGAAATGATGAGGTAGCAGAGAACGTCAAACACTCATTTTGAATTGCACACCCGTGGAACAATACGCACGTGATGGGCCTGAAAGGCCAGGGAGAAACGTGTGAAAGAAATCTGGGGATTGGGTTTGGAATAAAAATAATAAGAATAAAGCTCTGGAGACCGGCTTCCATAAAGTAATCATCCGGCAGAGCCAAGCCAGCTGGCCATCCAACCCTTCATTTATGTAAATTTCGAAAACGAATGCAAATTACTCATCACCTGTCATTATCGATAATCACAACTCTTTGCATTTACTGCTCCGCTGCATTTTACAATCATTTTGGCTGCAATTCACGCCTGGACTTTACTGCAAGTCTATTTAAAGTTGCTTGTGACAGTTTGCAGTCGGGTTTTATTTAGCCAAATCTTTCACATTATGGAAATTACTGGGGCCTTTTTATTTATATGTGAAAAAATATATATAGATAGAGCTAGAGATATAGATAGATAGATAGAGATATAGATAGATAGATAGATATCTCTATATATATATATCTCTATCTCTCTATATATCTATCTATCTCTCTCTCTCTCTCTCTGTGTGTGTATATATATATATATACAGTAATCCCTCCTCGTTGCGTTCCAGAAAGGTGAAAATCCGCGAAGTAGAAACCATATGTTTGTGTAGTTATTTTTATATATTTTAAGCCCTTAGAAACTCTCCCACATTGTTTCACTTTTTTTATAAATATTCTCTGCACAGTTATACAGTAAACCCTTGTTTATCGCAGACAGATAAATGAATTTCCACGAAGTAGGATTCTTTATTTATAAATATTTTCGCAGTTAGAGCATAGAAAACCTGTTTACGACTTTCTAAAACCGTTTTTTAACATTATTAGAGCCCTCTAGACATGAAATAACATCCTTTAATCAAAAGTTTAAACTGTGCTCCATGACAAGACAGAGATGACAGTTCTTTCTCACAATTAAAAGAATGCAAACATATCTTCTCTTCAAAGTGTGCGTCAGGCGCAGAGAACGTCAGAGAGAGAGAAAAGCAAACAATCAAAAATCAACACGGGCTGTTAGAGCTTTGAAATGTGCTAACGTATGTCATTGAGGAGTTTTATTTAATATGTGGTACATGCTCTGATTGGGTAGCTTCTAAGCCATCCACCAATAGCATCCCTTGTATGAAATCAACTGGGCAAACAAACTAAGGAAGCGTGTAACCTAAATTAAAAGACCCATTGTCCGCAGAAATCTGCAAACCAGCGAAAAATCTGTGATATATATTTAGATGTGCTTACATTTAAAATCCACGATGGAGTGAAGCTGCGAAAGTCGAAGCGCGATATAGCGAGGGATCGCTGTATATATGAAGCAACATCTCCCGGAAGAACGGTCAGCTCAGCAAGTTAACATCAACAAAAGAAAGGCTGAAAGACAAAGAAAAATACAAGCAAATACTGTATATTACAGATTGTTTTACACTAAGGCAATATTAATTATACTTACTGTATTGTCATATATGTTTCTATTTTATTTTTAATATTATTGTACTTGAGGCTTCTCGCAAAAATATTTTTAACAAAAAAATTAAGACAAGAAACAGAATGAGGTCAAGGTCCCTTGCCATTTAATATCGACTGTTCCTAATAATGTTTATGCACTACTGTTCTAGCGCCCGTTATTGTAACAGGCTTAATGTCTCGTTTATATGTGTGTGTATATATATATATATATATATATATATAAAAATGTGCAGTATATACACTGTAGTTTGTTTTGACTACCGCCAGGCACTGTCCTTCATCCTTTAAATCTGGAGGGTCCCTGGCAGGTCATTGTGAATGCACTCTGGACTTATTGAGTTAGTGCTGTTCTGCTGCGTTTCTGCCTTTTGTATATTTTGGAATTTTGAACCTCTTGCTGTTTTTTCACCCACTCTGTTTAGATTCTGTACTCGGTTGTCCTTGTTACAGTGCTTCACAGAGCTTCATTGCGAATTAAATTATTTTTCTGTCTTTTATGACTATCTGTGCTCCCTGCAAATGTTTAGGATGTACCGTCTCTCTCTGTTATTTGCCATTTGGTATGGGATTCGTAAAAGCAGTGTTAATGGTTGTGATGCACCACCTGTTGGAATGACAAATGCAATACATTTTTTTTACTGCAAATGATGTACCGTCTCTCTCTGTTATTTGCCATTTGGTATGTGATTTGCAAAAGCCACTGTTAATGATTGTGATGCACCATCTGCTGGACAGGCGAATGCAGCGCGTATGTCTCTGTTACTTGTCATTTGGTTTGGGGTTTGTAAAAGCAGTGTTAATGATTGTGATGCGCCATCTGTTGTAATGCCAGAGATACAGCAACCGGACAGACACACAGACACTTATCCTTTTATTAAAGAGTACCAGCTGTGCTACCTGTCTCATACGGATTGAAATATGAGCAATCAACATAGACCTCAGCATTAAAGCTTGCAGTGCACCGTACAATGTATAAGTCTCTGTTTTATGTCATTTGGTATGGGATTTGTAAAAGCACTGTTAATGTTTGTGATGTGCCATCTGTTGGAATGACGCCTGCAATGTGTATGTCTGAGCTCCTGAATGGCTGACAGCAGTATTACCTTTATACTTGCTCTTTCCCGTACCTCGGGAACAAATTAAAACCCACAGACTGGAGGAAGTGGGTTAGGGGGAGGGGTTTAGGAAGAAGGCCTGTGGGCGGAGCCTTTACATAGCAGTGCAGGATTTGGCTTCTGTTCATTACACACTTTTTAACGGGTGGTTCCCCGCATGTATATTTCTCTTTTTGAGTATCATGTCTGGCCCTGTGAGACATTTATTTATTAATTTATTTTAATATTGTAGATTATTTTTCATTTCCGAGGATGATATCCTAAGAAATTCTGGCCAAAAGCAGATTAGTAATTCTCACTTCACTTTTTTTTTTGTCTTCCATTTCTTTGAAACTGTTCAAAACGAAACAGGTTGGCTGATAAACACACAGGTGTAAATGAAGCCCCCATTAGAGGCCGAACTGCTGCCTTCCTTTGTTGGTTGCGTCTCGTTGTTAATTGGCAGCAGATTAGGAAAGCAAGAAGCAATTAAAAACGTGAAAGCCGCAGTTGAAGACTAACAGAAGCCTTTAAGAATTGGGAATCTTAACAAGTGAGGAAACTGAAACACTCAAGTCAGATTTTGCTGCCTCGGTCGGCACTTCAGCAGCAGTTAAGGGGCTTCTAATTGGAACAAAAACCTGGAGCCTCTGCCGCCCTCCAGGACCAAACCTCTGGTACGGCGCCTTGCTGCACCCACCACACAATGAAACAGCTCGGGATTCCGGTGGGCTACCCTACCCCGGGCAGATACACAATCCAGTCCCACCCTACGGAAATGAGCGTCTAGGCGTTATGTTGGACTGGTCCAGCCACTCCGGTCCTCAACAATGAGCTGGATCACCCTCGGGTAATGCCCACAAGGCTGTAGTGTCGTAACTGACGCCCCCTCACAGTGCAGGTCACAAAGGATTCTCTGATGAGACCCATTACGGAAGGAGTCCAGTCTTCATCTCGGGTCACTGGATAGCGGCCATGTCTCACAAACAGGGAGCATCAGGACTTTAAAGACTTGGACCTTCATCTTTTTGTGCCACACACCTCATTATGATCTCATGACCCTCCATGCTCTCCCAATCTGTCTACTGACGAGTCACCAGAGACATGAATGTCACCGCTGAGGTAAGTAATCCTCTCGATGAGGTCGACACTCTCTCCACAGAAAGACACACTGCTGATGTGCCCAGGAGATCATTAAAGGCCTGGCTGTTGGTTTTTGTCAGGACGCTCGCAAGCCCAGATACTCGGACCCCTCGGTCAGTCTCTCGAGACCCCCGATCCATGAAGATCGTAGCATCATCAGCAAAGTCAAGATCAGTGAATGTCTCTTCACCAACTGATGCTAAGGCACATTAATCCCAGTTTCATGGATTCAATCAGTCCATTGATTGACTATGTGACAGTGGGCAAGCCCAGACACTCGGACCCCTCGCTCAGATCCTCCAGTGACTTGAGGGCTCCCTTTTAAAGAGTCAGTTGGACCAAACAATGAGGGTAGCTCAGTCTTGCCTAGCCCCAATATTAATAGCTCTTTACTGTATGTGACGGACTCATTTGGGTCATTTTTCAAGATCCAACACTGGGATAGATGCCATTAGCATCTTGAGATTTCTCAGATAAGGACGATGGAATTTTTGTCGTTCTACTCACGAATGGTGGCTCTGGAGAGTGTGGCATGTTGATTAGCACATGCAAGTAAGAATTTCACTCGGCTCTGTCCGTGTGACAAGAATGGCCCTGTAAACTTGTTCAACTCCACTCCTTTACTCCTCTTTGGCTTGTTACTTTTTTTTCTTTCCAAGCAGTTGCAGATTTTGGACAGAAGAGGGCGCTTTAGTTCTACTATGCCCGGCTAGCTTTGCTTCAGAATTTGATTGATTTATTTTTTACTTTCCATACGTGGACCTCGAGTGTGTATCTTGTAGCAGAGCTGTGGGCCGCAATCTGAATAAGCAAATGGAGGTCTTTATCTTGAAGGGCTTCAGCCACTGCCAACAAATGGACGAAATGTTCAAGTCATTTGTATAGGAATCGACAAACCTCATCAGACCTCATCAGACATCTGGAAAAGAAAAAAAAAAAAACAAACAAAACACACGATAGATCAGGGGTCGCCAACTCCTGGTACTCGAGGACCACCATGGCTGCAGGTTTTCATTGTAACCCTTTTCTTAATCAGTGACCTGTTTTTGCTGCTAATGAACTTCTTTTGAATTCATTTTAATCGACTTGCTCCTGATGACTCGGACCCCTTCATTGTTTCTTTTTCCTTAATTAGCAGCCAAACAATAATGAGATACAAACTGAGCCAAAAAAGTTGGTGTCCTTCATACAATATCTGAAAATAAAGAAAGATGAAGGTCTCAGGAATGGTGACCTGCTCAGGTCCCCAAAATATTTGACCAGAGCCTCTTAGAAAAGAGAAAAGCAACAATTTCAGAAATGTCTGCTATTGCACAATGTGAGACGCAACAGGCCATGGAATTAAAGAACGAATTTAATTAACAAGAACTGGCACCTGATTGGACAGATAGATTGATAGATAGGAAAGGAGCTATATAATAGATAGATAGATAGATACTTTATTAATCCCAAGGTGAAATTCCCATACTCCAGCAGCAGTATACTGATAATAACAATATTAAATATCAGAGTGATAACAATGCAGGTATAACAGACAATAACTTTGTATAATGTTAACGTTTACCCCCCCGGGTGGAATTGAAGAGTCACATAGTGTGGGGTCTCCTCAGTCTGTCAGTGCAGCAGGATGGTGACAGCAGTCTGTCGCTGAAGCTGCTCCTCTGTCTGGAGATGATCCTGTTCAGTGGATGCAGTGGATTCTCCATGATTGACAGGAGTCTGCTCAGCGCCCGTCGCTTTGCCATGGATGTCAAACTGTCCACCTCCGTGCCTACAATAGAGCCTGCCTTCCTCACCAGTTTGTCCAGGCGTGAGGCGTCCCTCTTCTTTATGCTGCCTCCCCAGCACACCACCGCGTAGAAGAGGGCGCCACAAACGTCTGATAGAACATCTGCAGCATCTTATTGCAGATGTTGAAGGACGCCAGCCTTCTGAGGAAGTATAGTCGGCTCTGTCCTCTCTTACACAGATCATCAGTATTGACAGTCCAGTCCAGTTTATCATCCAGCTGCACTCCCAGATATTTATAGGTCTGCACCCTCTGCACACAGTCACCTCTGATGATCACGGGGTCCATGAGGGGCCTGGTCCTCCTAAAATCCACCATCAGTTCCTTGGTTTTGCTGGTGTTCAGTTGTAGGTGGTTTGAGTCGCACCATTTAACAAAGTCCTTGATTAGGTTCCTGTACTCCTCCTCCTGCCCACTCCTAATGCAGCCCACCATAGCAGTGTCGTCAGTGAACTTTTGCACGTGGCAGGACTTCAAGTCGTATTGGAAGTCTGATGTATATTGGCTGGACAGGACCAGTCCCCTGCAGCGCTCCTGTGCTGCTGACCACAATGTCAGACCTGCAGTTCCCGAGACGCACATACTGAGGTCTGTCTGTAAGATAGTCCACAATCCATGGCACCAGGTGTGAGTCTACTCCCATCTCAGTCAGCTCGTCTCTAAGGAGCAGAGGTTGGATGGTGTTGAAGGCGCTAGAGAAGTCCAGAAACAGAATTCTTACAGCACCGCTGCCTCTGTCCAAGTGGGAGAGGAATCAGTGTAGCATGTAGATCCTCCGCTCCCACCTTCTCCTGGTATGCGAACTGCAGAGGGTCAAGGGTGTGGCGGACCTGTGGCCTCAGGTGGTGAAGCAGCAGTCACTCCATGGTCTTCATCACATGTGATGTCAGAGCGACAGGCTGGCAGTCATTCAGCTCACTAGGACGTGATACCTTTGGGACTGGGGTGATACAAGATGTTTTCCAAAGCCACGGGACTCTCCCCTGTTCCAGGCTCATGTTGAAGATGCGCTGTAGAGGACTCCCCAGCTCCAACACACAGGCCTTCAACAGTCGTGACTGATACACCATCTGGACCCGCTGCTTTGCTGGCACTAAGTCTCCTCAGCTCTCTGCTCACCTGCGCTGCTGTAATTGTGGGTGAGGATGTCTCACCTATGCTGGTATCAGCAGAAGGATGGGTGGAGGGTTCAGTACTCTGAGGTGAGAGTGGGTTAGGGTGATTAAGCAACTGGTTGAAGTTTAACATCCTGACTTAGTTGGTCTTCTGGTTGGCTCACTTCATGTTTCATTTCTATTTGGGTGCCATTTAAGGAAAGAAATGAAGCAAATCAGAGCAACGATGAACAAATTCAGGGGAACAAATCTAAAAAAAAAAAGTCAATTAAAATGAATTCACAAGAAGTTAATTATCAGCACAAGCAGGGCACTAATTAAGAAAAGGGTTAGAAGGAAGACCTGCAGCCACGGTGGTCTTCCAGGACCGGAGTTGGTGCCCCCTGTGACCGATGAATGCTGAATTCACATAAGCAGTTTACAAAACTATTAAGTAATGAGTGTTGTTTTAAATGTTGTCAGTAAAGACCGGGAGTTACCTGTTTTTCACATTTTTTGCAATCCAAGTTAAATCTAAACCAATCTAAAGTTGAAAGCTTATAGTTTATACAAAGTAAAAAATAAAAAGAATTTGTAGTTATCTTCCATAATGTACAGTCTGATTTATATACACATACAATATATAATCGTGTCTCTCTATGTACTGTATATATAAATACAAAGCCATAAGACATCTGTCCGTCTGGTGTCCATACCGGGTGTAATATCCTCCAGCATCCACAAGAGGGTGGCACAGTCCAATAAACTAAGTTAAGTGGCCAGCATAAGATGGCAAACCGCATGACGTACATCTGGGCATCCGGCGTCCACAACAGGGCTGGAATGTTCAGTGAGTGACCAAGAAAGACACCGAGGTGCAAAAAGAAAGAGCTTTGTAAATGCACACCGCAGTCGAAACAGACAGACAGACAGACAGACTGACTTATCGTTGTTGGCTGCGCCAGTTAACATGCAGGACATGGTGGCTGTAGGCCTCTCGGGGGTTTTTCTAGGGTCTCTCTTCCCTTCGATAGCCCACAGAAAACAACTGCAGTGAGAATAGACACTCAGTGGCCACTTTATTAGGTACACTGTTTGTTAACACAAATATCTAATCAGCCCATCGCATGGCAGCAACTCAGTGCATGTCAGCCTGTAGCCATTGTCAAGACCACCTGCTGAAGTTCTAACTGAGCATCAGAATAAGGAAGAAAGGGGATTGAAGTGACTTTGAATGTGGCATGGTTATTGGTGCCAGGCGGGCTGCTCTGAGTATTTCACAAACTGCTGATCTGCTGGGATTTTCATGCACAACCATCTCCAGGGTTTACAGAGAATGGGAAAGTGAAAATATCTCACACACACACACACACACACACATATCAGGGGCCAATTTAACATTGTCAGTCCACCTAACCTGTGTGCCTTTGGATTGCGGGAGGAAACAGGAGCACAAAACAAAATTAAGCAGAAAAATTATGTTTGATGACACTAAATGTTGTTATGAATGCAATTAAATTACTTTTAAATGTACTTCACTTGAAAGATAATTAATACTAGGGGGCTCCGACCCCAGCTCGCCAACCCCTGGGCGGGCACTACACGCTAGCCTCTTCACAGCTCTGCTGCTCACGTATGGGGACGCGGATGTACAATTTAAACAGATTGTTATTTTCATGGGAATTGTTAGATATACATGCATACAGTTTATTTTTGTAGAGCCCAAAATCTCACAAGAAGTGCCGCAATGGGCTTTACAAGGCCATTCCTCTTGACGGCCCCCCAGCCTTGACTCTCTAAGAAGACAAGGAAAAACTCCCAAAGAAAAAAAAAAAACCCTTTTTGGGAAAAATGGAAGAAACCTTGGGAACGGCAGTTCAAAGTGAGACCCCTTACAGGTAGGGTGGGCATGTAGTGGGTGTCAAAAAGAAGGGGGTCAATACAACACAATACACAGAACAGAAGAAATCCTCAATACAGTATAAAAATAAAAATTTTAGAAGTACAGAGTAGAATTTAACAGTAGATGATATCCCATAATATGATTAGGATTTGTTTAGAGTCCTGGAGGCCTCATTTATCAAGCTGCCTCCCCCATTTGGCCATTCCACAGCTGAAATAGCGCTAATTCGATGAAAGAACCCCTTTTTCCCATGATTCCTGTGATCCTCCATCAGGGATGACTTTACCTTAAGCAGGCAAAACAACTTAGCAGGTGGGCCGTGGCACCAAGTGGCACATTTGAGTACTGAGAAGAGAAACGGAATAGGTGAGGGTTAGTAACAAATTCTAACTATCCTGTAACTTATATTTTAGTGCTATTGACTGACAACAGAGATGCAGTCCGCACAGTTAATCAGCAGCTCTAGGCAGGGTGTGCTAAACTGAAGTGGTGAGATTTGAGAGCTGAGACCGAAGGGGCATCTCTTATAGTGGCAGGAAGACCAGTCCACAGTTTAGGGGGTCCTGTAACTGAAAGCTCGACCTCCCGCTGTTATTTTATTAATCCTTGGAATCCTAAGCAGACTGGCATCTTGAGATCTTAATGTGAGCTCAGGCTTGTAAGTCATGATAAGTTCAGACCAGTAAGCTGGATCTCGGCCATTTAATGCTTTATATGTTAAAAGGAGGATTTTGAAATCTGCCCTAAACTTAACCGGGCGCCAGTGTAAGGATTTAAGAACTGGAGTTATGTGTTCATATTTTCTTGTTCTTGTAATAATTCTTGCAGCCGCATTTTGGATTAACTGGAGGCTGAATAAAGAACAGTCTGAACATCCAGTGAGCACCGCATTGCAGCAGTTAGTCTTACTAGAGATAAAGGCAGGAATTAATTTGTCACAGTCCTGTTTATTTAGAAAGTGCCTTAAATAATAGAACTATTTTACATTACAGTGAGTAATTAATTAATTAAAGTAAAAAATAGTCAAACGTCATACATTGAAAGAAAATTATGTTTCATGTTGCGCTAGAGCAGGGGTGTCAAACTCCAGTCCTGGTAGGCCACAGTAGCTGCAGGTTTCCATTCTAACCCTTTTCGTTTTCACTGCTAATTAACTCCTTTTCCCTTCATTTTAATAGCCCTGTCTTTAAGGATTCCGTGCTCTGAATTTATATTTAATTATATGACAGCCAAACTGAAGTGAGACATGAAACGAGCCAACAAATTACAAGCTTAAATTGGGTCTTCAAACTCCAACCAGTTTCTAAACGACAAACTTGTTCCATGGCCACAGCAGACATTTCCAAAACTGCTGACTTTGTTTTTTTTCTATAAATACTGCTAAAAATGTTTTGTTGACCTGAACGATCAACTTTTCTTTATTTTCAGATATTGCGTGATGGGCACAGGTGAGTGGGTCATGTGGTTGTGGTGTAGCGGGTCCACAGCTCTCGTCTGAAAGGCCAGGTTTAATAAATAATCCCTGCACTAGTGGCTTAGTGAGGGGGCATAGTGGTGTGCGGCCAAAGCGGTTCCTGAGGAGCCTCGTTAATGTGGGCATTTCTCACCTAAGAGCACAGGTGAGAGATGGTCCACATCCGTAATTGTTCCCAGGGGCTGCTGATTGCCACGACTACCACATCCCCTTCATAAATAGAAGCACGAGTTGGCTAAGAGAAGAGAGGAAAGAGAAAGAAGGGAGGTTGCTGGAAGAAAACAGGAAGCAGTGGAGAGAGAGAGAAAGAGAGAGAGAGAGAGAGAAAGAAAGCCGGTGCGGGCGCGGGCAGCTGAACAGGAAGCCTGGGTGTTGGGCCGACACCCGGGGAGCAGTCATAGTGGTCGCTCCCGCTGAGTTTATTTTGAAGAGCGGGAGTGACCAGAAGGCGGATGACTCTCCGCGGAAGGCAGCGGCAGTCGGGACTTGTGGTGTGTATTCCCCAGCGTGGGCGCCCTGGTCGCTGTCTGGAGGTGCCTACCGGAGCCAGGGGTCGGTGAGGTGATCCGGTCAGCTGAAGCAGGTAGAGAGAAGGTCAGCTGCAGGAAGGGCGACTCCCCTGTTGAGAAGGAGCCCAGACGGGAGAAGCAGGGGAGCCGCCAGGTAAAGAAGACACCGGGGGGCTTGTTTTGCTTTAAGGGATTACTTCCTGCATTGTTTTTAACCTCATTGTTTTTAATTTTTTTCTGATGGATTTTAACCTCCACTTTTCACTTTTGTTTTTTTTTTGGATTATTTATTGATTTTTGAAGCATTGTACTTTATTTCACTTGAACATTGTTGTTGTTTTTTCAATAAAGCACTTTGCACTTTGGCACCATCCCCTTGCTATGCTGTGCCTCACTGCCTAGCTCATCGGTATCATTACTGACGGTGTCGGGTTCAAGTGTGGAGCGAACCCGCGCATCGTCACATTTGGTGGCTTGTTTTGTGTCTCATTATTGGTTGGCAGCTAATGAAAGAAAAAGAAAGCACTAGGGGGGCCTGAGTTAAGTTAATTAAAATTAAGACAAAAGTTAATCAGCAGTAACAATTGGCCATTAATTAAGAGGAGGGTTAGAATGAAAACCTGCAGCCACTGCGGCCCTCCAGGACTGGAGTCCGACACCCATGCGTTAGAGTTATTCGTTGCGTTATACGATTTCGTTCTGTTTGGCTTTAAAATTAACACGCAAATACTTTTTAAACTTACACCTTTACTGTAAAACTTCAGCTAGAACAATATTTTGAAGTAATGTTTCGTCAATATCACATTGAATTTTGATCCCGTGTTTGGATTTTCATTGTGACAACGCAACGTATAACTGCCTGTGAGTGAAGATCATTTCCTTCTCTCTAATAAATAAAACAACTTTTTTGAATTTGTTCATTGTTATAGCAAAAGCTATTCTATCAACAACATTTATTTATATAGCACACTTTCATACAAATAATGTAGCTCAAAGTGCTTACAGGAAACTGTAATTATTCTAATATGGATGGCATATCACGACCTCCTTTGGTGTCTCATGTTAGATGTCCTACATTACCCTTTTTTGTCGCCTGTTCAGGTTTTACATGTCAGAATTGTTGGACGAATTTTCAATCCGCTAATCTTTGTCCCATTGCATAGCCCATCACTCAGAGATCAATTACACAATAACATTACGATACGTCCTTCTTTCAACGGTAATTCAGGCGGAGGTAACGGTTGTCGATACTCGTCATGATATTGTAAGTTGATCTTTTCATCTTCCGCACCATCACCACCAACTGTTTCAGCAGAGTCGATTGATACGCAGCTAACCAAATTGCCAATTTGACCATCAAAATCTAGAAGAGCTGAGAGTGCAGGAACTGTGTCTGACAAAAGCATTTACACCAGTGAGAGGCGAGAGGACCACCGTGTGTGTGGCTTTCTGTGGTTGAGAGGACTGTGGCTGTGGGCCGTTAACCTGAAATGGCTGTGAGGAGGACGTGACTTGAAAAAGTCTCTTGGCAATAGTCTCATCTCGTCTCAAGGTTTTCTTTTATAATAGAGAGATTTTTATTAACATTTACTCGGGCACAAGTAAAACTACTTTCAGTGAACATTTTCAGATTAGCTCTTAAGTATTTAGCATGGTGTTAAAGACTACAGTGGGATGCAAAAGTTTGGGCAACCTTGTTAATAGTCCTTATTTTCCTGTAATAAATCGTTGGTTGTTATGATAAAAAATGTCAGTTAAATATATCATATAGGAGGCACACACAGTGAGATTTGAGAAGTGAAATGAAGTTTATTGGATTTACAGAAAGTGTGCAATAATTGTTCAAACAAAATCAGGCAGGTGCATAAATTTGGGCACCACAAAAAAGAAATGAAATCAATATTTAGTAGATCCGCCTTTTGCAGAAATTCCAGCCTCTAAACGCTTCCTGTAGGTTCCAATGAGAGTCTGGATTGTGGTTGAAGGTATTTTGGACCATTCCTCTTTACAAAACATCTCGAGTTCATTCAGGTTTGATGGCTTCCGAGCATGGACAGCTCTCTTTAACTCACACCACAGATTTTCAATTCTATTCAGGTCTGGGGACTGAGATGGCCATTTCAGAACGTTGTACTTGTTCCTCTGCATGAATGCCTTAGTGGATTTTGAGCAGTGTTTCGGGTCGTTGTCTTGTTGAAAGATCCAGCCCCGGCGCAGCTTCAGCTTTGTCACTGATTCCTGGACATTGGTCTCCAGAATCTGCTGATACTGAGTGGAATCCATGCCCTCAACTTTGACAAGATTCCCAGTCCCTGCACTGGCCACACAGCCCCACAGCATGATGGAACCACCACCATATTTGACTGGAGGTAGCAGGTGTTTTTCTTGGAATGCTGTGTTCTTTTTCCTCCATGCATAACGCCCTTGTTATGCCCAAATAACTCCATTTTAGTTTCATCAGTCCACAGCACCTTATTCCAAAATGAAGCTGGCTTGTCCAAATGTGCTCGAGCAGACCTCAAGCGGCTCTGTTTGTGCTTCCTCTTCATCACTGTCGCATACAGCATCTCCTTGTGTCAAGTGCGCCGAATGGTTGAACGATGCCCAGTGACTCCATCTGCTGCAAGATGATGTTGTAGGTCTTTGGTGCTGGTCTGTGGGTTGACTCTGACTGTTCTCACCATTCATCGCTTCTGTCTATCCGAAATCTTTCTTGGTCTGCCACTTGAGCCTTAACTTGAACTGAGCCTGTGGTCTTCCATTTCCTCAATATGTTCCTAACTGTGGAAACAGACAGCTTCAATCTCTGGGACAGCTTTCTGTATCCTTCCCCTAAACCATGATGGTGAACAATCTTTGTCTTCAGGTCATTTGAGAGTTGTTTTGTGACCCCCGTGTTGCTACTCTTCAGAGAAACTTACAATGGACCCCCTTAAATACTCGGATTCACCTGTGTATGTAGGTCAGGGGTCACTGAGCTTACCAAGCCAATTGGAGTTCCAATAATTAGTTCTAAAAGTTTGGGAATCAATAAAATGACAACGGTGCCCAAATTTATGCACCTGCCTGATTTTGTTTGAACAATTATTGCACACTTTCTGTAAATCCAATAAACTTCATTTCACTTCTCAAATCTCACTGTGTGCGTCTCCTATATGATATATTTAACTGACATTTTTTATCGTAACCACCAACGATTTAGACAGGAAAATAAGGACTATTAACAAGGTTGCCCAAACTTTTGCATCCCACTGTATTTAACATTCTTATCTGCTTATATAATACGCTACCATGGCTGTCTGTTTGTCTGTCCATGATTTTAAATCACCTGTAGCTCAAACCGTTTGAACTATTGACCTGGAATTTGGTACACACACGCTACGTGACGTCTACTATCCGCCTTTGGGCTGGTGTTTGACCTCTAAGGTTATTCCTCTTTTTATTTTATTTCATTGTAGAATCAACTCTTGGCAGCGGCCGGCAGGGTGGCCGTGTGGCGCATGCGTACTGGCGCCGTTCTCATCCCTACCGCCTTCGCCATCACTTCCCCTACCTCTTCATACTTTTAACTCATTCTTGAGGTAGATTGAAGACTTAAGTGCCAGCTTAACTCTTTCAGGGCTGATGTGAACTTTTGTCAAAATTCAGGAGTAGAGGACAGTAATCAGCTGTAAACAGCAACAAAACTCACCTTTCCGCTTTAGTTCGACTCTCTTTGCTAGAAGTTACGTAGCTTTGTTGATTTGACCTCGATTCCCTACATGTGCGTGAGTAGCAAAGAACAAACAACCTCTAAAATGGCATCGACATCTGGCGAGAGACCAAAACGAATGTACAAAGCAAAATACTCCATGGATGTTTCATGTAATTTTGTTGAATAGGAGTCTGACTTGTCGGACTCCGAGTTTGATGCAAGTGATCTGGAGATGGAGATAGAAAACAAAAGTGAGATACCAAGGTCATCTGATCGGTCCCCAGTTGATCGTGGTGCTGAACACTCGTGTAGTTGATGCGCCTACAGCAGTGTTTGCCTGGCAGGACCACCACTTATGATGACAAGAGGTACAAACCAGATTACGCCGCCCACCTGCTGTGTGAAGACAGCCAGGCAGCTGGCTCACTGTGCATTCCTGCTGACCATCGAGGTGCCCCCTGCACAGCCACTGCTGCCAGAGATGCCAAACATACGCCAACAGCAGCCACAGCACAACAGAAGACTTTTATGTTGACTTATGTGTGAAACCATTGTGTGCTATTCAGAAAACTGAGTTCTTTAGAAAAAATATTCAGCCTACAAAGAGTTAAGTGACAAATTAAGGAAAACATACTAAGTAATTGCAACACAAACACTGACTTCATCAGTTTTAACGCAAAAAGATGCCGACGGAAGAAGAGAAGCAGCAGGCTGCTAGGGTGGAGAGAACAAGAGCTGCTCAGGAAGCAATAAGAGATAGACAGATAAGAAAGGCACTATATAATAGACAGATAGATAGATAAGAAAGGCACAATATAATAGACAGATAGATAAGAAAGGCACTATACAATAGACAGATCAATCAATCAATCAATCAATCAACATTTATTTATATAGCACATATTCATACAAAAAAATGTAGCTCAAAGTGCTTTACAAAATGAATAGAGAAATAGAAGACACAATAAAAGATAAACATAAGTCAACATTAATTAACATAGAATAAGAGTAAGGTCCGATGGCCAGGGTGGACAGAAAAACAAAAAACTCCAAAGGCTGGAGAAAAAATAAAATCTGTAGGGGTTCCAGACCAAGAGACCGCCCAGTCCCCTCTGGGCAATCTACCTAACATCAGGATGCTTTGAGTAGGTGGTGGTGGCGCAGGCCGCCACCACAAAGAAACAGGAAAAACAAAACAGAAGAGAGAGTTGGGGTCAGTATGGATTTTGGAGCCACTGTGAATAGTTATTATGAAGAATTGAACATACAGAGTATCAGGATTAAGTTAAAGTGAAGTTAGGAGAAGGCCATGTTAAAGTAATGTGTTTTCAGCAGTGTTTTAAACTGCTCTACTGTATTTGCCTGGCGAATTCCTATTGGCAGGCTATTCCAGATTTTGGGTGCATAACAGCAGAAGGCCGCCTCACCACTTCTTTTAAGTTTTGTTCTTGGAATTCTAAGGAGACACTCATTTGAAGATCTAAGGTTACGATTTGGAATATAACGCGTCAGGCATTCCGATATATAAGATGGAGCGAGATTATGTAAGGCTTTATAAACCATAAGCAGTATTTTAAAGTCAATCCTGAATGACACAGGTAACCAGTGTAGTGACATCAAAACTGGAGTAATGTGTTCGGATTTTCTTTTCCCAGTTAGGATTCTAGCAGCTCCATTCTGCACTCGTTGCAAATGATTTCTGTCTTTTTTGGGTAGTCCTGAGAGGAGTGCGTTACAGTAATCTAGTCGACTGAAAACAAACGCGTGAATTAATTTCTCCGCATCTTTCAATGATATAAGAGGTCTAACTTTTGCTATGTTTCTTAAGTGAAAAAATTCTGTCCTAGTGGTCTGATGAATATACAATTTAAAATTCAGATTACAGTCAACGGTTACCCCTAAATTTTTTACTTCCGTCTTAACTTTTAATCCTAGTGCATCAAGTTTATTTCTGATAACCTCGCTGAATCCATTATTGCCAATTACTAAAATTTCAGTTTTCTCTTTATTTAGTTTGAGAAAATTACTATTCATCCATTCAGAAATACCAGTAAGACATTGTGTTAGTGTATCAAAAGAGTCGGAGTCATCAGGTGCTATTGATAAGTACAGCTGTGTGTCATCAGCATAGCTGTGGTAGCTCACGTTGTAACCTGAGATAATCTGACCTAACGGAGGCATGTAGATTGAGAAGAGCAGCGGACCCAGGATAGAGCCTTGTCGAACACCATATTGGATATCATGTGTCTTCGAGATTTGATTACCACAACTCACAAAGAATTTTCTCCCTGCCAGGTAGGATTCAAACCAATTTAAGACCCTGCCAGAGAGGCCCACCCATTGACTAAGGCGATTTCTAAGAATGTTGTGATCAATGGTGTCAAATGCAGCACTCAGATCTAAGAGGATGAGAACAGATAAATGGCCTCTGTCTGCATTCACCCGCAAGTCATTTACTACTTTAACGAGTGCAGTTTCTGTGCTGTGATTTGTTCTGAAGCCTGACTGAAAAGTATCAAGAATAGCAGGTTTATTGAGGTGGTCATTTAACTGCATAATGACTGCCTTCTTTAACGCAAAAAGATGCCGACAGAAGAAGAGAAGCAGCAGGCTGCTAGGGTGGAGAGAACAAGAGCTGCTCAGGAAGCAACAAGAGATAGACAGATAAGAAAGGCACTATATTATAGATAGATGGATAAGAAAGGCACTATATAAATAATAGACAGATAGATAAGAAAGGCACTATATAATAGATAGATAAGAAAGGCACTATACAATAGACAGATAAGAAAGGCACTATATAATAGACAGATAGATAGATAGATAAGAAAGGCACTATATAATAGATAGACAGATAGATAAGAAAGGCACTATATAATAGATAGATACTTTATTAATCCCAAGGGCAAATTCACATACTCCAGCAGCAGCAGCATACTGATATTATTAAATTATTAAAATATAATACTTAATTTAAAGAGTGATAACAATGAAGGTATAACAAGCGCATCAACCTCAGAGTAAACGTACAGAGAAAGAGGATGAAGACTAGGAATGCTCAAGTCAAGTGGATTTGCGCTGTTACTGGTTTATGCATATTGGTTGTATTGTATCCTTCGTTTTAACTAGCAGAAAAAATAAAACGGACAGAACTTGTGACAAAACACCCTGACAGTTATGCCTCACTATTATGTTATACTAACAATGGGTTTTATATTTCATAATTATTAATGAGTGATAAACGGTCAAATGTTTTACTCAACTAAAAAGTCTTCAGTAATCCCCCTTCTACACGATCCTGCTAGCGGCAGAGTTGCCTGAATGACTTCTCGTGCCTCTTTGAAACTCTCCTGCAACATCCTTTATCTGGCACTGGTTGCAGCGAAATCGCCGGGCTTCAATTTGCATCACTTTCATGTTTTACAAACGTCATTCTATTGAACAACATGTGTGCTTTTTAAACGGGCTGCTTGTTTTGCCACCGGACTGCTAATTCTTGTCACCAATATTGCATCAGGCGGCCTACAACTCTATGGTCTCGGTCTGACATTTGCATACAGTCGTCGTTCGCTTGCGCAAGGGGCGGGGCTTATGGCGCTATTGTGTCCTAGCGCGTCTGCTCAGTTCAGTACGTTCTTTGCAAGAAACTTGCTACTGTATCTTACAGAAAAAAAAATTAGTAAGCGATATTTTTGAATGGTACTCGAAACCAAATGTGTACAGTCTGAGTATCGAAGTATTGATTACTGTGGTATCCCTAAAGTCCACTTGGACTGAATTCTTTCAAACTCGCTCCACAGATTTTATACTAATAAATCTCGTTTAGAGCGACTACTTTGCACAGGGTTTTTCCCCACCAATGTTTCAAAGACTTCCGAGCGTTTTCACTTTTTATTTCGCAGAGGTCAAGAAAAAAAACGGCGTTAAAGAATTCCTGTTTTAGCCTAAGTGAATTGAATTAATCAGGTCGGAGTTAGCAGGGCCGAACCGAGCCGCAGTCTTCGGTGTCTGAACGCCAGCACCTCTCGTTTTTGTCCTGCCTACCTTTTCTTCATTTGGGCCCGGCAAGCTGGAACAGCAGCCGCCTCACGGGGGGTCTGATTAGAAAGACGGCTCTTGAGCAAGTGAAGCGGCCGCTTAATAACCGCCTGAGGGACTCTTCTTTTAATGTTCACAAGACTGAACAGCCACTCCAATCTGAGAGGTTGCAGCTGCTCATAAAAGGAGGCCTTCCGCCGAATGCGGGCGGGCGAGCACTGCGCCCTTTCACAGTCGTCACTCCGCCGCTCGTTTGTCACATCTCGCCGCCTAAGAAAAGCAATTCCAAATTGACGCCAACGTGCGATGAGGGAGATCTTCAGAAGGTAATGCGCTTGGGGGTCGTACTTGATGCCTCTTCACAGTCGGAAAAAGTGTCACACAGTGGCAGGATATGTGCGTGAAAAAAACAACTTGAGCGCTCATCGGCTTATCTGGTGATCCTCTGTGACGGCCAATCTCTCTCGTTTTCCAGCCTCTCTCTACAGTTCTCAGTAAAATGCCCCTCTCAGTTTACACAAATCATGGCGACTGACTTTGGAAGGGCGGGCCAATCGAGTCCAGACCTGCAGTCGAAAGGGACACACCTGACACTTCCACCCCGCGGTTTGTGAAGCGACATCAGAAAGATGAGGCTGTCAAGTCGAAACTCACTGTGGAAAAGGACGGAGCTGACGGGACCCCCAGTATTTCAAAGGACTGAAATGACTGAGCCCGGGCGGCTTCTGCTGAAGGGATAAGTTGAGTAGGGTTCAGCTCTGTTATTGTTCACAATGCTGGTAACACATTCATTAGCAATCTGATGTCTCCTTAGGCGGGACTTCTTCTTAAAATACATTTTACAATATCTCAGAATACCTCAAGTTGTTACTTCTCAGCCAGGGTCCTCCTCTGGATGCCATTTAGATTCGTGTTTCGTGTCTCTTTTGTTCATTCTTGATTCTCTATTTTAGATAGATGGAGTGAAAGGCGCAATATAATAGATATATAGATAGATTGAGAGGCACTTTTTAATAGATAGTGAAATGTACTATATAATAGCTGAATGATAAAGGCACTATATGATTGAGAGATGTGAAAGGCACTATATAATTTATAGATAGATATATCGATAGAGTGAAAGGCACTATATGATAGCTGGATGTGAAATACACTATATGATAGAGTGAAAGGCACTATATGATTGATTGATTGATAGATAAAGTGAAAGTGTATCAAAGAGAGGATGTGCAGCATTGGTCATAATGGCACTCAGTTTTGTCTTCATTCTCTCTTTTGGCAGTACCACCAGGGGGTCCAGAGTCCATCCCATGACTGATCCTGCCTTTTTAATTTGCTAGTTGACTTTGGTGGTCCTCTCTTAAAGTGACGTAACCGGCCTAGCACACCACCGTGGCCATCACAGAGCTGTAGAAGACGTGCAGGATGTCACCACTCGCATTATAGAATCTCAGTCAGCCTGATCTGCCCTTTCTTCTGTTGTCCCCCTCTGTCTTCTGAGAGCAGTCCAACGTGTCATTAGTGTAGACCCACGCACCACCTCCACATCCTCTACCTGATTATTGACAGAACATCAAGGTTCTTTGGTGTGGTGAAAGTCAATCACCAGTTCCTTGGTTTTGCTGATGTCCCTCGTCTCGTTCCCCTTATCGGTGTGCCCAATGAGTGCAGAGTCATCTGAGAGTTCCTGCCGGTGACCTGACCTGCTGTTCTATTTCATGTCTGAGGTGTCACAGAGTGAAGTGCAGAGGTGATAGGCCTGTTCCCTGTGGTGCCCTAGTGTTGTTCACACAGTCCTTGAGTCTCACACACTGGTGGTCTGCCGCACAGACAGTCCATAATCCAGGACACCATAAACTCATCGCTCTGACGCAGGAGCCATCCATCCCGGCTTGTTGGAAGCTCCATATGCGGAGGAGCCCGTTGTTTGGTTCTGATTGCTTCATCCTAGCGAGAGTTATTACAGAATATTTGGGGCCTCTTTTGAGTGAACCTCCCTGTACCTTCAAGGGAAGTGTCACCATGTTTATCCATTCAGTGTTTTTAATGTGAACTCTTCGGCAGTCAGAATAATAATAATAATAATAATAATTCCCTTTATTTATAAGGCACTTTACATTTGTAGTAAACCTCAAAATGCTACATAAAAAATGTAAACAAAGACACAGCAAGATAAAACAATGATCATTGACATTCCTGTTAATATGCTTTCCTAATAGAAAAGTCTTTAACTGTTTTTTAAAACAGCCCACAATCTGTGTGTTCTCAAGTTCTCTGGTAGGACATCCCAGAGCCGTGGAGCAGCGACTGCAAAGGCTCAGTCTCTGTACAAAGTTTGGTCACAGGGGGGCGAAGGCGGTGGGTATTTGTAAGACAAAGGTTTCTTGTAGTGGATTGTAATGTAAGATATTGTGGAGCATTTCCATGGGTACACTGGTGAGTGAGCACAGACAAGACGAAGGAGATGACAGTGGACATGAGGAAGGAGAGGAAACCTCACCGGCCACTGTTCATCTGAGGACTTGAAGTGGAGAGGGTGGGCAGCATTAAATACCTGGGCGTCTACATCAGTGAGGACCTCACCTGGACACTTTACACTAGACAGCTGGTCAAGAGGGCCCAGCAGCATCTGTACTTTCTGAGGAGGCTGAGGAAGTTTGGTATGTCGACTAAGATCATCGGCAACTTTTACAGCTGCATTGTTGAGAGCATCTTGACCAGCTGCATCACCGTGTGGTACGACAACACTACTGCCATGGACCGCAAATGCCTGCAGAGAGTGGTGAAGACTGCTGAGAAGATCACCAGGACCCCACTGCTCTATCTGCAGAGTCCGTAGGAGAACTGCCTCGATCCTCAGGGACCCCCAACACGAACTGTTCACACTTCTACCCTCAGGCAGGTGGTACAGACGTATGAAATGCAGGACTTCCAGGCTAAAGGACTCTTTCTTCCCCAAGGCCTTTAGACTCTCAAATAACTGACTGGAGTTTATAACCACAGGCCACCTCATTCTATCGACCTCACACAACTGGTTTTGACCTACCTGCACATTACACTTTATATTTCCATTCTGTTTTTATACTTTATGCTGCCTCTGTTACTTTTTATCTATCTGCTACTTATTATTTATGTTTATCTTTATACGTTGGTTTTGTCATTTGGTGTGGACAGCAAAGAAAGAATTTCATTGTACAGGGAAGCGTGTTTCCTTTGTGCAGCATGGTCCGGACACAGACAGGCGGACACCGATAGTTCACCCAACACACGTTTATTATCCATCCATCCTCTTTCGCATATTCAAGATCAGGTCGTGGGGGCAGCAGCTTGAGCAGAGATACCCAGACTTCCCTCTCCCCAGCCACTTCTTCCAGCTCTTCCGGGGGAATCCCGAGGCGTTTCCAGGCCAGCTGGGAGACATAGTCTTTCCAGTGTGTCCTGGGTCTTCCCCGGGGTCTCCTCCCTTTTAGATGTGCCCGAAACACCTCACCAGGGAGGCGTCCAGGAGGTATCCTGATCAGATGCCTGATCCACCTCATCTGACTTTTCTCGATGTGGAGGAGCAGCGGCTCTACTCTGAGCTTCTCACCTTATCTTTAAATGAAAGCCCAGACACCCTGTGGAGGAAACTCATTTCAGCTGCTTGTATTCGCGATCTCGTTCTTTTGGTCACTACCCACAGCTCATGACCATAGGTGAGGGTAGGAACGTAAATCGACTGGTAAATTGAGAGCTTTGCCTTACGGCTCAGCTCTTTTTTCACCACGACAGACCAATGCAGAGCCCGCGTCACTATGTACGCCGCACCGATGCGCCTGTCGATCTCACGCTCCATTCTTCCCTCACTCGTGAACAAGACCCCGAGATACTTGAACTCCTCCACTTGTGGCAGGATCTCTCCCCCAACCCTGAGAGGGCACTCCACCCTTTTCCGGCTGAGGACCATGCTCTCGGATTTGGAGGTGCTGATTCCCATCCCAGCTGCTTCACACTCAGCTGCGAACCGATCCAGAGAGAGCTGAAGATCACGGCCTGATAAAGTAAACAGGACAACATCATCTGCAAAAAGCAGTGACCCAATCCTGAGCCCACCAAACCGGACCCCCTTGACACCCTGGCTGCGCCTAAAAATTCTGTCCATAAAAGTTATGAACAGAATCGGTGACAAAGGGCAGCCCTGGCGGAGTCCAACTCTCACTGGAAACGGGCTCGACTTACTGCCGGCAATGCGGACCAAGCTCTGACACCGGTTGTACAGAGACCGAACAGCTCTTATCAGGGGGTCCGGTACCCCATACTCCCAGAGCACCCACCACAGGATTCCACGAGGGACACGGTCAAACGCCTTTTCCAAGTCCACAAAACACATGTAGACTGGTTGGGCAAACTCCCATGCACCCTCCAGGACTCTGCTAAGGGTGAAGAACTGCTCCATGAAAACCACACTGTTCCTCCTGAATCCGAGGTTCGACTATCCGATGGACCCTCCTCTCCAGGATCCCCAAATAGACTTTACAAAGGAGGCTGAGGAGTGTGATCCCTATGTTGTTGGAACACACCCTCTGGTCCCCCTTCTTAAAGAGGGGGACCACCACCCCGGTCTGCCAATCCAGAGGCACTGTCCCTGATGTTCATGTGATGTTGCAGAGGCGTGTCAACCAAGACAGTCCTACAACATCCAGAGCCTTGAGGAACTCCGGGGGTATCTCATCCACCCCTGGGGCCCTGCCACCAAGGAGTTTTTTGACCACCTCGGTGAGGTGGTCTTCAAAGTACTCCCCACAACGTCCCGAGTCGAGGTCAGCAGCGCACCATCCCCACCATATACGGTGTTGACACTGCACTGCTTCCCTCTCCTGAGACACTGGATGGTGGACCAGAATCTCCTCGAAGCCGTCCAGAAGTCGTTCTCCATGGCCTCCCCAAACTCCTCCCACGCCCGAGTTTTTGCCTCGGCAACCACCGAAGCCGCATTCCGCTTGGCCTGCCGGTACCTATTAGCTGCCTCTGGAGTCTCACAGGACAAAAGGTAGGACTGCTCCTTCAGCTTGACGGCATCCCTCACCGCCGTTTATTATACATTCTATTATTCACAAAGATGACACACACAACCCCAGTACTTCCCCAAAATCCAGGCCTTCCTTCATACTGCCTTCCTCAGTTCTACCTGCTCTCCTCCAGAGCTCCGTCTCTCTTCCTCCCGACTCCAGCCATCGAATGGAGGGAGGCGGCCCCTTTTATGCTCACCCGGATGAGCTCCAGGTGCCTCCTGATAACCTTCCGCTGGCCCTTCCAGGTGTGGCGGAAGTGCCAGCTGTGCACCCGAAAGCAATCCGGATGTCCCTGGTCGTCTTCCCCCCAGCACTTTTGACCACGGGCCCCTATAGGGTTGAGCTTCTAAGCTCTCTTCCCGTGGTCCCCAAAGCCACCAGGGCGGTCGCCCCTTTGTGGTCTGGAGGAGGCATAAGCCATCCTCCAATCCTTCCGGGCGTCCTGGCTGGGTACCACACCTTACTGTGCACATGACAATAAACTTGAACTTGACAGAGTTTGTACTCAATACGGAGGTGAATATGGAGCCAATGAAGTGACTGAATGATTGGTGAGATCTGTTCGTATTTCTGCACCCTCATCATGATCCTTGCAGTGCTATTTTGGATTTGTTGGAGCTTTTGAAGGCTGTTGTTGGATATCCCGATGAGGAGTGCGTTACAATAGTCCAGCCTGGAGGAGACAAAGGCATGAACCAGCTTTTCAGCATCACAAAGGGAGAGGCAGGGACGGAGTGTGGCTATGTTTTGAAGATGAAAGAGGTGATGGACGTGTGTATCAAATGACAGATGGGAGTCTAATTTGACACCCGAATTAGTAAAAGGAAAATAATACGAGAAAAGTAATAAAGGAAATAAGATTTACAGAGGAACAAAGTTGATGGGGGGGAACCAATTAAAAGAGCTTCAGTTTTGGTGATGTTCAGCTTACGGATGTTCTTAGACATCCAGGCCTCATTCTCAGCCAAGCAAGGAGGAAAGAGTTAATGGAGGTATAAGAGAAGTCGAATCCAGTCTCCCGTAGAGCTGCGTATCATCGGCATAACAATGAATGAAAGTCCATGCCTGTTGATGATGTGACCCAGGGGTAGCATATAGATATTAAAAAGGGTCGGCCCAAGCACTGATCCTTGTGGGACCCCACAGGTGACATTGTGGGTACGAGATTTAGCTTCCCTCAGGGATACACTTGCTACACATCCAAAGTCCAGACAAACCATTTTCTGTAGATATTGAACTAGAGAAGAAGACAAACTCCAAAGTTCATGTTTGCCAAAGTATTCAAGCCCTACACATTCACCCTTTTGCTGCAGTAACAGCCTTCATTCTGTTGGGTTGGCCAAGTATGCCCCAGTTTTGCACATTGTCATGTGTGATTCTTCCTCATTCTTCTTCATAGAAACCCTCTATGTTGGTGGGATGTCGCCTCTGGGCAGCAGTTTTTAGGGTTAAGATCAGGGCTATGACTTGGCCGTTCCAAAACATTCACCCTTTCTGTTTTTGAGCCATTCCAGTGTCACTTGGGGGTCATTGTCATGTTGAAAGATGAACCTTCTCCCAAGCTATTGATTCATAGCAGACTAGAACAAGTTCTCCTGCAGTATCATGTGGCATTTTTGTCCATCCATTGTATCTTCAAGTCTGACAAGATTCCCAGCACATTAAAAGCATTGCCATAGCGTAACGCTGCCACCACCATATGTCACCGTAGGTCTGGTGTTACTCGAGGCATGGGCAGTGATAGTTTTATACCATACGTACCTCTGAATTCTGGGCAAAAAGTTCTGTTTTGGTCTCGCCCGACTAGAAAACTTTCTCCCTCATCTTAACTGGGTCTTTCTCGTGCTTTGTAGCAAAAGCCAAACATACTTTTATGTCAGCCTTCTGAAGGAATGGCCTCTTTTTCGCTCCCCTTCCGTAAAAAGGCCTGTTTTATGGAGAACTCTTGAAATTGTGGACCCCTGCACCTTCACTCCAGTTTGAGCCACAGAGCATTGCAGACTTCTGAGAGTGACGCTTGGATTGTTACTCAACGTCTCGCTCTGATATTTAGTTTTTGAGTTTTCTTCTAGTAAGACTCAAGGGTGCTGTGGTGAACCTTCCACTTTCTGAGGATGGACCCAGCAGTCCTTAACTTAAAGTGTCACCTTTGGGATTCACGTTATTTATCTGCACGGCCCAATTTGTTTTTTTTTTTTTTTTGTTTTTTTTTGTTGCTTTCGTTTACATGCCAAAAGTACAATACAATACAATACATTTTTGTAAAGCCTAAAATCACACAAGAAGTGCTGCAATGGGCTTTAACAGGGCCTGCCTCTTGACAGCCCCCCAGCCTTGACTTTCCAAGAAGACAAGGAAAGACCCTTGTAGGGAAAAAAATGGAAGACACCTTGTGAAAGGCAGTTCAAAGAGAGACCCCTTTCCAGGTAGGTTGGGCGTGCAGAACGAAGGGGTCAATACAATACATAGAACAGAACAAATCCTCAATACAATATAAAAATAAAAAAAATTTACAAGTACGGAGCAGAATTCAACAGTAGATGACATCACATAATAGGCTTTGGATTTGTTCAGAGTCCTGGAGACCTCCCCCTATTGGTCATTCCACAGCTGAGTCAGCGCTGGGCCAGCCAATCCGATGAAAGGCCCTCTCTTTCCCATGATTCCAGCGATCCTCCATCAGGGATGACTTTACCATAAGCACACAACAACCTGGCAGGTGGGCCATGGCACCAAGTGCCATATTTGAGTACTGAGAAGCAGAATAAGTGATGGTGAGTAACAAATTCTAACTGTCATGCTACTTATGTTTTAGTGCTAATGGATGACAGTAGAGATGCAGTCTGTACAGTTGATCAGCAGCTCTAGTCAGGGTGTGCTAAACTGAAGTTGTGAGATTTGAAAGCTGAGACTGAAGGGGCATCTCTTATAGTAGCAGGCAGATCACTCCACAGTTTAGGGCCCCCTGTAACTAAAAGCTCGACCTCCCACTGTTATTTTATTAATCCTTGGAACCCTAAGCAGACCGGCATCTTGAGATCTTAATGTGCGCTCAGGTTTGTAAGTCATGATAAGTTCAGACAAGTAAGCCGGACCTCCTTAAGGATTTAAGAACTGGAGTTATGTGTTTGTATTTTCTTGTTTTTGTAATAATTCTTGCAGTTCAATTTGGATTAAATAAAGAACAGTTTGAACATCCAGTGAATACCACATTGCAGTAGTCAATCCTACTAGAAATAAATGCAGGAATTAATTTCAGAGATTCCTGCTTATTTAGAAAGCGCCTTAGTTTCCCAACATTTTTAAGATGGAAGAAACCTGACCTAATGTGCGCTTTACAGTAAATGACCTGCTAGAGTCAAAGAGAACTTGGAGATTTCGGGCTGATTCAGTAAAATGAATGGCGATTCCAACTGAGTTAAATGATGACAGAATATTATTGTGATCAGCGTCACTCCCTCCTACAATTAACATCTCTGTTTAAAGACAAGTCGTTCTCATCCATCCACTCCTTTAATTCACTAACACAACTAATTAAAGACAACATCGGAGAAACTTCATTTGATCTAAAAGAAAAGTATAGCTGGGTGTCACCTCCATACGTGTGACAATTAACATTATGTTTCCTAATGAGAGATCCCAGTGGAAGCCTGTAAATGCTGCTGTAAGTGCCATCGAGCGTTTGTTTTGTTTGATTTAATTTCTGTTAGGGTTAAGAGGAGGGACCCTGCTGGCCCCCCAACACCTCCTTGTTGCCCACGGCTCTCCTTCCAGCCGTCCACAGTACATTTGTAAACTTTTCAGAGAACGCGTTTCTCACTTTGTCATTATGGAATATCGGGGGTGATTGATGGTCAGATGTATTGATTTCCAGTTAAATGTGCCACCCAGTAAGCGTGTGCGACAGGTGAGGAGGGTTTCAATCCGCCGTGTACTCTTAGTAATCATGAGCGCACACTTCGGTGTTTCATGAGAAAGGCTGACGTGCGTCTGCAGATTCCGGCACAGACAAAGCCTTTTGTTGCCGATGTTTCCCCAGCTTCAGAAATGAAATCTGAAATCGCTCAGGCATATTGCGTGGCTGCTTTCACTTAATCCGACACAAAACACTTTCAGATTGTAGCAACAACGCTACCTGCAACTGCACATTCAAAAGATGTTCGCTCCTTTTAGGCGGGCAGGTTTGCAAACCCAAAGTTTCCTTTTGAAATGAAGGCAAAGCGTCTGCGGCTCATTGAAGAGCTAAGGCGAGGTGAGCTGAGCTGCCACCGTTAATAAAATACTGCAGTCGTAAGGCACAGGGGCTTTGGGTTTATGAAGACGCGTCATTTAAAATAAAAATACACCCAGTGGCCGTCGCCAGGGGAATTTTAAGATGAAACAATGACATGGAGTGGCAGCGGGATTCTCTTTGGGGGTCTACAGTTCAGATGCTGTTTGGGGCCTGCTGCACATCCCATGAGGGAGGTTTATTTAACAATGTTTTAGTAAAAAGACCTGCGTCTGAGGTGATGTGAGCGTACGGCTGCAATTCTCAAAGGTGGCGCAGTGGTAGTGCTGCTGCTGCTGCTGCTTTGCAGTAAGGAGATTGTGAGTTCGCTTCCTGGGTCCTCCCTGTTTGGAGAGCACTTTGAGTAGAGTACTGACTTAGAGGTTGGGCGAGAACGAGAAACGTGACATTTATTTGAGATATTCTGTTCACACAAATTGCTTCTGAACTCCTGGCACCTCTCGACTCACTGGGAAGAGGCAGGTCCCACATGTGACACGCCGTGTGACTCACCTCGATGTCACTTTATGCCAGGCATTGAGCATTTTGGGGTTCCCCGCCCTAGTTTTGACCCTCTAGACCCAAAAACTCCTCAAAGGTCAGTGATTGGGCCACATGGAGTGGCTCTCTGAGCAATTTCAAGGTAGCCGATCACAAATATCATCGGTTTTGGGTTTATTCAAAGAGGAAGCTGACCACTTGCCTATGGTGAAGAGGAAACCAGTACTGTAGGGGGCTTCAACAAAAATGATCAGATCGACTTGAGATTGTGCAGGCCACGTCAATGGGACACGAGGGGGTCACAAAACCTCAAAAGAAATGGGGATCAGTAATCTAGGCAGGCGGACTGTGCTAATGTAAGGTGATCAGAAATATAATCTTATTTTTGATATCTGGTTCATTACCGGTGGTCTTAGTCCTCCAGGAAGATTCAAAAGGACAAATTCCAGGCAATAGGGGTGTGTGGGGGGGCGGGTCATGTTAAACAATTTCAAGGTCTGTGATTATGAAAATGGGGTGATTTTTGATCCTTCACTAGCCCTCTGTGGACCTCCGTCAGAGGGTGACAATTGACAAATTTCTACTACATTTGAGAAGTGTGCAGCCGAAGCATTTAAATTGAAGCAGACCTTTTAATATTTCACATATTTAACGTGGCTCTTCTCCTTTATTGTGTGCTTCTCCCTCGTGAAGTCAGTCAGGACATTTCTTATGAACGCTCCGCATTAGGACGGTTTGCACTAATTCGCTTGCTGTTCTCTAGCGTTGGTGGCCATTGAGGCCTCTCCACCTGTTAAAATGAGAAATCTCTGCAGTCACCGCAGACGGAGTGAGGGAACGCAGAAGAAAATGTCATCGGTGGGGTGGCTACCGTAGCTGGAACTGCAGGCGAATGTGTGTGAGCCACTGAGAGGACTCTGAGTGGGGCTTCTGTAAGCTGCCTTGCTTTGGCAAATGTGCATTTTCTTTCTTTCTTTCTTTCTTTCTTTCTTTCTTTCTTTCTTTCTTTCTTTCTTTCTTTCAAGTTTTAAGTTTCTAGGAGTCACCATCTCAGAGGACCTGTACTGGGCTATAATAGGCAAAGCACAACAACGCCTCGATTTTCTCAGGAAGCTAAAGAGAGCTGACCTCCCCCAGAAGCTGCTGGGTAATTTCTATAACTAACTGCATGATGACCTGCAGGTACAACAGCTGCACCAAGGCTGCTAAAGAAGTCCTGCAGCGGGTCGTAAAAACAGCAGAGGCCATTACTCGAATTCTCATACAAGACTCGCTGTGTCAGAAGGGCCAAAAACATTCTCGAGGACAAAACTCATCCTGGAAATTATTTGTTTGAGCTCCTCTTGTCAGGCAGACACTTTAGGTCAATCTGTGGACGCACAAACAGACTGAGAAACAGCTTTTTCCCATCTGCCATAAACTTCTCAGTCTGAGATCATTTTTAATTGGAAAATAAGCTATATTGGTAATGTGCAATATACTAATGTAATACAGTATAGAATATGTAATGTACTATTCATTAACAGGTGCAATAACAATTTATGCTGCTGTATGTACTTTGAGCAATAATAATTCGCTGTGGTTACTTGATCACATAACACTGTATACGACATATTTGGAATTATTTGACTTTTCTTTAAATGCACCTTGGGATTGTCACAAAAAGTCATTTTGTTGTGTTACACGATGACAATAAAGTGCTTGAACTTTAACTTTATCACAAACCTGACTGAAGTTTATTCCAACAAAGTGTCATTTTTCAATTATCCAGTAGGTGGCAGTAAAACTTTATTTACACACTGTTTTTTTTTTCCCCACAGCATACAACGGCTATTTATCGATTTTAATTTTATTCATAGAGGAAAGAGATCGCCGTAAATCTGTCCTCACATTCAAGTGGCATCTATCTATCTATCTATCTATCTATCTATCTATCTATCTATCTATCTATCTATTATATAGTGCCTTTCATATCTCTATATAGCTCCTTTCCTATCTATCTTATCTATCTATTGGGCCGGAGTGGTGGCTCTGAGGCTAAGGATCTGCGCTGGTATCCCAAAGGTTGCCAGTTTGAATCCCCGTCACTGCCAAAAGAGATGCTACTCTGCTGGGCCCTTGAGCAAGGCCCTTAACCTTCAATTGCTCCACAGGCGCTGTACAATGGCTGACCCTCCGCTCTGACCCCAAGGGGTATGTGAAACGATGCATTTCACTGAGTGTTGTCCTGTTAACTATGTATGTGACAAATGAATAATTATATTATATAGTGCTTTTCATGTCTATCTATCTATCTATCTATCTATCTATCTATCTATCTATCTATCTATCTATCTATCTATCTATCTATCTATCTATCTATCTATCTATCTATCTATCTATCTATCTATCTATCTATCTACAGTGGGTACGGAAAGTATTCAGACCCCCTTCAATTTTTCACTCTTTGTTATATTGCAGCCATTTGCTAAAATCATTTAAATTAATTTTTTCCCTCATTAATGTACACACAGCACCCCATATTGACAGACAAAAAAAAAAGAATTTTTGAAATTGTTGTAGATTTCTTAAAAAAGAAAAACTGAAATCTCACCTGGTCCTAAGTATTCAGACCCTTTGAACCCTCAGTATTTAGTAGAAGCCCCCTTTTGAGCTCATACAGCCAGGAGTCTTCTTGGGAAAGATGCAACAAATTTTTCACACCTGGATTTGGGGATCCTCTGCCATTCCTCCTTGCAGATCCTCTCCAGTTCTGTCAGGTTGGATGGTAAACGTTGGTGGACAGCCATTTTTAGGTCTCTCCAGAGATGCTCATTTGGGTTTAAGTCAGGGCTCTGGCTGGGCCATTCAAGAACAGTCAGAGTTGTTGTGAAGCCACTCCTTCGTTATTTGAGCTGTGTGCTTAGGGTCATCGTCTTGTTGGAAGGTAAACCTTCGGCCCAGTCTGAGGTCCTTAGCACTCTGGAGAAGGTTTTTGTCCACGATATCCCTGTAAATCTGGCTGAGATCCCCACAGCTGGCTGGACTCGGATTCCCGACGCCGCCATTAGCATTGATTGCCTCTCTTTGTGTTTCTTCTGTTCAGCGGGACGCTCAATGACAGCCATTGGGTTTCAAAGCTTTTAGCGCAGATTTTTCCTGACTTCATTCCTTGTGGATTTCCAGCTGCCCGTTTTTTTTTTGTGGTAACCAGCAGTGGGGGTTCACCCTGTGGTCTGTATGAGGATCCCAGTGCCCACAGTGCAGTGACAAGGGACACAGTGCAGTTAAAATGGTGTTGTCCTTTGGATGAGACATAAAACCGTGGTCCTGATTCTCTGCGGTCACTAAAGGTCCCTGGGCATCCCTTGTAAAGAGTGGGGTGCATCCCAAAGTCCTGGCTAAATAGCCCACAGTGGCCTGGTCATTCTGGCCCCCTAATCGTCCCCTGTCTCACTCACCACTTCAGCACCTAACAGCTCCGTGCCCCAGTGCTGTGATGGAGGCAGACAATGTGCTGTGAAAAATGAACGAGGCATAAAACTCTGACTCTCGGTGGTCATTAAAGACCCCAGGTTTCCTTTGTAAAGAATAGGGTGGATCACAATGTTCAGGCAAAATTGCCCACCACGCCCCCTAATCATCCCCTGTCTCTGATTGGCTAATTGTCTCTCACCATTCACTACCTAACACCTCATGTGTGGTGAGTCTACTGGCACAAAATGGTGGCCGTCGCATCATCCAGGTGGGTGCTGCACATTGGTGGTGCTTGAAATGTCACCTGAAGCACTCTGAATAGCAAAAAAAAAAAGCGCTCTTTAAATATAATGAATTATTATTATTATTAGAGATGAGGGGGTAGCTTGGATGAAACTCAAAATCGTTTCTTTTTTTTCTCGGTGACATGTACTTCCAAACACAGGATGCAACAAAACTTTAGCCTGCCGATGTAGAATGGTAATTAGGTCGGCTGTGCCTGCCCTTCTGCCTTCATCTTCTTCAAGACTGTAAGTTACATTTCTCCATTCATTTCGTAAAAGAAATGGGAGTTTCGAGAGTACAGTACGAATGTTTGAGGTGTTTGTATTAGTGAAGTCTCCGTGTCTGCCAAGGCTGTTGGCTCACTTCACCCCGATAATCTTTGAAAGCCTGAACAACGTCAGTGTGTGTAAATCAAAGTCGTCGTATGTTCATTGATAATCAAACTGACCAAAGAAAGGCTCCTCCATCGGTTGTGCTGCTAAACCCCAGCAGCCTCCCGCCTCGCCTCTCCAGGGATTCTTCACTTTCGGAAGGCAGCTGGCGCTCGAGAGTGCAGGTCTGAGGTCTCAGGACGCCGCTCCCGTTGCCTTCTTCTCTTCACCCTTGGGATCCGGAGAAGCCGAGGCAGGAGCTGCAGGGTCGGAGTGGGAGAACGGCGAGTTTTAGTATTCTGAGGCTTTGCCTTGGGACTCAAGGGAGGGAAGAGTCTGAAAGTGGATGAGCCGGAACTGCCATTTGGCAATCAGAAAAACTCACTGCTGTTGAGGGGGGAAACAAAGATCTGCACAGTAGCTTGGCATCCCCTGTGGACGTCAACCAAGGCACTGAATGGCCCGGTCAGAAAGATCAGGAATACCAAAGAGACAAGAGGCACTTTGTATGGGCCACAGCAGCCATGAGCTCCCCACCTCCGTCTCCTCTTCAAAGTTATTGTACAAAGGAATTCTAACACACACACGTATCCTCAGAATAGTGACGGGAACAAAGTGCCACCAAAAAGAAAGACACGGAAAGCAGCACGCATACAGCGGGCTCAGGCAGTTCACAGACCCCTTTTACTCTTTAGACATTTTGTAGTCTTGTGCTAAAATCATCAAGCAACAGTCGACACCCCCGAATTATCGCATTGACGTGACCCAACTGTTAGACCCTTTCTTCAGTACTTAGTGACAGACCCTTCACTTTTGTCACGTTTTATCATTTTGCAGTCCTGTGCTAAAATCTTTTTAATTCATTTTTTTCCCCACATACCTCAGAATGACAAGATGGAGTATCCATGAGACTCACGTTTCCCCCATTAAACACTCTGTGATCTGACGGCTTTCCACCTGGCACACTGGTTTAAAACCTCGGACTGCCATGGACCCCTGCCATGCCCTACCACATACATCCTTATGTTAAAAACTGCTTAAATCCATTTTTTTTTTGCCCTATCAAGCAACACTCAGTGTCCTAGAATGACAAAGTGAAAATATGTTATAAAAATAAGTTATTTTTATATTACATTGGGCCAAATGTTGAGACCACCCTTTGCTCTTTATTTACTGTCGGCCCTTTGGGTTTGACACGACAAGCTTTGCACACCTGGATTGTGGGATGTTTCTGCCATTCTTCTCTGCAGACCCTGTCAAGCTGTATCCAGCTGGATGAAGACCACCCTGGTGGACAGTTATTTTCAGGTTTCTCCAGAGATGTTTAGTTAGGTTCTCGTCTGGGCCCTGGCAGGCTGGGCCACTCTTGGTCATTCACAGAGTTGTCCCTCAGCCTCTCCTGTGTCGTCTTTGCTTTGTGACCTTGACGTTCAGAGTACTCTGCTGCAGGTTTTCCATTAAGGACGACTCCATGCTTTGCTCCGTTTAGCTTTTTCTGAGTTCCGTCTAGTCTCCTAGTCCCTGATGGTGATACCACGGTGCGTCACCCTTGAATTGGTATTGCGCAGTTGGCAAATGTTGCCCAGTTTCCCCCAGACACGACACTAATCCTTGTTTCATCAGACTCTAGTGAATGGTGTTTCTTATGGTCCGAGAGCCCTTTAGGTGCTTTTTTGCTAATTCCAAGTGGGCTTTTACTGAGGAGGGGCTTCTGTCTGGCTACTCTGTTACAAAGCCCAGTCCAGGCACAGTGTTGGTAGTGGAATTTTCTCCCATCTCACCACAGGTTCTCTGGAGGTCTCTCAGAATGGCCATCAAGTTCTTGGGCACCTTTCTTATGAAGGCCCTTCTCTCCACGCGTCTTTTACTGATGAGGGGCTGCTTCTGTCTGACTACTTTTCCATAAAGTCCAGAAGATGGTGGTGTTGCAGTTTTCCCTGTCTCACCTCAGGTTCTCTGGAGTGTCCATGGAGTTATTGGTCACAGCCTGTTTCAATGTCCCAACTCTCTTCTCTTCCTCACAAAGCCCTAGAAACACCACCGCTATAATTCTTAAGAGCCGTCACGGTCATTTTTCCGGAGCGCCAGGACTCGTCCCACTGAAAGAGTGGCCATGGAGTTCTTGGTCGCCTTTATTATGAAGGCCCTTCTCACCTTTCAGAAACATTTCCAGAATTGTCCCTGAGCCACTCCTGTGCCGTCATTGCTTTGTGACCCTTCAGCCCGGTCTGAGGTCCAGGGCCACTCTGAGGCAGGTCTTCATTAAGGATATCTCTCTTGTAGTGATGGCTGTCCTTCTGGAAGTTTCTCTCTTCTTTCCTCAGGTTCTCTGGAGCTAAGCCTGAGTGGCCGTGGAGTTCTTGGTCACCTTTCTTATGAAGGCCCTTCTCTCTGCGTGTCTTCTGTCTGACTACTTTTCCATAAAGTCTACAAGATTGGTGGAGTGTTGCAGTGATGGCTGCCCTTCAGGAAGTTTCTCCCATCTCACCACAGGTTATCTGGAGCTCAGCCTGAATGGCCATTGAGTTCTTGGTCACAGCCTGTTTCAATGTCCCAACTCTCTTCTCCTCCTCACACAGCCTTAGAAAGGCCACCACTCTAATTATTGAGAGCCGTCACTGTCTTTTTTCTGGAGCACCAGGAGTCGTCTCACTAAAGAGTGACCATGGAGTTCTTGGTCGCCTTTTTTGTGAAGGCCCTTCTCACCTTTCAGAAACATTTTCAGAATTGTCCCTGAGCCACTCCTGTGCCGTCTTTGCTTTGTGACCCTTCAGCCCGGTCTGAGGTCCAGAGCCACTCTGAGACAGGTCTTCATTAAGGATATCTCTGTTGTAGTGATGGCTGTCCTTCTGGAAGTTTCTCCCGTCTCACCTCAGGTTCTCTGGAGTGGCCATGGAGGTCTTGGTCACAGCCTGTTTCAATGTCCCAACTCTCTTCTGCTCCTCACGCAACCTCAGAAAGGCCACCTCTGTAATTATTAAGAGCCATCACGGTCATTTTTCTGGAGTGTCAGGACTCATCCTACTAAATTCCATATGTTTTTTTAATTCCCCGGTTCAGAGGATGGACTAAGCTGCTCGCTCGTACTGACAGCTGCCTACGACAGGTCTAAAGAGTGTTTTTGAGATTTTATGACTGCTGTTTGTATTCGCCATCGGTGTTTGATTTCATTATCTGTTATTTCTATTGTGTTGCTGTCACTAATCTGTGAGAGACGTGCAATTAACAACGCCATTGTAGTGGAGACGCAGATACGCACTGTGATTTCATTTCAACTTGAAACTTATATAAAATATGAAAAGCTTTTCTTGCCTGAAAGAGTCTGAGCTCCTGTCTGACCGTGAAACTTGATGCGCTGTGACGGGCAGCCGTTTACACAACACATATTTCTGTGGCGTGTTTTCTTAAACCGGCTGCTGTGCCGACGTCAAGTGCACTCACTTTTTCCACATCACACCGAGTGACCTGCCAGTCAGATTTTAGGGACCCGTAAATCTCCAATGATTTGGAAGATTTGACGTGAAGGGGGTTAAGACTGTCAAATATTCTTGCCTGGGTTTGCCCCCCGTTTGCACCTTCCTCTGCCGCTCTCCTGGGTGCCCGGTGCCAAAAACGTTCCTTTTGGCCAAGTTGCCTAAAAGCAAAAAGGCTCAGGCAAGAATATTTTATATTTTAATTTGTTTTTTTTTTTTTCTTCTTTTTGTCGAAAGCGTACAAGTCATTTACGTGACCCACCAATTTTCCTTAGTCTATCAATATTAATGAGAAGGCCATGGCGAGCCCACCCAGGGTGACATTAAAAAACAGAATTCTTAACACTCTGGAATGCTTGGAGCTTTACGCTTTTATGATCTTTGGGCACTGAAGTAAAGAATGGTGCTGATTTTAATGAAGTTAGCACACTTTACATAATTGGCGATCGCCTAAATGAGGCCTTTTATGCCAGTCTGTGGACTTTCGTTTCAATATTTTGAAATCTAGGTAGGTATCAATTTAGACCTTGTTACGGAAAGAAAATCTTTTGCATAATTTCCTAAAGATTTGTCAGGCGACGTGCCCAGCATCATTTTAAAGCTTCAAAGGGAAGTGGTGCCGGTAAATCTGTGCAGATATTGGCCTGTTGGCCTGTAAGCGGCGATTCCTGGCATTTCAGGCCGATGGCTTAATGATTGAGAGCAGAGTTTCTCGACCCTGCTCTACGACAGCCAGGGAAACGGCTGCTTGTCATCTTAACCACTCCGGCCCAGTGTTCATTCATTTCCTCAACCTACTTTTCAGTGGCCTTTTTTTGGCTTGAAAGTTGTGGTGGGGCTGTTTAATGGCGATAGAAAATGAAACGGCTCAGCTCACCCGCTGACTACGCCAAATGTGCTGTCGTGAGAGAAAGGCTTTTGGGGACTCTGCTCCTTAAAGGAGTAATCCCCTTTGATCAGATGTGTTGTTGGCCTAGCAGTACACTTGTCAGCCTTTGGGTGGACCGACTTATGGGAGAGGCAGTCTATTTTGATGAAGAAGATGGGGAGAGACGTGTAGGCAAGTGTGTTAGAGTTCCTGTGTGGATTCAGTTTTATTTTAGCTATAATAATAATTTAGAATAGGGGCTTTGCCAACCTCTGGGCCAGCGCTATCCACTAGCCTCTTCAGGGATCTGCCACTCGCGTGTGGGTAGGCGGATGTACAATTTAAACAGATTGTTATTTTCATGGGAATTGTTACATATGCATAATAGAGCTAACTATTTTACATTACAGCGAGTAATTAACCATATTAAAAAATAGTCAAACGTAATAAATTGAAAGTAAATTATGTTTCATGTTGCGTTAGAATTATTCGTTGCCTTATATCTTCATCATGTAAAGCACTTTGAGCTACATTGTTTGTATGAAAATGTGCTACAGAAATAAATGTTGTTGTTGTTTGTTGTTTTTCATTCTGTTTTGGCTTTAAAATGAACATACAAATACTTTTTAAACTTGCACTTTTGCTGTAAAAGTTCAGTAAAAACAATTTTTCGAATTTACTTTTTGTCAATATCGCATTGAATTTTGATTGCATGTTTGGACTTTCATTGTGACAACATAATGTATAACCGCCCGTGAGTGAATTTCGTTTCTTTCTTTCTAATAAATAAACTGGCTTTTTCGAGTGTTTGGCTCTTAGAATTGTTAATTGTCATTGCAAAAAGCTATTCCAGCGGGAAACTGTGACTGTTTTAATATGAATGGCTTATCAAGATCTCCTTTGGTGTCTAGTGTTAGATGTACTACGTCACCTTTCTGGTCCCCTGTTAAAATGTTAGAATTGTTTGCCCAATTTTGAATATAACTCATCTTGTCCTATTGCAAAGCCCATCACTCAGACATAAATTACGTAATAACATTACGATACATCCTTTTTATAACGGTAATTCATGTGGTGGAAGATGTTGATGGTTGTAGATATACTTTGTAATATTGTTGTTGATGTTTTCATCTTCCTCACCATCACTACCAACTGTTTCAGCAAAGTCCATTGATACGAATTTAACCAATTTGACGTGTAATCGATCGACATTTTAGGCATTAATTCGTTTGACTTCATCATTTTTCATGCTTGGATTGCCCGTGTACTCATTTTTTTTTTGTTCATAATAGTACCATGTGCATAGTTGAATATGATTGGGGGGTGACTTGAAAAAAGTCTCATGGCCAAAGTCTCGTCTCGCAGAACTTGGAAAAAATCTGTTGAAAAAAGTCTCGTCTCATCCCAGGATTTTTGTATATAATAGAGTTTATAACATGTTTATAATATGTTTTCTGGGATTTTCTTATTTTATTGGCTGTCACCATTTCGAGGGTCACGTTGTCGTGGGAATCCTTCTCGCGATGCATCGAGATTGTGCAGGGGTGACATCATCTGCGTGACTAGATAAAGTTTGCCGTGCGCTGCCTTAGGCCCAGGGATATACTTGACACTCCGAACGCTTACGTGCACGCGTCATGGCTGCCACACGTTCCCAGCACTCTTTTGACGCGACCTCTGAGCACATCGGCAGAAATAAACATGATGCGTGCGCAAGTTGCAGTATAAGCAGAAATCTGGGTGACGTGTATGTTCAAGTCTTGGTATGCGACGCCAGCATCGTTGTAGCTGCTGAGATGTAAGGCGTTGTCAAGTACGGGTAAACGCGTGTTGAAAGAAATCTTAAAGTCCAAAAGTTTGTTTTTAAAATATTTAGTGAAAGTTAAAAGCAAATAATCCACACAAGACTTAAAGAAAAAATAGTTTAAATAGAATAAAAGACAAAAAAAGAAAAAATGTATCTTCTCTAAACTCATCTTTTCTTGAGAAACTTTAGTTATTTCTGTACTTAAAAGTTCTTTACTTCTTTCTATACTTAAAGGTTCTTAATTTCTTATATACTTAAAGATTCTTAGCTTCTTCTTCTGTATGCCTTAAGCATACGGCTCAGCACTTAAATAAGTGCTGTTTAACAAGTTACTTCACACTCAAAAGGCCCGTACGCCGGTCGGCGCGGTTTAAAACCTTATGCCTTCCATACCTTACTCATGGCAAGGCTGTCACTAGCTGAAGAATATTGTTTACTCAAAGCTGTTGGAAATGGCAGGAATGCACCAATACAATTCTATTTACGGGGGTTATAGGAACCTCCCATAGATTATGCATTGTCATTCAGTAAAACATTCATGAATCTTACAGAACTAGGAAAATGGCTCTTACAATCGTTGTTTACTATCTCCATAAGCCAAGTTTCCATCCAGTTTTTTTGCGACGTTTTGTTATCGACAAACAGAATATACGTAAAAAATATGTGCGAAATTTGCTGTCTCCAGCCTGTTTCCATCCAACTGGCTTTTTATCGATAAAATGGTGTGCGTGATGATGTCATCCCCCCAAAAACGAACTGTCGCATACGTTTTGTTGTATCGCGGAAAAAAAATCTGCCCTTGAGCCGTTTCCATACATAATTTTGTGTATGTCGCAAATTATCTACCTTTTGTTTTCCACGTTACACCCCCTCCACTAAACAAAGAAACAAAGAAATGGAGAGATTATTCAGACAGTTTTTTGAAATTTGCCAGCTTACTGTTATTTCAGTTTCACAAATAATTGGAATTGTACATAATATCTGAAGACGACAGCAGAATGAAGCAGCTGCTTGTCTGATATCCCTAGAGCTCAAAGAAAGTACCCCAGTGCGGGTATGGGAGAGACGACGGAATAAGACCTTCTGGAAGGAGGTGGTGGGGAGACACTTTACAGAAAATCTCTGGCTGCAACATTTTAGAATGACACGGCCGACGTTTGAGATGTTGTGTGGATTCATCAGTCCTGATGTTGCGCCCATCACAGGTTGCCACCGACCACCGGCTCCAACCCAAAAGCGGATTGCCATCTCCCTTTACAAGCTGGCAACCTGCGCCGAGTATAGAGTAGTTGGAGAAACTTTCGGGGTTAGTAAAACTACCGTCCATCGATGTGTATATGCTGTGTGCACCGCTATTAAAGAAAAATGAATAAGCCGTTATATCAGACTTCCGACTGTAGCGGAGGCCAATGAAAATTGCATACCGCAATTCCTTGGTGCATCTTGTGCCACAGATTTGCGGTGCGCTGGATGGCACGCATGTGCCTATTCTTCCCCCGACGGAAGGCTAACGCGATTACATTAATCGCAAAGGGTGGCCATCTATTGTTCTCCAGGCCCTTGTTGATGACAGGTGCATGAAACGAGACATTTGCGTTGGCACTCCTGGAAGTACCCATGATGCAGCTGTGTTTGCAGCATCGGATCTGTACAGGTGAGCCTACCTTTCAACATCCCTTCTCAGTGTGATAACAACTGAATTAGTAGGCTACTGTAACCTTCTTCCCTTAAGGTTTTTAATTAAAACTGAAATTTGAATTAATATAAAATAACGACATTTAATCAAAAAAAACTAAAGTTAATATTAATGAGAGAATTTCTCATATATGCTAAAACATCTGCCATTTAATAATAAGAAAAAAATGTTTAGATAATGAAACACACGGTTTCTTCAATATTTTGACTGGCACAGTAAATTACCTTTGCGGTTTTTGTATTATTTAGACATCCTGAGAGACACCCCAGGCTACAGTTGATGTGGGGGGAGTTCAGGAGACCCAGCCTATCCGCTACTGCATTGGCTCATCACGAGAAATACGAGTCTCTTCATCAGACCATGCGAACCGCTCCGCTATTCTCGTTTTGATTGCACGTGATGAAAATGTATCATGTGACACGTTTATTTGCGTTAAAGCCCTTTTTTTCCGACAAAAAGTGTTTCCAATGTAGTTTTTGCGACATCTGAAGTATCGATATGGAATTTATGCGCTAAAGTTAAACAGAAAAATATTATGTCGACATGTACATTTTATCGATAACTAGCAAAATACCCGCGCTTCACAGCGGAGAAGTAGTGTGTTAAAGAAGCAATGAAAAAGAAAAGGAAACATTTTGAAAATAACGTAACATGATTGTCAATGTAATTGTTTTGTCACTGTTGTGAGTGATGAGTGTTGTTGTCATATATATTTATTTATTTACACACACACATAAACATATATATATATATACATATCTATACATATACACATATATACACATATATACATACACATATATATATCTACATAAATACACATACATATACATACACACACACATACATACACACACATATATACACACAAATACATATATATACATATACATACATATCTACATATATACACACACAGCTATTTCGTATCAGTGCAATACGCTGCTTGTTAAAACGGATAACTCCGCTCTTACGTGCAAGTCTGCGTGGATATTATGAACTATCGTATTTGTTCAAGTTCTATTTAAATTTTAAATAGAAGGAATTTTTATTTAGTCGACAGAAATATCTTTGGTAGGAATGGTAAAACAGACAGGAATATTATTCCTGAATAAATCAACTCAAACCTTAAACAACTTATAATATTTTGCTCTCCATAAAAATATATCCTGTCTAAATTATACAAGTTAGAAATAAAGTAAACGTTAAAAGAACAAACATTCAAATTTCTTTACTCTTATGTAATTTAATATAAAAAAATAAACTTAGATTTTAAATATCCCAAAAGATTTTGCTCTCCATAAAAATATATCCTGTCAAAATTATACAAATTCAAATATGAACATGCTGCATAACAAAACCTGGAAATATAAATAAAATGTGTTCCTTTCAGCAATAACAAATCAAATCATTCAGTTGTCTTTGCTCATATGTCATTTTAGAGCTGGACGCCTGGCATCTTTTTTGGCACAGGTTCGTTTCTGTTTGGTGTGAGGTTCTGTGTTGTGGAGATTCTCAGGATGGATTGCAGGTGCTCATCAGTGAGGCGACTCCTGTGTGCTGTTTTGTTAGTCTTTATCACTGAGAAGAGCTTCTCACACAGATATGTGCTACCAAACATGCACAAGGTTCGAGCCGCATGTAGACGGACTTTTTTTGTTCTTCAAAGTCACCAAAGCGCCGTGCAAACTCAGTGCGCAGTGCGCTCAGTTTATCAGCAAAGTGCGTATTTGGGAACACCGTAGTGACGACTTGGTTTAACATTACTTGGCAACAGGGTTGCACTGGTGCATTTGTGTCTCCCATAAAAGCAGCTTCACTTGAAATCACTTTGTGATTGTGCACGGGTAAAAACGTCCGCTGAAGTGTCAGATTCTTATTTAATTATTCTGCTTTCTGTATCTTCTGCATTGCATTCAGGTTACCCTGATGTTTTGTCTCATAGTGCCGTCTTAGATTAAATTCTGTAATTACAGCCACATTAGCTCCACAAATGAGACACACGGGTTCAGTAAACATATACTCAGCCTCCCATCGGTTTTAAAGGCTCTATTTTCAGAATCAACTTTTCTCTTCAGCATCGTGTGAGCTAGCTTCGCAATAACTTGCAGCATCATAAGCTAGACTTGATTAACGCGGTAAGTGTTGGCAAGGCAGCTGAAGCGCTGCATTATGGGATCTGTAGTTTATTGTGTTACCAGCGCTTCATATACCGGGCCATTAATAACAATAATACAGTATATAAAATGATCTCGGGGCGGATATAATTACGCCGGGCGGATGTGGCCCTGCCCTTGAGTTTGACACATATGGACTAAATAGAACTTGAAAAGATATATTTTTCAAATGTGATCGCGCAATTCAGATAGAGTTGGCAAGACTACAGCCTGCATGCCTCAATAAGTCATCCTCCCTCGCTCTTACTTTTTACCGTTCATCTAATGAATACACTGAGTATGGCTTTACCAAAACAATCATTGATGGCGAATAAAGTATCCATTATTCGAGTATGTAGATCGGGATATATATATATACATATATATATACCCGTGTCAGCGAGAAGTAGTGTGTTAAAAAGCTAGAAAAGAAAAGGGAACATTTTAAAAATAACGTAACATGACTGTCAATATACAGTATTTGTTTTGTGAGTGTTACTGAGTGTTGCTGTCATCAAGGATTTGATTATCATTATTTCTTTCAATCAGGTTCGTATTTGTAGGATGTGTTGTGTTCAAGTTACATTCCGTGTTTGTCAATCGTTGTAAAGATGACAGGTTTCATTCATCGATTCGTTTCTTACTGCATCAATAAACAGCTCGTCTTCTTCTTTATCTGAGACCTGACACACTGCATGCACGGGTTTTTACACTGTCTTCCTTTAGCGGGACATTGACTTTTTCCACGTGTGCTTTGTTTCCGCAGTAGCTGGATTTATGAATATGCTGTATCAGGCGCTTCATATTTTTGCTGCCTTTTCAATTGTGTAATTCGGTTTTGTTCAGCTCTTTGGAACTGTTGCTTTTATCTGTGCACTGCGTCAGTTCCGTGAGCGCTCGGTGTACATGCATCGAAGGTTCCCAGCTGTGCTGGTGCCATCTCGTGCTATGTCCATGGCTGTATTTAATGTTACCTTAGTCCTGGCACTTAAAACTTTCTCTCGCAGTTTCGCTGAGTTTGTGTCAAACACCACCCTGACCATCTCATCTTCCTCTCCATAAACACAGTCCTTCACCCGTGAATATTTAGTGGGAGTTTGCTATTGGATTGCGCTGACGGACGGCCTTATATGGGCAGGCACTAAATTACAAACGCCAGCGCAGCCTGTCTATGAACTTAATTTAAAGTGTAGGTTTACATCGTGCTTTGTTTCAGTAGCAGAACTCATGAATATGGTTGTATATGTCACTCGCTCGCTTCTTATTGTTTAGCTGCCTTCTCAATTATATAATGCATGTCTTCCTGGTTTTCTATGTACTGCGTGATTACGTGGGAGGCGTGATGATGTCACGAAACTCCGCCCCCACGGCGTTCAAGCTCATCTCCATTACAGTAAATGGAGAAAAACAGCTTCCAGTTATGACCATTACGCGTAGAATTTCGATATAAAACCTGCCCAACTTTTGTAAGGAAGCTGTAAGGAATGAACCTGCCAAATTTCAGCCTTCTACCTACACGGGAAGTTTGAGAATTAGTGACGAGTGAGTGAGTGAGTGAGTGAGGGACGGAGGGAGGGAGGGAGGGAGGGCTTTGCCTTTTATTAGTATAGATTAGCATTTCCATCAGCTAAAATTTGAAGCGCTAAATATTTTTTCGCAAAAACTCCTTGGATGGAAACCTGGTTACTGTAACAAACGTGTTTGCCAGAATAGCTGGCATCAAATCTCCAGCTCTTTGAAAGAGGACGTGGAAACACGCAAGACAGAATGGAAGCAAATTTGAGACAGATATGTCTGTGCAAAGGGGATAATATCCGAGAAAGGAAGTGGGATTCGGCCATCGCAAGATAACACAGGGTGACTGTAAGCCACATTGCAGCTCCAACATGATCAATGTGCGTGCTTCGGTGTTTCTCATGAATGGTTCGATGCGGGGAAGCAAATCATCAAACTTAAATGCTGACATACGAAAGTGTTTGTGGTGCTCTTCTTCGTCCATTTCTCACATAGGCAAGGCTAGCGTTGCACATTCTGCATCGTAATGACGCAATACATTTGAAGGTCTCACGTGCCACCTCCTGTGTCACTGTTGCCAGCTCCTTTTAACTTCAACATCTTTGTTTCCTCAGTTTACTACTCAGTGAAAGCAGACATTGTTTTCTCATCATGATGATGTCTCGCACTGCCACCTGGTGGAAGCCTCCAGATTTAAGTACAGGCAGTCCCCGGGTTATGAACAAGATAGGGACTGTAGGTTTGTTCTTAAGTTGAATTTGTATGTAAGTTGGAACAGGTCCATTGTTTTAATAAATGCTATTGTTGGCCGACTGTAACCAAGTGCTCTGCCAATGAAAGTTAGAACATAACGTAGCAAACGCGGACGCAGGATTGGATGATTGCATGATTAGCTAAGAATGTGTGAATATATAATATATATATGTATGTGTATATACCGTATATAGTGGGTCAGCTAGTGTGGCATGCCTATTACTTTTCCTTAATGCTGTAATCTTTATTCCGGAATTTACAAACGCAGAGGGGTCGGTAAGCGCACCACCCGCGGTGTCTTTTGCTCTCCTCAGATATGTTGATGCGGTTTCTTCTGACGAGGCCTGAATTTGCTTACTGTGCGCTTCCCTCCCACCTTCCAAGTGTCCAGTAATTGTACACCTGAGCTTATTTACTGTTCGTGTCAGCGACTTTCTGCCAAGTCGGCGAGCCCGCGTGATTGATGGCCGTCATGCCGATAGTGACGCTTTTCGCCCTCTCCTCATCAGTCCTCGTCCATTCATCACACATCGCCCTGACAGGTGCGCCCGCTCTGAAGTCTTATCTCGCACGCCAGTGTTTTGTTTCGTGAAGGATGAGCTCTCTGGACAGTGAGCAGGGATTATGGATTTTGTTTAAACTGCTGACCTGTTTCAGTTTATTTGTGTGGTGTAGCTTTGGCTGTCATGGAGCCGGGCCTGAAATGCACTCTGAAATACACACAAAGCTGGCCTCGAGTGTTTAGTTTCTCTTTCCAGAGGGACATTAATTGAACGATAGCTAAAATCGATGACGTTTGTTAAAGCACGTCATTTGACACCTGCGACGGTGTGAGCTTCTCTCAAGGACTACCCTGCAGGAGTGGAAAACGTTGCTGCGTCTCCGTGACGTGGTGGTGTACGCGAGGCTCCTTCATTCCTGACTCCTTCCTCGGTTTTAAACTCACTTTTGGGCCCTGCAGAGAGCTCCATTATCTAGGATGGACCAGATTCAGTGCTGTGAAATGCGCCATCAGAGGTACAGTGCACTCGTTAAGCCTTCAGACCCTTCACTTCTGTCACGTTTTGTCATTTTGTAGTCTTGTGCTAAAATCATCAATCAACAGTCGATACCCTGATTATCGCATTGACGTGACCCAACTGTTCGACCCTTTCCTCAGTACTTAGTGCCAGACCCTTCACTTTTGTCCCGTTTTGTCATTTTGCAGTCCTGTGCTTAAAATCTTTTCAATTCATTTTTTCCCACATACCTCAGAATGACAAGATGGAGTGTCACTGAGGGTCACATGTTCTATTAAACACTCCATGGCATCACTGTGCTCTTGGGTAGGCTTCGGAGCTGGAGCCTCGACCCTGTCCTGTCTCGAGGCTCTGCAGGTAATCTCTTTGACCTGTGGGACCCTCACTAGACAGTTATGGTGTGACGGTGCAGGTCCACTCACTCCAAACTCCCTGTTGGGAGCCTCCCGATCCCGACACCGTCGATAACGCAGCTGAATGAGCTGACAGATGAGGACAAAACATGGGATGGTACAAAGTGCAAGAGTGCTTTTATTAACAATAAAAAAAAAAAACAGCTTGTGTCCAGAAGTGCAGTGTGCCATAATTCCATAAATAATCCTTAAAAACAATGAAAAACCCCAAATGTTTAAAAGCGGGCTAAAAACGAGAATAAAAACCCCACCAGTCATATGAGCTGAGCCAGCATAACAAAATATGAAAAGCGTGAAGGGGTCTGAAGTACTTCTGGATGCACTGTAGTTTGGTTTACAGGACCACCTCAGACAACAAAAGCCAATCGCAACCCAAATCATGTTTGTGTACTTGGCTTGTAATATGGAATCTTTCAGCTGTAACCACAAGGGGGTGCCAGAGAGCCCCAAACCACAGACACAGTAAAGTGCCACACGTTTGTAGAATTCACAAACGGCTTTCTATTCTCCTCCCAAGCACCTTTGCGTATCTCCTCTTTGGCCAGTTGCACAAGCACGATGAGCACACAATTCTTCCTCCTCTTCATCAGCAGAGTTGTGTCTGCTGCCGCTCAACTCTGACTCGTCCAGGTGTAGGCAAAGTAGGGTGGTCAACCCAAGACAGCACCCTCTACCCCTACAGGGCTTCAATTAATAATAATAATAATAATAATTCATTACATTTACATAGCGCTTTTCTCAGTACTCAAAGCGCTATCCACACAGGGAGGAACCAGGACGCGAACCCACAACCTTCCACAGTCTCCTTACTGCAAAGCAGCAGCACTCAATTCCAGACTCCATTTCCCTAGCACCCCTGCACCTGTCCCGACTGAGTTCACATATGAGGACCACTGCCACCTAGTGCATGGGAGATGGGACCACTCACCAGGTTCCGGCTTCCGCTGGTCCATCCATTATTTTATACTGGCTGAGCACAGAGTCATCTTTTCGCCCAGCTGGCCAATCCATTCAGTGTTCCAGGTAATAACCTGTGCTCCTCCCTGGCCGGGATGCCCGTTCTTATCCCACCCAGCATACAAGTTTAGGGCAGATTTTAAAATCCTCCTTTTAACATATAAATCATTAAATGTCTGAGGTCCGGCTTACTTGTCTGAACTTATCATGACTTAAAAACCTGAGAGCACATTAAGATCTCAAGATGGCGGTCTGCTTAGGATTCCAAGAATTAATAAAACAACAGTGGGAGGTCGAGCTTTTAGTTACAGGACCCCCTAAACTGTGGACTGGTCTGCCTGCTACTATAAGAGATGCCCCTTCGGTCTCAGCTCTCAAATCTCACAACTTCAGTTTAGCACACCCTGACTAGAGCTGCTGATTAACTGTACAGACTGCATCTCTGTTGTCAGTCATTAGCACTAAAACATAAGGAACGTGAGAAGTTTGAGATCCTGTGATCAGAACCTTCTTTTAATTCCACACTTCAGACTCGAGCGTAGAGGTGACCGTGCTTTCTCGGTAATTGGGCCTCGTCTTTGGAATGATCTGCCTATTGAAATCCGAATGGCTCCTAGTCTGACTATTTTTAAATCTATTTTAAAAACACATCTGTTCTCTCTGGCTTACTAGGCTTTATTTTGCCTACCTAGATGTGTGTAAGTATAGATATATGTATATGTATAGATATATTTATACAAATTATTTTTATGTGTTTCTGCTGTGCTTCTTTTGGCTAAATCGTATATTTCTATTTTATGTTGATGTTTCTAAATGTACAGCACTTTGGTCAGTCGTGTGGCTGCTGTAAATGTGCTATATAAATAAACTAAACCTAAACCTAAACCTATGACAGTTAGAATTTGTTACTAACCCTCAAGTTGTTTTGCCTGCCTAAGGTAAAGTCATCCCTGATGGAGGATCGCAGGAATTGTGGGGTAGAGCAGGGGTTCCCAAACTTTTGGACGTCAAGTACCAAATGAGGTTAAGTGAGTTGTGTTGCGTACCACCCGCACCTTGTTGAAATGGAGGGAGAGCTGTAAGGGGGTTTGGGGAGTTCGGGTCTAAACCGCCCCGAAATCTGAATAAAAGTTAAAGAATTGGAAGAAATTATGCATAAAATTAATGAAAAAATGTGTGCATGTACATAAATTGATAAATTCCGCCCCGAAACTAAATCCTGCCTTCGGCCTGTATGTGACGCAGTTACCAAAGACGAAATAGATCTAGTGACTACGATGCGTTACAGCCGGCGGCAGTGCACGTATAACAACAAACACGAGCAGTTTCTGTGAGGCAGAGTTACCGAAGACTAAAGAGTGTCGGCGTTGTGCTTTCATCGAGTGACCAAAAGCTCAAACAGTGAAGAAGTAGAAGTTGACTTCCGCGAAATGGAATTATGGTAGCGTTAAATGAACTAAATACGGATTTGAATAATAGGTTTTATTTATTCAGATAACGAAATTTCACACCACACTATATTTGGGAATCCACGTATTATTGTATTTTAAACAGTTTAGTTGGTTTTTGCTCACAACAGGCTTGTCATAAAGGATTTTGCACAGATAAATTAAATTTCTGGGACCGCGATGCGTAGCACCTGAAAAGGCTCCACAGTTTGGGAACCGCTGAGGTAGAGGGGTCCTTTCATCAGATTAGCGCTATTTCAGCTGTGGAGTGGCCAAATTGGGGAGGCAGCTTGATGGCCGAGGTCTCCAGGACTCTAAACAAATCCAAATCATATTATGGGATATCATCTACTGTTAAATTCTGCTACGTACTTCTAAAACTTTTATTCTTATACTGTATTGAGGATTTGTTCTGTGTATTGTATTGTATTGACCCCCCCTTTTTCTTTTTGACACCCACTGCACGCCCAAACTACCTGGAAAGGGGTCTCTCTTTGAACTGCCTTTCCGGAGGTTTCTTCCATTTTTTCGCAATAAATATTTTTTTTTTTTTGTCTTCTTAGAGAGTCAAGGCTGGGGGGCCGTCAAGAGGCAGGGTCTGTTAAAGACCATTGCAACACTTCTTGGGCTTTACAAAAAATAAATTGTATTGTATTATATACAGAGCACCCCCAAGTAAGAGTCAACAGAGGTGAATGCAGCAGCTGGCTGAGGTGGTCTGGTGTTCCAGATGTTTTTAGAGCATGCAAAGCTTTATGGTGTACCAGCTGGAAGAAAAGAAACTCTTTGTGCCATCTTGATTAACCGGAGGTCAAACTGATCTCTCGACAAAACCCAAAAGTCAAAGCCATCAAAATACACTGACACCGAGCTTCACTTTGTCTCCGTAAGCTCGGCTGATTAGGAGGTGCTTGGTGACGGTGACGTCACTAGCTGCACACTTCCTGGTCGTTTGCACAGCGAGTCTGCAGCGACTGCTCAATGAAATGGTGGCACCCGTGACAAACAAACATGGCATTGCAACGATGCAAAAATAATCCAATCATAGTAAAGAGACCCTTAAGAATTTCAAAATCCCCACAATTCCAGACTCTATGGCATGCTGGTGTCAAGTGGCAGAACAATCCAGGAGATGGCAGCGTAAAGCAGGAATCGCAGGTCAAAGGAGAATGGTGGCGGGTCCAAGCTAAAAGGCACCACAGGTCAAAGGAGAATCAAAGTTAAAACGAAAAACCCGAATACGACACGTGGCACAAGATCTACTGTAGTGGATTTCAATCAATCAATCAATCAACATTTATTTATATAGCACATATTCATACAAAAAAAATGTAGCTCAAAGTGCTTTACAAAATGAATAGAGTAATAGAAGACACAATAAAAGATAAACATAAGTCAACATTAATTAACATAGAATAAGAGTAAGGTCCGATGGCCAGGGTGGACAGAAAAAACAAAAAAAACTCCAAAAGCTGGAGAAAAAAATAAAATCTGTAGGGGTTCCAGACCAAGAGACCGCCCAGTCCCCTCTGGGCATTCTACCTAACATAAATCATCATATTTTCATGGAAGGACCTGATGATGATGGTCACGTAGACTTCTGGCTTTCAGTCCATCATTGTTGGAGCATCATGATGCTTTGAGTAGGTGGTGGTGGCGCAGGCCGCCACCACAAAGAAACCGGAAAAAGAAACAGAAGAGAGAGTAGGGGTCAGTATGGATTTTAGAGCCACCATGAATAGTTATTATGAAGAATTTGATTTGAAAGAAGTTGTCATTTACCCCACGGAGATTAAAACGAAATGGAGCCAGCGTCGGGTCCGGTGATGTCACAATCTCAGTCATGTGACTTTATAATAATCAAAAACATAAAAAGGTGGGATTGCTACAAACAAACATACTGCTAAGACAGCAATTCATTTCATTTCAAACCGTATAGTAAACCAGAAGAGGACACACATGGGGGGCTCCAGCGTGTCGTGAAAACAAATGCGAGAGGATCAACTGATCGGGACCCCGTTCATTACGGCAGAACGCATGTGGAAAGAGCTAAATGAAAGCATTGTAACTACAAGGGGGCCCCAATTCCACTTCCAATAAAAGGTTCTCATTCACCTCCCACACCGACCTCCACACACACATAGAGATCGTCTGCCGCCCCCCTCCTAGAGTGTGATGCCCACCGTCTCTGACTCATTTAAGTGAGGCACTGAGGGTTCTCTTTGTAAAGTTGACCTGGGAGCTGCTCAAGTCGTCCGGGTCAGGCAGTCCTCCCCTCTGGCGGTCCCCAAAAAAGACCCCCAATAAGGCTGCGTTTCTGGACACCAACTCCCATGCCACCCTGCGGTGTCCCAATCAGGCTCATCCCTAAAGGAGCACTGCCACCTGTGGTATGGGGGTATGAACTGCTCCAGTGTGTGGGGTTATGAATCCTTCCTTTATCCCGGCCAGGATGCCCGTCCTTCCTCCCTGGCAGCTACAGTATTTTGCACAAAGCATTAAATAGCTCCGTGCCAGCAACAAAAGACGGGCACGGGACAGGGCGAGAAGTCTCCTCAAACCTTCAAGTGAGGAAAAGGAAAGTCTCGCCTGTTAAACAAGTACAGGTGGGAACAAAATGACCTGCAGCCATTCACTGGGATGAATATTCGGATATCGGGAAGGGCGCGAATGCCTTTTTAGTGCCAGATTAAAGTGCGTAGAGGTTGTGTGTTTGGTGTGTTCATCAAGCAGAGTTTCTAGAAGCCCCCCTGGTTGGTGCTACTCTGCTGCCATTAGCCGGAGGGAAAGTCATTTGGTTTAAAGTGCAGGAAAAAAAATAAAAGCTGATAACGACGTGGTCCGTGCTAAACGGCGAGGAGAGCGAAAAAGCCGCCTGATGAGCTGCCAGGTCTCGTCTTTAACCTCTAGATTAACAAGTGGGACCTGGAGAGTTTGTGCTGCCCGGCCGGTGGGTCACCGGGGTCCCGACTGCCTGAGCCTCAATTTCCTTTTAAGCTTTTCAGACGAATTCCATTTACTGCTGGAGATGAGCCGGGGGGCCGCAGTCCTGTGTGGCTCAGCGCCAGCGCCTTTGCTCGCAATAGCTGCTTATTTCAGCAGGCACAGTGCTGTGAAAAAGTAATTGCCCCCTTCTTTAAATCGTCCATTTCTGGTACATTTATTAATAAGGAATGGCTTCAGAACTTTAGACAACATGTATTATTAGATTAAGTGCACTGCACTAAATACCTTGTGGACCACCACTTCTGAATTACTACTGCGAGGGGACGGCAGGCGTCCTTACCCAGCTGGGACACCCTCAAGATAGAAGGAGCAGTGAAAGGAGTGGGAGCGTACACAGGGCATTATCTCCCCCGGATCACTAGATGGCAGCCTCCCCCACATTGCATCATGGGACATGGAGTTCTTAGAGACTGCATTGTTGGATTCTGTGGGTACCGCCAGGGTGTGCTGCAGGTACTGGAGAGCCTTACTTCACAGTACTTACAACACACCCGGAAGAGCAACAACAACATTTATTTATATAGCACATATTCATACAAAAAAAAAATGTCGCTCAATGTGCTTTACAAAATGAAGAATAGAAAAATAGAAGACACAATAAAAAATAAACATAAGTCAACATTAATTAACATAGAATAAGTAAGGTCCGATGGCCAGGGTGGACAGAAAAAACAAAAAAAAAAAAAATTTAATCTGTAGGGATTCCAGACCAAGAGACCACCCAGTCCCCTCTTGGCAAACACCGAATGTAGTCCCGGGTGGGAGATAAAAGGAGCTGCCCACCTCACATCAAGGAGCCAGAGTCAGGAGGAAGGTGGACGAAGCTTGTGAGGAAGAGTAGAGTAGGCAGTGACCAGCGAAAGACAGAGAGAGCGAGACAGAGAAGAGGAAAAGCTGCTGCACTTGTGCTTGGTGGTGGGTAACGCTTACTTACACAATAAAAGACTCTTGAACTTAAAAAGACGCAAGTAAAGACTCTCTGACTTCTGTCCAGGCCTGCTTGTGTGGGGTGTTTGGGGGAGCTGGAGTGCCCCCTACTGGCCACACTCCTTACCACACATTCAGACAGTGTTAGGACCCCTTCCCTTTGTTCATGGTGTGTTATGTTGCAGTGTTGGGCTAAAATCCTTTAAATCCCTTTTTTTTTTTTTTTTTCTTCACTGAATACTCCAGAATGACAAAGCGAACACGAGATGTTAGAGACGTTCCAAATCTTTTACAAATACCTGAAATGTTGCACTTTTTCCAGCCTGTGGCGCCTCTGCCGCTGATCACTGTCCACTCTTCCTGATTTTCCTTCTCAAGTTGTTGGTGGCAGCAGGATAGACGCCTGTGGCCGTGTAGACATCAGTGGCCATCGGTTTCTGTTTTACCACTGAATTCCGAAGACTTCTGTCGCCGCCAGCCCCCAGACGGTCCCTGGTGACTCGCTCAAGTCGCACCTGACGTGCTGCCCTCACAGCTGTGCCACAAATTGTGGGCCTCCTCATGTGTGCCCCACTTGCTTCGTGGCAGCGCGCCGTTGCTAGACTGAAATCGAGTCGGCCGCTTTGAGTGGACCCCGGCTGCCATCCTGAACGCCGCCTTCTTATTCTGTTTTTAGTTGGCGGGCCTGTTACACGATGCTTGTGAAGTTTGTGAGCCGCGCTGCTGGCACTTCAGAGGAGGTCATCCACCTGAAGCTAAGCATATTTGGGCCCCGATTCGAGACCATCTAGGAAAAGCTGCTGGAGGAAGGGGGGGTGGGTTTGGGGGGGGCATGGCTTACCCAATGGTCTCAATGTGGATCCCAATGTGCCAGCACAGTGAAGGAGGGAGCCAACTCGGTGCTGTTAAAATGGCACCGTCCTTCAGATGAGATGTAAAATTGAGGTTCTGACTCTCTGCTGTCATAAAAGAGCCTTGGGCATCATTCATAAAGAGCAGGGTGTATCTCGATGTCCTGGCTAAATTGTGCCAACCAGGGCCTGGTCATCCTGGCCCCCTAATCCGTCCCCCAGTCTCTGATTAGCTAACTAACACTTTCGCCACTTCACCACCTAGCAGCTCATGTGTGGCGAGTGTACTGGCACAAAAATGGCTGCCGTCACATCATCCAGGATTGGTGGCTGTCCACTCACTACGTCAAAGTGCTTTGTGTAGCGCTATACAAATAGAAAGAATTATTAACTTTATTATTATTATTATTATTTATTTCAGAAATGGAAGTATTTAGCATGGCTGTCCGTGGGAGTAAGCAGCAGAGTGTAAGCTCAGGCTGGCATTGGGAGAACATACCGAGTCCACACAGTAGACTGGGAACCAAATGAGCGCCTTGTGTGGTGACAAACGTCATGTCAAGTGAATCTGGCAACACCACCTTCGTTATTACACTTCTCACTCTGTCATTGTGCCGTATGCCCATCTTAATTGTTATAGTGAGTGGGCATGTAGGAAAGGGAAATTCACAGGACCAACTGCTGCCACTGGGGGGCAGCACTTGACCCATTCCTAAGAAGTGGCTTCGGTGCACAAGAAATTGTACTATGAATGTGAGCTTGTAAAGTCCCTTCTAATAAAGAAAGGAGCTACATAATAGAGTGTAAAACAAGGCAGGACTGAGGGGGTTTGTTGCGAGGGGCTATAAGACCCCCAAAACTTGTCTTGCTTCCCCAACTGTGATGCAAGCTAGTAGTGATTGTGTCGCTCGAAATGGGGACAATGCTCTTCGGTGCCGCTGTTCGTGATGCCAAGGGGGTGGGGCACTCCTCCACTCTTCAAAGGGCAAGGGGGTTTCAGGATTTCTAAATTCCCCATCAGCCTAACAATACCATTTATTTCTAGAGCATGCTTTCATACAAATGGCGTAGCTCAAAGTGCTTTACTAGACGGAGAAAGAAAAGTTTATAAAAACAACAGAAATAAGATTAGGCAATGCTAAGTAACGAAGAATAAAGTAAGGTCCGATGGCTGGGAGGACAGAAAAAAAAGAGACCACCCAGCCCTCCTCACATAAATGATCTCAATCAGTCCTCATGGCTTTTAGGCTTCACGTGGAAGAAGTAGATGATGACGGTCATGTGGACCCCCGGCCTTCAATCCCTCAATGGGTGCCCTAATCAGGTGACGGTGGTGCAGATCGTCACCACAGAAAAAAAGGGAAAAAGAACAGCAGAGAATATTAGGGGTTAGTATGGATTGTGGAGCCATGATGCAAACGGTAATTCAATTCACATGTAGTTTAGCAGGGACACACGAAAATGAAGCTACAGTGGGTATAGAAAAGAATCCCCCCCTCGAAAAATTCCCATTTTATTTGCTTTACAGCCTTAAATGTAAACACTGTCAGGGATGCCAGGGGCCATGACCCGGCCGGGACGCCAGGAGGGACCGGAAGAGGGTCAGAGCCCTGCCTGGATCACGTGGGGTTTGCCTTCCGGGTTGCTTTGGGGACCACGGGTCAAGGGCATGGAAGCCTTTCCCTGTAGGGGCCCGTGGTCACCGCCAGGAGGCGCCCAGTGCCTTGGGACCTGTTACCCCAGCACTTCCGCCACACCAGGAAGTGCTGGGGGGAAGATTTATGACGGCGCCCGGAGAGCAGCCGGGAGGACAGCCGGCACTTCCGCCATGCTGGGGCGTGGCTAGAAGAAGATTGCCGGGAACACCTGGGGCTCATCCGGGTCCTCTATAAAAGGGGCCGTCTCCATTCATTCGAGGCTGGAGTCTGGAGGTGGAAGGACGAAGCAAGAGGAGCTGTGGAGGCGGCCCGAAGACAAGGCATTGTGGCCAGGACTGAGTGAATTGGGGTTTGTGCACGTGACTGGGTCTGTGTGACCATAAGTATTATTGTATATAGTGTAAATAAACGTGTGGTGGTTGAGAAACAACATGTCCGCCTGTCTGTGTCCGGGCCGTGTTCACAACACACAAACTAATATTTCTTCCCAGCTTTACTTACTCAATGCCAACTCGAACATCCAAGTGAAAGACGTCACAGCTACAGTTCAGAAGAATTTAAAAAAATCAAAACCAAGACCTCCTGAGATTAATAATAAAGGATCAGCCCCCCAATGTCAATGGGCTTGATTTGAGCTTCATTCGTTTTCCACGTAGACTCTAGGGGGCGCTCTCTTTCAGTTCCTAAACCCAAATGAGCCCCTAAAAGGTATAAATAAATAAAGATATAAATCATGAATACTAGGCATTGCCACAGGGAGAACACAAAAGGACAAAGGGAGAGATAAATGGCCTATTCCTGTACTCGGCTGGTAGCACTTCCACCGGAGGGAGCAGCCATCTCACAACGCGCCAGAGGAACATCTCGCCCAGTCTGTTTAGCGAGGATAAATGTAAGGTGGAAACCATTCCAAACTGGCCAACCTGAAAGAACTGACACCTCTGTCACATGGCGAGTTCCAGAGAGCTCAGGCATTGTGACATTTTGGGGTACTTAAACCTCCAACTTCAGACAATAGTCAATGCTGGACGGGTTACGGCAGTCAGACAGAGTGGACACAGCAGGAGGGGGTCTGGAGATTCGGCTGAGTATCGTAAAGTAAAAGAACGAGCCCATCGCGACTAAGGCTTGGAAACAAAGTCTGAAGTTACCGACTACGAGGGGCTCCCATCTTCTATTTTGAAACTCGGCAACAGAAATGATGGGAACGTTCTAGAGAGAGTCGTCCTGGACGCGGGCGTCTTCAACGTGGCAACTTTAGATGGAATAAACTTCTAATGGCACCTTCCTGTTGTGGACCTGCTGCTGTAGAAAAGAATATTCTTAAAGTTGATGATTTGCATATATTTAAAGAGAATCGGAGAGCATGCATGAGAACAAGTATTACAGTGGGTACTGAAAAGAATCCCCCCTTTGAAATATTCCCATTTTATTTGCTTTACAGCCTTAAATGGAAACACAAACTAATATTTCTTCCCAGCTTTACTTACTCAATGCCACCTCTAACATCAAGTGAAAGACATGACAGCTACAGTTCAGAAGAATTTAAAAAAATCAAAACCTCCTGAGATTAATAAAGGATCACCCCCCCATGTTAATGCCATTTTGTTGCTTTGATGCCAGCCTTGAGTCTGTTGATTCTTCTCTCTCAGCTTTGCACACCTCCATTGTGTAACATTTGTCCCCCACTCTTCTTTACACTTTCACGGTTCAAGTTCGGTCACATTGGCTGGTGAGCATTGGTGGTCTGCTATCTTCAGATCTCTCCACAGATTTAGGTCTCAGCTCTGACTGGCCACACCAGGACATTCAGCCACTGGGTGGTCGATTTTGCTGTGTGCTCCGGGTTGTCGTCGTGTTGAAAGGTGAACATTCTGCCCATCTTCAATGTTTTGGCAGAGGGTAGCAGGTTTTCCTCCAGAATTTGACGGTGTTTTGCCCCATTCATTTTTCCTTCTACCCTAATGAGAGCCCCAGGCCCCCCACAACGGGATGCTGCCCCCTCCATGCTTTACTGTAGGTATGGTGTGTTGTGGATGGTGAGCTGCATTGGTGTACCGTTTGGTGTTGAGGCCAAATAGTTTGATTTTGGGCTCATCTGACCATAAGACCTTTTCCACTTGGCATCAGAATCTCCAAGGTGCATTCTGGGAAAGCTCAAACAAGCCTTAATGTGACCTTTCTTGAGAAGTGTGACCCTCCTGAACAAGTCACAATGGTGGAGCACTTGTGAAATTGTTGTCACCTGCACACCATTAATGACCACTCAGTGCCATCAAATCCTGTAACTCCTTCAAAGTGGCCATTGGCCTCTCAGTAGCCTCTCTTACCAGTTTCCTCCTTGCTCTTCCATCCAGTTTGGAGGGTCCTAGTAGCACCAAACACTTCTTTATGATGGTCTTTACTGGGCTCCTTGGGATTGATGAAGACTTTGAGATCTCCTGCCTTGTGTCTGTCCACCACTCTATCCCTGAGATCTTTTGAAAGTGGCCTGCCACCCATAGTCAGTTGTTAGCTACCAAACAAGGGAATGAATGAACCAGGAACAGCTTCACTAATCCCACTCATTACAACTGAGCACAGGTGGGAGGAAGCCAGTAACCACAATGGGAATGGTGGGCACTGACACCTGATGGAGTTTAGGTGGGGGTCCTTTATTAATCTCAGGATTCCCTGTTTTTGATTTGTTAAAATTCTTCTGAACTGTAGCTGTAATATCTTTCACTTGATGTTAGAGGTGGCATTGAGTGAGTAAAGCTGGGAAGAAATATTAGTGTGCGTGTTCATTTAAGGCTGTAAAGCAAAACAAATGGTAATATTTCAAAGGGGGGATTCATTTCTGTACCCTCTGTATGAGAAAGTCATGTCAAAGTAACAGGTTTTCAGCAGTTCTTTAAAGTGCTCCACTGTATCAGCCTGGCGACTTTCTCTCAGTGAACTCGTATTGCAGATTTGAGGTACATCACAGCCCGCCACGCCACGCCACTTCTTGCAAGTTCAGCTCTTGGAATTCTGAGCAGACCCTCATTTGAAGATCTAAGGTTATGACTTGGGGTGTAAGGTGAGAGGCATTGTGGGATATCAGATGGAGCAGATTAGTGAAGGCTTTGTAAACCATCAGCAGGATTTTAAAGTCAATTCTAAATGGCACAGGTAACCAGTGTAGTGACGCTAGGACTGGCGTGATGTGCTCAGATTTTCTTTTCTTAGTTAATATTCTGGCAGCTCCACTCTGCACTCGTTGTAAGCGCTTGATGTCGAATGCATTCTTAAAACTGGCCAAAGTATGTTGGAGTTAAAGTTAAATCAGTCTTTGTTGTGGCGACTAAGGCACTGCACTTTAACTCTTTGAGGGCGGAATATTTATTTCAAAAAACATAGTTTCTGAAATGCAATGGTTTCACACAGAAATCAACATAAAACATCTGTTGCTGCATGCTGTGGCTGCCAGTTTGCCAAGAATGTGCGGCAGGCTTGCTGCCAGGCTGTCTTTGTGTGGCCGGGATAAAGTTGCAGTGCACTGCAAACTGGTTTCTCCCTCTCATCATTGTTAAGTGGCAGGTCCTCCCTGGTGAACATTGTCCGTACAACAATTAGCTGAAGCTGGAACCTCACACTCGTTTTCAATCACTTGTGTCAAAATCTGAGTCCGACAAGTCATAGTCCAGTCCAGAGATAATCTGCAAAACATCGTCCAAGGAGTATTTTGCTTTACGCATTCGCTTTCATCTCTCGCCAACTGTCAGTGCCACTTTTGCCGTTATTTGCGCCTTGCTACTCACGCAAACGCAAGAAATCTCGGTCAAACCAATGAATCTCACTTTCCTTCTAGCAACAAGAGTCCACCCAAAACATAACAATTGGTTTTGTCACAGTTTACAGTCCTCCTTTTGACAAAAGTCGACATCAGCCCTGAAAGAGTTAAATGCCACATTTTAGGTCGGTATTGTCACGTGTTTAGAGACATTGCATGTGTTAACCACTCCCTGGTGCTTTGATTAGTAAGTGTAATAACCTTAGAAGCGCCGTATAAGTGACAGAGAGGTACGAAAGGCACTGTTCTGTTCGTGCCTGATGTCGCCATTGCTCTCCTTCCTGGGCTGTCTTCTATTCCGTTAAATGATGTTGTTTTGTTAGCACAGGTTGGATTGTCGAGTCTTCATTGTCTCATGTGCAGAGTGGATAGGTAAGGCACTATATAACAGCTAGCTCTGAAAAGCTCTCCAGGTAAACAGAGCTAGATAGATGGAGACCATCAGTTTGAAAGGCGCTATACTGTATTGGTGTTTTTAGGCAGGTGGCAGGGGTTCAAGGTTGGGTGTTTTGTTATCATTTGTTATTCTTTGTGTTTATTTAATTACATCCCTGGGCGTTTTGTGGGTTGTTCCCCAAGGGGCGGGGTCACCTGTCAATCACGGTCAGGAACCGCCTTCCACCCTATTTAAGGGAGGGCCTTCCGTAGTCCCTGGCAGTTCATTTCAAATGTGCGAAGGAGTGGAGCGTCTCTTGTGTCTGATTGTGCTTTTGCTTTTTGTGATTTTTGAGCCTGTGCTTTACTTTTTCACTCCCGTTTTGGGATTTTTTTTTGTTTGCTGTGGATCATCACCTTGCCTTTTTCAGACAATTCCTTTGTGCTCTTAGGAGCTTTGTGCGCGGCAAATCCTTTTGTTAAAAAAATAAACCTTTATAAAATAAAAGATTTTTCAAGGCCCTTTTGGTGTCTAGTTCACCATATTTCCCCACCTAGAAGGACAACCTTTGAAAGTATTTTGGGACTCACGCCTTGTGTGATAATTAGGGCTTATGGAGTCCTCGCTGTGCCACGTCCAGAGTCAAGTGAATTCTTTACTTGCCTTCACTCATCAACGTGCACCATGTCACTCCACTCCGGTGCCATCAGTGCGTACAACTGTCATAGTTCTGCCAGGGTGCTTTCTCTGACTGAATCATTTTTTTCTCTTTATTTAACTTTTTTGTTGTTTTTGAGGCATTCTCTCGTCTATTTTATTATGAATCCTATATATGATGACGGAGTGGTGGCTCTGAGGCTAGGGATCTGCACTGGCAATCGGAAAGGTTGCCAGTTTGAATCCCGTAAAATGCCAAAAGCGACTCTGCTCTGTTGGGCCCTTGACCTGCAATTGCTCTGTTCCTGGGTATGACGTTAATCTGCATCCATCCCAGCATTTTGGGCCCTCCAACCTACAAGGAAAAACCTGGGGGTAGGTGGCAAATTGGCACTCCGGCCACCATAAAAAAAAAAAACACTCCATCTGAACTTGTGTGGTGCTGAGGGATCACCCATTGCATGGCTGCACTCTGGTCCTAATCTGGATCCTGAGTTGGTTTGTCGTGTGGTGGGTGGTGCGGCAATGCGCTGTATCAGTGCCCGCTCCTAACCTCTATATACAGTATGATGATGTCCTGTCTGGATTATGTGGTGTTCATTGTTTATTTTGTATTACGTTACCAATATATGCAGTTCTGTTTCTTATCTGCTATGTCTCCTAATGGTGGAGCCCAAGGAGGCGGGGCCACCCAATGATGCAGCTGAGGGCGGGGACTTCACCCGGCAGTTTAAATGGAGATGCGGCTGGCTTTACTCACAGCAGCTTTGCCATTGGTTTGGTTTGACTCTTTTGTGTTTGGTTTATGAGTTACGTTTGTTGATTTCCTGGTTTTGGACCCCTGGGTTTTGTTCAGTTTAGTGGGTTTCCTTACCGTGGTGGCCGTCAGGTTGTAACAGCCAGCCACTACACTACCGAGACTATTTCCTTGGACTAGCCTGAAGACTCTCGAGACGATAACAAGCCGTACTCCTTACAGGTTGTTCTATTTTTCCCGACATGACGAAATAACAAGCAAACAGTAGACAGATATGTAACACCAAATACACATATATTGACGGTGATAAATATAAATACACACGAGGACAGACGAATATTCAATAATATCTCTTTACAATTTCAAAAAATTACTAAAAAGGTAATTGATGAGATATGTTAATCAAATGTGTCCTATCTACTCGGTCGTTATCAAAGTTTGCCTTAATGATGAGGCAACCTTCCATGTTTCAGGGGCTCAGAAAACCCCCATGTGACCAGGGAACTTCACCGAGATAGTCCAAAGGTGAATTTGTGGTGTGGGATCATGTGCAATCGAATCATTGGTCCATTTTTCTTCAACAAGAGATCAATTACTGCAAATGTTTACCTTGACCTTTTGACTGAACATGTGACACCACAACTAGATGACCTTCAACCAACCGTCATTTTCGAGCAAGATGGTACACCACAACATCGGGGACTGCACATTCGTGGGTTCCTGAATTGAACATTTCCAGGTCGGTGGATTGGAAGGGGTGGTCACCTCGTTCACCAGATATCACTCCCCTGGACTTCTTTCTGTGGGGTTACGTTAAAGATATTGTGTATCAAACAAAGATACGGGACATTAATGACCTGAAGCCATTGCCACCGTTGATGACACTCTGCTACAGAGAACATGGCAAGAAATCAAGCACCATCTGCTAATGGTGCCCATACAGAGGTATATTAAATGAGACAAAACAAAAACCTCATTTTGTAATAATTTCCACAGATTTGTCTGTTCATTTGTCTTTTTAATAAAATTTTGAAATTGTAAAGAGACTTTGTGGACACCTTGTGCTGTATATGTGCACACCAACCGCCACTATCCCAGTTATTAATTATATGAAAACATGAATTCACCATATTTACAAAAACCCTCCCTTTCCCCCAAATAATAAAGGAATAAACAAGAAACACAAACACAGGTGAATGATAAACGGCACTGGAAATGAAAGTGATAAATGAGTCCAAAAGCTAATAAAGTCTGGTAATAGTTGAATATTGACTAATGTGACATTTTGCTTCTTCCTGACAATACAATAAACAACGTCACGGTAAGTGTCCTCAGTGGTTGATATGTATCCAAACCCCGGGGTTTCTCTGTGTTTGCAATCGTGATGATGATCCGGATCCTTCAGATAAAGGACTTGTACGATGAACGGACATGAGTTGAAATATGGATGCCTAAATGATTCTTTATCTTCTCTCTCTCCTTTGCTTTTCACTCCTCTTGTTTAAGTATAGAATTTGCCAGATGGTGATTCAACAAGTGATTTACATCTCCCTTCATCATCCTTCCCCTTGTAAGTTACGGGGACAACAATAACCGATACACACATATAGTATAGCAAATGGGACGATGAAAACAAAATGCACTCGGCACCGACAAAAACCAAATACTTATTATTGTGTAGCCCCGCTACAAGGTGAGCCTCATTACTGGCTTACTATTTAAGATGGTGGCACTAAACCAACTTCACGGCTTGACTTCACGTTTTTGTTTTATGTTAGGGTAATATTCACCTTATTTGGGCTGTTATCAATTATATGATTGTGTCTTTATGTGTACTTATCTCATTAGTAATTTGTAATGTTTCTATTTGCATTTTCCCTGTGAACTTGTCACAGCACCGTGTATGGAGTTTATTTGAATTGAATTATAAACCATTTTAACACCAGAATTACCAGAGCTTACGAAAAAACTCGTAGATCTGTCCCACCTTTAATCCCTTTGCACCTCTCCATCAGCGTCTTTTGTCCTGTAAATGTGTCGATAAGCAGCAAACAGTCTGCTGTCACATCCCCCACCCCGCACAGTTTTCTCAGCTCAGGTCTGTCTCCCTGCGTGTCAGTTGCTTGGAGTTGTATAGAGTTAGAAGTCAAGCAAAATAACACCTTTTATAAATACTATATCGTTATTTGGAACACTTGCATTTCATGTGTGTTCCGTGTCTACCGCGGTCTATGTAAACACATCGTTAAAAAATAAATGTTTTTCATGTTTTATAAAATGTAGACATGAAGTTTATAATGTGTGAAACCTGAAGTCCAAATATCAAAGAAACACTTTCACAAAAGGTACAAATATAACAGAACAAGTGCACTTTTATTCAAAAATATCCACCCATCCATCCATTCTCTAACCCGCTGAATCCAAACACAGGGTCACGAGGGGTCTGCCAGAGCCAATCCCAGCCAACACAGGGCACAAGGCAGGAACCAATCCTGGGCAGGGTGCCAACCCACCACAGGACACACACAAACACACCCACACACCAAGCACACACTAGAGCCAATTTAGAATCGCCAATCCACCTAACCTGCATGTCTTTGGATTGTGGGAGGAAACCGGAGCGCCCGGAGGAAACCCACGCAGACACGGGAGAACATGCAAACTCCACGCAGGGAGGACCGGGGAAGCGAACCCGGGTCTCCTAACTGCGAGGCAGCAGCGCTACCACTGCGCCACCGTGCCGCCTATTCAAAAATATAACTGCAGAAAAATAATACGCATTAGGGGGTGACATTGACACGCATTTACTACGACTGCTTCGGTGGCGCAACGGTATCAACTGTTGACTGGTAATCAAAACTTCACGGGTTCGATCCCGGGTTTTGAGAAGTGAGCTGCTCTTATTCTTACTATTTAAGAATAAAACATACATTTGATTCCAGTCTGTAACAGCCAGTTAAATGTGTGATACTCGTAAAGGTTAGCTTTGTTTTTTTTTTGTTTTTACTTACTTCTATTTACTTACTTCCTACAGCCTAAAGTCACCAGTATAGCGCGTCTTTATGTGAAAACAGCAGGGGGTAGGATCGTGAACACGACTGAAAGAATGAAACTGAATCAAAAAAATAAAAAAAAACAAAGCTAACCTTTACGAGTATCATACATTTACACTGGCTGTTACAGACTGGAATCAAATGTATGTTTTTATTCTAAAATAGTAAGAATAAGAGCAGCTCACTTCTCAAAACGGACTGGTCCAGGATCGAACCCGTAAAGTTTAGATTACCAGTCCACAGTTGATACCGTTACTCCACTGAAGCAGTCGTAGCAAATGCGTGTCAATGTTGCACCCTAACGCGTGTTCTTTTTCTGCAGTTATATTTTTGAATAAAAGCACACTTGTTTATTTGTATTTGTACCTTTTGTGAAAGTGTTTCTTTGATATTTGGACTTCAGGCTTCACACATTATACACTTCATGTGTACATTTTGTCAATTATTACTAAAACATGAAAAACGTTTCTGTTTAAACGATGTATTTACTGTACATAGATCATTGTAGACACGTAACACACTTGAAATGCAAGTGTTCCAAATAACGACATAGTATGTATAAAAGGTGTCATTTTGCTTGATTTCTCACTCTATACAACTCTAAGCAACTGACATGCAGGGAAACAGACTTGAGCTGAGAAAACTGTGCGTTGTTGGGGGATATGATAGCAGACTGCTTGCTGCTTATCAACACATTTAAAGGACAAAAGACGCTGATGGAGAGGTGCGAAGGGATTTAAGGTGGGACGGATCTACGAGTTTTCTCGTAGGCTCTGGTAATTCTAGTTCTGTTAGGTAGTAATAGCCATGGCAATATTTGTAATGAATTGGCTGATTTGTTAACATTTTGTGGTACCGTAGTATAAAAAAATATTAATTTCTGTCAATAACATAAGCATTTGTGGGTAATCCAGACTTTTGAAAGCTCAGGTGTATATTTGGTGCCACACAATGTGGAATCTGAAACTCTTGTGACACTCGTGGCCCTTTGACCACTTGAACCTGATGACGGCGCTTATTTGAATGTGGTGTCCTTTTTAATTTTTAATTTTTTGGGGTCTTTTTCCCTTCATAGGCATTGACGACTGGCAGCATCCCCGGCTTCATCGACGTGGTCATGAATCTGAATTCTCCGGCTCTGCTGGAAGACAACCTGATCTGGCAGGCCAAAGAGGCCGGGAAGAAGATGGTGTTTTATGGGGATGATACTTGGCTGCGGCTTTTCCCCAAGCACTTCATGGAGCATGATGGAACCACCTCGTTCTTTGTGTCTGATTACACAGAGGTAAGGGATTGAACTGTTACTGCATCATGAATTCTGTTCAGGCCAATTTTATAACCAAAAAAAAAGGAAGATGGTGCTGTGGCACAGTGGTTAGTGTGGCTCCTTCCTGCATGCAGCAGCCAGGGTTAAAGTCCCAGCCCAGTTGTTGCTTGTGTCAAGTCATTTCTGTTTAGAGTCTTTCTTAAAGTAACAACTGTAGTCGGCAGCATCGATGGAGACAAGAAGGCTCTGGAGGGCCCATGGTCAGTTATAACGTTCACAATGCTAGAGACCCTGGCCAACTGGCTGCCTACCCCATGCTGATCGTTCTTGCTGTGATGTGGAGTTTAAGAAATGGAAAAATGGGTCTGAGGCTCCCCAAAGCTCCTACTTGAGTATTCCAGGATCTTCACTGGCCTGCCCAGCAGAGCCTTGCCCTTCCTTACCCCAGTTAGGCCTAAAATGCTACCTGCTGGCATCAACAGTAGCAGGCCCAAAAAATGGGGAGCTGGCAAAACAACTACAGATATCGGCAATAGGTGACAAAAGCCGACCTCCGACGTGGAGCCCCCTGCCCCATTATGTAAAAGTAATAACTGATCAGGAGTTTAAACTGCAAGCAGTGCTTGTGTTCAGTTGGCACTGTCATTGTAACGTATACACGAGGTAATAAATCTGAGATATACTCTGTAGAGTTTTGTGAGTTTATCAGTGTCTCCCAGTCTTTTTTTTCTTGTGGTGGCACACTTACTGGCACACCACTAATCACAAACTCCTTATATCTCCTCCATGTGTTTAGCTGTCGGAAGGGGTGCCGGGGCTGGCGGGACTGGCGGAGAGGCTGGTAAAAAATAAATCAAAAAGAAAAGCAGCATTCGCAGACATGCACTTAGTGAGCACTTTGGTGGCATCTCCCAGCTACTTCGTCCCTTTGCCCACCCCTCTCTGCCCCAGAGGCCCACCTGTCCTCCCTCACGTGAGGCTCGCTGGTGACCACACACCCAGGGCAGCCTGGAGACGCGTCTGAAGTGCTCTAACATGGAGATCGCAGAGCTGCTTTTGTGCCAGCCTCTCCGGGTAGGCCTGTCTGCTCTGACAGGTCTCGCCCCCTCAGGTTCAGACACAAGTGTGCCACGCTATTATTTTCATTATTGCTACGGCACACTAGTTGAAAAACACTAGTGCATATCAAAGCAGTGCCTTGCACTTTTGTAAAAACTAGCATCATTGCCCTTCTTCACGCATGTCGTACATTGCAGGCTTGCAGTACCAATCAACACTCCGCAGCATGCGCTTTTTGCAGGGTATGTGCACGCATGATAAGAAAAGGCAAAATATGCGCTTATAGCCAAGCCACCATCAAGCACAACAAGGTTTGATTTTTTTTATTTTTCCTGTGATACATGCTGGGGACTCTAGAGGGCAACGTAGCTCCTCAAACCCAACACAGCAGACAACACAGGGCACAAATTCAAAGCACAAAAGAGCCTTTTCATTGCGTGGGAAACTCTTCACACCAGTGTTTCCCACCACCACAGCCACAAGCACAACACAAGTACAACACAAAGACTCTTCTTGTTTTTTCTGGTCTTTGAAGGGTGCCTTCTTCCACCCGACTCTGGCAGTCCTTTTATAGTGGCCAACCTGGAAGTGCTTCTGCTCTTCTGCCCATGTGATCTGCAAGCACTTCTGAGATAGGCAGAAACCTCACACAATACGGCTTGTTTCACAGCGGCACCCACGGTACCCAACAGAGGCGAGATACAGAACTCCAAGTCCCCATGGTGCCCTGTGGGAAGCCATGGCACCGTAGCAATGCAGGGAGGCTGCCGTCTGGCCTTCTGGGGCAGGCAGTGCCCTAAAGAAGCTGCCGTCCCCCAATCTTACATTTGTTGGGCATCCCGGCCCAGTTGGGCTGCCGGCCGTCCCTTACAATACCTCTTTTTTTGTTTTGTTCAGAAGATGGTAGAAAGAGAACAACTGAGGACCCCGTGTGTGACTGCTAGTTTTCCGTTGGTCGACATTCATTCAGATCGCGTTTAAGAGGCAGATCTCACGCTACGTTCACATTACAAGTCTGTCTGCTCAGTTTGGATTGTTTGCTCAGATCGGATGTGCCCATCGTGACGGTTCACGTTCATAAGTGTGAGTGACCTGCTTTATAACTACCTGTCATGTGAACGCACCTGTCCTCCAACGCGTCACACGAGTGCACCTTGATACATTTGTGCACGAGTCGTCAAATTTGTGTTAAAACTGCCAAAATGGATGTGCTGATTTGCCAGGGTTTGCATCGCATTTTGCTTGGAGTTTGTCAGTCGTACGTGATGAGGTCGAGAAGGAGAAGAAAAAGCCAGACAACTGACTAAACTCTCAGCAATGGCTGAATCCGCAGCCATTGCTGGCACTGCCAGATGTATGGGTATGAGAAAGGAGCCAGCAATGATGGGACTTTGACTTTTGTCACCGCGGTCACTCACCTCCATTGTGGTTTTGCTGCACTGCCGGTGCTGGCTGATGACGACGACAGCACTCAGCCAATGCCAATAGGCAAAAAAAAAAAAAATCCCCATGGTTTCTGAAGTGACCGTTCTCGTTCATTCTGTACAGCCACAAATCAGATTCGTATCTAATCTAGGATTACACATGATTTGATTTGGAAAGATTGGATTCCTGCGTCCACACAGTCCTGAAAACCCCTGATTTGTGTCACATTATGAAATAAAAATCAGATTTGAGTCGCTTCAGACTGGTAATGTGAATGTGCCAATACGGCATCGTGATGTGCAGCAGGTTTTAAATGAACTTGGAACGAATCATCGTAATAATAAGAATACTGAATATCACGACGTGTGTGGAGTGAGACAACAAAACCAACTCCTGCACCCCGAGCTGAAATGCCCAGCCAGCGCTCACGCCATGTCGATGCTTTCTGTAGTATGCGGGTAGAGCAGGTAATTATTCATAATCTGACCGGCGCCCCTCCGTCTGTCAAACCACAACGTGATGGTATCAAACACCATCAATGTTCTGAAATGATGATGAGAACTTTGGAGAGCATTAGTGAGCAGCAGGGTGGTTTCATGTCAAGAAAGAGGAACACAGATGATGTTTGCTCTGAAGGTGCTGATGGAGAAGTTTAGAGAGAAGACCAGAAGGAGTCGCATTGCGTCTTTGTAGACCAGGAGTAAGCAAATGACAGGGTGACCAGAGAGGAGCTGTGGTATTGTATGAGGAAGTCGGGAGTGGCAGAGAAGAACGTAAGAGTTGTACAGGATATGTACAAGGGAAGTGTGACAGTGGTGAGGTCTGCAGTGGGAGTGATGGAGGTGGGATTACATCAGGGATCGGCTCGGAGCCCCTTTCTTAATCACAATGGTGATGGACAGGCTGACAGACGAGATTAGACAGGAGTCCATGTGGACTGTGATGTTTGCTGATGACGTTGTGATCTGCAGGTTGAGGAGACCCTGAAGAGGTGGAGATATGAGAGGAGAGGAATGAAGGTCAGTAGGACCACCAAGACAGAATTCATGTGTGTGAATGAGAGGGAGGTCAGAGGAATGGTGAGGATGAGGGAGTGGAGTTGGTGAAGGTGGATGAGTTTAAATACTTGGGATCAACAGTACAGTGTAATGGGGAGTGTGGAAGAGAAGTGAAGAAGAGAGTGCAGGCAGGGTGGAGTGGGTGGAGAAGAGTGTCAGGATTGATTGGTGACAGCAAGAGTGACAGGGAAGGTCTACAGGACGGTAGTGAGACCAGCTGTGTTATATGGGCTGGAGGCGGTGGCACAGGAGACAGAGCTGGAGGTGGCAGAGTTAGAGATGCTAAGATTTGCACTGGGTGTGACGAGGATGGACAGGATTAGAAATGAGGACATTAGAGGGTCAGCTCAGGTCTGGAGACAAAGTCAGAGAGGCGAGATGGCGTTGGTTTGGACATGTGCAGAGGAGAGATGAGCGGTATAATGAGAGAAGGATGTTAAGGATAGAGCTGACAGGTAAGAGCAGAAGAGGAAGGTTATGGATGTGGTGAGAGAGGACATGCAGGTGGTGGTGTAACAGAACAAGATGACGAGGACAGGAAGAGATGGAAGAAGATGATCCGCTGTGGCGACATCTAACGGGAGCAGCCAAAATATGAACTAGAAGAAGGTTACATCTGGAACTTTCCATACTTACATCAAGATGAAGGTAGGTTGATGTTTGTACCTGTGCAAGAGACAGTGGCACAGGAGACATAGCTGGAGGTGGCACAGAGTGAAAGATGCTAAGATTTGCATTGGGTGGGATGAGGATGGACAGGATTAGAAATGAGGACCTTAGTGGGTCAGCTCAGGTGGGACGGTTTGGAGACAAAGTCAGAGAAGTGAGATTGCGTTGGTTTGGACATGTGGAGAGGAGAGTTGCTGGGAAAAATGATAGAAGGGTGCTAAGGATAGAGCTGACAGGTAAGAGGAGAAGAGGAAGGTTATGGATGTGGTGAGAGAGGACATGCAGGGGATGGGGGTGACAGAGCAAGATGACGAGGACAGGAAGAGATGGAAGAAGATGATCCGCTGTGGCGACCCCTGACGGGAGCAGCTGAAAGAAGAAAACGATGTCCCCGTTATCAAAGCCTTGTAGTTGCCCCGACTCGTGCATGTCAAGGATTTCAGATGAAGATCGAGTATCATAACAATATTTGATATGCCTTGAAGTCGCCCCGTCCAGTGTGGGCTCCTGCTTTGTGCCCCTGCTGCCCGGAGTGGGTCTGTCCCTTAATTGGAGTAAGCGGGTTTTTAAAACCTCCTGTTGCTCGAATGTAACTACTTGAATATGTCTGTCCAAGTTTGGCTCCTGCCTTACACCTCATGCTGCAGGGTTGGGCTTCAGCCTCCATCACCTTGAATTCAATTCAGCTGTGTGTTTTCAGTTTGATTTGGGGAGGAAAGAAACAAATAGTTATTAAAAAAAATAAAAAAAGCCATGCCAGATATTGAAGAGCTTCTGTTGAGAAGGGTCACCAAATACCATCCACCTTTACAGTCCAGTGTTCGTCGATATAAAATGAGTTTGCAGCGCCGGGGCCTTTCTCCTCATATCGCCTTCAATTGTTTGTTTTATATTTGTGCGTCGATACGAAACGCGGTGCTACAAAGAAATGTAATTAAATGCCATGAACTCTTTTGGAAATGTAAGTGTGACTTTAATTTAAAAGATTCATAAATCAAAACCCGGGGAGGTTTTCCACACTTTATTAATCCACCCCTTCTATACACGTAAACTCTTTTCCGAATTTTAAGTCTTAATTTAGTTTAGAAAGTATAAAAGTCAAAACAGATGCAAGCTTTTCTCTTTTTATTCTACACCTGGTTGTTCTCAGTTTAAGGTCCCGTGGTGCTGGAGCCGATACTAGCAGCATTTGGACCAACTTGCGGGCAGGATGCCAGTCTGTCTGAGGGCACACTCATCCATGGTGGGCCGTGTTCAGGTGAGCAGACAGCTCTTTGGGAGGTAAAGGAGAATGCGAAAAACGCAATGGGATACCCCCCTCCTCTTTACGAAGGATGCCAAGGGGTCTTTAATGATCACAGTGTCCAGACCTCAGTTCTATGTCTCATATGAAGGATGGCGCCATTTGTACTGCACTGGGGGCATTGGGATCCACATTCAGACAACAGGGTAGGCGCCCCCTGCTGGCTTCACCGCCAACAACCCCAACTTTTTCCTAGATGGTCTCCCATCTGAGTACTTGTGTGGGCCTGAACAGGCTTAGCCTCCGGTTGGGTGACCTGATTGGAAGTGCAGGAGGTGAGGCTACCAAAGAATACGTGACATCCATGACATTTTTGGACTTGTCTGATTTTCCTTTCAATAAACGGGGTACCCGGTAGCCCCAGCCCACCTTTATCCTCTATCTCTTTTTGTTTAGTCCCTTACAACATGTAGAAAGAGAAGCCACCTTAGGCTACAGAAGAACAAGCGCAGGATTGCTGTCTCAATTCCCACGGCAGGCCCTCTTTGTTAATCCGTCGTATTTTTGTTTTGTGTGCTGCTTTTTCCTAATTACGTAAATGTAAATTCACTCCGTTCTTCTGCACAGTTAAGCAGCAGGAGGAAAAAAAAACATCAAAACATTTTTTTCTCTCTCTCTTTCAACTACGCGGCTATTTTTGCTCATTTGCTTCTCCGAAGAAATCCTCGAACTCGCTGCCGCAGTGAAAATCTTCTGTCGGCGCTAACACACGCCATCTGTGCCAGCAGGCGCTCACAGCTCCGGTGAAATTGTGTCTTTTTTGTCATTTCTAACTCGATCGAGTCATTTGTCAGAGAAGAGCACTCTTGCGAGATGTGCATTTTCTTGTCCGTGTCATTGACTTAGTGGTTCTCATAAATTATTACACTGAAGTGAGGAGCGGCTCAGTGTCGGAGCTAAAGAGCTGCCAGCGTGTGTCCTAAGCGGCGGAGCGGGCACAGTGTCGCAGGAGATCAGCTCTTCTTTTGCGCAATCCAAGTAGTCAGCCTAACCTGACGTGCCGTAGGGTGGGACAAGGAGGCCTGAATGGCCGTCCCGAAGTCTTCTGAGGGGGAGATGCACACCGGAGCCTGGGGGGTATGAACTTCAGTTTTCTTAATAAAGGGTGAAGCACCACATTTCAAACGTTTATTCTACAAGATAAATTCAATTTCATTACGACATAAGAAAGGGGGATACCAATTAGATTTTTCACTGTGTTTTAATAATGGCGTCTTCAAGGTGGTGGCCATCATTAGCGATACGCTCTTCAGTCGATTTGTGAACGCTCGCGTGACCCGTTTGGCCAGTTTGTGGCAAGTAGCGTCCTTGAAGGCTTCAAGGTTTTGAGGTCGGTGTCCGTAGACCTTCGACTTGAGAGGAAATCGCACAGAGTTCGATCAGGTGAACGTGAAGGCCACCCGTCATCGCCTCATGGAAATCATCTTCTCTCCCAGAAAACTTGCATGGAACTCCGCTCAGGTCATATGAGCTGTCACTCCAGGCCTCCACCACATCCGTTTCTTCCAGTTCTCCAGCATTTCATTGTGACATTCTGTAGTGACGGTGACCGTTGCTCCCCCCTTAAGGGCCTACTATGCCAACTTCCGCAACGGTGCACCAAACTGTAACCCGTGTGCTCACTGTGTGGGGGCCTCTGATGAAGTTCACCAGGGTCGGTTTCAGCCCATATAAAGGAGAAAAGTGCCATATAAATTTACAAAATGATTATTATTATCCTTAGGTCGCCAAGGAGAGGAGAGGAGAGGAGAGGCATTAGGCGCTGGCGGCACCCCTCGACTCGAGGTGGAATTAGCTGGATTTTTATTGCTGGTCATGTGATTCTCGGTGACACCCTAATCGCTGTGACTATTTAAGAGTGCCTTGGGAGACACACTTATTTAAGCCCATAAACTATGTTCCCGCCAGACCAGGGGTTGGCACTGCCCTCCAACTCTTTCTCCTCTTTCCCTGCAGACCACCCGACAAACTCACAACCTAAAGCCACTTCTGGTCCTCCGAGGGCAGCCAGCATCACTTCCTCTTCCAGTCCTCATGACCCCACCTCCTTCTGACATCATTTCCGGTTCCCAGAATACCATTCTCCCATTATATCACTTCCCGTCTACCGAATCTACAGGGTGAGCCAAAAAGAAGTAGCGCATTTCAAACGTTTATTCTACAAAAATGCTACGAGATAAAATCAAGTTTATGATGTCACTAGAAAGGGGATACAAAATCGATTTGGTTCACTGTGTTTGAAAAATGACATCTTCAAGGTGGGGTCCATCATTAGCGATACGCTCTTCGAGAAAATTTCTGAACGCTTGCATGACTCGTTCAGCCATTTCAAGGGGAATAGCGGCAATTGCGTGACGAGTAGCGTCCTTGAGGGCTTTAAGGTCAATGAGTGTAGACCTTCGACTTGAAGAAATCGCACGACGCGAACGTGAAGGCCACCCGACATCGCCGCACAGGCAGATCAGCTTCCTCACAAAACTTGCATGGATCTCCGCGCAGGTCATATGAGCTGTCACTCCAGGCCAACACCACATCCTCGTCTTCCAGGTCTCCAGCATTTCAATGTGACGTTCTGTAGTGACGGTGACCGTTGCTCCCCCCTCCTCAAAACAGTAAGAGCCTATGATGCCAAATTCTGGCAAAACTAACACGTGTGCTCGCTGTGCGGGGGTCTCTGATGAAGTTCACCAGGGTTGATTTCAGCCCAATAGCCAAGGTTTTGCTTATTTACGCTGCCATTCAAATGGAAATGTGCCTCGTCACTGCTGTCACATGACGATGGCATCTCGATGAACGGTTTTGCAGCAGTTTTCATCTTCCCCACAAAACTTGCATGGATCTCCGCGCAGGCCGTATGAGCTGTCACTCCAGGCATCCACCACATCCATTTCTTCCAGGTCTCCAGCATTTCAATGTGACGTTCTGCAGTGACGGTGACTGTTGCTCTTCCCTCCTCAATAAAGTAAGGGCCTACGATGTCAAATTCTGTAACGGCGCCCCAAACTATAACCCATGTGCTCGCTGTGCGGGGGTCTTTGATGAAGTTCACCAGGGTTGGTTTCAGCACAATAGCGAAAGTTTTGCTTATTTATAAAACCATTCAAATGGAAATGTGCCTCGTGGCTGATGTCACATGACGATGGCATCTCGATGAACAGTTTGCAGAATGTTGGCACACAACTCTCAGTGAGTTCCTGCACTGCCATCAATAAATGAAGGTCCTCATGCAAATCAAAGACGTGTTGGAAATGCTGAAGACAGAAGTTTCCCGAACGTCTAGCAGACTGCACAATGGATGCCCTCACAGCTTGGATGTGTTCAGGCGTTCGTAGACTCCGAGGACGGCCTGGAGATTTTCTGTTCAATGTTGTACACCCGTCTGTCTAAATTTAGAATTGTTATCTAATTTGGGACGTTACCGTCAGGTGGAATGCTGAAGTGCGTTCGGAAGGCGTGTTGTGTAGTGACGATGGATTCTTCGTTTTTGAAGCACGCTTTTGCCGCAGCCACGTGTTATGTGGGCAACTTCTTGGCCTGGTCCAGCCACTCGGGTCTCCAACAATGAGGGTCCTGTGAGCCGGATCACCGTCTGGGAATTGTGCAACATGACCTTAGTGCCGTAACTGACACCCCCTCACAATGCAGGTCATGTGCCCCGTTCGGGACTCCATGAGCAACACAAAGTCAAACCAGCGGTGCCCAAGGATTCTCTGAACAGACAGATTAGTGAAGGAGTTCAGTCTTCATCTCAGGTCACTGATATCGTCCATGTCTCACAAACAGGGAGCACCAGGACTCTAAAGACTTGGACCTTCATCCTTCTATAGAGATGTCAGGAGTGCCACACACCCCTTTATGACCTTATGACCCCCCCAATGCTCTCCCAATCCATCTACTGACTTCATAGGAAGAGTCACCAGAGTCACATGAATGTCACTGCCGAGGTAAGTAAACCTCTCAATAAGGTCGACACTCTCTCTCTGCAGACAGACATGCTGCTGATGGCCGTGCCCAAGAGGTCATTAAAGGCCTGGCTCTTTGGTTTGTATCAGGACCCTCGCAAGCCCAGACACTCAGTCTCTCAAGACCCCCAATCGGAGCCTCCATTGACTCTGTGAAGATCACAGCATCAACAGCAAGATCAGCAAATCTTTCTTCACCAACAGATGCCCCCCAGCGACTGCATCCCACGCCCCTGCCCAACACCCAGACCATATAAGCATTGAACAGAGTAGGAGCCGAACAGACTCCTGATGAACCCCAGAATCGGCTAGAAAAACTCAGAGGTCTGCCTCCACTCTGCACAGCACTCCCAGTACCAGTGTACAGGCCGGCCAGGAGATCCAGCAACCCTGAGGGGACCCCGCAAAGTCTCAGGACGTCCCACAGAGAAGCACGATCAACTGAGTCGAAAATCGACAAAGGCTGCAAAGAATCTCTACCGATATTTGCGTTTGCGCTCCATTAGACCCCTCAGCACCAGGACCGTCGATAGTAGACTTCTGAGGTGTTAAACCAGACTTCTCCGGTGGCTGGAAGACGAGCAAGTGATGACAGATCCTACTGAGGACCACCATAGCAAGGACTTGCTCACCACTCTCTGAGAAGACAAGAAAAAACTCCCAAAAACAAATCATTTTAGGTAAAAATTGGAGGAAACATCGGGAAAGGCAGAGCCCTTTGCAGGTAGATTGGGCGTACAGTGGGTGTCTAAAATAAAAAGGGGGTCAGCACAGCACACGACACAGAACAGATCACAAGTCATCCTCAAGTGTCCTCATCAGTGTCCACAAAGCACAGTGATGACAGTCATCAACAAGTGGAGACATTCTGACTCACCAGAGACTCTACCTTGATCTGGACGGCCCTCCAAGAGTTGGCGAGAAGACAAGGAGAAAACTGGTCAGGGGGGCACCAAGGGGCCTACAGCAACATTAAAGGAGCTTCAGGACTCCCTGGTAAGTGCTGGGTGTCCCCAACATTTGACATCAGTCATGTCTAGGTTGTGGGGCACAGTAGCGAGATGAAAGCCTTTCTCACAAAGCATAACATCCAAGCCCCGCCAATCTTTACAGACAACGTACACCAAGTCACCCACAACCACGTGGAAAAATGTGTTCTGGTCTGAAGACACCAAAGTTCAACTATTTGGCCATAATTCCAAAAGGTATATTTGGCACAAAAATCACACAGCAGCACATCATCAATAGAACACCATGAGACCCCCAGTGAAGCATGGTGGGCATCTGGCTTTGGGGCTACTGTTCTTCATCTGCAGCTGAGGCTTTAGTCGAGGTGGGTGGAATCGTGAAGAGCTCCAAGTATCTGCTGGCTCAAAACCTTCCAGCATCTTCTGGGAAGATCAAGACGAAGAGGAGCTTCACCTTTCAACATGACAGCGGCTCAAAGAACACATCCAAATCAACAAAGCAATGGCTTCATCAAAGGAGGCTCAATGATCTGAAATGGCCCAGCCAGAGCCCACCCAGACCTGTCAGGTGACCTGAAGAGAGCTGTGCCCACGAGATGCCCTCGGAGTTTGACAAATCTGGAGGAGTTGGTAAATATCGCCAAGTCCAGATGGACTCTTCCTCAAAAAGACTGAGTGCTATAATCAAATCAAAAGGGGATTCAACTAAGTGTTAGTTCGGGGGTCTGCAACACTACTTCAGCCAGGTTTTTGTAGGATTTATTTCTTTTTCTGTTTCTGATTTGTTTTCACCTTTTTTGTATTGATTGCAATTTTGTAATAAAGATGGAGTGCGCTTTCTCATTTTATTACCCAAAATCTGTAATTTGAGGAGGGCTACCAGGTGGCTCTCTGTCTTAGTGTGGTCTGTCATGGCCCTTAGATGGAGGGGTAGAGCATCAGACTATCTGGTCCTGATGGTCCTTGGATGCCCCAGTGGGTGTGTAGTTGTGATGGTGCAGGTTCCACTCCATGCTCCAGTCTTAGATCTGGGAGCCCTTGAACCCGTCACTGAGCTTGGCAGTGAGGCACACAACAATGAAGCAAGGGGATGGTGCAAAATGTGCCAAGTGCTTTTATTTAAAACCAACAGCAAAAAGAAACAGTGTTCAAATAAACAGTGCAGTGTTTCAAAAAGTCTTCATTAAGTAAATAATCCATAAAAACAGAAGTGAAGGGGAGTTTAAAATCCAATAGAAATAAAACAATGCTGGAAACAGTCTCTTTCAAAAACAAAGCCCGGTGTCTTTTTACCTGGCGGCTCCCCTGCTTCTCCCATCGGGCTTTGCAACAGGAGAGTCGCCATACCTGCAGCTTACCATCTCTCCACATAACTGATCTGGTGGCCTTCCGATCCCTGGCTCTGGTTCAGCTCACCTCGATCGAGACTTGGCTTCCCTGGCGATCAGGACACTCACGTCAGGGAATTCACCGCCCAAGCCTCCCGACTCCCGCTGCCTTCTCGGCCTTACGCAGCCAGCCATCCTTCTGCCGGTCACTCTTGTTCCTTCATAAAATGCTCAATGGGAGCAACCACTTCCAACTGCCGTAAGTGTTGGCCAAACACCCCTGCTAGGGCTCAACTGTCCAGCTGCCTGCCTGCGAGCCTTCGCTCGTTTGCTCACACCGGCGCTCTCTCCTCCTCGCTGCTTCCTGCTGCCCTGCAACCTCCGTCTTTCTTTTTCTTTCCTTTTTCTTCTCCCCAGCCGCCTCGCGCTACTCTTTATAACGGGGACGTGATTCACCTGTGGCAATCAGCGGCTCCCGGGAACAATTACGGATGCGGACGACTCCTCACCTGTGCATTTCAGTGAGACTCGCCCGCACCGCAAATCACCCCAGGAACCACTTCAGCCACACATCACCGTGCCCCACGCTAAGCCACGGGTGCGGTGATTATTTATTTTAAAAATGGCCCTTTGACATGAGCTGTGGACCCCGCTATACCACAGTAGTCCAGTCTCAGACCCGACTCGGCCTCCATTTTATCTCCTGGCCCAAACTTACCTGCTTGTTCTTTTATGTGGGCCGCCTGTATTCCCCCAGGCTATCTTCCTTGAAGGGGCAGGGGTGCTCATGTTTTTAAAAACGTGTTCCTTTTCCAGATGTTCATAAATTCTACCCGTCCTTTCGCAGAGGTCACTTTAAACTATTGATATCGTCACTCATGCGCGCCACCCTGTCAGCTCAGACCAGGCATGCGATTCAACTCTCGGACAAGAGGGGGGCGCTGCCGCTCACTTTCTTGTCTCTTCCCTCCACAGGGCCACTGACCTTGCCCTCAACACTCTGAGATGCCCTCCGCCCCTTAAGGCCGTTCCCGGAAGGATTCATCTCAGTCTTGACCCGAGTCTGCAGCAGGGTGGAGCTCCATGGACAGACCCTTAGTGTAGCACCAGCAGAGACTAAAGTTCTTATGTTGGTTTTCCTTGCTCGCGCCCGTTAGCTTTGTTGTCCCACAATTAAACAGGGCGGCCAGGTTGGGACCCCTAACTTTTTTTTGGGCTTTGTCAGTCCCTTGTACCCGACATATGTAATTATAATTATGCTCTGGTTAAGAACTTCGCTTATTCAGTTTCTTTGGTGGGTTTAACATTTTAATCATTAGATATTGTTAGGCTTTAAAAACTAGATTAGCCCACTTGCTGGATCGTACTCTCTGTTACATGTGCTTTTATAGTTGGAGATTTTTCAGGTAATAAGGATGTAAGGTTTGGGGGTGACGTGCTTCTACTCACATTTTGCACTGGACACCATAGATGTGACAGTGTTGACCCTGATTTGTGACCCACAGGGGTGGAGTAACTTCAGTGAGTCGCTCCCACTGGCCTCTGGGATGCAAGTTTCGGTCCGGCCCACCATGCAGATGTAACCGGCGGCTTCAAAAACGTATGTCAGCACCCCACTTGGAGGGCCGAAAGCAACCGTCTGAGCCAGCTGAGAGAATGGAGAAGTCAGCTGATGATTCAGGCCTCTGGCTATGAGGGGGTCTTGTATGTCACTGGGGGCTCACTACACCGAGACCAAAAAACAGCCATCTCCTTCAGCCCTAAGAGCTGATCGCCCCGTCCTCGGCCAGCAGGTCCACTCCACTTGGACACGTCGGCAGAGGCCAGAAATCTCCACTTGAGTCCAAACAGCAGCAGGGATGGTGTTTTTTTCTCTTTCAAAAGACAAACCTGACGTCCCAAATCTATGAAGGTGGGGTGCTGCAGATTTGAAAAGGACCAGGCGAGAACCTTCCCCTTAATTCGTTTGGGCCAAACCTGCTTAGTCATGGCCGGCTTGAATCAAGTCATTAGTCTGCTAAGTGCCTTCATAGATTTTGCAAATGTCATGTAATTGCATCAAAAGAAATCATTTTTGAGAAAAATGATGTTCCCCAAGAGCGGATCAATAGCAGGCTGGAAGAAATAAGAAAAAGATGGAGTGCAGAGCTGGCGGTCTTATTAATGCAGATGATTGATTTAATTACCACCGATGTTAAAAATGAGAATAAGAGCAACATTGTGCAGTAATCTGTCAAACATGTGGTGGCGTCCCAGGAGGGTCTGGCGCCCCCTGCAGGCTGGACTTCTTATATTCTGGCTCCTCCTGACCTTAATCATCCATCCATCCATTATCCAACCCGCTATAACCTAACTACAGGTTCACGGGGGTCTGCTGGAGCCAATCCCAGCTAACATAGAGGGCTAGGCATGAAACAAACCCCGGGCAGGGCGCCAGCCCACTGCAGGGCACACACACACACACACACCAAGCACACACTAGGGACAATTTAGGATCGCCAATCCACCTAACCTGCATGTCTTTGGACTGTGGGAGGAAACCCACGCAGACACGGGGAGAACATGCAGACTCCACGCAGGGAGGACCTGGGAAGCAAACCTGGGTCTCCTAACTGCGAGGCAGCACTACCCACTGCGCCATCGTGCCGCCCATCCTTTAATTCCTTTAATCAGGAAAATGTTAATTATGTATATATATTGGATATATATAAAATCCAACATCTGTCTGTCTGTCTGCTTTTCATGAGAGAACTACTTACCAGGTTTAGATCAGGTATTTTTCTAGAACTTGCTTGAACATTTCGATTCATTTTGCAATTTCTCTCATCATGCTAAGTATCAGAGTTCTCTTGCAGTTCTGATTTATTTGCACGAATCCGAGAGAGACGCAGCAGGCCGAGGGGAGCGGGTGGCGGGGCGCTCCTCACTCACGTGCCAGCCTCGGAGCGTACCTTGCCTCCGCTTAGCTAGCGAATGATAGAACTACTTAACGGATTTAGATGGGGTGTTTTTCTAGAACTTGCTCCAACATGCCGGTTCATTTTGCAATTTCTCTCATCGTGCTAAGATTTGGAGTTCGGTTGCGGCACCGATTCATTCACGCGAATCTGAGGAGAGGGAGAAGCGTGACGTCAGGAGTGGGGAGCTGGGCAGGGCCCTCTTCACTCGCGCGCCAGCCTCCGTTGGAATCGGTCTACCTGTCGCCACGTTTTGGAGTGGATCTTGCCTCCACTTAGCTGGTGATACCCTTTTGATTATTGATTTTTAAAGTTTGTGCTGTTTCACAACTGTGCGGGGGACGACTATTCTTTAATAAGCACCATCACGATACAATTCTTCTCCTTCTCTTTTGCTCCTTCAAGTGAGATTTGTCCTTCTTCCACCCGACTCCAACGCTCTTAGATGAGGTCTGAGTGGCTCATATTATCTTGGATCAGGGAATACTTTCAGTGCTGGGGGATATCCTGTTGGAAGCACTTCCAGGTCAGCCATTGATGTGAGTGGTGTCATCATGCCAAGGTCAAAAGAGCTCTCTAAAGTCCTCCGAAAGAAGACTGTGAGTGCCTAGGAGTCTGCCAAGAGATTTCAAAAGCACTTCAAATTCATGCCAACTGTGCCTACAAATTGAGTATGCAGCACGACTCCTGGTCTTGACTCGGAAGCCCTACAAAGTAGGGAATTATTAATCTCGGCAGCTCCCCCTGGTGACTCCCACAGAACCTAGTAGGGACTACAAGTCCCAGCATTCCCTGCAGGTGTCTGTGTGCCAATCCTGACCCAGAGATGCTGCCATCTAGCATATCGGGGGAGCCTGTAGCCCTGACAGGTTCTCTCCCCCTCTCCTTCCATCACACTGGATGCCAACCTCTTGCCTAACTTTGTGATTGGCCATTCAGTATGGCGGCCAGTTTGGGGTGCCAGTTCATGCCTGCCATCCATCACAACAGCCATTCAGATACAAAGGGATAGACTCAAGTCCATAGACCCCTAGGCCTGACTAGGTATTGGACACCCATCAGAAAGAACCAATTAAAGACGTGTTGTCCAAACCGAGTGTCGCTGTTTGCCTGTATTTTGTAGAACATCAAACCTAATCTTACTAACTTCATAGCGTTAGCCGAGCAGCGAACGGACACCACATCATCTACACGACGTTAACCCGTTGGGAGATAAGTGTGTTTTACACAAAAGTGTAAAATTAGTATAAAGAAAAACAGAGTCGTGTGCAAAAGTAAGTACACCCCATGGGAACTGTTGACTCATTTAACACATTAGAACATTCAATCAGCAGGTGACAGACTTGAACAAATGACCTAAGGAATTGACATGCAGCATTCACTCTCATAGCCAAAGTAGAGATGGATGAAGTGGATAAAGTAAGTAGACCACTTCGAGTCCATCAGATAAGAATCAGGTGAGGTGCCAATGAGCAGAAGCTCCTTAGGGAGTCTGCAGGTGGGCCTGGAAGTTGGGAATATTGAGGGTCTGATGCTCTCCTTGCTGTTGACATGGGTGATGTCTTCATGCCAAGATATCAAAGGAGCTCTCTAAAGTCCTCGGAAAGAAGGCTGTGGATGCCAAGAATTTTCAAAAGAACTGCAAATTCATGCCAACTGTGCCTGCAGACTGAGTATGCAGCACGACTCCTGGCCCAGGCTCTGGTCTTGTCACATCTGGACTACTGCAGCTCTCTGCTGGCGAGAGTACTGATGTGTGTCACCAACACTGCTGCAGATGATTCAAAATGCCGTGGCACGTCTGGTGTCCAAGCAGCCGCGGTGGGCACATGCCACTCCTCTCTTCAGGTCACTGCGCTATTAAGTTAAGTGATGGCTTGCCTAGAGCAGGGGTATCCAGTCTCCCCAGTGGCTGCAGGCTTTCATTCTAACCCTTTTCTTAATTGGTGACCCGTTTCTGCTGCTAATGAACTTCTTTTGAATTCATTTTAATTTACTTCGATGGCATCCAAACACAAATGAAATGTGAAGTGAGTGAGCCAACAGAAGACCACCTAAGTCAGGACCTCAAACTCCAACCACTTGCTCAATCAGCTGCCTATTCTCATTGTTAATTAAACTCGTTCTTTAATTCTATGGCTTGTTGTTTCTGAAATTGTTGATTTTTCTCTTATCTAAGAGCTCTGGTCGAATGTTTTTTGGACCTGAGCAGATCATCATTCCTGAGACCCTCATCTTTCTTTATTCTCAGATATTGTACAGGGTGAGCGAAAAAGAAGTACCGCATTTCAAATGTTTATTCTACAAAAACGCTACAAGATAAAATTAATTTCATTTCAACACAAGAGAGGGTGCGCCAAATAGATTTGGTTCACTGTGTTTTAAAAATGAGGTCTTCAAGGTGGTGGCCGTCATTAGCGATACACTCTTCGAAACGATTTCTGAACACTCTTGTGACTCGATCGGCCATTTCAAGGGAAATCGCGGTGATTTCATGGCGAGTAGCATCCTTGAGGGCTTCAAGGTTTGGAGGTCGGTGTGTGTAGACCTTCGACTTGAGAAGAAATCGCACGGAGCGAGGTCAGGAGAACATGAAGGCCACCCGACATCGCCGCGCACGGAACTTGCGTGGATATTCTGCGCAGGCCGTATGAGCTGCTGCTCCAAGCGTCCACCACATCCATGTCTTCCATTTCTCTAACATTTCAATGTGACGTTCTGAAGTGACGGTGACCATTGCTCCCCCCTCCTCAATAAAGTAAGGACCTACGATGCCAAATTCTGCCACGATGCCCCAAACTGTAAACCGTGTGCTCACTGTGCGGGGGTCTCTGATGAAGTTCACCAGGGCTGGTTTCAACCCAATAGTGAAAGTTTTGCTTATTTAAACAACCACTCAAATGGAAATGTGCCTCGTCGCTGATGTCACATGACGATGACATCGCGATGAACGGTTTGCAGAATGTTGGCACACAACTCTCTACGGCTCTGCCAGTCTCTCTCAGTGAGTTCCTGCACTGCCATCATTGTGTATATGGATGGAAATGAAGGTCCTCATGGAAAATCAAAGACGTGTTGGAAATGCTGACGGCAGAAGTGTGCTGAGCGTCTAGCAGACTGCGCAATGGATGCCCTTACAGCTTGGATGTTTTCAGGTGTTTGTTGAGTCCGAGGACGGCCTGCAGATTTCCTGTCTGTCTAAATTTAAAAATGTTATCTGATTTGGGACGTCACCGTCAGGAGGAATGCTGAAGTGCGTTCGGAAGGCGTGTTACGTAGTGATGATGGATTTGTCGTTTTTTAATGAACGTTTCGACAACGAACGCAATGGTGTGCACCGGACCAAGGCATGTGGCTGACTGAAAACTACAAGGCATCACCAATCAAAGGACCCCCAGCCACCCCAACCCAACCCACTCGCACAATGATCTTGAGAGATGGGGTACTTCATTTTGGCTCACCCTGTATGACGGTCACAGTTTGCTGGTCCTGTTTTGGCTCATTTTGTACCTCGTTATTGTTTGGCTGCTAATTAAGGAAAAAGAAACAATGAAGGGGTCTGAGTCTTCAAGAGCAAGTCAAATAAAATGAATTCAAAAGACGTTAATTGGCGGCAAAAAACAAGTCACTAATTAAGAAAAGGGTTAGAATGAAAACCTGCAGCCAGGAGCGGAGTTGGGGACCCCTGGCCTAGAGAGTAGTTAGAGGGTCTGCCCCTTATTTGTTTATGGAGACACTTGGGAGGTCCGCTCATGTCTGGTGATGCCACCTCTGCGTGGTGTCAAATGTCAGTCCAGGCTCTTTTTCATGGCTGCTGGAACAAGCTGCACACCTCCGTTCGGAACTTGGACTCCATGAATGTGCTGAAGAAGTTTTTGAAGGCCCTCTTGTTTGGTGAAGTTGTGTCTCCCTCATCTTGGCTCTGTTAGGTTCTCGTAATTAAGGACGTGTAAGCTCCTGGAATTCTGTTCGGCGTTCTTGGCTTGTGATGATTCCTTTTTCTCCTTTTCTCTTCATTCTCTTCTCCTCCACTCCTCCCAGCAAGCTTTGTCTCCCTCTTCCCGACTCTGGCTCCTTTTATAAGGCATTCAGAAGTGCTCGAGGTGTTTGATGACCTACTTCCAGGTGTTGCGTAAGAACTTCCCCTAAGGGTTCAGTAGATCCTGCTGCAGCACCCCCTGGTGGCGCTCCCAGATCCCAACTTCAAGTCCCATGGTGCTCTGCGGGAGTCCGAGGCACCGCTGCCACCTAGCATAACGGGGGAGGTAACACTCTCGACACGCTAGCTCCCCCGGTCCTTCCAGCGTGGAGACGTCCTGGCCGCACACTACAATAGAAACAAGTACTGAAAACCCTGATTCACAAAGGTCTGTAGTAGCAAAGGGGATTGCAGCGCTCCTAGCTCGCTTTACCAGACGAGGGTAGGCCTGGGTCAATGCCCACCAGACGGACAGAGCGGCCGAAGAACAAACCTTTATAGACAGACAAGCAGAGACACACACAACCAGGCCCGGCCTTAGGCATAGGCGAAGTAGGCAACTGCCTTAGGGCCCCAGATCGACGGCGACCAGGCCCCCGGCCCGCCCCTCCTCTCGCATGTTTAAATCACGTGGGCGTGTCCGCATGGGCGGCTGTCTATAAAAGCGGAGCGGTTTGAGTCAAGATCTCTATGGGTCGAACGGGCGAAAAAGGGACGCAGAGTGATGACCGTGTAACGTTACAAGAAAACGTCTCCTTGGTCTAATTTTCACGCATTTTTGCAGAGCTTCCAGGGGGGCTCCTGGACCCCCCTTTCGCCTAGGGCCCCATAATACCTAAGACCGGGCCTGACACAACACTTATGCACACACATCTCTCTCTGCACTGCACTCTCATGGACACACCTCACTTTTCAGCCAGCAACACTTGAAAGGAATTGTGAGGCAATTAATCCTCACCAGTATGTGAGAAGATAATCGAGCTGTGATAAGCGAGGAGTAGCCATTGCTCTTATGGAGTGGCACAAGATGGCGGTCGTCCAGAGAATGATGATGCACGACTAAATGGTAAACGTGGGCCAAGGGCAGGTCAGGAGACGCCTCTGGGTCGGCGCCATAAGCCGTGGCAGGGTGGGTCGTTGTCCTTCATTTCTTTCAATGGAAAACCGTTGATTGGGATTCGGTTTTTGGGCTGTATGGTGACTGCTGTTGTTCTCGCATTAACTTTCTCACGTGATTTTTCTCACAAGTACGTAACTCACATATTAGGCTTAAGTAAGATCAATACTTACGAGAAGAATAACGGTGAGAGAAAAATCATGTGAGAACAATCAACCGTATGGGGCTGTGTAGTGAATTTAAATGCTAGTTTTTATCTGACCCTGACGGATCCCCCCTAGTTTGTCCACGGACCTCAGGTTAAGGACCCCTGAGCTAAGAAGACAAGAAAAAATCCTTGTAGGGGGGAAAAAAATGGAAGAAATCTTGGGAAAGGTAATTCAGAGAGAGACCCTTTTACCGGGTAGGTTGAGCGTGCAGTGGGTGTCAAAAAAGAGGGTCAGTTATCCTCAATACCATATAATAGTCCAATGGTAATATGACAAGTACAGAGTAGAATTCAACAGTAGATGATATCCCATAATAGGATTTGGATTTTGTTCAGAGTCCTGGAGACCTCGGCCATCAAGCTGCCTCCCCCTACTAAGTACAATACAATTTATTTTTGTGTAGCCCAAAATCACCCAAGGATTAGAACAATGGGCTTTAACAGGCCCTGCCTCTTGACGGCCCCCCAGCCTTCACTCGCTAAGAAGACAAAGAAAAAACCCTTGTAGGGAAAAAAATGGAAGACACCTTGGGAAAGGCAGTTCAAAGAGAGACAGACCCCTTACCAGGTAGGGTGGGTGTCAAATAAAGGGGGATCAGTACAACACAATACACAGAACAGAACACAAGTCATCCTCAATACCATATAATAGAGTACAAGTACAGAGCAGAATTCAACAGTAGATGATATCCCATAATAGGATTTGGATTTTGTTGAGAGTCCTGGAGACCTCAGCCATCAAGCCGCCTCCCCCTATTGGCCATTCCATAGCTGAGTCAGCCAATCCGATGAAAGGAGCCGTCTACCCGACAATTCCTGCGATCCTCCATCAGAGCTGACTTTACCTTAGGCAGGCAGGTGGGCAGTGGCACCCAAAAGTGCCACATTTGAGTACCGAGCAATAGCAAGGAGGCCACCAGACCCTCAGTATCTGCACATTCAATAGGAGAGTCAGGCCCACCTACAGTCCTGCTCCCTATGGCGGTTCTAATCATTGGAATTCCTGATTCTGATTGATGGGTTTCAAGTGATGATCAATGGAGGGGACAGACTTACCTTTTTATTTTCCCCATTTAGATCAGGGGTGAGCAACGTCAGTCCTGGTGGGCCGCAGATTTTTGTTCCAACCCAGTCTCTTGATGAGAAGTCAATTTTAGCTGACAAAGCCCTTGCAGCTCAAACAGCATTTTAAAGCTTCAGGTTGGTGGTCTCACTTGTTCACATTTCTCACACTTCATTTCTTATTTTAGTCTTAAAAAAGCTGCACCCCCTGTTGCAATGGCTCCTTATTAGCCTTAAGATGCAAATGACAGGAGCCAGCAGGTCCCCCACTACCGTGTCACCCTTCACACCTGTGTGTCGTCCTCGTGAACTAAGGTGAGGCCTCCATCAGTCGCAGGCGGCTTTAGAAAGGTGGGCTCTACTTTCTGTTGCTTGCTGTTGTTTTTGTTGACTGAGGAAACCGATGCAGGTGGCCATCTCTGTTACACAGGTGCCGCCAGGGAGACCAAAGATGAACGGATTTGATCTTTTAATTACACTGCCCAGCATGTGTCCATGGAATATCCAGGATGTTGTGGACAGCCATCTGACCGAGGTCCCCAGGACCCTCCTGCAATCTGCGCTAATTGGCACTTTTTGCTTTCCTCTCCTCCGTTGCTGGCTGGCTGGCCTCGTCTCAGTTACAGTTACTCAGTTTTTTTTTTTAATGTGGGCACACTTTTCCACCTCTGTTTTCTGGAATGTTCTTCCTTCAGACTTGAGGTGCTGCTTCAAGATGCTACTCCACTTTGAGCGAGTACCTGAATGGTCTCCCCAGGACTCGGTGCTGACACCCAGGGCCATCATGTCCCGCTGTAGCGCAGCTGTCGGTGGCCTGTTGTTCCCTTGCCTGATGCCAGCTGGCAATAGAGGATGCATCTGAATCCACTCACAGTGAGACCTCCAGAGCCTGATGGGTCGCTTTGCCCAGGCCTGCAAGGACTTCAGGTGGACCATCAGTCTGAAAAAGTCCAGCGTGATGGGGCAGGATGTCGAGGCACTGCCAGTCATCACCATCGACACCGATGAATCATCAAACGTATCGGGAAGGCCGCAGCAACTCCTGCCCACCTCTTGAGAGAAGACACCAAACTGACAATCAAGACTAAAGATGGCTATCTGGAGCTCTTGTGTGATCAGCACACTCCTGTGTGGACAACATACGCCAGGCAGATAAAACGCCTTCCACCTCCTGGGCATCTCTGAGGAGTGACTCACCTTGAGGTTCTGCTCCGTGCTGGCTTACCCAGCATGCACACCCTGCTCGGGTTCCCTCAGACCGCACTGGCTTGGTCACGTCTGCCACACGGATCCCCAAAGACATCTGATTTAATGCGATATCTGAAGGGAAACTGCAGAGAAATGACTTATCAGTTTAAGGCCGTAAATCATTTGGATGATATCCTTGGAAAGGAAAAAAAAATCTTAGAATGACCTGACATGTGGGGTGAAAACGCTAACCAGCCGTGAAATGAAATCAGATCTGTTATTAGTAAGGATTGGTTTCAAATGTAGCAACTGTGGCGGAACAAACACCTGCAGTCACCACAGCCCTCCCTGACCTACACCGCTTACCTGAGCTCTAGACGATGTGACGGAGTGCACTGCGTCCTCTGTCCCTGGGTCTTTATTCAAGTAGACCCCCTTTATCTGTAGGCCCTGCTTACCTGAGGGTCTTCTGTCTGTCTGTTCAGATGTGTGGGAAAAGTCAACCGTTTCCACGGGGTGTCCTTACTTTTTCACATGACTGCATACAAATCATTTGTAAAGTACAAGAAATGTTACATCTGAACAGAAGTCCGCGTCCTCAACGTCACATTGCAGAGCTCGGCCAAATGCCAGCTCAGGTCATTCTGTAACCCGTTTAACCCAGACCAGGGACACGGGGCACTGGAACTTATCCCAGCAAGCATAGGGTGTTAGGCAGAAACAAACCCTGGACAAGGCGCCAGTACATTGCAGGGTGAATAAACACACACACACACATACATACACTAGGCCCAAATTAAGAGTGTGCAGAGGCTAAAGTACTTAGGGCTGGCGGTCCTCGGTATTTCTAGACGGTTTTGGGATGTAGAGCAGAGTTTCTTAAACTACGAGTCACGTGATGTCACGATAATTGGGTCGTGCTGAGTCGAGAATTACAGTTGTACCGAATGAGAAATGGTCACACTGGGTCACCGCTTCCATGGCTGAAACAAGTCCTGTCCCCTCACCCTACAGGATGACAATCAGCAGTGAAACTCCAAGGGACTATGACATAAAGGACAATGGTGGGCGGTGATTCTCCAAGGGGGACACCGGGATGATGACTGGCGGAGATTCTTCAGGGGGAACTTGACCACTATGGGATGTTTATCTGTGGCTGTTCTCCAAGGGCAAAGGACGTTGATTGGTGGTGACTCTCCATGAGGACCCCTGCCACCCTGGACAGCAACCGGGAGTCCATTACCCAAGGGTAAACGGGATGAGCTCATCACACCAATCCTAGCGTCATTACATTGGTTACCCGTGTCGTTTTGAATTGAGTTTCAAATCCTGCTGATGGATTGAAGGCCAGAGGTCCATCATCTAATTCTTTCACGTGAAGCCTGTAATCTATGAGGACTGACTGAGATCATTTGTGTGAGGGGGCTGGGTGGTCTTGTGGCCTCGGAGCCCCTGCAGATTTTGCGTTTTATTTTCTCTGGCCCATTTGGATTTTTTTACTGTATTCTTTGTTACTTTTTTATTTTATTCACCTTTATTTAACCAGGCAAGACAGATTAAGAACATGTTTCTTATTTACAACTGTGGCCTGGAAAGGACATAGCCTTAAGAAGGCTTAGTATTGCGTAATCTTATTTTTGTTTCATATAAACCTTTCCTTCTCCATCTTGTAAAGCACTTTGAACTGCACCATCTGTATGAAAATGTACAATCGAAATAAATGTTACTATTGTTGATCAGTCGCTGTTTTGTGGCGATTACGTGTCACAACCATACGCAATAAGTCAAATTTATTTACTGGGGTGGGGGGGGGGGTAAATGTAAGAACTACTGATGTGTAGAAATGTCAGTTTTTAACTTTCTCTTATTTGTTTTTTCTAAAAGGTGGATAATAATATAACAAGGCATCTGGACTCTACTCTGAAAAGAGACGATTGGGACGTGTTAATTCTTCATTACCTTGGCTTGGACCACATCGGTCATCTGAGCGGCCCTCATAGCACTCTGATTGGACCGAAGCTGACAGAAATGGATGAGATCTTGAAGAAGATTTACACCTCATTGTTATCCAAGGTGAGTGCGAATGCCAAGACTGACCGGCCATCAATATGATGTGTAATGCGCAGAGCGACTCTCTATAGAAATAATTTGAGGATCACTTCTAATCTAGTATGATGAAATTCTGATGAAAGAATACTTTTACTAGCTAACCAAGAGTTTAACACAGCAGAATATATATTGTAAGACCACTAGGGGGTGTACTATGGAAAATAAAAAGTCATGTATTAGCATAAGTAGACATAAAACTAATTAAGAGCTTCTATAAGCATGAAACTTTAATGTGAATTAGATATGTCAAGCAAATAGTTTAATAATAGCATTTGCCATATTTCTATTTTAGCTGAGCTCAGAGCAAAACCACCAATATTGAGTAACTGGGAAAGACAGGCAGGAAGAGAATGACATACAGAAACTACCTGAGGACAGAGAAGGGGGAACAGTTCATATCTATCTATCTATCTATCTATCTATCTATCATATAGTGCCTTTCAACTATCTATCTATCTATCTATCTATCTATCTATCTATCTATCTGTCTATCTATCTATCTATCTATCATATAGTGCCTTTCAACTATCTATCTATCTATCTATCTATCTATCTATCTATCTATCTATCTATCTATCTATCTATCTATCTATCTATCTATCTATCTATCTATCTATCTATCTATCTATCTATCTACAGGGTGAGCTAACATGATGTTCCCCATTTCTCATGGTCATTGCGTAAAGTAGAGGCATCTTAGTGGGTTGGGGAGGCTGGAGGTCCATTGATAGGCGATGCCTTCTAGTTTTCAGTCGGCCACATGTCTTGGTCCGGTGCGCTCTGTGATTTTGCTGTCCAAGCGACAAATCCATCATCGCTACGCAATGCGCCTACCAAACACACTTCAGCGTTCCTCCTAACGGCGAAATCCCAAATCAGAAAACATTTCTAAATTTAGACAGACGGGTGTACAACATTGAACAAGAAATCTCCAGGCTGTCCTCGGACTCTTCGAACGCCTGAACACATCCAAGCCGTGAGGGCATCCATTGTGCAGTCTGCTAGACGCTCAGCGCACTTCTGTCTTTGGCATTTCCAACACGTCTTTGATTTGCATGAGGTCCTTCATTTATTGATGGCAGTGCAGGAACTCACTGAGAGAGCCGTAGTTGTGAGCCAACGTTCTGCAAACCGTTCACCGAGATGTCATCGTCATGTGACAGCAGTGACAAAGCACATTTCCATTTGAATGGTTGTGTAAATAAGCAAAACTTTGGCTATTGGGCTGAAATCAACCCTGGTGAACTTCATCAGAGACCCCCGCTCACTGAGCACACGTGTTAGTTTTGCCAGAATTTGGCTTCATAGGCTCTTACTGTTTTGAGGAGGGGGGAGCAACGGTCACCGTCACTACAGAACGTCACTTTGAAATGCTGGAGAGCTGGAAGACGAAGATGTGGTGGAGGCCTGGAGTGACAGCTCATATGACCTGCGCGGAGATCCATGCAAGTTTTACTGGGGAAGCTGATCTCCTAGTGCGGCGATGTCGGGTGGCCTTCACGTTCGCCTGATCTCGCTGTGTGAGATTTCCTCTCAAGTTGAATGTCCACACACACACCGACCTTTAAAACCCTGAAGCCCTCAAGGTCGCTACTCGCCACAAAATCGCCGAACGAGTCACGCGAGCGTTCAAAAATAATCTCAAAGAGCATATCGCTAATGATGGCCACCACCTTGAAGACGTCATTTTTAAAACACAGTGAACCACATTTATTGTGTATCCCCTCTCCTGTGTCGTAATGGAGTTGATTTTATCTTGTAATGTTTGTGTAGAATAAACGTTTGAAATGTGGTGCTTCGTTTTGGCTCCCCCTGAATGCATAGTTGTCACTAATGCCGAGCAGAGTCTTCCCACCGCCTGTGCTAAAACGATATTTGAAGATGTCGGTTTTGTTCTTTCATTCTAAAAAGCAGATTTGGCTGATCGTATTAACCAGCATGGCAGTTACAGTGTTGTTTGTTACATTTGTAAAGAGTTGTTCTCTTTTAGGATTTATTATTCTAATATTTAACTCACTTGAGGTATTCAGGGCGCCGGTATTCAAATACTGAAATCATTAGTTCGATTTTCTGAGCCCATTTTGCCGTGTAGGAGGTCGGTAATAAAGTACGGCGTCAAAGTCGTCGGGGCTGACAGTTTTTTTTGATGTGGTTTTGTGATAACAAGGATTCCGTTTTTGAAGTTTATTTCTTATTTTCAGGTATTCTTTTGTTTTTTTTATATTAATTCTCACACACCTGTAACTGAGGACCCCTACTGGAGAGTAAGTGCAAGTGAAGCGCAGTCGGCCCCCTTTTTCCTAAATTGTTTTGCAGCACATTAATAACTCGTACAGCTGAGCCCTGATGTCTCTTTTCAAAGCACGACTGGATGAAATATCGGGGCAGTTTAGCTTCTGCAGAACCGAGCAGGCGGACTAAACGAGCCCCTGATGTTCCCACGATTGTTGTCGGGGCCGTTTCAAGTGCCGTCATGCGTCCATTTAAATAGATATGGAGTGCCAGTCACTGTTGGCTTCTGTGTGAGCATCTCCAAAGAACATGTCCCTGCCATTCCCACAATTCACATTTGTCGGTTGTTCCCAGTTTGGTTTTATAAACTTTTTTTCACATTTCTAATTGAAGGATGCTGCCAACTTTAGAAAGTGTCGGCTGAGCAGAAAGGTTGACATTTCCCTTGGGTGAGGCCCATTTATTAAGAGGCCTTCTTATTTTTCTCCTGCAGTGTCACCTCAGTGTCACGCGGCTCAGTTTAGAAACGTCTTGTGATGTTCTGCCGTAACCGCATTCTGACTCAGAAAAGGGAGTTTGGGGGGCTTTGAGGTTTCTCTGATTTTGTCTTTAATTAGTTGTGTTAGTGAAGTAAAGGAGTGGATGGATGAGAACGACTTGTCTTTAAACAGAGATGTGAATTATTGGAGGGAATGACGCTGATCACAACAATATTCTGTCATCATTTAACTCACTTGGAATCCCCATTAATTTTACTGAATTAGCCCTCAATCTCGGAGTTCTCTGTGACTCTAGCAAGTCAATTAAAGCGCACATTACAAAGTTGTCCAAATCAGGTTTCCATCCACCCACCCATCCATTATCCAACCTGCTATATCCTAACTACAGGGTCACGGGGGTCTGCTGCAGCCAATCCCAGCCAACACAGGGCGCAAGGCAGGAAACAAACAAACCCCGGGCAGGGTGCCAGCCCACCGCTGGGTCAAATCAGGTTTCTTCCATCTTAAAAATGTTGGGAAATTAAGGTGCTTTTAAATAAACAGGCATCTGAGAAATCAATTCCTGTCTTTATTTCTAACAGTGGAGTTCACTGGATTTACAGACTGTTCTTTATTCAGCCTCCAGTTAATCCAAAATGCTGCTGCAAGAATTATCACAAGAACAAGAAAATACGAACACATAACTCCAGTTCTCACATCCTTACACTGGCACCCGGTTAAGTTTAGGGCAGATTTCAAAATCCTCCTTTTAAAATGTAAAGCATTAAATGGCCGAGGTCCGACTTACTGGTCTGAACTTATCATGACTTACAAACCTGAGCGCACATTAAGATCTCAGGACGCCGGTCTGCTTGGGATTCCAAAGATTAATAAAATAACAGTTGGAGGTCGAGCTTTTAGTTACAGGACCCCCCTAAACTGTGGACTGGTCTGCCTGCTACTATAAGAGATGCCCCTTCGGTCTCAGCTCTCAAATCTCACCACTTCAGTTTAGCACACCCTGACTAGAGCTGCTGATTAACTCTACAGACTGCATCTCTGTTATCAGTCATTAGCACTAAAACTTAAGTAACATGATAGTTAGAATTTGTTACTAACCCTCACCTGTTCTGTTTCTCTTCTCGGAACTCAAATGTGGCACTTGGTGCCACTGCCCACCTGCCAAGTTGTTTTGCCTGCCTAATGTAAAGTCATCCCTGATGGAGGATTGCAGGAATCGTGGGTTAGAGGGGTCCTGCCATCGGATTAACGCTATTTCAGTTGTGGAATGGCCAAATGGGAGAGGCAGCTTGACCGCTGAGGTCTCCAGGACTCTGATCAAATCCAAATCATATTATGGGATATCATCTACTGTTAAATTCTGCTCCATACTTGTGCATTTTTTTTTTTATACTGAATTGAGGATTTGTTCTGTTCTGTGTGTTGTGTTGTACTGACCCCACTGCATGCCCAACCTACCTGGTAAGGGGTCTCTCTTTGAACTGCCTTTTCCGGGGTTTCTTCCATTTTTTTTTTCCCTACAAGGGTTTCTTTTGGGAGTTTTTCCTCGTCTTCTTAGAGAGTCGAGGCTGGGGGGCTGTCAAGAGGCAGGGTCTGTTAAAGCCCATTGCTGCACTTCTTGTGTGATTTTGGGCCACTGTACAAAAAGAAATTGTATTGTATTGAGGTGTTGAGGCCCTGCTTTCTGGTGACGCTCGTACTGTTTGTGCTGTCCTTTCATTCAATGGTGTGTAAGTGAAGCCTTTAAGTTGTGGCAGTTTAATTAACGCCGTTTACCGGGGAGGAGACAAACAGACAAAGCTGTGACGAGTCTCGTCGGCCCTCATCTGTGCTCTGCTGCAGTCTGTTTCTGCCTCCTGAGCCATTTTAATACAAAGACTGACAAAATGGTTACTTAAAGCTGGTAAAAACGTCATTTACAGGAGAGTAGGGGTGGCGTGGTGGGAGTCTGCAGATCCAACGTCCAGGGTTTGGATCCCAACACTTGGTCGTTGTCCATGCCCCCCATCCCACCACCTGTTTGTGTGTCATCTAAGATGTGCAGGTTACGGTCATTGGCGACTTTTAAATGGGCCCCAGTGTGGGTGACTGGGCAGTGTGTTTAAGTGGTGACTTGTCGCGGGTTGAGCCCTTGTGCAATCATTTTACAGAAAGTGACTCATTAATACAGAAGGGTAGTACAGAAGGCCTGAAAAATATGGAAATGCTGTTAATTTACATTTACAATTTGACCTCCACTTTTACGTTTTACTGGGCACACTTGGGTGTAATGCGATACAAAGACACGTATTACTGTCATCAGACCACATTTCTAGATAGATAGATAGATACTTCATTAATCCCAAGGTGGAAATCCCCATACTCCAGCAGCAGTATACTGATAATAAACAATATTAAATTAAAGAGTGATAACAATGCAGGTATAACAGACAATAACTTTGTATAATGTTAACGTTTACCCCCCGAGTCGCATAGTGTGGGGTCTCCTCAGTCTGTCAGTGGAGCAGGATGGTGACAGCAGTCTGTCGCTGAAGCTGCTCCTCTGTCTGGAGATGATCCTGTTCAGTGGATGCAGTGGATTCTCCATGATTGACAGGAGTCTGCTCAGCGCCCGTCGCTCTGCCATGGATGTCAGACTGTCCAGCTCTGTGCCTACAATAGAGCCTGCCTTCCTCACCAGTTTGTCCAGTTGTGAGGCGTCCCTCTTCTTTATACACACCACCGCGTAGAAGAGGGCGCTCACCACAACCGTCTGGTAGAACATCTGCAGCATCTTATTACAGATGTTGAAGGACGCCAGTCTTCTAATGAAGTATAGTCGTCTCTGTCCTCTCTTGCACAGATCATCAGTATTGGCAGTCCAGTCCAGTTTATCATCCAGCTGCACTCCCAGGTATTTATAGGTCTGTACCCTCTGCACAGTCACCTCTGATGATCACGGTGTCCATGAGGGGCCTGGGCCTCCTAAAATCCACCACCAGCTCCTTGGTTTTGCTGGTGTTTAGGTGTAGGTGGTTTGAGTCGCACCATTTAACAAAGTCCTTGATTAGGTTCCTGTACTCCTCCTCCTGCCCACTCCTGATGCAGCCCACCATAGCAGTGTAACGCATTACAGTTTAAATCTTGTAGAATTAATAACAAAATAAGCAACTTATATTTCAATCACAACTTAAAGATTAAATGAACAAAAAAAATAAATGTGAGTCAGGGCAACAATCCCAGCTGAAACCTGGCAGCACAGGTCTGAACCCAAAAAGCAGGCCCTGTCACCCCCCAGGCAGTCTAGCCCCAAACTCAAGTAGCAGGCCTACAGCCTACACAGGAAAGGCGTTCAGCTACAAAAGGAGGAGAAGCAAACTGTAAAGCTCTGGCCCAAAGAAAATACAAGGAGGCTTCTTCGATATTCATGTGTTTCTTACAAAGATTCAAAATAATTCAACATAAAATGTCAGAAGCACAAATAAACCAAAACGTCTAAAGTAGTGTCAGCTGTCCTAAGAAACGTCAGGATTTACTTCATGAGTTACAAGGATGTCGTAAACCAGAATTGATGAATCAGGTATTTGAAATATTAAAATGTCTGCTTCGATGTCTAAATATTCACCGTATGAAGGAGGGCGAGTAAAGGAGCAAAAATCACGTCATACTCGGAATCGCTGACCTTGAATGTAGTCTTAGCCCTTTCAACTCTGACATCCCATTACTAGTCCATGTGTATGTATTGTGGGACACAGACAGGTAGACATGATGGTTTCACCACAACGCACACGTTTACTCACAAATATTTACACGAATAAAGTGCATCAACCCAGTGCCGCAGCACCAATCACCCCTTTAAGTCCAGGCCTTTCACACAGTGCCCTTTCTCTCCTGGCCGCCTCCACTCCTCTCCTCCAAGACTTCATCCTTCTTCCACCCGACTCCAGCCATTACACGAAGGGAGGGGGCCACTTTTATAAGCACCCGGATGTGCTCCAGGTGTGTTCTGGTGACCTCCCACCGACACGCCCCAGTGTGCCGGAAGTGGTGGCTGTGTACCCGGAAGCACTCCGGGTGTCCCCAGTCTTCTTCTTCCCCCCTGCCCTTCCGGGTGTGGCGGAAGTGCTGAGGTCCAGGGCTCCAAAGGCATAGGGGCGCCCCTGGCAGTGACCATGGGCCCCTACAGGGTGGAGCTTCAAAGCTTTGTACCCGTGGCCCCCACAGGTACCAGGGCGGTCGCCCCCACATGGTCTGGGGAAGGCGCAAGCCCTCCTCCGGTCCTCCTGGGTGTCGGCCGGGTCGCCACCCCAGCCATCTCTGACAGTATATATGTAGCCATTTTTATAAAGCACAGGTAAGTTAGCAGATGTTGGCTCCAGGCATGTGCTACAATTAGCGCAGACTGGCATACAGTCCGCAAAACACGGAAGTGAAAATGGACGGTTCTGGACTGTGTGCAGCACATAGTAAGCAGCTCCGCTTTCAATCAATCAATCAATCAACATTTATTTATATAGCACATTTTCATACAAACAGTAGCTCAAAGTGCTTTACAAAATGAAGAATAGAAAAATAGAAGACACAATAAAAAATAAACATAAGTCAACATTAATTAACATAGAATAAGAGTAAGGTTCGATGGCCAGGGTGGACAGAAAAACAAAAAACTCCAAAGGCTGGAGAAAAAAATAAAATCTGTAGGGGTTCAAGACCACGAGACCACCCAGTCCCCTCTGGGCAATCTACCTCACATAAATGAAACAGTCCTCTTTGGATTTAGGGTTCTCATGGAAGGACCTGATGATGATGGTCACGTAGACTTCTGGCTTTCAGTCCATCAATGTTGGAGCCTCATGAAGCTTTGAGTAGGTGGTGGTGGCGCAGAAGAAAGAAACTGGAAAAAGAAACAGAAGAGAGAGTTGGGGTCAGTACGGATTTTAGAGCCACTATGAATAGTTATTATGAAGAACTGAACACACAGAGTATCAGGATTAAGTTAAAGTGAAGTTATGAGAAGGCCATGTTACAGTAATGTGTTTTCAGCAGTGTTTTAAAGAGCTCCACCATATCAGCCTGGTGAATTCCTCTTGGCAGGCTATTCCAGATTTGAGGTGCATAACAGCAGAAGGCCGCCTGCCCGCCTCACCACTTCTTTTAAGTTTAGCTTTTGGAATTCTAAGGAGACACTCATTTGAGGATCTAAGGTTACGATTTGGAATATAAAGTGTCAGGCATTCCAACATATAAGATTATTTAAGGCTTTGTAAACCATAAGCAGAATTTTAAAGTCAATCCTGAATGACACAGGTGACCAGTGTAGCGACATCAAAACTGGAGAAATTTGTTCGGATTTTCTTTTCCTAGTTAGGATTCTAGCAGCTGCATTCTGCACTAGTTGCAAACGATTTCTGTCTTTCTTGGGTAGTCCAGAGAGGACTGCGTTACAGTAATCTAGTCGACTGAAAACAAACGCGTGAATTAATTTCTCAGCATCTTTCAGTGATATAAGAGGTCTAAATTTTGTTATGTTTCTTAAGTGAAAAAATGCTGTCCTAATGGTCTGATGAATATGCGATTTAAAATTCAGATTACAGTCAATGGTTACCCCTAAGTTCTTTACCTCCGTCTTAACTTTTAATCCTAATGTATCCAGTTTATTTCTGATAACCTCATTGAATCCATTATTGCCAATTACTAAAATTTCAGTTTTCTCTTTATTTAGTTTGATAAAGTTACTATTCATCCATTCAGAAATACCAGTAAGACATTGTGTTAGTGAATCGAGAAAGTCGGGGTCATCAGGCGCTATTGATAAGTACAGCTGTGTGTCATCAGCATAGCTGTGGTAGCTCACGTTGTGCTCTGAGATAATCTGACCTAATGGAAGCATGTAGATTGAGAAGATCAGCGGACCAGGATAGAGCCTTGTGGACCACCATATCGGATATCATATGTCTTTGAGATGTGATTACCACAACTCACAAAGAATTTTCTACCTGCCAGGTAGGATTCAAGCCAATTTAAGACACTGCCAGAGAGGCCCACCCATTGACTTTCAATACTATTTCCTCAAGAAGATTGAAGTATTTGGCAGCTACAATTTATATTTAATACGCTACTGTGGCTGTCCGTTTACCTGTCCAGGATTTTAAATCGCCTTTAACTAGCAAACCGTTTGAACTATTGACCTGAAATTTGGTACACATATACAATAAAATACAATACAACACAATACAATTTATTTTTGTATAGCACAAAATCACACAAGGAGTGCCGCAATGGGCTTTAACAGACCCTGCCTCTTGACAGCCCCCCAGCCTTGACTCTCTAAAACTCCCAACAGAAACCCTTGTAAAGAAAAAATGGAAGAAACCTCAGGAAAGGCAAAGAGAGAGACCCCTTACTGGGTAGGTTGGGCATGCAGTGGGTGTCAAAAAAAGAGGGTCAGTACAACACAACACACAGAAAAGAACAAATCCTCAATACAGTATAAACATAAAAATGCACAAGTATGGAGCAGAATTTAACAGTAGATGATATCCCATAATATGATTTGAATTTGTTCAGAGTCCTGGAGATCTCGGCCATCAAGCTGCCTTCCCCATTTGGCCATTCCACAGCTGAAATAGCGTTAATCCGATGACAGGACCCCTCTAACCCACGATTCCTGCGATCCTCCATCAGAGATGACTTTACCATAGGCAGGCGAAACAAGCTGGCAGGTGGGCCGTGGCACCAAGTGCCACATTTGAGTACCGAGAAGAGAAACAGAACAGGTGAGGGTTAGTATCAAATTCTAACTGTCATGTTACTTATGTTTTAGTGCTAATGACTAACAGTAGAGATGCAGTCTGGACAGTTGATCAGCAGCTCTAGTCAGGGTGTGCTAAACTGAAGTGGTGAGATTTGAAAACTGAGACCGAAGGGGCATCTCTTATAGCAGCAGGCAGACCACTTCACAGTTTAGGGGTCCTGTAACTAAAAGCTTGACCTCCCACTGTTATTTTATTAATCCTTGGAATCCTAAGCAGACCAGCATCTTGAGATCTTAATGTGCGCTCAGGTTTGTAAGTCATGATAAGTTCAGACAAGTAAGCTGGACCTCAGCCATTTAATGCTTTATATGTTCAAAGGAGGATTTTGAAATCTGCCCTAAACTTAACTGGGCGCCAGTGTAACGACTCTAGGACTGGAGTTATGTGTTTGTACTTTCTTGTTCTTGTAATAATTCTTGCAGCAGCATTTTGGATTAACTGGAGGCTGAATAAAGAACAGTTTGAACAGCCAGTGAGCACCGCATTGCAGTAGTCAATCCTACTAGAAATAAATGCAGGAATGAATTTCTCAGAATTCTGTTTATTTAGAAAGCGCCTTAATTTCCCAACATTTTGAAAATGGAAGAAACCTGATTGGGATAAGCTTGAGATGTGTGCTTTAAATGACCTGCTCGAGTCAAAGAGAACTCTGAGACTGCGGCCTGACACATGTACACATATACTACGTGACGTCTACTATCCGCGACCAGCCCATATGTACAGGCGTCGTTCTCATCCCTACCACCTTTGCCATCACTTCCCTTACCTCTTAATCTCTTAAATCATTCTTGAGGCAGATTGAAGAATTAAGTGCCAGCTTAAGTGAAAAATTAAAGATAACGTACTAAGTAATTGCAACACAAACACTGACTTAATCAGTTTTAACGTTAAAAGATGGCCGACGAAAGAAGAGAAGAAGCGGACCGCCAGGGTAGAGGAAAGAAGAGTTGCTCAGGAAGCAGCAAGTGCATCAACCTGTGAGCAAACGAATGATAAACATACAGAGAAAGAAAGAGGATGAATGCTCAAGTCAAGTGTTTTCACTACGACCTCGTGCAGTCCGCCATTACTGGTTGTATTATAATAGTGATCATTTTTGTTTATTTTTTCATTTTTGAGCCTCCTAGACACCCCAAAGGTAGAATATCTCACAAAATATTTTTTCCCATAAAAACAGAAAATCCAGAGCTGAAAAGGTTAATTAATACCTCACATAATTAAGTTTGAAATTTATCAATTTTAAAGATTCTGGGATTGGCTCTTGGAGGGGCTAGGACCACCGGTGAAGAGCCCAATATCAAAAATGTGATCAGCTACCGCGATATAAGATTGTACCGATGCCCAAGCTGTCACGATTATAACACGTGCCAACGTCCTAGGAAAAAAAAATGAAGAAATGATCCGGGGGCGCGAGCGACCAACACTACTTCCCTACTAGACCACCACAAGTGCAGGGGCACACCAGCAGAAGCAAAATGGAGTTACAAGAGAGTTGTTATTGTCCTGTAAAATAAGGAATCGGACACAACAAACAAACCCCCCTGTGCACATAACACCGCGCTGAAGTGCTTCCAGCCCCCCTCACACCGATCACGAAACAGTCAACAACATACACCCACCCACCCATACACAAAAACAAATTCACAAAACCCGAGTCCTTTAAATATTCACCGCTAGCCACTGTGATGCTTCACGTGCGTTTTCAGTGTTTAGGGGGTCACTGTCTGCGGCCCCTAGAGCCCAAAAAGAACAGTCTCGCTTTCATCAGTCCACCAGATGTCTTTGGGCCGCTCAGTTTGTTCACTTCTTCAACACACGTCTGCCTATTTTTTTATTTTTTTTTTCCAACACTGGGGCTTTGCGGGGGCTTCTTGCCGCTAGCTTGGCTTCACACAGGTGTCCTCTAATTGTTAACACAGGTACTCACAAGGCAACTTTAGACCACCTTGGATCTTCCTGGAGCTGATCATTGGCTGAGTCTTTGCCACTTTGGCTGTTCTTCAATCCATTCGAATGGCAGTTTTTTCCGTTTTCTTCCACGGTTTTCAGGTCTTTTCATTTTACGTTTTAGCTGAGCGGCCTGTCATTTTCTGCACTGCTTTATATGTTTTCCCCTCTCCAATTCAATTTTTTAATCAAAGTACAACGCCAGGAACGACCCATTCTACTCCGATTTTCAGAGAGAAATGCACTCTGACCAACCAGCATGTGCAACATTTCCTTCCTTCCTTCCGTAAATGAGGGCCGTCATTGGCACCAAATGAATGAATGACCTCACTAATTGAACTCCACACTGCTATTATTTTGGTGATAGGATGTGCCGAGCCATACCGCCTCTTCTGGGAAACGTAATCCCTCCCAGTCGCTTATGTTGGCCTGATTGACTTCACCTCACTCCTCAGAAAAGGAAGCTGATCACTACAGAAATGATCCCCGAGTTCAGCTGACTTATTCCGGTGAGTTGAGTCGTTTTGGTGGCGTCTGGCTTTCTCTTGTCCTCCTTCACTTTTTTTCCCGCCACAGATTTGCATACGGTTGGCCCCTCCCCTTACAGTACCGTTGGCTCCTCCCCTTACAATCTGTTTGCTCCTTTCTCCATGAACCATTGGTTGGTTGTTCCCTCATTAACAGGAATTGGGAAAGGTGCAAACTGCCAGTGACCCCCCACACGTATCCGTGACAACCGTTACAGGATGACACTTTGCTTCTGACTTCTTTTGAAGTTTTGTGACCCCTCGTATCCCATTAGGAAGTGAACCCCTGGTGTCCTTTGATTCAAGTCCCTCTGATCGTTGGTGCTTTTTACTTTTTTGTCACAAAACTGTCATTTCCTGCACATACAGTCAGGTCCCTTAAGTATTTGGACGGTGACACAATTGTCATCATTTGGGCTCTGTTTGTCACCGCAAATGAGGGAATCGTTACGTGACTGAAGTGTAGACTTTCAGCTTTAATTCAAGGGGTTCAACACAAACCATTGAGACAGCAGTTTTTCTACACGGTCCCCCTATTTTTAGGGTCCTCAAAAGTGTTCTCTTCTCTTCTGGTGGTCCTGAAATTGCTGATTAATCAAGGCGCCTAGAATGAGGTGAACACCGTTTTCATGCTTGCCTCGACTGCCAGGTTGCTCTGTTGAAGGCATTGCACCGGTGATCTTTGGGCAGAGTGCCGTGTGTGAAAGACTCTTACAGATATACGGGGCGACACGGGGCCGAGAGCGTAGGTTAGAAACGAACGAGTCCCCCTGATTCGTCCCGTCACTTTCTGAGCCGAGCTGCGCTGAGTTGCCGGCTTGACAGCACTGTCTAGTTCAAAGTCTGTTTTTGTAACTTCTTCTTTTATTGACGTTTCCTGAAACATTACACCTACACAATGTGCTGATGCAGATGGGAATGCGGCACATCTTGGGGTTTCTGCTTCAATCAATAGACACATTATATTGTTGTGGTGAGTCCCTGTTCCAATTTAATCGTATTGACTGCTGCCTGGAGCCCAAGGCTGTGCTGGTTTCAAATTCTCTGCCTAATATGATATTGTAGCTGCAGCGTCTTTTCAAATATGAATGCGTAGGCAGCATTTAAGACGGTAGTGAAGGTAAGGAGGGAGCTGGCGCATGATGGACGGCGGCAGCCTCTTGGCCAGGGTTACACGCTGATTCTCATTTCTGTGTATCTGTCAGAATTATATGCTGCCTTTGAAATCGGTCTGCTGCATCATCTGTCTGTCTGTCTGTTCATCTTTTATGTACACTTGTGTTCAGAATAATAGCAGCGTGTTCGAAAAAAAAAAAAGCTCCAAATCCTCATCATAGCTTTTATTTCCTTACACACCAATGCACTGGGAACACGGCCCGCTCTGCTCCAAATCCAAACGTGAAGACAACCTTATCAAACGTGTGTGACTCCTTTACAGAGAGTGAAGAGCAAATCGCAGTGTCTGCATTCTTCTTTACAAACTCAAACATTCGCTGTATAAACTGAACAAACGTTTCAAGAGTTTGCTTTCCTCTGAATCGCTGCGCTCATATTTTGTCGTATCTCCGCCGTCTCTGAGCGTCGCGTGGAGTCGGCCAACTTGTGGCCCCAGGATGACTGGACTCCATTCCACAACTCTTGCTATTGCCTCAGGAAACAGCATTTGTGATGTCCGGGGACTGGGCTGGCCACTCCATGACGTTAATCTCATTGGTCCGTTGCTCGTTTACTGGTGCATTTGGGGTCCTTGTCTTGTTGAAGCCCCACCATTTCAAGGGCATTTCTTTCCTCTTCGGCATAAGGCAACGTGACCTCTTCAAGGTATTCAAACTGATCTGTGATCAGCGGGCCTGACCCCATAGTAGGAGAAACACCCCCATAGCATGATGCTTCACGTGTGTCTTCAGTGTTTAGGGGGTCACTGTCTGCGGCCCCTAGAACCCAAAAAGAACAGTCTCGCTTTCATCAGTCCACCAAATGTCTTTGGGCCGCTCAGTTTGTTCACTTCTTCAACACACGTCTGCCTATTTTTTTTTTTTTCCAACAGTGGGGCTTTGTGGGGGCTTCTTGCCGCTAGCTTGGCTTCACACAGGTGTCCTGTAATTGTTAACACAGGTACTCACAAGGTAACTTTAGACCACCTTGGATCTTCCTGGAGCTGATCATTGGCTGAGTCTTTGCCACTTTGGCTGTTCTTCAATCCATTCGAATGGCAGTTTTTTCCGTTTTCTTCCACGGTTTTCAGGTCTTTTCATTTTACGTTTTAGCTGAGCGGCCTGTCATTTTCTGCACTGCTTTATATGTTTTCCCCTCTCCAATTCAATTTTTTAATCAAAGTACAACGCCAGGAACGACCCATTCTACTCCGATTTTCAGAGAGAAATGCACTCTGACCAACCAGCATGTGCAACATTTCCTTCCTTCCGTAAATGAGGGCCGTCATTGGCACCAAATGAATGAATGACCTCACTAATTGAATTATTTTGAAGGTGTGATTGGTATTATTGACTAGCCGCGGCTGTGCCCACATAGTAGTGAAACAGGACAAACTTTAAAAGTCAATAAGCCCACAGGTGTCACTAGCTAAGCGGAGGCGAGGTGCGCTCCAACACGTGGCGACAGGTAGAGCGACTCGAACGGAGGCTGGCGCACGAGTGAGTGATTGAGGAGGGCACCGCCTACTCCTGAGGTCCCGCCCCCTTCCCCTCAGCCCACTGTGTGTCTCTCGGATTCACACAAATAAATCGGTACAGCAAGTGAACTATGATACTTAACTTGATGAGAGAAGTCGCAAAATCAACCGGACTGTTCAAATAAATTATTGAAAACAACCCGATCTAAATCTTGTGAAAAGCAGACAGAGAGACGCTGGATTTTATATACATACAGTATAGAGATTACACAGAATCGGCAGCATGCGTGTCATGACTCTTGGGTCCGCTGCTTTTCTGTTACTCTTCTACACCTACTAGTAAATTATGTGCCATGAAGAAATATCATTTCGACCCAAAGCAGTGTTGGCGATGTCAGACTGCTGTTATTTTTGAAGATGACTCTGCAGTCGAGTCCAAACAACAACATTTATTTCTATAGCACATTTTCATACAAACAGTAGCTCAAAATGCTTTACATAATAAAGAATAGAAAAATAAAAGACACAATAAGAAAACAAAATAAATCAACATTAATTAACATCGAATAAGAGTAAGGTTCAATGGCCGGGGGGACAGAAAAAACAAACAAAAAAAAACTCCAGACGGCTGGAGAAAAAATAAAATCTGCAGGGGTTCCAGGCCATGAGACCACCCAGTCCCCTCTGGACAATCTACCTAACATAAATGAAGCAGTCCTCTTTGGATTTAGGGTTCTCACAGAAGGGCTTGATGAAGGTGATGGTCACGTAGAATTCTGCCTTTTAATCCATCCATCATTGTTGCAAACATTTTCCATCCCCTGAGAGTCTCACAGCTCCGCACGTGTCGTCCCGTTTCCATACGTTCCCTGCGTTAAGTCAGTTATTTCTGTAAAGATGATGTCCTTTGGCTTTAATTGACTGACGATACGAAGCTGAAACAGGCTGGAGGAGTCGAGCAAACGATGTCCCGACTTTTAGCGGCCTCTGATTGGCTGCCTGCCTTAATTAAGTTAATTGGCTGCATTTCAAGGGTCTGCCTTTTGAGTCAGTGCCCCCCTGTCACCTTTGGGAAAACCCAAGCATCTCATTCAAGCCTTGTGGACCCCCACAAGTTCGTGTTCCTTCTTAGAAGCAATTTCGAAACAACTGAAATTGTTACGTTGGGTATTTTTCAACTCAAAGTGATTTCTTCACAAAAATAGCATATATGTGTCTACCATGCGAAATTGTGTTCCAAAGTCCCGGGTTTTTCTATAAATTTAAAAACAATGTCTTGCTGATTGCTGGCGGTTAATAGTGGAGTTGACGGGGCACGGGTACAGCCTTAAAACCCATTGAATACGTCTCCTTGTATTGATCCTCATTGTAAAATTTCTAATCTATTATTATGAGATTCAGCCATTTTTAATGAAGACCAGCTGTGTACGCTAGCTCAGTGCTTGGCGTCATCTGCAGTGACCTTTTAAAAATGGGGAGTGATTTCCTCTCGGAAGATAAGACTGCTGTACTGTAAACCACTTGTGCCACCTGACTGGTCTTGCTTTGATTTACTTCCATATTTATGTCTGAAATCACACAAACAAAACGCCACTGCACTCCACCCTTCCACAGGGCCAATCCCATCGTTGTCACCAGTTGAATGGCCGAGGACTCCACGGCACCACAAAGCGCCTCAGTTCAAAGATTTGTGCTGTGGTGACCTGCCAGGTGTCAGCTGAGAACTCGCATCCTCTGGCTCAGCGGCAAGACCTCAATCCGTCAGACATGCAGGGCCCATCTCTGACCACTGTGAGCGGTACACTTCCCTGGTGACGCCAGCTCATTTCTCTCTCTGTGCCACGCCGCCACTACAGCAGCCATCTGTTTATCCGTGATTTTACCTGTCCAAGGTAGCAATCCGTTCATGTCACCTCAGATAATCAATCGGGGTTCTGCTGTATTTTCTTTTTCTTTGTCACTTAATCACCTTTGGTGATGTGCTTGACGTTCAGCAGATGTTTCTGCTCTTCTTTTTCTTTCTGCTATCAGGGCTTCTGCATCACTTTGTCATAAACACAAGACCATAGTTCACGGGGTCCTCAAGGAGATGCTTGGATTTTCCCAAAGGTGACAAGTCACTGGCTTGAAAGGTTCACCCTACACTCTGACCCCCAAGGCGTATGCAAAAATGAGTAATAAATATGTCTTAAAAGTCCAGCAAGGGAAATTTAGGTCATTCAGGGCGGAAGAGGATGGGTCCTCATCCATTGGCTCGGACCAGTCGTGATGTCATCAGAAGGGCTGGAACCGGACGTTTCTTCATTCATAGGTTCCACACCAGAAGTGACGTCCTCCGAAGGCCCGGAACCAGAAGTGACATCATGAGGCCCAGGCGGGAAAGGCGGTCTGCAGGAAAGTAAGAAAAAATGTCAGCGCACTCCGCCACCCCCTGGCTTGGCGTGGAATTACTCTCATTTAAACCCTTTTTAGTTGCCTCCCATGCACACGTGTGTGACACCGCTCATTGCCAGAGATGTCACGGCCACGTGTTCTCCTCACCACACGGGGGACGCACTCCCGTCAGAGCTGAACACGATCAGATACAGTGCCAACTTGTGAGCGTACCTGCCTTCCACTTGGCCAGAATTACATTTTTACATTTTTTTATTGATTTTTAAAGTTTCTCCTGTTTCACTACTACGTGTTGCGTAGCTGCTCGGTACGGCTTCTTCCTAATATACAGTTGTGCTGTAAAGTTTGTGAACCCTTTAGAATTTTCTACATTTCCTCATAAATATGACCTAAAACATCATCAGATTCTCACTCAAGTCCTAAAAGTAGATAAAGAGAAACCAGTTGAACAAATGAGACAAAAATATTAGTCTTGGTCATTTATTTATTGAGGAAAATGATCGAATATTACATATCTGTGAGTATGTGAACCTCTGCTTTCAGTATCTGCTGTGACCCCCAATAACTAAAACTAAACGTTTCCGGTAACTTTTGCTCATTCCTGCACACCGGCTTGGAGGAATTTTCGCCCATTCCTCCGTACAGAACAGCTTCAACTCTGGGATGTTGGTGGGTTTCCTCACATGAACTGCTCACTTCAGGTCCTTCCACAACATTTCCATTGGATTAAGGTCAGGACTTTGACTTGGCCATTCCAGAACATTCACTTTATTCTTCTGTAACCATTCTTTGGTAGAACGACTTGTGTGCTTAGGGTTGTTGTCTTGCTGCATGACCCACCTTCTCTTGAGATTCAGTTCATGGACAGATGGCCTGACATTTTCCTTTAGAATTCTCTGATATAATTCAGAATTCATTGTTCCATCAATGAAGGCAAGCCGTCCTGGCCCAGATGCAGCACAACAGGCCCAAACCATGATACTACCACCACCATGTTTCACAGATGGGATGAGGTTCTTATGCTGGAATGCAGTGTTTTCCTTTCTCCAAATGTAATGCTTTTCATTTAAACCATAAAGTTCTATTTTGGTCTCATCCGTCCACAGAACATTCTTCCAGTAGCCTTCTGGTTTGATCTTTAGCAAACTGCAGACGAGCAGCAATGTTTTTTTTGGAGAGCAGTGGCTTTCTCCTTATAACCCTGCCATGCACACCATTGTTGTTCAGTGTTCTCCTGATGGTGGACTCATGAACATGAACATCAGCCAATGTGAGAGAGGCCTTCAGTTGGTGGTCCTTTGTGACCTCGCCGACTATTATACGTGTGCCTTGCTCTTGGAGTGATCTTTGTTGGTCGACCACTCCTGGGGAGGGTAACAATGGTCTTGAATTTCCTCCATTTGTACACAATCTGTCTGACTGTGGATTGGTGGAGTCCAAACTCTTTAGAGATGGTTTTGTAACCTTTTCCAGCCTGATGAGCGTCAACAACTCTTTTTGTGAGGTCCTCAGAAATCTCTTCTGTTTGTACCATGATACACTTCCACAGACATGTGTTGTGAAGAGCAGACTTTGATAGATCCTGTTCTTGAAATGACACAGGGTGCCCACTCACACCTGATTGGCATCCCATTGACTCGAATTTCACCTTCAAACTAACTGATCATCCGTGAGGTTCACATACTTTTGCCACTCACAGATATGTAATATTCGATCATTTTCCTTAATAAATAAATGACCAAGTATAATATTTTTGTCTCATTTGTTTAACTGGTTTCTCTTTATCTACTTTTAGGACTTGAGTGAAAATCTGATGATGTTTTAGGTCATATTTATGCAGAAATATAGAAAATTCTAAAGGGTTCACAAACTTTCCAGCACAACTGTAAGAAATTGTATGAAAGGTGAAATAAAAGAACCAAATAAAAAAAAAAAAACATCTACGACTCGAATGCTCGTCCATATCTCAGCGCCTTCCATTTTAATTTTTGGAGGCCATTTTCCAGAAGTTCTTTTCTTAATAAAGACACATGTCGGCTGGATGGCTTGACATGTCGGTTATGCCACACCAGTAACGGGAGATATTTTTTGAAGGCCATTTTCAAGTCGTTTCCTGCTACCCAGCATTGGTCCCCATAGTCACCTGTTCCATCAGCTTGAAGGTACGAGATTTACATTTCACTCGACCATCGATGTGATCATTTTTGCGTAGATGGGATGGGACACAACAACCATCACCATCATCATCATCATCGTCATGAGCACAGTCAGGCAGTGTTGAGGGGTCACCGTCAGTAACGTCAGAACAGCAGCAAATGGCCTCACCAACAAAATGAACGGACTTGTTCAGTGATGTCCGCCGAAGGCTCGTGGCCGAGTTGTGCTGTCCTGCTGTTCACTCAGCACTTCTCCTCTCCATTTTTATGCCGACTCGCAGGCTAAGCAGCAAAGCTTTTATTTTATTTATTTATTTTTTGCTTACCTTTATGTATGAAATCCTGTTATTGCGAAGTGACTGTCAGCAGGCCAGCTTCTGTATCTTTTAATGCAGTTAGATGTTCATTTTGAAAATGTTCCTCATTACTAATGCATGAGTTATTATTTATTTAGGAAATCAGCACAATTTCTTGTTTGATTTGCTGAATGTGTGAAATAAATAATTAAAATCCGTGTATTGCAACTGGATTTGCTTCTGGCAGTCAGACATGGAGTCGTTTTACTTATTATTATATTTTTTTATATATTTTTTCTCATCCAGGCATTAATTTCCGCATACACGTGCAGATGAATAGATGGGAGCTTTTCAATTCGGCCGGCCGACTGCCGGACCTGCGACGTGACAGACGAGTCCGACTTCTGCTGAGAGCGGACTTTTGTTTGAATAGTTAGGACGGCCGACGCCTGAGAGGCAGCCATTGTTAGCGGTGCGGTACTCCTACTCGCGCCGTTTGTGAGGCGGCCTATCTTATCCGTGAAGTCTAATTGGGAAGCGGTAATAAGAAAGTGTGAGAGGCCACAATTATTAGAACATTAGGACACTCGAGACGAGAACAGGCCATTCAGCCCAGCAAAGCTCGCCAGTCCTCTCCACTTATTTCTTCCAAAAAAATATCAGGTTGAGTTTTGAAAGTCCCTAAAGTCCTCCTGTCCACCACACGACTTGCTCGCTTATTCCAAGTGTCTGTCGCTCTTTGTGTAAAGAAAAACGTCCTAACTTGTGTGTGACATTTCCCCTTCACAAGTTTCCTACTGTGTCCCCGTGTTCTTGATGAACTCATTTTAAAGTCACCGTCTCGATCCACTGCACTGATTCACTTCATCATTTTAAACACGTCAGTCAGGTCTCCTCTTCATCTCTCTAAAGCCTCAGATCTTTTAATCTTTCCTCCTAACTCATCCCCTGTAGCCCCCCGTAATCAGCCTGGTTGTTCTTCTCAGGACCTTCTCTTGTGCTGCAATGTCCTTTTTATAGCCTGGAGACCAAAACTGTGCACAGATGAGGCCTCAGCAGTGTGTTGTAAAGCTGAGCAGGACCTCCACACGTCAAGGCGCTATACAGTAATCCCTCTCTATAACACACTTCGACTTTTGCGGCTTCACTCTATCGTGGATTTTATATGTAAGCATATCTAAATATATATCGCAGATTTTTCACTGGTTCGCGGGTTTCTGTGGACAGTGGGTCTTTTTACTTCTGGTACATGCTTCCTCAGTTGGTTTGCCCAACATACAAGGGATGCTATTGGCAGATGGCTGAGAAGCTACCTAATCAGAGCATGTGGTTAAGTTCCTGGGTGCTGATTGGCTCAGCGATGGAGAATTCAATTCCACTTTGCGTTAACCAGGAAGTCTCGTCTCGCTAATTGAACATCAATGTGTTTCGCTGTGTAAAGAGTTAACTTTCATCATTGAGCTGCTCGATGCCCACTCCGAGAACGCTGAGCGATGAAGATTCAGCCGAGATGACCAAGTCAGCGAGCGAGGAAGATAAGGAACAAGAGGACCCAGCACAGGAAGAAGATGCCGGCCTAACTCTCGAGCGTCTTGCGAGCATTCTACGAATGGCAAAAGATCTCCAGATATCAGTTGAAGAATAGGACCTGCAAACGATTTGCTCTTTGCAATTTAGAAATGCTCTTGACGACGCCACGGGAGTGTCCTTACACAAATGAAAAAGCAGCGTCAGCAACTGCACATCACGATGTTCCTTACCCGCAAAACACCGCAGAGTACGCCGTCAGTGGAAGAAGAAACTCCAGACGAGGACGACGGCGGTGCTACACAGTCACCTGAAGAGGCTCCTGTAGAAGAGCTGTGACGCTCTCCTCTGTTAAAATTAAACTCATCGTTATCGGACGAGTCATTGAGTACCCATAACTCATTTTTTACGTACTTAGTACTTGTACGTACATTTAGTGTCACTCTACATACATTTTACATTCTATATACAATTTTTCTTGCATTGTACGTATTTATTGCTGGTGGCCTGTCTATTGTAATGACTGTAACATCTGTGATATCGGAGACACTCGATATCTTTAAAATAATATTTAGGTTTTACTGTATACAAACAGTGTGTTTACCTACAGAATTACAACAAATCTTACCTAATAACTAAGAGAATACAAAGGGATTATGCTGTATAACTGTGCGGGAAATATTTATAAGAGTGTGGGAGAGTTTACAAGAGCTTAAAATATATAAAAATAACCATTTAAACATATGGTTTCTACTTCGCGGATTTTCACCTTTCGCAGGGGGTTCTGGAACGCGACCCCGACGATCGAGGAGGGATCACTTATGTAACCTGACATTCTGTTAGCCTTCTTAATGGCGTCTGTCTGGAAGTCGGTCGCTTAGACTCCACTGTGACTCCTAAATTCTTCTCATAAGGTGGACTCTCGATTTTCCGACCACCCATTGTGTATTTAAAATTCATCTTTACTTCTTATCTGTATTTCTTTACATTTACTGACATTAAACTTCATCTGCCACAAATCTGCCCAATCCTTTCTGCAATTCAAGTCCTTCTGTGATGATATAATGGATTCCATATTATCTGCTAATCCACCAATCTTGGTATCATCTGCAAACTTCACCAGCTTGTTCCTTATATTCCTATCTAAATCATTTATATATATATATACATATACATATACATATATATATACTGCTCACAAAAATTAAAGGAACACTTTTTTTATTGGGCCTGGCATGAAATCAATTAAACCTGTCTGATAATTTTCTGGTTGGTTAAGCAGCTGAGGTCATTGTTAATCACTTTCAGCTGTATTGGTGTTCATGGAACTTAACGACAGGTGCACTAAAGTGGCAACAATTAGAAAAACCCTCAAAACAGGACTGGTTTTACATGTGGAGGTCATTTCAAGTTTCTCCCTCTTGATCTTTTTGGCTGGTTTTCCACTCGTGCTAGTTTTGGCTTGAGTAATCATCTCTACTGGCAGTATGAGGCGATTCCTTAACCCTACAGAAGTTGCACAGGTTGTCCAACTTCTCCAGGATGGCACATCCGCACGTGCTGCAGCAAGAAGGTTTAATGTGTCTCCCAGCACAATCTCCAGAACATGGAGGAGATTTCAGGAGACTGGCTGTTATTCTCGGAGAGCTGGACAGGGCCGTAGAAGGTCCTCAACCCATCAGCAGGACCGATACCTGCTCCTTTGTGCAAGGCGGAACAGGCTGAGCACTGCTCGTGCCCTACAGAATGACCTCCAGAGGGCCACTGGTGTGAATGTCTCTACCCAAACAATCAGGAACAGACTTCATGAAGATGGCCTGAGGGCCCGGCGTCCTGTAGTGGGCCCTGTGCTCACTGCCCAGCACCGTGGAGCTCGACTGGCATTTGCTCAAGAACACCAGAATTGGCAAGTCCGCCACTGGCCCTGTACTTTTACAGACAGAGCAGGTTCACCCTGAGCAGCTGTGATAGGCGTGAAAGAGTCTGGAGAAGACAAGGAGAACGATATGCTGCCTGCAACATCGTTCAACATGACAGGTTTGGTGGTGGGTCAGTGATGGTCTGGGGAAGGCATATCCATGGAGGGACGCACAGACATCTACTGCGTAGGAAATGGTGCTCTGACTGCCATAAGGTATCGAGATGAAATCCTTGAACCCATTGTCAGACCCTACGCTGGTGCAGTAGGTCCTGGTTTCCTCCTAATGCACGACAATGCCCGGCCTCATGTGGCAAGAGTATGCAGGCAGTACCTGGAGGATGAAGGAATTGAAACAATTGAATGGCCTTCACGATCCCCTGACTTAAACCCAATAGAACATCTGTGGGACATTATGTTTCGGTCCATTAGGCGCCGCCAGGTTGCTCCTCAGACTGTACCACAGCTCAGGGATGCCCTCATACAGATCTGGAAGGAAATGCCACAAGACACCATCCGTCGTCTCATTAGGAGCATGCCCGGCGTTGTCAAGCATGCATACAAGCTCGTGGGGCCACACAAGATACTGAAAAGCATTTTGAGTAGCAGAAATGAAGTTTTTGAAAAAATGGACTAGCCTGCCACATCTTCATTTCACTCTGATTTTAGGGGGTCTACACAATTGAGCCCTCTGTAGGCAGAAAACTTTTATTTCCATTAAAAGACTTGGCATCCTTTTGTTCCTAAGACATTGCCCTGTCGTTATTTGTATAGATATCCAACTTCATATTGAGATCTGATGTATCTAATGTGTTTCTTTAAAGTGTTCCTTTAATTTTTGTGAACAGTGTATATATATATTAAAAATAGCAGCGGCCCCAGCACTGCCACTTCTTGTATTTTGATGCCCGCCCTCTCATGTGGCACCTTATCAAATGCTTTCTGCCAGTCCAGATTAATAATCTCATCTGCTCCACTCTGGTCGTATCCTTTTGTTTCCTCCTCATTGAATTCCAGCCTGTTAGTAAAACACGACCTCCCTCTTCTGATGCCACGCTGACTGTTCCTAATAACTCCTGTCCTTGCCATGTGTTGCTCAATCTTCTCCTTAATAATTCCTTCCATTAATTTTCCTGTGATGTTTCATGTTGAGATTACTGGCCTCTAGTTGCTCGGCTCTGCCCCGTCACCCTTTCTATATAATGGGATGATATTTGCCATTTTGCAATCCTTCAGAATCTCCCCAGTGTCCAGTGACTTCCTAAAAATGTGTGCCAAGGGTTTCTGTCTGTACTCACTAGCCTCCTTAAGACCCTGAGGGTAAATCTGATCTGGTCCTGGTGATTTATTGTGGGGTTGTTCTGAGTGGGAGAGCAGTAAATCACTTTAGAAAAATGAGACCAGAAGAATAGTTGAGGTCAAGAACCATAAATCCATAAAAAGCGAGCAAAGCCCAATCCATCAATCAAAGTGGAAAAGAACGGGCACAACGTTGGGCGCTGTATGCTGTCTTAGAAAAGCAATTCCTACTCGATTTTCATGCCCCCAACTATACTTGGTTTTTTTTTTTTTGTAAGACCACGCCAGTTACTGACATGGAGTCATTGGTATTTTTTAACTGTCACGATGGGATTATAGAAAAGAAGGTGGAGCAGAAAAATGAGGTCGAGCTCAGTTACCCAAACCCAGGGGTGTCCAACGCCGGTCCTGGTGGGCCGCAGTGGCTGCAGGTTTTCATTCTAACCCGTTTCCTAATCGGTGAGCAGTTTTCACTGCTAGTTAACTTCTTTTCCCTTCATTTTAGTGGCCCGGTAATTAAGGATTCGCTCCTCTGAATTGTTTGGTTCCTCATTAAATGACAGGCAAACAGAAATGAGACGTGAAACGAGCCAACAGATGACCAACTACAGTGGGGCTTCAAACTCCAGCCAGTTTCTTAATGAGAAGCCAGTTCTTGCTGTTAATTGAATGTCAGGACTTGTTGCTGTTCTTGTTCCACCACAGCTGGCTGTTGATTTTCTAAGACCACCGTCAAGATGTTTTGGTGACCTGAGCAGACCAACATGACCGAGACCTTCACCTTTCTTTATTTTCAAGTTAGCCGCTCATGTGGCGGCTCATTTTGTGTCTCATTCTTGTTTGTCTGCTCATTAAGGAAAAAGAAACAACTAAGGGTTCTGAGTCACGTCAGCTAAAACGAAGGCAAAACAAGTTAATCAGCAGTACAAATGGCTCGCTAATTAAGAAGATGGTTTGAATGAAAACCTGCAGCCGCTGCGGCCCACCAGGACTGGAGTTGGACACCTCTGCCCTAACCTAATATTGAGTTCTTGAGCGATGAGTCACAGCCCACTCTTCAGAAAACAGTGAGAGTTTCACTGTAGCATCCGCAGTCTTGGACGACTACCTGTGGAGCGTCAAGTTTCACTTTCATTGAACTGTTTTCGTTCGTAGAATGTTATATTTTTATGTTTCATTCTCTGTTTAATTTCATGACTCCATTTTGAATCTTCACGTTTGTCTCTGTTTTGGTGCTGTGGTTACATTTCTACGATGGTCGGATTTGATATTAGTGGAGTGACGTCAGCGGCGCGGTGGTTTGTGACTCTGCGATGCACCAAAGATAATCGTCCAAGATTCGGGATATTAAACGGAAACTTTAGAAGAGTGGTTTGGGATTCAGGGTTTCAAGAAGGTAGCGTTCTGTTTTGACTGCTTATATAGTTTTTGGGTTTTAATAGATAGAGGAAGGAGACCCTGGAGAGGTGAAGATCTGCTCTGGAGAGGAGAGGAATGAAGGTCAGTAGGACCACCACAACAGAATACATGTGTGTGAATGAGAGGAAGGTCAGAGGGGTGGTGAGGACGAGAGAGGTGGGTGAGTTTAAATACTTGGAAGTAATGGCGAGTGAGGAGGAATAGTGAAGAAGAGTGCAGGCAGGGTGGAGTTGGTGGAGAAGAGTGTCAGGAGTGACTTGTGACAGACGGGTATCAGCAAGAGTGACAGGGAAGGTCTACAGGACAGTAGTGAGACCAGCTATGTTATATGGGCAGGAGACGGTGGCACAGGAGACAGAGCTGGAGGTGGCAGAGTTAAAGATGCTAAGATTAGCATTGGGTGTGACGAGGATGGACAGGATTAGAAACGAGGACATTAGAGGGTCAGCTTGGGTGGGAGACAAAGTCAGAGAGGCGAGATGGCGTTGGTTTGGAGAGATGCTGGGTATACTGGGATAAGGGTGCTAAGGAGAGAGCTGACAGGGAAGAGAAAATGAGGGAGGGTGCTGATAGGGGACATGCAGGTGATGGGCGTGACAGAGCAAGATGATGAGGACAGGAAGATATGGAAGGAGATGATCCACTGTGGCAACTCCTAACAGGAGCAGCCGAAAGAAGAAGAAAAGTTGATGATACTTTTTGTTAAAATAGGTTTGAGCAGTATTTTAAATTTAAACAGAAGTGGGACGAGGGCACATTTATGATCACAAAAGAACTTGTGTTAGACTAAGTGGCGCTCTTTGAAGGCTCTGCCTCAGTCCCGTTGTTACTGATTGCACAAGAGTGCTTTGCTGTACCCCCCGGAAACCTTGCTGGGTGCCAAGCAGCTTCTTTAATGGATGTCCTTTTCTTTGGTTCTGTTCTTGAATTAGATTAGTGTGTAGTAGGTAGGGTGGCACAGTGGTTAAGGCTTTGGACCCTGAGGTTGTGATTTCAAATCCCACTACTGACACCACTGGGCGAGTCACATGACCTGCCGGTGCTCCAATTGGAAAGCTAAAAGAAATGTCACCAGCTGTATCACAAGTGTTGTAAGTCGCCTTGGATGAAGGAGTCGTCCAAATCCGTAAATGTCAGTGTAGCACTTTCTAGATCGGCTGTTTTTATGTTCTTTTTTTCTACTTGAGATGCCATTCATTAGTTTGTAGTGCTGGTTGAATGTGCCAGCTGCCAGGCACGTCTACATACACGTCCACTTATTCTCTAGACCGGCTGGTGTCTGTCTGCCCGTCCTTTTTTTTTGGTTATTATATAGTGCCTTTGCTGTCTATCGAGGATCGCTTCTTTCTCTTAGTTTATGGCACGTGCCCCCTAAACACACAGGAGACGGCAAGCCGAAGCCCGGGCTCAGTGCTTATTGTCTCTAGATAGATAGATAGGAAAGGAACTATATAATAGAGAAAGACACTGTATCACAGATAGATATGATAGGCGCTATATAATAGGTAGATTGATAGGAAAGACTATATAATAAATAGAGAAAGGCACTATATCACAGATAGATAGGAATGGACCTATATAACAGATAGAAATGAAAGGCGCTATATAATAGAGAAAGGCTCTTTATCACTGATAGATAGATCATGGAGACCACCTCGAGATCTTTATGTAGACATCGTGTTTGCGTCTTACGAGTGACACTACACACTTATATGCAAATGAAGAGTTTTATTAAAACGCCAGTCGTGACCTTTCCGTCTGTGTGACTGTCAGTTGTTCCTGATCTTAATGTGACCCGGCAGCCTCCCCCTCGAAGGCCTTGTCATCCTCACACCCCCCAAGAGCACCAATTTGCGTCTTTTACTGAAGCCACCTCAGTTGAGACATACTGGGGGACCAGAGCAGAATGTCGGGGCTGAGGGTCCGAGCTCTGAAGAAGGGTCACCTGAAGCTGAACGGAGCCAAGCAAAGGTCAGAAAGACTAGCAGAAGTGGCGGCAGCAGGTGTCGTCCTGATTTAGACGCCTCTCGGATTACTACAACTTTGAAGGACTCGGAGGTTTAATTTTTAATGATGATGGCGTCTAATCTTTCAGCAGTCGATGAGCTAATGTGGGTACCGGTGAAGTGTGGGGGTCTTATTTGGCAGGGGCTTTCACTTCTCCAGTTACCGTTCTCCATACCACAGATCGAAGGTGCGCAGAGGTATATTTGGCCTGAAAGGGTGGCGGCCACACGGGACTCGAATGGCACCACATGGATGTGACCGAGTGACCGACTGCCACATTTCACAGATGAAGCCATTCAGCTGACCCTGCTCTTTCACTTTGTCCCTTGCTCTGCTCTGCTTCATGTCCATCGCTCGTCATGCCACTTGGTTGCTCTCTTTATCGACAGATTTTCTTTCTATAATTTAATCGACAGCTGGATTTCTCTGGCCGTTCATTCGTTCACACCTGAACCACGCAGGGTTGGCATTCAGACTCACCAGCTTGGCTTCTGTTTAATTCACCTTGGCTTTTCTCAAGTGTCCACAATACGATGAAATTCTTTTTGCAAGTCTTCTCACAACTGCAATGCAATACCAACAGAAGACACAAGCACACCTAATGTCGAATATACAGTGGATTCAGAAAAGACCCCTCACTCCCTGCACACTTTGTAGATTTAATTTCTAATGGATACATTGGCCATTTCTACCCATAAGTCTGCACTCTGTAACCCATAATGACAAAGTGACAACTTGTCTTCAGACAGGACTACATGTGTATTTGGACTCTAAACTGAAATCGCTCATTCCTAGAAGTTATCGGACCCTTTGCTGTCTGCTCAGGTCCGCCGTGTTTGCTCTGATACTCCTTGAGACGAGTCCAGAACTTGAGTGGAGACCACCATTGACTGGACTTCATTTAGAGGGGTGCACAACCCACGCGGCATGTCGGGTACAAAATCAAACCATAATGGCCAAGGAATTCGCCGTAGAGTCTGCACGTCTGCCGTGGGGGGTGCGTGGGCCAGAAACTGTGACTGTTGGTGGACCACCGGCACTGATGGTCCGTTTCTTACAAATCCGTTAGTAGTTTGGACTGTGAGGAGAGCCAGCAGTGAAGATGGGGCACCACACTTGGCACAGCATCACTCTTCATTGGCACTTGCCTGGTGTACCACTTTGGTGAAGTATGGCACTGTGTGCCCCTGTAAACTCACACACCCTATCTATCTATCTATCTATCTATCCATCTATCGTTTATATAGTGCCTTTCATATCTATCTATCTATCTATCTATCTATCTATCTATCTATCTATCTATCTATCTATCTATTATATAGTGCCTTTCATATCTATCTATCTATCTATCTATCTATCTATCTATCTATCTATCCAATTGTAATTACACGTTCATTACATTAACATGCGCATGAAGTGGGGGTCTCAGTAGTTTGTGTCCCGCCAGCGCAGTTCTTCATGACTGGAGTCCTGCCGGTCAGCTGGTCAGTCTGCGGTTGTTCAGACGTCCTCTTTAGTTTGCTGTCCTGTTGAAGGTGGCGGTGCTCGCGGATTCTCTCGCTCAAATATTAAAGGCGGCTGTAAGCGTGTGACTCATCGGGACTAACAGAGGAAGACCAAACCCATGAGGTCCCCAGGTCACCGCAGCCCAAAGCAGTCCCACCGTCACCGGCACGTCCATGAACGCTAACGGCGGTAAAGGGGTTAACCAGAAGGCTGTTTTTCTCAGTCTTTTATTTCTCAGGATGTTTGTCTCCCGTTGGCCTTTTTTTATTTTTGTATTCCTGGCCCAGAAGCCCCAAGTCAGCACTTCTGGCTGCGATCCCCCCGGCTGGCTGGACTCGGATTCCCGATGCCGCCATTAGCATTGATTGCCTCTCTTTGTGTTTCTTCTGTTCAGCGGGACGCTCAATGACAGCCATTGGGTTTCAAAGCTTTCAGCGCAGATTTTTCCCGACTTCATTCCTTGTGGATTTCCAGCTGCCCTTTTTTTTTTTTTTTTTTGTGGTAATCAGCGGGAGGTCCGCGTTCACATGATGTGAAGGTGCAGCCCACCAGTGGTGAGCTGGAGGCCTTCCTCAGCTTGGGAGTTTCTTTCTCATTATTATTTTTTTGTCACGGGGTAGCAGCTGTTTTGGGAGGTCTGTCTGACTTTCTGGTGTGTGAAAAAGTAAGTGCACCCCATGTTTTGTTTTTTTTAACATATGTAGACATTTTGAAATTTAAATACAAGTAGCATCCAAAGTTAAAGACGTGGATGAAAGTGTTGGGGGTCTTCCTCACTAAGAAAAAATCAAGATCCCCCAATCTGAAATAACTTGAAGCTGACCAACGTCATTGTCACTCACCGTCATTTTTTCCGCATTGAGTACAAATCTGACTTGGCTTTAAAGTTTGGATTCCACAGAATGTTTCCAATAATAACACAAATGAAGAAGACGGGGGGGCAAAAGTGACGGGACCCTTAGCCTTCATCTTCGCTCAGTTGTGAGCTTGGGGTGGGGGGTGTAAGTGAGTGGGAGGTTGTGCTTAACATACAGCAGGGTCTCCGCTGGTGGTCTGCGTGCCCTTTTGGTCTCCGTGTTATGACAAGTTAGAAGAAGTCCACGTGGTGTGACATTGAGGGGTGCTCAGGGACTTTGGCATGGCGTCAGCTACAGGGGCCTCCCCTTGCTTCTTAAACATTCATGTAGCAGCGGACCACCAGGGGAGTCCTTGAGGTGGTGCGTCTGTCAGTGGAGCTTTGAGTTAGTGGACAATGTTCTCACCAGTATGTGGTCTGCACCCAGTACTGACCACCTTGGGACTGGGGGTCCCGGCATTGGCTGGTCATCCATTACCTTGAAGCTGTTAACTCAGCACCAGCCATCGAGCCTGGTGGTCCCAGTGATGACTGACCACTGAGCCTGGTGAGCCCGCTGGGAGATGTTGATCCAGGGAATGGTGGACCAAGCACTGACCGACAGGAATTGTAGATTTATTACTGACCCCTTGTTGGATCCTGCACTGACCTCAAGAAGGTCTTGGCTGGTCACCGATTCCTTGAACTAGTTGACTGACCACGGGGAATGATGGGGAATGGCCCAGTGGTGGACCAAGCAGTGACCAGTGAGAAGAAATGTTGAACCTGATACAGACCACCTTGTCAGACCCTACTGTAAGGGTCAGTGGATGACCCAGCATTGACCACTGGGCAGTAATTCAGCACTAACCTCCGAGCCTGGTGGATCAAGTGGAGCGTCAGCACTGATCACTGGGAAGAGTGGACACAACACTCACCCCGTGGATTTGTGGGGGGTCTTTCACTCCCACAGCCTCAGAGACGAGCAGGTTGGGTTCATGCCAAGGTGACCCATCGTCCTGTCCTGTGTTTAGAGGGGCCGTGACGTCCTCACCTGCGTGTGTCACCTTCCAGGGCCACGAAAAAGATGAGCGCATTAAACAGAAAAAACACAAATCGGCTTAGCTGGGGGTTCATGAAACCTTCTTGAAAAATCCATGAGGAAAAACTCCACCTGGAAAGCCTCCGGAGCAGAAACTGGGGGGTCGGGGGCTGGTGGTAAACAAGGAAATTTTTGGTCGTGCTGGAAGGCGCTATATGAGATGGCTGGAGAGCTTGATTTAAGGCACTCTATTAGAGAGAGATACTGGAGTGGTGAAAGGTGCTATATAAGATGGGAGAATGAAAGGCACTATATAACTGACATGAAGACAAAGGACAGATACTGCAGATGTGAAAGGCGCTATATGAGAGAGGTTAGTTGGGTGAAAGGCACTATATACAGTATAAGATAGACCAGTAGATGGGAAAAGCCCTATTTAACATGGACAGCCGGATAAATGGGAAAGGCGCTATATAACTGATATGCTGGAGGTGCTGTGCAAACGTTAGATATGGTAAGATGTGAAAGGAGCTATATAAGATGGACAGACAGGAAACGTGTTGTCACAGTAAACCTCAAAGGTTTGGGGCAGCCGCCCATCTAATATCCCAGGCTGCAAAATGAGTTGTGCTCGGAACGACAGAACTCATCTGACTTTGGTAAAATGGCGACTTTAAAGGCCGTGACGGGAAGTCACATCATCTGGGTTGGAACCGGAAGTGATGTTGTAGGGACTAGGAGTGACATCTTCTTGGGGTGGCATAAGTGATGTCATCAATGGTGCCAGCACGTAGTGGGATTTCCTGTGAGACAGAGAGTTAGTGCCACTCGCCACCCCCTGGTCTGACGTGGTATTTCTCTTATTTAAGCCCTCTAGCTGCCTCCCGTGCACATGTGTGTGACAGTGTATAAGGAAATATGAAAGGCACTATATAACTGACATGTAGAAGGTGCTATTAAAATGACAGACAAGTGTGAAGGCACCATATAAGACAGGTGCATAAATAGGTGGATAAAAGGCACAATATAAAATTTGGAATTAAATGGCACTACACAAGATGGGTAGATACCAGTAGGTGGTGCGTTGGTGAAGATGAATGTGAAAGGCGCTATATAAGGAGGACAGGTAGATCAAAGGCACTGTATGAGAGGTAGATGCTGAGGATGTGAAAGGCGCTATATAATTAAGAGGTGGAAGGTGCCATATCAAAGAAAAGGGTGAAAGACGTCATATAAGATTGATGGTGAAAAGATACCGTAAAAGATGGCTGTGAAAGGCACTATAAAAGGTGTGCAGGTAGAGTGACACAATAGACGCTTGATCAGAGAGGGACAGGAGGTGCTATCTAAGAGAGGCACTATATAAGATAAGCAGTGTGGACGCTAGGTAGAACTGTGTTCCCTTTAAACCCAACAGACACTCGGGACACCAAGAAGTTCTCTCCTTCTTCTTTTCTTCCTCCAACACCACAGCCGCAGTAAACAAGCAAGGATTCACAAGCACAATAATCCAAACAAATGTAATTCTCTCTTTCTCTCTCTCTCTGTTCTTCTCCTCCGCACCTCCCAGCTTCGTCCCCCTCTACCCGACTCTGGCTCCTTTGCTGGGTTCACAGCAGTCCTTTATACATGCGGTCCAATCCGGAAGTGCTTCTGTCCTCCCTTCCATGTGACTTGCCAGCACTTCCATGTCAGGTGGAGAACTTGAGTTTCTCGTTAGCCCAGACGTCCTTCTGGACACCCGTCCTCGTCACTTGATAGCACTTCAGGGCTACTTAGGAAATAAGAGTCCCAAAGGTCTTCTCATATTGTCCCTTGGCGGCGCCCACAGGACCCAGCAGGGCTGCGATTCCAAACTCCAACTTCCATGATGTCCAGTAGGAGTCTGGGGTACTGTTATGCTGTAGGGAAGCTGCCATCCAGCGCTTTGGGGGAGGCAGTGTCCAAACGTAGCCGCCTTCCCCCATCCTTTCATCCTCGGGGCGTCCCAGCTGGGCTGAGCTGAGCTGCTGGCCATTCCTAGATAGATAGATAGATAGATAGATAGATACTTTATTAATCCCAAGGGGAAATTCACACACTCCAGCAGCATACTGATAAAGAACAATATTAAATTAAAGAGTGATAACAATGCAGGTATAACAGACAATAACTTTGTATAATGTTAACGTTTACCCCCCCGGGTGGAACTGAAGAGTCGCATAGTGTGGGGTCTCCTCAGTCTGTCAGTGGAGCAGGATGGTGACAGCAGTCTGTGGCTGAAGCTGCTCCTCTGTCTGGAGATGATCCTGTTCAGTGGATTCTCCATGATTGACAGGAGTCTGCTCAGCGCCCGTCGCTCTGCCACGGATGTCAAACTGTCCAGCTCCGTGCCTACAATAGAGCTGGTCTGAGCTGCTGGCCGTTCCTTACAGCAGATAAAGAGAAAAAGGCATTATGTTAAGGATAGATGCTGTAGATGAGAGAGGCACTATATAAGGTGGTCAGACAGACCGGAAAGACACCGTATGATAGGCTAATGTCATCAAAGGCACCATATGACAGGTACACACACACACACACACACAGCCCTCCCAGCACATTTCAGTTCTTCGGCTAAAGCCTGTTCACAGATTGCTGCTCTAAAGTGACCTTTAGTTTTGACAGTGTCACGTGTGCACAGTTTGGTGGCATTGCCACTTGTATGTGTGACCACGCTGAGACACGTGGCGTGAATACACAGACAGATGGATCACTTTGATTGGCACTCGATAAGTGAGACTATAGAAGAGAGCGCCAGATAGAAAGTGCTAGATATGAGAGGCGCTATATAACAAAGGTACGACAGGTAGAAATGAAAGGGACACAATATGACAGAAAGGTAGATGCAAGGCGCTATATAGCAAGGATGGGCCCACGGCAGAGAGAGGTGAAGTCAGAGGATGAATCGCTTCTGTCATCATATTGGAGTGACCAGCAGGGGGCAGGCGGGTGGTCGTCCACTTGACCCGAGGTCCCCAGGACCCCCTCTCTCTTCTAACTGTCAGTGAAGTTTCTTTTCTCCGCTCAAGCTGCTACCCGAGTTTTCCAGTTTGTGTTAACGGGTGGATATTTGGAGGCTCCATTTATCGGGTCACTTTTGTTCGCCGGCGGTGCTGATCTGTTTATTGTTTCTGCCCCTGCCTCGTGTTCTCCTTATGTAATTTGTGTTTCACCTGTTAAAACTGTTACAGGGCTCCGTGCCTGCACTCATCGAAGGCCACTATGCTTAAGTAAAGGGGATTGTATTAAAAGGCACTATGTAACGTTGATTGATTGACAGATGTGAAAGGCATTTTAGTATTGATAGCCCGATAAATATCATAAATAGACAGCGTCACACATGTGCGAGTGGGTGGCAGCAAGAGGGCCTGAATAAGAGTAGTACCACGCCAGACCAGGGGGCGGCGAGCTGCACTGACTCTCTCTCTCTCTCTGTCGTCTGCAGACCATCCACAGGAAATCCCACAAGGCCACTGATGACATCACTTCCAATACCTTTGGGGGTGGAGGGTGGAGGAATTGATGATGTCACTTCCACTATTTTTGGGGGAGGTAGGAGGGATTTTGGGTGGCAGGTGGCAGCATTGATGATGTCACTTCCTGTAACAATACCACTGATGATGTCATTTCCGGTACTTTTCTAGGAGGGGTGGGGTGGGGAGAAGGGACTTAATTGGCATTGATGATGTCACTTCCTGTACCAACACCATTGATGACGCCACTTCCGGTACTGTGGGTGTGTTTTGTTTTTTTTTTTGGGAGAAGGGATTTAGGTGGCATTAATGACGTCACTTCCGGCACCGAGGCCACTGAAGACGTCACTTCCTGTCACGGCCTTTAAAGCTGGCATATTTTCTCACTCAAGTCAGTTCTGTTTTGGTCTTCAACCTGAACACAGCTCAAAATTAATACCCCTTAGTAGCCAGGGTATATTATACGGGTGGCGGCCCCAAACCTTTGATGTCTCTTTGTTACAACAGTAAAGGTGCTCAGCTGAATCCTGTGTGTCAAATGTAGCGTTTGTCAAAGAGAGAGACAAAGGCAGAAAAGGTTTTGGTGGTCCACTCCATGTATTAATTATTGTACAGAAAACAACAAAAGCTGCAATTCTGCAGAGCAATCACTAGACTGAGTCTCCAACAAAAGAAAGACTGACAACAAAAGGATATGTGGGCAGTTAAATACCCCCAAAAAAGGAAGAGGCGGGATAATGAGGTCATCATGGGCGTGGTGAGGAAGAGCAAAAGGAAGATTAGGTCTGGCCTTTCTCATCAGAGGATCTGAAAAAGGAGAAGGAAGAAGAAGAAGAAGAAGAAGAAGTGTTAGTGCGCTCACTCAGCTCCTGTCCCGGCGATGTAATCTTATAGACTGAGCTGCCTCCGAAATGCACGTGTGTGACCCGCTGTACCCCTAATCCAAATGGCGTCTTGTTCAAATACGCCCCCTCACCAAAGCAGTGGGCCTCATCTGGGCGGCTTGCCGACTTCTCCGATTTCTTTTTTCTTTTCATTTTCCTTTCCACGTTTGCGGAGGTAATTTAGTTTACATACAAAGACAATGAATAACAATGAGCTGTTAAATTATTCCCGTGAGCGGACGGCCGGTAGAAGTTGACCGTCTTAACGCGGCTGTCCGCTCCTGTCGGCAGGCAGACAATTACACGCCCCTGTTTCATCTCTTTTGTATTTATGTATTTATTTTAGAAGTCGGGCCGCCACAGAAGCATTTGGGAATGTGCATCTTGCTTTTGTGAAATTGGCACCGCTGGATGAGTTGCTGGAAGTGGAGCTTCTCGGCTGTGGATGTGCCGGGTCGTACCTCCCCATGTCGGCTGATATATCGAATACTTTTACAGAAGTAACAATTATGTGTCGGAGGAGGCACACAGGATGGAAGTCGAGAAAGTCCATTACCCACATGGGAGGCCCCCCGAGAGGCGTTCCAACTGGATGTGTGCCTGATGCTTTCCCTGAGAAGCAGGGAGTATTTAATTCCCCCAGGTATTAGAGGGGAACCAGCAGGGAATGCAGGGAGTTGTAGTCCAGCAGCACAGCCGTGCTGGGGTCCGTGGGTGCCACAAGGGGGCACTACAGGGAAGTCGCGCTTCCCAATTCATGGGACTCCCATATGACCTGGAAGTGCTTCCATGGGGCGATGGCCCTAGCACCAGAGGTACTTCTGGGTACTCAATGAAAGGGACCCTGCGCTCCCTTATCCAGGCCGGCTGGGAAGGAGGGAGGGAGGAAGGCAACACTCGACAGGAGGAGGGCAGTGCGGTGGAGAGAGGAGAGGAATTGTAAGGAGAATTGATTTGTAGAGAGAAGAAAACCTGCGTTTGTGCTGCTTTGGAGGGATTTTGTAATCAACCTTCCATTATTTGAACCCGGGACTGTGCTGTTGTGTTGGTGATGGGGTTTGGGGCTTGATGTTGCTCCTAGTTCTATTACAATGTAAAAAAAATATATCTATATATGTATGTATTCATCACCCAGTATTGCACTAAAATATCGCACTGACGATGATAATAATAAAAGTTTATTAATGCAGCAAAACTCGGGGACCTGCAGTCCTCACATGAAGGCGGCCCCTAAGGAACCATTTTGACCGGACAATCTGTGCCCTTCGATGATCCGATTATTGACGTAAACCTGACCTCTCGAGTGCCGTGTGAACTCTGAGGTGGGCTTCTCTGCGAACAGCCCGCTTTTGTGACCGTGTAGACCCTTTTAGTACACTTTTGAATTTTGTTGTCTACGCTCGCCTTTGTCTCACTTGCACTAGAAGGGTCCATGAAATAAATTTGCTGAGGCGAATCCCCTTTTCAAAGCAGCCATCCGGCTCCCCCCTTGAAGTTGTCCCTCCTCGAGTCCTTAAAGTGGTCTTTTCTACCGTGGGGCCTTCTATTCTTCTCTATTATTAATTATAGTTCAACCTCTAGTGTGGTGCCTAAAAATTTAAATTTTTGTGCAACTGGAAAAAAAATGGGTCTGGACCACTCTGTGGTGTCAAATTTTATTCCAGGCTACCTTCTTTGTCTAAACTCTTGGAAAACGTCATCCACACCCAACCTGAAGTCCTTGCTGGACGAACACGCAATCCTGGACGTCACCCCAGCAGTGATATTCTCTGTACCACTCTATAGACACGATAGACCATGAGACCCTCATCTCCAGGCTGGAGCAGTGGGTGGGCATCAGTGGTTTAGGGTCTCATCCCTCAGGTAGAACTTTTTGTGTCAGTATCGATGACATGTGTTGCTCTCCCCTGGGGGTACCACGGGGCTCCATCCTGGGCCCTCTCCTGTTCTCCTTGTACCTGCTACCACTCGGCGCTATTTTCTGGAGACACGCTATTTCTCTCTATTTTTCATCTTAGGTTTATTCCCCTCTGCAGTGCACGTTACCCCAATTTTGGCTTCCCTTCACTGGCTTCCAGTTAGTTTTTGAGTCCATTTTAGGATATTTGTATTTGTTTTTAAATCCTTTAATGGTTGATCCCCATTTTATCTGTCGAGACTACTGCTGCCCCTTATATACCGTCGCCCCCTCGGGTCAGCGGACCAGACGCTTTTACTTGTTCCTAAGAGTCGATGCAAACTCCGAGGTGATCGGGCTTTGTCAGGTTTGCCATTACACGTTAGGCAGACTCTGTCACTCGCTGTCATTTCAAATCACACTTTGACTCCCCTGGCCTTTGACCCCGTGTGAGATTTCGACTATCTGTCTACCTTTATACTCTTATGTGTTTCTGTTTCTTTTACCCTTTGGTTATTGTGTGTCTTATACGTTGGGTTTTATTGGTCAGCCTTGATGTTGTTTTTAAAGTGCTTTATAAATAAATCGATCGATAAATAAATAAATGTTCAGGCGACCACGGTGTTCCTTCTTAGAGCTGAATCAATCTGGCTGAATATTTCAGAAATTGTTAAATGTAGGTGGATGAGCTGTACGTCCAGCGCTGAACTCGGCGACACGACCTCGAGAGAGCAGGTACTGAGTGCTATGGAGGAGGAAGAATTGAAACTCCAGTTATAACTCATCATTGAAAAATTAGGAAGCTGGAAGATGCATGTAGCGGGAGGAATTGTGTACAAGTAATGCTGTGTGAAGAGAGGCTGACGGGGCTTTGGTTTAATTTATTATGTACATAAACGAGGAGGAGATTAGAAAATATAAAATATTTATATGATAACCGTGTGAGGGGTTACACAGGGTTAGTAGGGATGGAATATTTGGAATTCTTTCTACTATTGATTCATTTACAATTACAATTACAGTACAATTTATTTTTGTGTAGCCCAAAATCACCCAAGAAGGGCTGCAGTGGGCTTTAACAGGCCCCCAGCCTTGACTCTCAGATAAGACAAGGAAAGACCCTTGTAGGGGAAAAAAAAATGGAAGACACTTTGGGAAAGGCAGTTCAAAAAGATACCCCTTCCCAGGTAGGGTGGGCGTGCAGTGGGTGTCTAAAATAAAAAGGGGTATCGATATAATACAATTCACAGAACAGAACACAAGTCCTCCTCAATACAACATAATAGTGCAATAGAAATATTACAAGTACAGAGCAGAATTCAACAAAAGATGATATCCCATAATAGGATTTGGATTTGTTCAGAGTCCTGGTGACCTCGGCCATCAAACTGCCTCCCCCTATTGGCCATTCCACAGCTGGGTCAGCCAATCCAATGAAAGGACCCCTCTACCCGACGATTCCTGCCATCCTCCATCAAGGATGACTTTACCTTAGGCAAGCAGGTGGGCCGTGGCACCAGGTGGCACATTTGGGTACCAAGAAGAGCAACAGAATAGGTGAGGGTTAGTAACAAATTCTAACTGTCATATTCCTTATGTTTTAATGCTAATGACCAACAGTAGAGATGCAGTCTGCACAGTTGATCAGCAGCTCTAGTCAGAGTGTGCTAAACTGAAGTTGTGAGTCGTCATTTCTTTGTAAAGGTTATTTATAACATTTTTTGTTTTATATGTACTTTTAATATATTGATGTTTGTTCTTGTTATACTTTTAGTTTCAATAAAGTACTTTAAAATTTTTTTTAAAAGATAACGTCAAAAAGGAATGTCATCTGATTACATTTTAAAGTAACGAGTAACGTAACGCATATGTTACCGAAGTGAAAATCCCCACGTTATTCTTATTCCAGCAGCCCTGGACGTAAGGCCAGAAGAACATGTGTCGGTATGCCGGTCCTCTGCAGGGCTCAGTCACACCACGAAGCAATTAAAGGTGCGCTGCATGCAGTCCAATAATAGAAACCTATCGATAAAGCATCGGATTGATTTCACAAATTCATAAAATGCAAGAAAACGACGACCGGTGTCCTGCTGATTTGCAATTCATGGCTGACGTTTAGGTTTTTTTTTGCACAGTTTAACACTAGAATCCTGGAAGCCTACGAGAAAATTTGTAATCCCAGGCCACCTTAAATTCCCTCGCAGCTCCTCATTGGCGTCTTCTGTTTGTATAAATGTGTCGATCAGCACAAGCAGCATGCAGCCTGCTCACTCCACCGACGCAGCTCAAGTGTGACCATTGTGGTGTGAATGTGCCTCGAGTAGTACTGGGTTAATAATATCTCGTTATGTGGAACATTGCATGCATTTCGTGTGTGTCCCGTGTCTACAACGATCTGTGTAAGTGGTGGATGGCAGGAAATGCTGAACAAGTAACTAAAACAGAAACTTTTTTCATGTTCTGCTAATAATTGGCAGAATGCTGACGTGAAGTGTATAATGTGTGAAGTCCAAATATCCGATAAACACTTTCACAAAAGACACACATATAACAAGACAAGTGCACTTTTATTTAAGAATATAACCAACGTAAAAGAAATTGGGACAGAGTACGACACACACACCCCTATAGATCTGCTTGGCTTGGAGTGTTTTGTCAAAGGAGAACTCCAGGAGGTTACTTGCGCTTGTAAACGCAGATTATTAAGACTGGGTTGGTCACCTTAACCTGACTAAGTGTGATAATGCACAGTTTGAAGAAGGTCCAGAGAAGAGCGGCTAGGCTGATTACAGGGGCTACTGGGGATGAGTTAGGAGGAAAGATTTAAAGAGCTGAGCCTTTAGAGATGAAGAGGAGACCTGACTGAAGTGTTTAAAATGATGAAGGGCATCAGTGCAGCGGATCGAGACGGTGACTTTAATATGAAACAAAATTGAAAGTCCGCCTTATGAGAAGTACTTAGGAGTCATAGTGGACGCAACACTATTAAGTACCAGACTTTGTTCAGAAGCCATTACAACAACAACAACATTTATTTCTGTCGCACATTTTCATACAAAAAGTAGCTCAAAGTGCTTTACATAATGAAGAAAAGAAAAATAAAAGACAAAATAAGAAATGAAAATAAGACAACATTAGTTAACATAGAAAAGGAGTAAGGTCCGATGGACAGAAAAAACAAAAAAAAAACTCCAGACGGCTGGAGAAAAAAATTAAATCTGCAGGGGTACCGAGGGCACGAGACCACCCAGTCCCCTCTGGGCATTCTACCTCACATAAATGAAAGAGTCTTCTTAGTAGTTAGGGTTCTCACGGAGTCACTTGATGCTGATGGTCATACAGACTTCTGGCTTTTAATCCATCCATCATTGTTGGAACATCACGGTGCTTTGAGTAGATGGTGGTGGCGCAAGTGGACAAGGAAACAGAAGAGAGAGTAGGGGTCAGTGCGGACTTTAGAGCCACCATGAATAGTTATTATGATGAATTGAACATACAGAGTATCAGGATTAAGTTAAGGTGAAGTTATGAGAAGGCCATGTTAAAGTAATGTGTTTTAGCTGTTTTTAAAATGATCCACCGTATCAGCCTGGTGAATTCCTATTGGCAGGCTATTCCAGATTTGAGGTGCATAACAGCAGAAGGCCGCCTGCCCGCCTCACCACTTCTTTTAAGTTTTGTTATTGGAATTCTAAGGAGACACTCATTTGAGGATCTGAGGTTACGATTTGGAATATAACGTGTCAGACATTCCGATAAATAAGATGGAGCAGATTATTTAAGGCTTTTTAAACCACTAGCAAAACACCCGCTTTGCAGCGAAGTACTACATTAAAATTTTTATTAAGAAGAAAATTTTACCTTTTTAAACTGAGGGAGAATATCCCAATAATTATTTCTTAAGGATCTCTTTGTATACCACATTGTGAGTTCGGCCCTCGGTTGTAATCTGACCAAGCTGTGCGCTGAGCTTACTCTGAGCATGTAACGCATACAGTCGGCCATGTGAACAGTAATCTTGTCTCAAATCTCACAGCTTGGATTGCTGCTGTCATAATCAGTTTGAGTTTCATGGTTTGTTTCAATGGCGACAGTATTTGTAGGACTTGTTGTGTTGAAGTGACATTCGCATCAGTCAAGCATTGTAAGCACAAAACCGGTTTCATCGATAACTTCACATCCAGCTTTTGAGAGTTTAAACATTCATAAACATCAAAGTGTCCACTACTGAAATCGTCACCTGTGTCAATCTAAGATGTTTAAGAGGCATTGGCAGTTGTCCAAAAGTGTAAAATATTTGGCCATTTCGGTACACTTGAAAGGGACAACCGAACAATTCAGTGACAGCCATCAACTCACATGCAGATCCATAGGTGAAGGGCTTAAGCATTTCACTCTTTTAGTGCTCCTGTGTAGTCTAATTATCTCCTGTACGTCATCAGTCCACACCTTGAACCTGTCCAGTCATTCAATACATAAGACACAATGGATATCAAGAGTGAGCCTGATATGGCCGTGCAATATGTAACACAGAGAATGGAAAAGGCAGGCGCCATCTCCGGGCATGGAAACCACTCGGTAAGTGACAGTTCTTTGATCGATGGTGATCACCTTGATAGACATGTTAATGGGGAATGCGTTGGAATGATAAAGGAAATGGGGACCTGAACAATGTAAAGTAAGTCTAAAATACCTACACAATAACTATAATTGTAATAAATGAACAATAAAACAACGGAGAAGCTATGGATTAAATAAAAAGGCTGTAGTTATCAGCAGGGAGACGTGAATCCCGTGGCGAAGCAAGGAAGGGAATGTAGAGACCGGAGTGATGGACGGCCTTATATAGGCAGGCAGCCAACAACGTGGGAGGCGTTGGGATGGGGGACCCAACGCCGCCTCACACAGTGACCGAGCTGCAGGCTATGGACGTACATATATGCATAAGTAGGATTCAGTTAGCGTTGGAAACCCGCGTACCAAATTTCTTGAAGATGGGCCCATAAGTAACAAAGACCGTTGGAAAGTTCAATATGGCGGCCGACAGTGGCATCATACCACGAAATAAGTATGTATGTTGGTTTCGGTTAGCTCAGGGTAGCAACCTACCAAATTTCGTGAAGATGGGGCCGTGAATAAGAAAGTTCAACTTGGCGGACATTGTTGACCGTTATGACCGTACGCGTAGAATTTCGAAATGAAACCTGCTTAACTTTTGTAAGTAAGCCATAAGGAATGAGCCTGAGAAATGCCAGCCTTCTACCTACACGGAAGTTGGAGAATTAGTGATGAGTGAGTCAGTGAGTGAGTCAGTGAGGGCTTTGCCTTTTATTATTATAGATAAGCAGAATTTTAAAGTCAATCCTGAATGACACAGGTAACCAGTGTAGTGACATCAAAACTGGTGAGATGTGCTCGGATTTTCTTTTCCTAGTTAGGATTCTAGCAGCTCCATTCTGCACTCGTTGTAACTGATTGATATCTTATTTTGGGTGGTCCGGAGAGGAGTGCGTCACAGTAATCTAGTCGACTGAAAACAAAAGCGTGAACTCATTTCTCAGCATCTTTCAATGATATAAGAGGTCTAACTTTAGCTATGTGAAAAAATGCTGTCCTAGTGATCTGATTAATATGCGGTTTAAAATTTAGATTACAGTCAACAATCACCCCTAAGCTTTTACCTCCGTCTTGACTTTTAATCCTAATGTATCCAGTTTATTTCTAATAGCCTCATTGTATCCATTATTGCCAATCACTAAGATTTCCGTTTTCTCTTTATTTAACTTGAGAAAGTTACTATTCATCCATTCTGAGATACCAGTCAGACATTGTGTTAGTGAATCGAGAGAGTCGGGGTCATCAGGTGCTATAGATAAGTACAGCTGTGTGTCATCAGCATAGCTGTGGTAGCTCACGTTGTAACCTGAGATAATCTGACCTAACGGAAGCATGTAGATTGAGAAGAGCAGCGGACCAGGATAGAGCCTTGTGGACCACCATATCGGATATCATGCGTCTTTGTCATTAAGAAGGCTAACAGACTGTCAGGTTATATAGCGCCTTGATGTGTGGAGTACAAATCACAGGAGGTTCTGCTCAAGCTTTATAACACACTGGTGAGGCCTCATCTGAGTCCTGAGTGCAGTTTGGGTCTCCATAAAGACATAACAGCACAAGAGAAGGTCCAGAGAAGAGCGATTTGGCTGATTCAGGGCTACAGGGGATGAGTTATGAGGAAAAATTAAGAGAGCTGAGCCTTTTGAGAGATGAAGAGGAGACCTGACTGAAGTGTTTAACATGATGAAGGGAATCAGTGCAGTTAATCGAGGCGGTGACTTTAAAATGAGTTCATCAAGAACACGGGACACAGATGGAAACTTGTGAAGAGTGGATTTCACACAAACATTAGGAGGTTTGTCTTCACACAGAACGACAGACACTTGGAATAAGCGACCAGGTAGTGTGGTGGGCAGTAAGACTTTAGGGACTTTCAAAACTCGACTTGATGTTATTTTAGAAGAAATAAGTGGGGAGGACTGGTGGGTAGAGTAGCCAATAATTGTACTCAAGTAAGAGTAAGCGTTACTTCAAAATAATATTACTCAAGTAGAAGTACAAAGTAGTCATCCAAAAATGACTCAAGTAAGAGTGAAAAGACTACGTAAGTACTGAGTAACTGTTTGATCATAATAAATGATTTATTTTTAGAAATGTATTAAGACAGACAAAATATAAAATAATGTGCAAATTCTGCTATTTCTAAATAATACAATAAAAATTGAGTAAAAATAAAGAGGCACAAATAAGACAAAGTTCCAAATCTCACTTTTTACAACAAAGCTTTTGAAGCCGATGCCTACAGCAGGTGGCGTGTATGTCTGAACAGTGACAACTACTTAGAGTGACGAGATGTCCTATGCGCTGACAGTCTAATCCTGCATATTCACTCGCCCTCCAAATAGCACAGCGGACAGAGAATCACATGAGAACAAGGCAGCCTGTGCACGTCCAACAAGTGTCACTTGACCTCGACTGTCTGTGTCTGCGCCTGTTTGGTTGACACGTCCTTGTTCTTCACTCAGTGACGTGATGGTTGATCTTCAGCAGGAGTTGCCTCTCAAGGTTCTTGAAGTGAACAGGAGCCCGCATGACTGAAAAGTCTCTCACAGGCTGCAGACGCAGGGGCGTTTGTGTGTGGTCATGTGACTGCATGGCTACGTCTGAATAGGGAAACGGAGTCATGTGATTATTGTTGGCACGTCTGATTGGTGAGACAGTCATTCAGTAAGTCCACTGGCGACTTCTCTCTGGCAAAAACAGTGGAAAATGGAAAAAAAGTAACGAGTCGAGTGTTGCCCAATGTAGCGGAGTACGAGTAGCGCTGCTTCTTCACAAATGTACTCGAGTAAAAGTAAAAAGGAGTAAGGGGCAGTAAAACTACTCGTAGAAGTACAATTTTTAAATGTTACTACCCACCACTCCTGGCGAGCTTTGTGGGGCTCGTCCTGAGTGTCCTAATCTTCTGATAACTTGCCTTCCACGTATACGTCTCTGGTTCCATGTGGTGTAGAAGATCAGCCCAGCTACAGGCAGGCGCTGAGACCCACAAGGTCCAAAAGCAGACTCTTTTATTGTCTGTTTCTTCTACAGCACACACAGGGCACCAAACAGCCACAGTAGCTCAGTTCCTTTTACTTAACTTCTACTTTTCTTTCTCCTTCTCTTCTGCCTCCTCCACTCCTTCTCTGCCACTCTGTCTCTGTCTTCTACCTCCGACTCCCTTTTATACTTCACCTGGATGTGCTCCTGATGAACTTCCTCCAGTACTTCCTGGTGTGGCTCTGGAACCATCCAGGCGTCCCTGGCGGTGGCCACAGTCCCCACAGGGTTGAGCTTCCAAGCTCCGTGGCCCCATGCAATCCAGGGGTGGCTGCCCTCTTGCCTCCCAGAGAAGATACGGCCCCTTCTCCTGGTCCTTCCCTTCTCCAGGCATCCCGGTGGGGCAAAGTCCCTGGTCGTCTCTCACAGAGGTTATAACAGAGTTCAGAAATCTCCATCGGAGAACAGGGCGTAGGGGACATAAGAGGGCGTCGTAACACGACAGATCTGATGTCTCTTCTATACAAACGCTGCCAGTGCCGTGCTCTACAGTGTTTCTTAATTGTATTGTGAACCCGTCTGGCGTATCGTGCATCTCTGGAGCGTTCTGACATCATCTCGCTGTGCCGTCCCATACAGTTTCACAGAACGTATCCTGGATGTTAGGCGGCAGACACCTTCATGTTCCTGCTGACCTTTCATTGTTCTTTGTCACTAAAGCATCAGCCATGTTTGGTGGGCTGCAACACGAGATGTCACCACCGCATTTCTTTTTCGCACCATTATGGTGTGTAGCGCTGGGTTTTCCTTTTTATAAAGTAAAGTGCTGGAAACATTTGTGGATTTGATGGGGTCTACTAACGTGCGTAATTGCGTTCTATTTTCACGATTGTTTCTGAATACGACTTCCTGCTACAAAAATATTTAATCAACAGACTCGTTGATGTCAGAACTAGAAAGGTTCAAATTGCAGAACTAAATTCTCATTCAGACGGGGTTAGAGGTTCTGGGCGCTGTGCACATCTCCTGGTAGTTAATGTATGTGTAAGTTAGTTCAGACCCCATTAGCAGCCCCTATTTATGACAACCATATGTCTGTTCAGACCAACACTGACTGCACCCGACCCTGACCCCGTTAGTTAGGCATCTCCTCATATTTAATGTATGCATACTGTTAGTTTGGACCACAATAGCAGCCCCTTTTATAGCAACCGTATGTCACTGCACACCTCCAAGGGTCACCTGCACACTTTTCTGCATAAATTGTGTGCATTAGCGTGCCTTTGGACAGTGCCAGCCAGTGCCAGTGTGTCACAGCTGCCTAAGTTGGGGTGCATTTTTTCCCACCCGCACCCTGCACCAATTCTGTAGACGCCTTCTAGCGATGCACTGAATTCACATACAATCCGTATTTCTATGCAGGTGTCAGTGTGTGGTGCCATTGTGCCAACATCAGACCAAAAAAACAAACCTCTCCGTTAAAATTAGCTTTAAACAACAAACATACAAAGTCAGTCAGTCAGTCAGTCATTATCCAACCCGTTATATCCTAACGCAGGATCATGGGGGTCTGCTGGAGCCAATCCCAGCCAACACAGGGTGCCAGCCCACCACAGGGCACACACTAGAGACCATTTAGGATCGCCAATACACCTCACCTGCATGTCTTTGGACTGTGTGAGGAAACCCACGCAGACACGGGAACAACATGCAAACTCCACACACAGGGAGGACCTGGGAAGAGAACCCAGACGGGTCTCCTAACTGCAAGGCAGCAGCGCTACCCACTGCGCCACCATAAAACACAAAGTACACAGTCAAAACAATTCAAATGTAACCGGTCTGAAACGAAACTCGTCCTGCACGCGTCTCAAAACGACCTTTCAGTAACAAAACACACGCGTTGTGAACTTGAGAGACTTTTAGCAGACACTCGGAGCGTCCCCTTAAACTGACTGCAGACATTCACACAACTTTACAAAATGGTGCAGTCAGCAGAGCCCAACTTGTGTTAAAACTCCACAAACACCGTCCTCTGTAGTGGTGACCTGCTGATCTGACTCTTCACGTTTGCTCCTCTCCTGACACACTAAATAAAGAAACAAAGTCTCTGTAGCTGGAAATCTGAGGCCAGACATTGATTGGATGGTGACATTGCCTCATTTGCATACACCCATGAAGACACACAAACAGAGATCATGGGTAAGTGATTAGTGATAAATTTTACACTCTATTCTATTGAGTTTAGTAATTCGATTAGGCTATTCAAAGTAGTTCAAGTGGACAAATGTAATTTATATGGTCACAGTTCATGGGGTGGCCTAATAAAAATCGAGTGGCGTCCACACCACAACTGTAAGCTACCAGGCAGGCTGGCGGGTTAAATAGAGAAGTGTGTTTATTCTGCCATTGTGGGATTTTCTTTTCACTCCTGTCAAATGGAATCGATCTTCTTACAGACATGTGAACTAAGAAAGAGAGAAATAGATAAATAAATAGATAGATAGGAAAGGCACTATATGATAGATAGACAGAGTGAAAGGCACTATATCAAAGAAAGAAAAAGAAAGAAAGAACCCAATTGCCGTGCTTCTTCTGCAATGTCAGAGTCTTGAAGATGCATCTTTAGGCAATTTGCCAAACGTCCTGCACGGTGCCGAATGTGAAGTCATCGTGTATCTTGTATTCCTGTTTGTTTTATTCGCTCACATCTGTCTAATTTATTCATTTGGATTCATTGTTTAGATTCCGATTTTCACATTCACTACACGCTCATATCTGAGTTGAACGGAGGCCCTAGACTCGGACGCAGATTTTTCAAGTCGTTTTTGCCATCGCTGCTTTTTTTTTTTGTGACTCGCTCCAGGATACGTCATTCTTAAACATTCACACTTGACTTTTGTTTTATATATTGTTAGTTCCAAGTGTTTAGAACGTTCCATGACAACACCCACCTTAATGAAGCGCCCCCTGAGACGATCGCCCCACCTCGTCCCCCCCACGCGCTGGCCCAGCCGTCAGCAGCACCAAGCTGAATTCTGCACGCGTACATCAAGGAGTAGCAGCCCTTTGGTTTTGTCTCCCTTTTCAAAGGGGACCCCATTCCGAAACGCTCAGATTTAGGGGTTTTACAGACTTGTCGATTCCCACAGGACCTGCGGTGATTTATTTACAGGATGAAATGCTCTGTAATCTTTGCTGAGAAGAAGTGAACACGCAGGGTCCATAAAACGTTCCTGTCATGAGCGATTCGGGCAGGACTACAATTACTGGGGTCCTTCATCCCGCCCTGTTGGTGTGAAGCTAGGGCCGCCGTCTCCGAACGCACCTCAGTGTTACGCCATGCGGACGCTGGCTACGGAGGATACTTTGGTGGTTTTGATGTTTGTTTGTTTTTCATTTTCCGTCTCTGCCTGTTTTTCGTTTGTCTCATTCCGTCTACCGTATCCTCATTTCCCGGCCCTTCATTTTTTCCTGTACCACCTTCTAATCGTCATGACAGTCATGTGATGTGACGTGTGGTTGTCACGCCTTACTGACGGGCACAAGGCAGGGATGCATTGTGACCCACAACGAGGCAAAGAGTCCTCAGCGCCACTGGCTCCCTGGGTCTTAGAGGATCGAATCTCAAACTCGATTAATGGCTGCACACCACACTGCGTCAGTGACCTCCTCCATCACTACTAAGGTCCTCTGATTCTGGCCATCTTGTTGTGCCCCACACTGAGCTGCAGGGCCTTCAGCTGTATGGCGCCTTGACTCTGTGAAGTGGCTTGAGCACGGGAAAGGCACTATATAAATAAAATATATTATTATTATTATTATTAATGTTGCTACCGACAACAAGACAACTTTGATAACAACAAACAGAGCTGCAGGATTCCAGAAACATAGAGAATGGCTAATAATCTGAGCGCATGAAAGTACAGAAAAGTATCCGTGAAAATGAGCTGCAAATAGAAAAACATACAGAGTGGCACAAAAGGTGCGGTAAAAAAACTTAAAACTTCAACAACGTGACGGCCGCAGGGCTGAGCAGGTCTTCTGTTTCTTCTTCTCTTTTTAAAAAAACGTGAAGGTTGTGAGTCAACTGATGGATTTACAGCTCCCTTCTTCATCTTCTTCTTCTTCTTCTTTCACCCCAGGAGGTGGAGGGCGCCCTCTCCAGCTTGCTGGTCCTTTGTGGAGATCATGGGATGTCTGAAACCGGGAGCCATGGTGGGTCGTCGGATCCTGAGCTCAACACCCCCTTTGTCCTCGCGAGTCCAGCTTTCAGGAGGAAAGGTAAGTCGTGGCAAAGCCCCTCTGAGTGCTGCGGGTCTCTTCATTCATTTCAGGACCCTGAGGGACCCCCTAAGGTGACGCAGCTCATCTGTTAGGTTTAAACAAGAGGAGCACAAGAAGTTGTGGTGTCCTAGTAGTTTGGGGGGCTAGCACCAACTCTTTTAGTGGGGTGATGTGCTAAATACTGAACACGTCAGCAGTTATTTCACTAAATCTGCTTCACATGAAAGTCTCACCAGACATCGGTGTTAAGTCAAGAAATACACAAAAAAAAAATGGCCATAAATGAAGATATTGAGGTGTAATAAAGTGGACTGACGCAAGATCAGGTACTCAATAAAGCCAGCAGTGCTCTCCCTCGACTTTCTCAGGTACTGGAGATTTGAGGAGTAAACCGCAAGACAAGGATTGGAGTTTTATATTATGTGCATTAAAGAACCCTCGACATCAAATCAAATGAATAAGATATTGAACAATTATTATACAAGTTGAAAAAATCACACTCTGCAGCTGCATGAAGATAAAGTTTGCCATGAAAATTTTATTTTGGCAAACAGTTCAGGTAAATGACCTCCTCTCTTCTTTTCTTTTTTTTCTCCTCTCTTTTCTTTCCTCTCTTTTCTTTTCTGTTCTCTTTTATTTTCTCTCCTCTCTTCTTACCTCTTTGTCTTTTCTCTCCTCTCTTTTCTTTCCTCTCGTTTCTCTTCTCCTCTCCTCCTTTCTTTTTCCTCGCCTGTCTTTCTTTTCTCTCATTTTCTTCTCTCCTCTTTGTCTTTTCTCTCCTCTCTTTTCTTTCCTCTCTTTTTTCTCCTCTCTTTTCTTTTCTCTCTTATTTTCGTTCCTCTCTTTTCTCTTCTCCTCTCCTCCTTTCTTTTCTCCTCTCCTCTATTTTCTTTTCTCCTCTCTTTTCTTCTCTCGTTTTATTCCACTCTTCACACTCCTGACGTGACTTCCATTTGATGGATCTTTGTCAACATTCAGCACATGCCAGCTATTAATACACCACGCCGTCTTATTTATGGAGATGCCCTTTCTCCTCGTTTCGTGCGTTTCGGAGGAGGCGCGCGTAGCGTCGGGATCATTAAACTGCCAGATGTGTCAGCTGTTAATTTGCACTGTGAAAGACGAGCAGACGCAGGAGTTGTCAGCAATGCCGCCTTTTAATTGGCCGAGAGGGATTTTGAGTGCTTTACGCTTACTGTACGCTCGCCCAACTCGCCATCCCCTGGCGCCCTGTGTATGGCAGACATGAAGCGGTGCGTCTCGACAGTCGGCCTTCTGCAGATCACCTAAACTTCACTTGAAATGTCTGAATAAAGAGAAGAGAACTAAAAGAGGGTCACGGCCATCGACAAGTTGGCATAAGAGGGTCGTCACCCGCACGTTTGTCAGCATTTGCACTGAAAGGCCACCATTTTGCTGTGTCAGCCAAGGGGGGTTCATCGCTGCTTCTGCTGCCTTTGTTTTCTAGGGAACCTTTTTGTTGTTCTTTAAATGTTACTGGGAATAAATAAAATGTCACCCTGCTCAGGGAGTGCATGTGCAGGGGGTGCACTCCTTACATGTACACGGGGGTCCAGGTCAGGCTGGTCTCATCACACACAGGGGCTGTAGAGGGAAGGCCAGAGGTGCCAAGCATGCTGTCCCAAGAACGGCTGCCGTCACGTCATGCAGGTGCACATCGCTGGACGTGGAGGTTTGAGTGACATCGGTCGCATCTTCTACAACCCTCTTGACAGTCGGTGTCATGTCCGGGGCTGGTGATGTCACTTCAAGAGAGGCCCAACAAGCTAAGTAAAGGGTGGACAAAGTTAGGGTAGGGCTGCCAACCGTCCCATAAAATACAGAATTGTCCCGTCATCGGAAAGCAAAGGACACGAGTTCCGTATTGAAGTGATGACGAACACGGTTTGCTCGTTGTCACATCGGTCTTCAAACGACTCATGTGAGAAACTCTGGGGGGACACCCAGCACGGCTCCCTATGTTTTATGGAATAACACCTGTTTGTCCCTAATTACTGCACAGTTAAGGTGTCAACTCTCGCTAGGGGACGCCCTCCGCACCCCCTGGAGGTAGTGGTGGAGCAGAGAATGAAGAAGAAACGGAGGGCCATTATGTACAATGCTGCACGTCCCCTCTGGGACAACACTAAGGACTTTCAGACAACGAGTCACTCGGCAGAAGTGCACCTGGGGGTCCTTTATACACCCGTAGAGGGTCTCACTTTAGGTGTGTGTGTGTGGCATTTAAAACCAAATGAAGCTCCCAAATGAGACACAAATACACCAACACAAAGTCCCGTTTCCTTTAGCGGGCACAAATTGACACATTTTGTGTTGCAAGTTTTGATTTTTCCGTAATTGTTTTTTTTTTTTTGTTTGTTTGAAAGTGCTGTACGTTTATGAGACATGGACGCTATCCAGTGACCTGAGATGAAGACTGGACTCCTGTGTCTCTTCAGAGAATCCTTGGCTGCCGCTGGTCTGACTTTGTGTTGCTCACGGAGTCCCGAGTGAGGCACATGACCTGCTTTGTGAGGGAGCGTCAGTTACAGCACTACGGCCATGTGGCGCGATTCCCCGAGGGTGATCAGCTCACAAGACCCTCACTGTTGAGGACCCAAGTGGCTGGACCAGGCCAAGGGGTCGCCCACGTAACACCTGGTGGCGGCAGATAGAGGGTCAATTTCTGGAGGGTGGGACCGGACCGCGTGTCTGCCTGGGGGTGTTGCCAACCGGGATCCTGAGTTGTTTCGTCGTGTGGTGGGTGCGGCAACGCTCTGTACCAGTGCAGGCTCCCCAATTTGACTTGCCTTGACTTGAAAGTCTGTAAAACTGTAAAAAGGAGCGGCGAGGCGAGTGGGCTGCAGATACGAACTCAAAGAGGACTGGAAATGTCAGGACCTGTGCATAAATCCACCTTAGTATCGGCCTGTAATCCATACAGCATCAAGAATTTCATGTGGTCTACCGAATGGACGGGTACATCACTCACTCCTACGATGAAATGAACCTGGAGATCCAAAGCACAGAAGTCCCAAACGTGTCCTTAAAATGGCCACTAGAGGGAGAAATCCAGTTTAAAAAAACAAACAAAACAAAAACTCTGCAAGCCGCGTCGAGTCTTTCTAAAATATAAAAATGTATTCTGCTCAGAAATGCCCTGTGACACAAGAAGCTCCGTGGAGCACAAAAGGCAAAAAGGGAATTGGCAAAAAACGGAAAGTAACCAAACCCAAATCACAAATCTGGAAACAGAGCTCAGGTTCAAAAATCCAGAAAATCACAAAAAAAGCACAAGAACTCGGACAGAATCGACACAAACCGCCAGGAACTCTGGGAAACGCTCGCCTATATAGGGCTGAGGGGGCGGGACCTGGTGGTGATGGGCAGGTGTCCTCACCTCTTGGGGAACCACCCACAAAACAGATGGAACATAACAAAAGACGCACAGAAACTATAACACTTTTAACACACTATATATAATCTATCTATTATAAAAAAAAAAAAATCTTGGAAGGGAGACGAGACGTGATCTTCTCAGAAGACAATTGGATGTCCCGTGAGACAACATTTAAAACAAGTTCACGGACATCTAACCTCTCAGTTGTTGGAATGCTTTTGGCAGACGCGCTTCATGTGCTCCCAGCTCTTAAAACAACGACAAGCAAAACATGCAGCTCGCCAGCAGATGATCCAAACACTTCTCCTGAGTGTGCATTCAGCAAACAATGCGAGGTGGCAAAAGGACAGCTGCTATACAGGCTTTGAAATGATTGACGGGCTGCGCAACAAACTGAAGACGCAGCTCGCCAGCAGCAGACAGACAGCAGATGATCGGACGGCATCTCCTTAGTGTGCGTTCAGCCTCCCCCCTCTTCTCAACACAAGCAGCGTTATACGTCCTGCGAGAAAAATTTGTAACCACCTTGGGCCGAAAATAAAGCATAAGTATTGTTTTTACAAAAGTTTGAAAGTAAAAATGAAAATAATGCATATGTAACAATTCCCATGAAAATAGCAATCTATATATATAATTCACTAAGGCAGGACACCCATGGAAAGCACGCCGGAAGGGGTGTGGATTCACTAAGCCGCCGACAAGTGAGACACCTATGGCGCACGCAGGAAGGAGTCACACCCACCAACTCTAAGACCATTGGATACGACGACAACTCGCAGCACCATCTCGGACACGACGACACAGGAAAAACGGCGTCATTTATGTTCATCTGTCGTAGAGTCCACATGCAGCTCTGAGCCACGTTGACTGTTCATAGAGGCGTGTTTCTCACGGAAGTGAATCGCCATGTGCAGCGTGTAAAACGGTTTGCGAGGGGTATCCCATGGGATCCTTAAAACATTCCTTTACAACTGAGGTTAAAACACAATGAAGGAGGCAGTCTTTAAAAACCAATAAGCCCTGTGCCTCTGTTTCATTAACGTCTCACCTGCTTCACCAATGCAGGCCCTGCAACAGTCAAGACCCTCTCTCTCGGCAGCTGACCTTCTCTGTGCCTGACCGGTTCACACAGAGGCACCACACGACCAGGCGGTGTGTATATTTCTGGAACGAGGGTAGACGCGACAGGACTATCTAAGAAGAGGCATGTTTGTTGCGGATGTGATTCGCTGTATGCAGCGTGTAAAACGCTGTATTGTATGTTGCCCTCTCCAGAGTTCCATCTTTTCATTCACCTACAGTCGTATACACAATGAAGTAAGCAGTCTTTAAAAACCGAGTTTTCGGTTACGACGCACAACCGCATGCACCATAGCAAACTGTTTTACACGCTACGAGGAATCAGCAGACTAGCATGACGGAGGGAGCGAGTGGCCGCCCTTCTCCTCTCCTCCCGTTTCACCCTCCGCGCCTGAGCACCGCACGGACAATTGTGTGTTGGTTCGTTCCGTGCATCGTTACAATGTTGCTTTTCTTGCTGATTTATTTCATTACAGATTTTTCAAATGTTAATTTTCTCCCTGTGCTTAAAAATCTTTAAAAAAACCGGCCTGATTATGCGGCGTATGGTACGCCGCGGGTTGGCTAGTCTCTTTAAATTGTATATCCGGTAAACCAAACCCAGGGATGGGCGAGTGAAGCAAGCAGTGGGCGGAGCTCCCTAGTTATAATTATATCAGTTATAATTATTATTATGTAAAGTATATATCCTCTTTAATAAAACCCCTGTGTGTGTGTGTGTGTGTGTGTGTGTCTGTCTGTCTGTCTTTTGGTGAAGTGCGCATGCGCGAGGCTCGGTGCGACACGCACGACTGGCATCGTGGACGCACACACACTGGAAGCTGAGCACACAGTGAATGGCGTAGCCGCGGCCGCGCATGATGAGCAAATAAAGGACAGCATTGCTGGGGAGAGTGCTGATTGGGTAGTCGCGGCTGCACACATAAAATCCATTGCTGGGGAGATGCCACACATACTGCCCCTTGCATGTTTACTAACTAACTATCTACTAACATGCCACCCAAAATAAAAAAAAAAGGACACGTCAAGTAGGACAAAAGACACAGACACTCAAATCGTATATAAGCAACATCTCCTGAAAGAACAGTCAGCTCAACAAGTTACATCAGCAAAAGAAACGCTGAAAGACAAAGAAAAATACGAGCAAATAAATCGATTGTAAGAAAAAGAAAATGAGCGTCAGAATATTCAGAATATTATATTGATTTGGCTCTGTCCTCTACTAGTTTACCCTTTACCATAAGAAAGCGACAATTTCCAGTTACATTAGCCATTGCCATAATAATTAATAAAGCTGAAGGGCAAACCTTAGAAAAAGTTGCCATTTACTTGCCAGAACCAGCATTCAGCCACGTCAGTTATATGTTGCATTATCAAGAGTTAGAAGTTTTACAGAAGTTGTTGTCAACGTTGTAGATGGTCCTGAACAAGAGTGTTTACAAAAAATGGTGTCTATAATGAAATTTTATTGAAAAAGTTCCTGAGGTAAAAAATTAAAAGCATTTTCCTAAATATCTTCTTCAGATATTGTGTATTACAGATTGTTATGAAGTTTTACACTAAGGCAATATTAATTATACTTACTGTATTGTCATATACGTTTCTATTTTATTTTTAATATTATTTTACTTTAGGCTTCTTGCAAAAATATTTTTAACAAAAAAATTAAGACAACAAACAGAATGAGGTCAAGGTCCCTTGCCATTTAATATAGACTGTTCCTAATAATGTTTATGCAATACTGTTCTAGCGCCCGTTATTGTAACAGGCTTAATGTCTAGTATATATATATATATATATATATATATATATAATTTATTTATTTATATATATATATATATTCTTCAAAATAGCCACCCTTTGCTCCGATTACTGCTTTGCACACTCTTGAAATGCTTTTCCAACAGTCTTGAAGGAGTTCCCAGAGGTGTTTAGCACTTGTTGGCCCCTTTGCCTTCACTCTGCGGTCCTTCACTGTTTTGAAGAAACTAGAATATAAAACATGTTTTCAGTTATTTCACCTTTTTTTGTTAAGTACATAACTTCACGTGTGTTCATTCATAGTTTTGATGCCTTCAGTGAGAATCTACCAATGTAAATGGGCATGAAAATAAAGAAAACACATTGAATGAGGAGGTGTGTCCAAACTTTTGGCCTGTACTGTGTATATATATATATATATATTTATTTTATATATATATATACTATTAACACACTATATATATATATATATATAATATGTTATATAATTTGTATTATGTACTATGCATATATATGTTATATATATACAATAATAACAAACTATATATATGTTTATATATATATAATTAATGTTATATAATTATTATTATGTACTTATGTGTATATATCCAATCCTGATCAAAAGTTTAAGACCACTTGAAAAATGGCAAAAAATCATATTTTGCATGGTTGGATCTTAACAAGGTTCCAAGTAGAGCTTCAACATGCAACAAGAAGAAATGGGAGTGAGACAAAACATTTGTTGAGCATTCAATTAATTCAAAATAAGGATTAAATTCAGGGCTGCCCTTTGTCACCGATTCTGTTCATAACTTTTATGGACAGAATTTCTAGGCGCAGCCAGGGTGTTGAAGGGGTCCGGTTTGGTGGACTCAGGATTGGGTCACTGCTTTTTGCAGATGTTGTTGTCCTGTTTGCTTCATCAGGCCGTGATCTTCAGCTCTCTCTGAATCGGTTCACAGCTGAGTGTGAATATGCTGGGATGAGAATCAGCACCTCCAAATCCGAGAGCATGGTCCTCAGCCGGAAAAGGGTGGAGTGCCCTCTCAGGGTTGGGGGAGAGATCCTGCCCCAAGTGGAGGAGTTCAAGTATCTCGGGGTCTTGTACACGAGTGAGGGAAGAATGGAGCGTGAGATCGACAGGCGGATCGGTGCGGCATCCGCAGTGATGCGGGCTCTGCATCGGTCTGTCGTGGTAAAAAAAGGAGTTGAGCCGTAAGACAAAGCTCTCAATTTACCAGTCGATCTACGCTCCTACCCTCACCTATGGTCATGAGCTATGGGTAGTGACCGAAAGAACGAGATCGTGAATACAAGCGGCTGAAATGAGTTTCCTCCGCAGGGTGTCTGGGCTTTCCCTTAAAGATAAGGTGAGAAGCTCAGAGTAGAGCCGCTGCTCCTCCACATCGAGAAAAGTCAGATGAGGTGGATCAGGCATCTGATCAGGATACCTCCTGGACGCCTCCCTGGTGAGGTGTTCCGGGCACGTCCAACCGGGAGGAGGCCCCGGGGAAGACCCAGGACACGCTGGCTGGCCTGGGAACGCCTTTGGGATTCTCCCGGAAGAGCTGGAAGAAGTGGCCGGGGGGAGGGAAGTCTGGGCCTCTCTGCTTAAGCTGCTGCCCCCGCGACCTGACCTCGGATAAGCAGAAGAGGATGGATGGATGGATGGATGGATTAAATTCAAACAGGCTGTTGTACAGCTGATCAAGATTTTAGGACCACATGCCTTTTAAAGGCCAAATCTGTTCAAAGATGTGGATTCGTTGTCATTTTCTGTCAGGTAGTCACACATTCTGATGGCAAAGGCAAAAAAACTCTCCCTTTTTGAATGTGGTCGGGTTGTTAAACTGCAGGGTCTCTCACAGTGCGCCATCGCTGCTGTGGTGGGACGCAGTAAGACAGTCATTTGGAATTTCTTAAATGATCCTGAGGATCCTATGGAACAAAAAAGTCAAGTGGAAGACCCAAAAAAATTTTACCAGCACTGAGCCGGAGTATCCAACTGGCTGTCCGTCAAGACACTGGACGATCCTCGACCCAAATAAAGGCCGTTACTGGTGCTGACTGCAGCCCCATAACCATCAGACGACATCTGAGACTGAAGGGCTTCAGAAACAAAAAACGTCTTCAAAGACCTCGTCTCCTTGAACACCACAGAACTGCTCGTTTGGACTTTGCAAGAGAGCACCACACATGGGACATTCAAAGGTGGAGGAAAGTTTTATTCTCTGATGAGAAAAAATTTAACCTTGATGGTCCTGATGGTTTCCAACATTACTAGCATGACAAGCAGATCCCACCTGAGATGTTTTCTACGCGGCATAGTGGAGGGGGCGCCATAATGGTCTGGGGTGCTTTTTCCTTCAGTGGAACAATGGAGCTTCAGGAAGTTCTGGGGCGTCAAACATGTCCAGATGTTGCAGAGAGCATTCCTCATGACTGAGGGCCCTCGTCTATGTGATAACGACTGGGTTTTTCAACAGGACAACGCTACAGTACGCAATGCCCGCAGGACAAGGGACTTCTTCCAGGAGAATTACATCACTCTTTTGGCCCATCTTGCTTGTTCCCCTGATCTAAATCCAATTGAGAACCTTTGGTGATGGATGGCAAGGGAAGTTTACAAAAATGGACAACAGTTCCAGACAGTAGATGTCCTTCGTGCGGCCGTCTTCACCACTTGGAGAAATGTTCCCACTCACCTCATGGAAACGCTTGCATCAAGCATGCCGAAACAAATTTTTGAAGTGATCAACAATAACGGTGGAGCTACTCAGTACTGAGTTCATGTTTGGAAGTTTGATTTCTGTTTTGGGGGGTTTACGGGTTTTTTTAGAGATGTGGTCCTGAACTTTTGATGAGCTGTAAAACAGCCTGTTTCAGTTTAATTGTTGTTTTCATTAAATTGCATGCTCAACAAATGTTTTGTGTCACTCCCATTTCTTCTTGCTGCATGTTGAAGCTCTACTTGGAACCTTGTTAAGATCCAACCATGCAAAATATGATTTTTCAAGTGGTCTGAAAGTTTTGATCGGGACTGTATATATATTATATATACACACTATTAACACATTATATATATATATATATATATATATATATATATATATATATATATATTTTGGAGGTTGACGCAGACACCATCATTGTCACCCAAACACACATTTATTTACAATAATAAAGTTCAAAGTGCACCACAAACCCCAAAAGTCCCCAAAGTCCTGGCCACACAATGCCTTCTTCGGACCACCTCCTTCTCTCTTCTCCAACTCAGCTCAGTCCACTCCGCTCCCGACTCTTGCCCTGAATGAAGGGAGGCGGCTCCTTTTATCCACACCCGGATGAGCTCCAGGTGCTCCCCGGCAATCTCCCGCTGACACGCCCCAGTGTGGCGGAAGTGCCGGCTGTTCTCCCGGAAGCTCTGTGGGTGTCCCTGCTCTCTTCCCCAGCACTTCCTGGTGTGGCGGAAGTGCTGAGGTCCAGGGTCCCCAAGGCATTGGGGCGCCTCCTGGCGGTGACCTGAGCCCCCAAAGCAACCAGGAAGGCGGCCCCACGTGATCCCAGATGGGCACACGCCCACTTCCGGTCCTCCAAGGCGTCCCGGCCAGGTCGTGGCCCCTGGCACCCTCGACAATATATATAAAATTATTAATATGTTATAATTATTATTATTATTATTATTATTATTATTATTATTATGTACTGTGTGTATATATTATATATTCACACTATATATATATATATACTGTATATATAAAATTATTAATATGTTATAATTATTAGTATGTAGTGTGTAATATATATATATTACAGTATATAGACACTATTAACATACATAAAATTGCACAAAAGAGACCTTAAACAAGACTTTGTGCCCCAGCCGTCATGGTGGTCCTGGCTGACACCTGTCATGTGGCGTCTCTTCAGAGGTTCGTTTTCTGTCAGGCCGCTAACGCCGTTTTCCTTTCTCTTCTCTTGCAGTTGCCTATGACCCCCCCAATGTGGTGGAGCAGGTGGACCTGACATCGACCCTCGCTGTAGGCCTCGGGCTTCCCATCTCCCAAAACAACGTGGGCCATCTCATTTTCCCGGTGGTGGAGGAGTGCTCAGTGAGAGAACAGCTGCGCTTCCTGCATCTCAATGGCTTCCAGCTGAGCAGACTGTTGCGGGACGGCACTTCGGCGTACGAAAAGGGTAAGTGGGCTCTCTCCTTGCTACCGGCCGTCCTTATCTGTGCCCAAGGAGTGGCTTGGCAAGCGGGCTGTGGGTAGGAAGTCGAAGAGGACTGAAAATGTCAGGATCTTCCTTAGTATCGGCATTCAAGAATGCACTAAATTGTAAAACATGTCGGATATAAATCAAGGCAGGTTATGGGAGAATTCACCGGGGGGTCTGGTGTGCCGTACTTGTGACCACACGGTATGAATCATGGCCTGAACGACTGTGGACAGGAAACAAATTGGGCAAAACAAAAAGAGTTGTCTTAAAACCGCAAACGGTAAACCTGCAAGTCCAAACGCAATAATAATAATAATAATAAATAGCCAACCCGCGGCGTAGCATACGCCGCATAATCAGGCTGCTTTTTAAATGATTTTTAAGCACAGAGGAAAAAATAAACATTTGAAAAATCCGTAATTTAATAAACCACCAAGAAAAGTAACATTGTAACAATGCACGCTACGAAGCAACATACGATTGTCCGTGACTGAAAACCGGAGGAGCGACGTCGCGCCTTCTCCTTCCAAAGCGAAGGACGAGGTTGAACGGCGCTCGTTCAGTACGCACTGCCCGCTTATGTGCCCGCCCCCAACTCTCTACCTGAGTCACTTTCATCTGTGTACAGTCCACACGCACCTGTGAGTCACGTTGACTGTTAATGTTCCAAACACCGCCTCAGTCGGTTTCCACGTTGATTTTTCATTGTTCTTTGTGGTTCCGGCTGCTTTTTTATATATAATCCACCAAGTCACCCGACCATGGGGGGGGTTTACAAAGGGTAGGGACATAACCAGTACTGGGAATTTCTCGTTCGTGGGCAACAATTGCAAGCCACGGTCTCCATCACGAATGGGGTTCAACGGCTTACGCACGGCTCCCCGCGCCGGGTAGACACACGCTGATCCATTCAGTGTAGCGTGCAGTACCGGACATACAAGTGCATCACAGACCTGTTAATGCTCAATCTCACGTGGCTGAAAGCCACTTGTCCCTCTAAGAATTTGGACACCGACCGCTGTTGGGTCGTGTAACTATTTAGCAGGTGGGAGTCTCGTTCGTTTTCAGAATTAACCAGCCAAATCGCTCCACGAACTAAGAACTGCCATGCGCCACCACCCACAGAATTGAGAAAGAGCTATCAATCTGTCAATCCTGTCCGTGTCCGGGCACAGAGCTTATTGGTTTTTAAAGACTGCCTCCTTCATTATGTTTTAACCAATGCACGGAACGAACCAACACACAATCGTCCGTGTGGCGCAGAGGGTGGAACGGGAGGAGAGAAGGACGGCCACTCCGCTCCCTCCGTCATGCTAGTCTGCTGATTTCTCGTTCAGTATACACTGCCTGCTCAAGTGCCCACCTTCAACTCGTCACTCGAGTCGTTGTCGTCTTTGTACAGTCCAGATGCACTTGTGACTCACGTAGACCTTTCATTGCCTTTCTATATATAATCCACCAAGACACCCGACCACGGTGGTAGCGAGGTGGGAGGGCGGTGTGTACAAAGTGCAGGAGTATCTAAGAAGACGCATGTTTGTCGCGGATGCGAATTGCTGTATGTAGCGTGTAAAACAGTTTGCCAGGGTGCACGCGGTCGTGCGTCGTAACCGAGAACTCGTTTTTTAAAGACTGCTTACTTCATTGTGTTTTAACCTCAGTTGTAAAGGAATGTTTTAAGGATCCCATGGGATACCCCTCGCAAACCGTTTCACACGCTGCATATGGCGATTCACTTCCGCGAGAAACATGCCTCTATGAACAGTCAACTTGGGTCGGAGCTGCATGTGGACTCTACGACAGACGAATATAAATGACGCCGGTTTTTCTGTGTCGTCGCGTCTGAGTTGGTGGGCGTGGCTCTGCGAGTTGTCGTCGTATCCAATGGTCTTAGAGTTGGTGGGCGTGGCTCCTTCCTGCGTGCGCCATAGGTGTCTAACTTGTCGGCGGCTTAGTGAATCCACGCCCTTTCCATGGTCGTCTTGCCTTAGTGAATTATATATATATATAGATAAATAATAATAATAATTTTTTGCATTTAGCGCTTTTCTCAGGATGGAAAACAAAGATCCAAAGTCACTCAGTCAGTCCGCCAGTCCGTACGTCCTTCAAAGTTCTTTCCCTCAATGGCTTACACTCCTTTGATTTTATTATCCCAAATGGTTTGCAGTAGGAATGCACAACACGCAAGTATTTTATTTTGCAATATTTTGTTTGTTATATTTTTAAATCCAAAAACCTGAACACCAGAAACACCTCAATGCTGTAAAAAAAGAACACAAACGACAAAGTGAGAGGTTTTGGGGATCCACCCTTCTACTCGAAAAATGGTTGCTTAGGTTGGTCTTTACAGATGTGAGCTCCAAACAGAACTGAAGAGAGAACAAAATGGCTGCCATATACAGGGTGAGCCAAAATGAAGTAGTGCATTTCTAAAGGTCATTGTTGGAGTGGGTTAGGTTGGGGTGGCTGGGGGTCCTTTGACAGACAATCCCTTGTTGTTTTCAGTTGGCCACATGCCTTGGTCCGGTGCTCACCGTTGCTTTCGCTGTCAATGTGGTAGCTCACGTTATGCCCCTAGATAATCTGACCTAACGGAAGCATGTAAATTGAAAAGAGCAGCGGACTCAGGATAGAGCCTTGTGGACCACCATATTGAATATCATGTAATGGGAGAATGGTATTCTGGGAACCGGAAATGACATCAGAAGGAGATGGGATCTTGAGAACCAGAAGAGGAAGTGACGTTGGCTGTCCTCTGAGGACTGGAAGTGGCTTTAGGCTGAGAGTTCATCGGGTAGTCTGCAGGGAAAGAGAACAAAGAGTTTGAGGGCAGCGCCAACCCCTGGTCGGGTGGGAACATACAGTACACTTATTTGAGCCCATAAACTTTCTGCCAAGCGCACTGTTAAATAGTCACAATGGTTACGGCGTCAACAAGAATCTCATGAACAGCAATATAAATCTACCAACCGTGTACCCATAGAAAACAAGGTGGGGTCATAGGAAAATTCATAATGTTGAATATTGTCACACATGTGTGCTTTGGAGTCGACTGCAATGCTAATTCCACCTCAAGTCGAGGGGTGGCGCTAGTGCCTAATGCCTCTCCTCTCCTTTCCCCTCGGTGACAGAAGGATATTGATAATAGAGGCATCAGCTGACATCACTGCGAAGCGCTCCACTCCCATTGTTCAGAGATGGTCTCTGGAATTCTTTTATTAGTTCAAGCTGCAAGGTGACCACTTCTGGGTCAAATGACTGCAAGCAGTTCACCACAGTGCAGATCTTCAAACTGAGAGTCCACGACAGTTCATTTGGTGACGAACACGGGATTTGCACTGTGAACAGGTGGAGTGCAGTAACAAGATTTCACAGAAAAGGTGCGGGTTGACAAAGCGAGACATCCGCTTGTTCAGAGATGGTCTCTGGAATTCTTCTATTAGCTCCCACTGCAAGGAGACCACCTCTGGGACGGATGTTTGGGGTTTTCAACTGACCACCGTCAAATCTTTGAACAGTGATGCTTCATGGTGTGTAGTCCGCGACAATCTGCAAGCTAAGCCAAATAAACGGCTGTCCAATTCACTTATGAAAATATGGCCCTGGGGATCTGATAATTTGGTGCGAGAGTTGTGCTCCTGCTGTCTCCTACCTTCAGGGGAGTGACAGCCACTGTGACGGTCGGCTAATGCCTTTACCTGCACGGGATGCCAGCTGGACGAATGACCGGGGGAGAGAGCAACTGTAAGGCACTACCTCCCCCGGGACACTAGAGGGCAGCTCTCCTGGGCTGTTGTACCACCATGGACTCCCACAGGGCAGTGTGGCACAGGCCTGTTGGGTTCTGTGGGGGCCCCAGGGGGAGCTGCAGAGCCCTACTTTGGGCTTTCGCCACACCTATGGGTGTCTGATTAATGAGCCATCTGGAATACTCCCAGGGTCTGCTTAAAAGGAGTTGCCTCACTCCATTCTGGGAGCCAGGGTCAGGTGAAAGAGGACAAAGCTTGCCATGAGGATGAGGAGGAGGAGTGGAGGTGGAACGACAAAGAGAGAAGAAAGGAGGAAAAAGGGACTGCATATTTGGTGCTGTTGAGGGGGGTGAGGAAGTGGAAATAAACATGTGCTGTGCTGAACTTGTGTCTCTGCCTGTCTGTGTCAGGTTTGGGGCAGCTGGAGGACCCCTGCTCTCCACACCACATTTAAATGTCAGTTTCCATATACACCACAGGGATGTACTCTGTTGCCAGTATATGTGCCACCTGGGCATCTTCGAGCCTAACTCCCATCTTGTGCTGTGGAAGTGGCATTGCAGATACAGTACCTGTTGGACCCCCTTTTACAGAGTCTTCCATTTTCATTCCTCAGCCGCATCTCCTGCCAGTCCCATTCTCACCCTTTGGTTTGTCCTCCTCTCATTCCTGCAGATGTTGGCTTTGAGCAATTCAGAGTTGCCGAAAAGTCCCACGGAAATTGGGTGAAGCTTTACCTCGAGGGGAACACGTCGGAGGTCCTTAACAACATGGGCAAGAAAGTCATCCGGCAGTACCTGGATGCTCTGAAGTCCATGAGCTCCTCCTTGAGCAAGCAGCTGGGAAAATATGACCTTTACTCCATGATGGTGGGCACCATCATCGTCTTTGAGGTGAGGATTTTTGTATCGGGGCTCACAGCAGAAAAAAGGGGCATAGGGGAGGGCATGCCTGACCGGATGAAGCGAACCAACAGTCCAATGTGTTGTAAAATTGGACCTGGAAGGTCCGTCTTGTCTTTTGTGTTGTTCATTTTTCAGTGCAAAGCATTATGGGATACTTAGCATTACTGACGACACACCAGTATTACACTGAGCCTTTCTGTGTAACTGAGAGAAGCCATTTTTCAGAAGTCCACCTGAACTTGTCTGCTCTTCTATTGACTTCAAGCCACCGCTCCATTTCTATTAAAGCCTCTCCTGTACATCCCATGCAAGGGAAGTTCTTTTGCAGAGGCAGTTCTTTATGCCAGTCCTCCATCTTGAATGGCGCACTGGGCAGCTTTCCCAGGAGGATCACAAACCCAGGGAATGAAATGAGCAGATGCTGTTATGTGAAAAACGTTTATATCCCATGCAGCGGGGTCTCGGCTCCTTCTTCACGGCTTCTTCATCTTCTTAAACCTCTTTTGATACTCACAGCTGCCTCTTAACAAATTACACAAGCACATTTTTCTTTGACATTTTGCAAAATTGCCTGCCTTGGCACCCGACTTGGCACTGGCAGCAGTCACACTGCAGCTTTTTCATTTAATGCTTGCCACTATGAGATTAACCCGATTCCGTTACTCTGTATGAAAGCTCTTGGACGGCCTCAGGCAGAAATGCTAATCTAAGATGGAAAAGTCGGCCTGTCAGGGGGCACACACTTAACACCCCGGCCCACCTGAACAGCAAGTGTCACAGAATGCAGCAGGTAACCTCCCACACCGCATACAGTTGAAATTTAACTGGGCGCCTTACTAGGATGTCATCTTTGGGTGGACATTTGGATATGCAGGGGGGACATCTTAGAGTCAAAATAAGCAAAAACTGTATTCTTACTGGAGTTTCATTGTGTAGCCACGCCCACTGCCCCCTTGCAAGTGCAAAATACTCCAATGTGACAAGTTGTGAGGTCTGCTGCCCCCTAGTGGGCCATGTCCTTCCACAGTGGCACTCAGATTTGTTTTGCATTCAAAGTGTTGGAGATTCTGGGGGGTCTGTGTGACCCTAAATGAGTCCACCTGTCTGTGCTTCTCTTGTAAAGTATGGTGTCTGTCTAAGGTCACTTGGGAAGGTTTTTGGTATAGAAAGGCGCTATAAACATTGAAGTGAGTTTGTGTTGATGAATGAGATTTTCACACAAGTTCTGACTGAAGGGTCCCAGTCATTTCTGTTTTCTAGGGGTGGCATGGGGCCACCGTCACACTCTAGGGGTCATGTGACCTCATGCCAGCAGGTCCAGTGCCCATGACCTTTCTTAAACAATGTTGGCATCTGCCAGATTGGCATCCTCAGGTGAAAATGTTATGTTTCCATCAGTGGCTTTCCTCACTTCGTATTCACAGTGTAGGAGACTTGGGGGGATCTGTGTGACCCTAAATCAGTCAGCCGGTCTGTACTCTGCAATAAAGTAGGGCGAGTGTGTGATGCACCCTGGGAGTAAGTTAATAAAAGTTCAACTGTGGAATTCGGGCTCTAAATTTAGGACAACTGAAGTGCAATCAAAGAATCAATCAATCAGTCAGTCAATCGATCGATCGATTGATCAATCAGCCTTTCTGTCTGTCTGGCTATCTATTTATTATATAGTGCCTTCCATATCTATCTATCTATTATATAGTGCCTTTCACATCTATCTATCTATCTATCTATCTATCTATCTATCTATCTATCTATCTATCTATCTATCTATCTATCTATCTACAGTCATGTGAAAACATTAGGACACCCTTTGAAAGCATGTGGTTTTTTGTAACATTTTTAATAAATGGTTATTTCATCTCCGTTTCAACAATACAGAGAGATTAAAGTAATCCAACTAAACAAAGAAAACTGAAGAAAAGTCTTTTCAAGATCTTCTGTAAATGTCATTCTACAAAAATGCCTATTCTAACTGAGGAAAAGATAGGACACCCTCACATGTATTCCCTCTTAAATTGGCTCAGATCTCACACAGGTATATCACACCAGGTGCACATAATTAGTAGATCGTTACTCTGCATGTTGAATGAGGCTTGCCCTATTTAAACCTCAGACATTTAGTTTGGTGTGCTCCTGACTGTTGAAGTGAGAGTGAGCACCATGGTGAGAACAAAAGAGCTGTCAGAGGACTTCAGAAAAAAGATTGTAGCAGCCTATGAGTCTGGGAAGGGATTTAAAAGATCTCAAAAGATTTTGAAATCAGCCATTCCACTGTCCGGAAGATAGTCTACAAGTGGAGGGCTTTCAAAACAACTGCCAACATGCCCAGGACTGGTCGCCCCAGCAAGTTCACCCCAAGAGCAGACCGCAAGATGCTAAAAGAGGTCTCCAAAAACCCTAAAGTGTCATCTCGAGAACTACAGCAGGCTCTGGCTACTGTTGATGTAGAAGTACATGCCTCTACAATCAGAAAGAGACTGTACAAGTTTAACTTGCATGGGAGGTGTGCAAGGAGGAAACCTTTGCTTTCCAAGAGAAACATCGAGGCCAGACTGACATTTGCCAGAGATAAAGTTGACAAAGACCAGGACTTCTGGAATAATGTTCTTTGGACAGATGAGTCCAAAATTGAATTATTTGGACACAACAGCAGAGGACATGTTTGGCGTAAACCAAACACAGCATTCCAAGAAAAGAACCTCATACCAACTGTGAAGCATGGAGGTGGAAGTGTCATGGTTTGGGGCTGCTTTGCTGCAGCAGGACCTGGTCAGCTCACCATCATAGAATCCACGATGAATTCTACTGTGTATCAGAAGGTGCTTGAAGAACATGTGAGACCATCAGTTAGAAAATTAAAGCTGAAGCGGAACTGGACCATGCAACATGACAATGACCCAAAACATACTAGTAAATCAACCAAAGATTGGCTGAAAAGAAGAAATGGAGAGTCCTGGAATGGCCAAGTCAAAGTCCAGATTTGAATCCCATTGAGATGCTGTGGGGTGACTTGAAAAGGGCTGTATGCGTGCAAGAAACCCTCAAACATCTCACAGCTGAAAAAGTTCTGCATTGAGGAGTGGGGTAAAATTTCCTCAGACCGATGTCGAAGACTGGTAGATGGCTACAAGAACCGTCTCACTGCAGTTATTTCAGCCAAAGGAGGTAACACTCGCTATTAGGGGCAAGGGTGTCCTATCTTTTCCTCAGTTAGAATAGGCATTTTTGTAGAATGACATTTACAGAAGATCTTGAAAAGACTTTTCCTCAGTTTTCTTTGTTTAGTTGGATTACTTTAATCTCTCTGTATTGTTGAAACGGAGATGAAATAACCATTTATTAAAAATGTTACAAAAAACCACATGCTTTCAAAGGGTGTCCTAATGTTTTCACATGACTGTATCTATTATATAGTGCCTTTCACATCTATCTATTTATCTATCTATCTATCTATCTATCTATCTATCTATCTATCTATCTATCTATCTATCTATCTATCTATCTATCTATCTATCTATCTATTATATAGTGCCTTTCATATCTCTATCTATTATATAGTGCCTTTCATATCTATCTATCCTCCCATCCATCCATCCAGTATCTTCTCTGATAATGCTATTCATGCCATTCTCAGTTCTGCTTCATGTAGCTCTGAGCACAAAGCATCGAGCACTAAAAGCAGGAACCAACCCAGGATGGGGTGCCAGTCCATCACAGAGCCCACTGCCACACACCTCGCATCCAGTCGCCTTCAGTAAGTGACTTGAGTCTTGGTTGGCACATTCGCTCGACCCCAGATTCTCTGTAATGGATTCTTACTTTTTCGTTTGTGCTGTTCAACGCAGGGCCTGAGGTTTCACTCTCTGGGGTGCGCCTGTCAGGGTCGAGTTTAAGGTTGTCAAGCATCCATCTTTGGTCTTCTGCTGTGACATGCTGCTGACAGGTCGACTTGTCCTTGAATATGCCTTTGCTTCTCATATTTATTTACTCCTTGCTGCTCCTTGAGAATTTACCTTTAAATAGATGTCAAATTAAAATGGAGATTGTATAAGTGCTTTCTATTAAGTACTTCTCAGTGACCACAGCATACATTAGAACAGTGTTGGTGAGAAGAGGCCATTCAGCAAAACAAGCTTGCCAGTCACCAAAATTCTCTACAAAAAACATTAAGTCGGGATTTGAAGGCCTCTCAAGTCCCTGCTGTCAATTATGCTACTTGGTCACGCATCCCATGTGTTTGTGCTGCTTGGCGTGAAGGAAAACTTCCTAACATTTGTGTGAAAGCTGCCCTTAACGAGCTTCCAACTGTGCCCATGTGTTCTTGTGGAAAAATGTTTTTCAAAGTAGCAGCCGACATCCACCATCCTGTTTGTCATGTGAAGCACTTTCAGTCAAATCGGCTCTTGGGCTCAGTTTGTCTGCGTCTCCTTCAATCCCTCCTCATTGAAGCTCATGGAAGGAGCCATGAAACACTGGAGTGGACCGAAGACGTCACAGCTGTGGCTTGGAGCTTTTGGGAGAGCCCAGAAATCAATGTGGCAGTCGGAGGATGGCAGACTGTACAGCACATGGCATGACTCGTGGTGCATTGTTGATTCTTGAGATTTTGAGTTTTCCTCTTCTGGCTGTTTTTGTGGCATTAGATCCTGAAATGGCTGCTGAAGACCGAATCACGTCAATGTGGAGAGAAGAACTCCAAAGTCTATTATATTAGATAATATATCTATTATATAGCGCCTTTCATATCTATCTATTCTATCTATCTATCTATCTATCTATCTATCTATCTATCTATCTATCTATCTATCATATAGAGCCTTTCATATCTATCTATCTATCTATCTATCTATCTATCTATCTATCTATCTATCTATCTATTATATAGTGCCTTTCACTCTATCCATCTATCTATTTATCTATCACGCCACTTCCGGTTCTGATGACATCATTTCCAGTTTCTGCCATTAAAGCCGTAGTCTTTGCATAACTGGACTTGAAACTGAACACAGCTCAACACCTGATACCCATTTTGATGCCAGGGCACATTATTCACCTGGCTGCCCCAAACTTGTTGATGTCTCATGTCAATTCTTATCAAACTGTCTTGAAGTCCTAGAATGGCTTGATGATGACATGGAGATCAGGACTCTGTAGCGGCCACACCAGGATTCCCTGTTCCGATGAGGTTTGGGGGGTCGTCAAGTTGGGACCCATCAGACGCTTCTATGATGGGACTGCAGGATGGATAAAAAGCTGCCTGGCAGTTTTGTTCAACTTGTTTGCCCCAAATCCCCTTGGAGTGTCCACTATGCTTGAGGGTGGTCTGCTCGTATTTTTCCATGTGCTCTTCTCCATCACTTTAATGGGCAAGCAGCCTTCTGCTGGTGTTAGACTTTATTTCATTCTTCAGAGGAATGGCTTTGTGGTCCCAATTCTTTCGTGAAGGCCTCTTCTGATAGGACGTCTCCGGACCCCCTATGGGTGACCCAGTGGTTTCTGCGAGTTCCTTGCTGATTGCAGTGCTGGACGTCTTTAGATATTTGATGTTTTTTTCTTGAGTGTCTCGGCTTTGCCCGTTTGGTTTGTTCTGCAGAAGACCTCGATGATGCAAGATGAGCACCTTGTGTCTTGTCGCCGTTCTCACGTCTGCCTGACCTCCCTTCAGTCTGCCCAGTTTTATTCCCTCGTTTCTGCTCCATCCTCTGCCTGATGTCACTGATGGTCAGCACCTTCATCGAGCAGCTCCCCCTGGCAGCCCCCATTGAACCCCAACAGGACTGCCCCAAAATCCAAGTCCCACAAAGCCCTGCAGGAATCTACTCCCCCCATCTCAGAGAGGCGAGGACCACGGCCGACCGTCACAACATCTAAGACGAACGTTTTGTGGTACTGTGTGTGCCCTCGGCTGCCCCCCATTTATGTCCTTGTCCCCGTTTTACCCCAGGGTGCGTTCGAGGCAACGGCTGGGTCGGTGTGAGAACGAGCTGGAGGCCCACCGTAGTGATTTGTGACTTGACTTCCTCTGTGGGGCGAGTCGTGTCGAGAAGCTGCAGTGCCAGGATGCCATCCAGCTCTGGTGTAAATAATTGAGCGATGCCATCTCGACTCATTTTTTTCCCCACTCCATTGTACTTTGGTACTTTTTTTTGACTTCTTATGCATACGAAATGAGCCGAGCGTCAACTGAAATCCGAGAGAAGTGTCAAAACAGCTAAATAACTGATTGTCTAATTATATTGATGACTTTAAAAATGACACCGAAGTAATTAATTTCATAGAATCCGAATATCCTTGGTGCCTGTTGTTTTGCCATCCATAATTACAGATTAGAAATGGAAAATCTTAACACCCGTCGGCTTTCTTTCTGGTTTTTTTTTTTGTGATCTCCAGCGTCCCCTACGACTTCCAAGGCTGGCCGACGGTGTTACGTGTTCACATTACGGCGTACAAAGGAAAGAATTAATTAGACACGAGGAGTTTAGAGCCGCGGCTGCACATGCTGTTGAAGGAAGGATCAAAGGCAGCATTTGGGAGATTTAGGGAAAGCCGCGCTGCGTGTCGAGGGGGTGCCAGGGGGGCCGCGCAAACAGAAAAGTCAAACGAAACACGCGCACATTAGGCCCGCCTGCGTGATAACTGGTGTGCAATTTGTTTTGCCAGCTGTGGAAATATTTGAAGGTTATTGTCATACATTTGTTTTTAATCTTGAATTTAATTCAAATTACTTTTTGATGATTTGATTTATTTTTCTGATTATTATTTAAAGTTGGAAAGATAAATAGGAAACAGAAACAGTGCTGTTCAGGGCATGGAAATCTTGGGGGGGCACACAGACCTGGCAGAGGAGCGCATCCTGAGAGAGATGTAGAGACGCATAAGGGGTGGAGCCTGGGTGAGAGAGAGAAAAAAATGACAGAGCCTCAGAGGGAGACAGTGTCCGAGGGGGTGGAGCCAGAAAGAGCAAGAGGTAGAGACACACACACAGAGTCAGAAGAGGCGGACCTTTTAGGGTATGAGAGAGAGAGAGAGATGCTATCTGTAGGCGTGGAGCCTGAGAGAAAAATTGTCATAAGGGGGTGGAGCCAGAGAAAGAGAGAGAGAGAAGTTGTCATAAGGGGCGGAGCTGGAGGAGGAGAGAGAGAGAGAGAGAGAGAGAGAGATAGAGAGATAGATAGATAGATAGATGCTGTCAGTAGGGGTGGAGCCTGAGGGAGAGAGAAATTGTCATAAGGGGTGGAGCTGATGGAGGAGAGAGGAATGCTGTCTGTAGGGGTGGAGACTGAGAAAGAGAGAGAGGAATTGTCATAAGGGGTGGAGCTGACGGAGGAGAGAGGAATGCTGTCTGTAGGGTGGAGACTGAGAAAGAGAGAGAGAGAGAAAAATTGTCATAATGGGTGGAGCTGTAGGAGGAGAGAGGAATGCTGTCTGTAGGGTGGAGACTGAGAAAGAGAGAGAGAGAGAAAAATTGTCATAATGGGTGGAGCTGTAGGAGTTAAGCGAGAGAGATGCTGTCTGTAGGGGTGGAGCCTGAGGGAGAGAAATTGTCATAATGGGTGGAGCTGTAGGAGGAGAGAGGGATGATATCTGTAGGGCATTACCTAAGAGAGAGCCAAAGAAACACTGTGAAGGGCAGGGCTTAAAAGAAAGAGAGCAGGAGAGTGAGAGAAAAAGAGACAGACACTTGGAATAAGTGACCAAGTAGTGTGGTGGGCAGCAGGACTTTAGGTCCCTTTAAAACTTAACCTGATGGTTTCTCTAAAAGAACATTGTGGATAGGACTGGCAAGCTTTGTTGGGCTGAACAGCCAGTTCTCCTCCAGAGTGTTCTAATGTATGTGGCTGCCAGCAGTTCTCAGGAAAGATCCTGGCTTGGATCAGCTCATTGAGTTGTGGGACGTGAGTGCAGATGGCGCTGCCTTTGACCACCAAGTGAGTGGCAGGAGACAGAGCCAGTGGTGTGAATGTGTGAAGAGCTGACACAACAAAGAAAAGATCGTTGAATTAAGGAACTGTAGAAGACTGGAGTGGACCGGTGATGTCACGGGTGTGGTATTGAGCTTTTGGAAGAATTCACACCTTGAGAATCAACGTGGTAGTTTGAGGATGGCTGACCCCAAGATGCTCCCACGTTGATTCTTGAGATTTTGAGTTTTGTTCTTCTGGCTGTTTTTGTGACTTTTGTTCCTTGTAGGGCCTCAGAATGCCACCTTCTCCCTCAGCCTCAGACAGACAGATAACAACAACGTTTATTTCTGTCACACATTTTCATACAAACAATGGAGCTCAAAGTGCTTTACATGATGAAGAAAGAGAAAAAAAACAACATAAATAATTAAAATTAGGGAACAATAATTAACATAGAATAAAAGTAAGGTCCGATGGCCAGGAAGGACAAAAAAAACCCCAAAAAAATAAATAAATAAATAAAATGTGCAGGGGCCACAAGACCACCCGGCCAGCCCCCTCTAGGCATTCTACCTGACTTAAATGACCTCACAATCAGTCCTCATGGTATTCAGGGTTCTCATTGAAGAACTTGATGATGACGGTCACGTGGACTTCTGGCCTTTAATCCATTAATGGAGGGGACATCACGGTGGTTTGATCAGGTGGTGGGGGCCGCAGGTCACTACCACAGAAAACCGGAAAAAGAACAGAAGAGAAAGTTGGGGTTAGTATGGATTACGGAGGCACCATGAATAGTAATGATAACTAATTGAATATACAGAGCATCAGGATTTAGCTAAAGTGAAGTTATGAGAAAGCCAAGTCACAGTAATGAGTTGTCAGAAGTTTTTTAAAGTGCTCCACCATATCAGCCTGGTGAAAGTCAATTCTGAATGACACAGGTAACCAGTGTAGTGACATGGGTGATGTGCTCGGATTTTCTTTTCCTAGTTAGGATTCTAGCAGCTCCATTCTGCACTGATTGATGTCATTTTTAGGTGGTCCTGAGAGGAGTGCGTTACAGTAATCTAGTCGACTGAAAACAAAACCGTGAACTCATTTCTCAGCATCTTTCAATGATATAAGAGGTCTAACTTTTGTTATATTTGTTAAGTGAAGAAATGCTGTCCTAGTGGTCTGATGAATATGTGATTTCAAATTCAGGTCACAGTCAACAGTTACCCCTAAGTTCTTTACCTCTGTCTTGACTTTTAATCCTAATGCATCAAGTTTATTTCTAATAACCTCATTATATCCATTATTGCCAATCATTAAAATTTCTGTTTTCTCTTTATTTAGTTTGAGAAAATTACTCCTCATCTACTCAGAAACACAAGTCAGACATTGGGGTCAGTGAATCAGAAGAGTCGGGGTCATCAGGCGCTATTGATAAGTACAGCTGTGTGTCATCAGCATAGCTCTGGTAGCTCATGTTATGCCACAAGATAATCTGCATGGAGATCGAAAAGAGCAGCGGACCCAGGATAGAACCTTGTGGACCACCATATAGAATATCAGGGGTCTTTAAAGTATAATTAGCACAATTTACAAAGAATATTCTACCTGCCAGAGAGGCCCACCCATTGACACTAAGGCAATTTCTAAGAATATTGTGATCAACATTATCTATCTATCTATCTATCTATCTATCTATCTATCTATCTATCTATCTATCTATCTATCTATCTATCTATCTATCTATCTATCTATCTATCTATCTATCTATCTATCTATCTATCTATCTATCTATCTATGTGCGTTGTACAGTTGGGTGGGCCCTCACTTGGCTTGTACTCCACATGTGTAGCCTGCTGTCCTGTTGGTCTTCTTGGCTGCGTGTCGGTCGGCCATGTAAGTTAAAATGCCCCTGCCCTGTGCCCAATCGACTCCACCACCACATCTAAAGCTGCTTTCACTGCTCAAAGTAAAACATTCAATAAGATTTTGTTCAGATAAAAAGGTCATTTGTAATTCTGTTAATGAACTGTTCAGACTTGCAGACCATAGTTAAAGCCCCCTTAATCACTCAGACTTGGAGCCAGGGTCCTGTCTGAGCTTATGAATTAGTGACATCAGTGACGAAATATGACAGCGCCTGAGACCCTGGGGCACAAGCCTGGTGTGCCCTGTGCATAGTCAGGGTCGCCTACCAAATTGCTTCAAACATATCACGGGTAACACGTTAAAACTTTCATTAACAAGTCGTTAACGGACATTAGTGGAGTATTAGTTCATGTACACTCAAAGAGGCGTGAATGTCATTAAATAACAATTCATGTACTGATAACACTTTGTAATGACTTTCATTAGTAAGTCATTGACAGGCATTATAGAATGCTTCTGTACATCTTTAGAAAATGTTTATTTATTAGTTGTATTTTTTTCTATTACAAAACCTAATCTATTCTTCTATTTTATTCTTTTCATTGTTAAACTTTTACAAACATTTCCATTCCTAGCATGGAGTTTAGAGTCGCCTCCGGACTCTGACCTTGGAATTGAGCCCAGCCTGGTGTTTAAAGCCACCTCTGGACCCTCCTCCTTATTATAATTTGGGACCCTCAAACAATAAAAGAGGGCAGGGTGCAAAAATCCAAAATACTACTTGAGCCAGAGCTGCCTGGAAACAGGCCTCACCCCAGGCAACCCAAACCTAAAATGGAAGGCTTCAAGGGCCTGCACAGGCCCAAAACATACAAAGATATCATTCAAGGGAAAGAATTACTATAAACATCTGGCATGAAGACACAAAGGCATATGAAAAATATTTATATATATATATATATATATATATATATATATATATATATATATATATATATATATATATATATATATAACAAAAGGAGAACAGATTGAAAAGATAAAAAAGCTAACAAAAAACAGTCTGTAATCCAAAATCAGGAAAATGAATGACCAGGAAAAACAATCCAACAACACACTTACACACTTTGCAGATGACGACACTCCAGACTCAGTGGATTTCTGAGGGGCTCATCTGGTCAATTGGAAATATAAAAATGGGGTTGGGGGGGGGTGCCCTCTGCAGTTGCCTCAGTTCCTGGGTGCTCCACTCGCAGAAAGCAATGAGCAAAGGCAACCAACATCAAGACTAAACAATCAATGAACATTGCAATTTCAACAAAAAATATTCATAAAAGTAACACAACATCAATACAAAGATAAAAAACTTAAAGCTGAAACCTAATAACCCTGATATAACAAGCCTGGGGTTTGAAGCCACCTCTGGACCCTCAAAGTAGGCCTCATAAACACCACCTGAACCAGGCCAGGCCTCACCGCAGGCAAACCAGCCCCAAAATTAAAAGGCAGGCTTCAAGGGAAAGAATTACTGTAAACCTCTGGCAAAAAAAAAAAAAAAGTTTTATAAATGAAGAATTTATTTATAGAAACAAAAGAATAACAAACAATGAAAAATGACAAAAAGGGTTTGGTCCGTAATCCATAGTCAAGAAGGCCAACGACTAGAAAAAAAAATCCAAGAACACTAATCACGGATAATGACACCCCAGACTCTCTCAATGAACCTCTGAGGGTCTCATCTTCTCAGCCTGAAATATTAAAAAAAAAGGATGGGGGTGGTCATTCCACAGTGATGTCAGAGAGGCCCCGCCTCCCGAAGCTCCACCCACAGAAATCACTGAGAAAAGGCAAACACCATAAAGACTGAACAACAAGTAAAATTAGAAATATTAACAGAAATGACATAATAACAAAAAATATAAAAAGTCATTCAAAAGTGAGGAACATTACAGCCCTGGAATTGATCCCACCCGGTGGTTTAAAGCCACGTCTGGACTCTCCCTGTTGTTGGGATTTGCAGCAGTCACTGGCCTGCTTAGAAACAGGCCTCACCTCAGGCAACCTGGCCTTAAACTAACAAGGCAGGCTTCCTGGTCTGCACAGGCCCACAATGCCCTTCAAGGGAAGGTATTACTGTAAACCTCTGGCTTGGGAGGACAAATATTTGTAAATGAAGAATGTATTTCTATAAACCAAAGAAGAACAAACACAGTAAAAGGGCAAAAAAAGATCAGAAAACTGGCAGGACTAAAAGGGCTAACAAAAATCCATCTGTAATCAGGAAATCCAACCATCCGACTCACAGACATTGATACTCCTGGTGCTCTCAATGAACCTCTGAGGTACTCTGATCCTCTGCCTATGATATAGAAAGGCTGGGGGCGGTCCTTCCATAGTGATGTCATGATGGCCCCGCCTCCTAGGTCTCCACCTACAGAAAACGAGGAGCAAACAGCATAAATACACAATACATGCATACTAGACCATAAATGTTGAAGAATTAACGAAAGCAACTGAAGAATGATTAATGGACCCTGACCTTGACCCTCAAGTAATAATAATTCTTTATTTATTTGTCACATACTTAGTTATACAGGACAACACGCAGTGAAACGATCTTTTCGCATACCCCTTGGGGTCAGAGCGCCCCTGGAGCAATTGAAGGTTAAGGGCCTAGCAGAGTAGCATCTCTTTTGACAGTGATGGGGATTCGAACCAGCAACTTTCGGGATGCCAGCACAGATCCTTAGCCCCAGAGCCACCAGTGACCCCAGCATGGGATATAAACCCACCCACTTGATGGCTAATGGAGCTGGAGGCCAGGAGGAGACTGGCAGGAGGAAGTCAGTGGAGTGTCTAGTGCCAAGCTATAGTGGGCAAGAGGGCGACCCACCCCACCCCACCTGGTCCAGAGGATTCAAGACTTGGCCCGGGGGCCCAGCAGGCTTGTTGTTTTCTATTTATTTGGCCTCAGGACCCCTCAGGCTCCATTTTTGCTACCGTTTTGACTTGTGCCCCACCACAAGTTCTGTGACCACCCCCCAAAGCTTGGTGGTCACAGCATGGCCCACCCTGAGCTGGTCTCTTATTCTCCTTCTGTTCTGAACTTGTGACAGCAGCCCAGTAATCTGCTTGTCCATCCCAAAAATGTGAAGATTACAGACGACGTGGAGTTTCTTCAAAGCTGGCACCACCGTGGGTTTGTTTGTCTCCCTCATGTGTTGATGGTGGTGTGTTGATGGTGGTCTGTGTTCTTCTCTCTTCTCTCCAGGTCCTGTTCCTCCTGCTGCTCAGCATGGCAGACGCTTTGAGGAGTAACGCTGAGCTCGACCTCCCCCTGTCCTCCTCGCTCTGCTCGCTGCCTTCATACCTGCTGTGCCTGCTCTTCTCGGCCGTCCATGTCCTCGTGTGCACGTCGACCGAGAGCTCCTGCTATTTCTGCAGCCTCTCCTGGGCCCTGGCGTTCGCTGTGATCTTCTTCGTCACGGCTCTGCTCTGCGTGATCCTGTCCATCATGGCCAGGAAGTTCTCCTGGGAGAAGCCTCAGAGTAAGGTGAGCGTCCAAGGTGACAACATCACAAATTGTTTTTCCTCCACTGTCCACTGTCAGCCCAGTCGTCTCTGGGTAATTGCAAAATGCTCTCTGATGGAAGCTTTGCCAAGCAGCTGGACGTGCTGATTATTCCAGCCTTTGAGATCAATTAGGAGCCAAATTTGTAAAGCCGGCCGTCACTTGACGCCCGCCTGAAATAAATAAACAAATGGAGTGCGTCCAGCTTGTGGGGTCTCCATTAATCCAAACCTGGCACCTCTATTACACGTGTCAGTCCGCGCGCTTTGGTGCAATGGAGTCGTTACGTGAGAAGGACCAAAATCCCCACTGGGTAGAAACGGCGAGTGTGTGTGTGTGTGGACGGCAACCTGCTGTACCAGCGGAGAGTGGCAGGCACGGAATTAGAAAACTGAAACGGCAAAAATGCCAAAGACTCAGCTGTGCCGGTGGGGCATCAGTGCCTGGCATGTGGGTAAACAGAAATCAAGACATGACATAAAAAGTAAAATTTCAAGAAAACCCAAACTTAATGTGGCGCCTTGCAAGTGAAGCCAAACTACAGGTGTTCTGTTTGAATAGTCACATGTCACATGTCACATGATGGGGGTGGGGGGGCAACTGGCTGGGCAAGTGGGCAACTGAAGCGACCTACAAAGGTAAGTGACGCCTGTCTGTCTAATATATAGCGCCTTTCACATCTATCTATCTCTCTGTCATATACTGCCTTTCACTCTGTCTATCAATGTATTTTATAGCGCCTTTCACATCTATCTATCTTTATATCTATCTATGTATTATATAGCGCCTTTCACATCTATCTGTTATATAGCGGTTTTCACATCTATGTATCTTTCTATCTATCTACCAACACCTACTCAAAGCATCATGATGCTCCAGCATTGATGGAGTCTACATGACCGTCATCATCAAGTCCTTCAATGAGAACCCTAAATCCAAAGAGAACTGTTTCATTTATGTTAGGTAGAATGCCCAGAGGAGACTGGAGTTTTTTTTTTTGTTTGTTTTTTCTCTTATTCTATGTTAATTAATGTTGACTTATTTTATTTTCTTACTGTGTCATTTATTTTTCTATTCTTCTTCATGTAAAACACTTTGAGCTACTTTTTGTATGAAAATGTGCTATATAAATGTTGTTGTTTTATATAGTGCCTTTCATATCTGTCTATCTATATGCCTATCTATCATATAGTGCCTTTCACTCTATCTATTGTATAGCGCCTTTCAGATCTATCTCTTTCTATTATATAGTGCCTTTCACTCTATTATATAGTGCCTTTTACATCTATCATATAGTGCCTTTCACCCTATGTATCTTTATATCTATCTATCATATAGTGCCTTTCCTATCTGTCTGTCCATCTGTCTATCTATTATATAGTGCCTTTCATATCTATGTGTCTGTCTGTTATATGGTGCCTTTCATGTCTGTCCCTCTCTCTATATTTCTGGCTGTCTGTTATATAGCGCCTTTCACATCTGTGCAGTGGTGACCATCTGTCTCTTATTTGTTACAGTTCTGCTCTACTCTGTTCTCGTCTCTTCTGTTGTGTTCTGCTCTAATGTATTTTTTCTCCTATTGTTCTACTTTATTTAATTTTATCTTATTGTATTCTGCCCTATTCTAATTTTTTTCTACTCTTGCTGTGTGTTGGCGCACTATGAGTGTGAATATGGGGAGGGTGGTGTACGAGTGGACCTCATGATGGCCTGCCCGCCTGTCCAGGGCTGTTTCCTGCCTTGTCCCCAGTGCTGTTGCCGTTGGCTCCTGCCGTCATGGACCCTAAATCACCTTCAGCGGGTTTCTGAATGTTATTTTGTTTTTTGGGTTTCATGTGAGTATGGATATATATGACTGAGCCATATGATTGGCTGGCACCTTGCCTGGCACTGGTTCCTGCTTTGTGCCCAGCGTTGCAGTGATAGGCTGTGACCGCCTCCCCCTGCCCCGCCCCCTAAATCGGGTTTCGTGTTTGTAAATGAAGCGAGAGAAGCCAGCGGGTGATGTCCAGAGTAATTCCGGCCTTTTTCCATTACTCCAGCTAATGAAGACGACATTTCAAGTACGGATTGTGAAACTTTTTCTTGAAGTTTAAAAAGCTATTAAAGACTAAAGTCTGCTTGGTTAAGTGGCTTTTATAGGTCTAATTTTTAGAGTGCTGACACTCAAGACGTTGCGATCGATACCCACATGGCATGTTTGGGCTAATGATAATGGAGGTGTTTATAAGCACAATTGATTTAGCCGCTGCCACAGTGCTGTAGTAATGCCTCGTGTTAGACTCGGCGTTCGTAATTACCGCAGGGAAGTGGACGGTGTGCCACACGGGGCCGGGGCAGGACTGGTCATGTGGACCGCTTCACCTCAGTCAGTCCAGAAAGGGCCCACTGGGGTCAATGAAGAGAGGTGGTGGCACAAATGACAAGCGTCAACACGGTGGGGAGAGCAGCTCAGTCATTGAATGACACACAAAATTAATAAGAAACAGACAGCGGGGCCCCCTAGTGGATAAGGGGTTGACGTGTAAAATGTAAGGTTGGCAGTTCATGATCCCGATGATCCAAACTTCATGTTAAGAGAACATTGAAATGTCTGACAGCACCGGGCAGTGCCGATCACAAAGGTGCCATGGGATGGTGAGGTATTTGGGGGGCATTGACGTGATAAACATTTATTGGTTGATGGTCAGTGTGGCCCCCTAGTGGTTACTGCACAAGCATTAACACTTCATGTGTGTCTAATGTAGTAGTCGTCTGTGTGACTACACTGTGGACTGCAGGGGGCACTCCTAAGCTGATGACAAACCCAAACTGGGAATGCCAACGTGTAGTGACCGCCCAGAGCCCACCTCAACTCTAGCAGGCCCTGACCACTCGGTGCCCAACGGCGTCACTGGCGTGCCCTCCAGCTCCCTGCCCTCCTCTCCACCCCACTTTACACTGATGGCAGTGGGACAGGAAGCAGCACCAGAACAGAAAACCCTAAAACTCACCTCTTTGAGTTTTGTGTTGTGTATTTGTGACAACCAAAGGGATCGGGAAAGAATCGTTTAACCGCCCGTTCTGCATACCGTTTTTATTTTATCTCGAGGTAAGAATATGTTTCTATTCGCTTGTGTGAGGTCTCACATAAATACGAAACTAAATCGAAATAAAACCCACCGCAAGGCGTGACAAGTTTACTGAGATTTGGTCTTTCGAGAGGAAAGGTGAAAGGTCATTGATGAAGAAGACGAGTGCTGGGCTCAGCTGGTGACATCCATCCATCCATTTCCCAACCCGCTATATATCCTAACTACAGGGTCACGGGGGTCTGCTGGAGCCAATCCCAGCCAACACAGGGCACAAGGCAGGAAACAAAACCCGGGCAGGGTGCCAGCCCACCGCAGGACACACATACCCACACACAAGGGACAATTTAGGATCACCAATGCACCTACCCTGCATGTCTTGGACTGTGGGAGGAAACCGGAGTACCCTGAGGAAACCCACGCAGGGAGGACCCGGGAAGCAAATCCGGGTCTCCTTACTGTGAGGTACTGGCGTTACCCACTGTGCCACCCTCAGCTGGTCACATGGTCACATGTACGAGCTATTTTACAAAGCGTATATAAAAGCAAGATGCGGATCAATACTTGACGGATGTCTCGGCTCGAAAAATTTGATGTATTCGGTAAGTTTTAAGGCTTGTTTTCTGGCCCTACCCGTGTCCCACTAGCTTCAGTGTAAGAAAATGCTGGACTTTGAAACACAATTTCATGTGCCAAGTGCATGTACGGCGTACCACGTTGGTGAGGAAATAACGTGGACTTGAAAAACGCCAAAGTTATCCTTTAACGACGTTCTGCCCTCGTGTGAGGAGAGGGCCAGGAGACAGAACGCGTGGAAAACTTAATGGCGGAAAAGCCTCATCACTAACTAGAAGCCCGAGGGGAAATTCAGAAAAGCAGAAATTTGAGATGGGAATGCGCACAAAGTTTGACAGTCGTCTGTGCCCAAATCACAGATACAGAATGAATCTTTACGCCGTATGACATTAGGAACAACGTTTTGTGGCACCTGAGAGTAGAGGGCCGGTAACCCAATTGGCGCCGCCCGATTGCAAAACAAAGACACGTTGCCTGGCAGATAGGAGACCCCGATTCACTTCCCGGGTCCTCCCTGCGTGGAGTTTGCATGTTCTCCCCGTGTCTGCGTGGATTTCCTCCCACAATCCAAAGACATGCAGGTTAGGTGGATTGGCGATCCTATAGTGTCCCTGGTGTGTGTGTGTGTGCCCTGCGCTGGGCTGGCGCCCTGCCCGGGTTTGTTTCCTGCCTTGTACCCTGTGTTGGCTGGGATTGGCTCCAGCAGACCCCTGTGACCCTGTAGTTAGGATATAGCGGGTTGGATGATGGATGGATGGATATATAAAATACTTTTTAAAAACCACACTTATATTAAGTTAAAAAGAAGTCTCTCACACATCACTCGTGAAATAAAAGGTTTGCTAAGATTTTAAGAAATGTTTTTTGAATGTTGATTGATGAAAGTGCCCACACTTTTATTTTACAAGTGATGTATGACAGACTTCTTTTTAACTTAATATAAGTGTGGTTTTTAAAAAGTTATTTTATTCATATATATATTATTTTCAACTTGTTAGTCTTGGCTTTGTTTTAGTATAATTTTGTAATTAATATTTTAACCCTTCCTTTAATACTTCTATCCATTACTATCGCCATCTATTGGTGACATCTTGAACTGTTCTTCATATGAAAATTTCATTTCTTAATTGATCAGTTCTGTTCTGTTGGCTTCATCGGACAGTGACCTCCAGCGCAGCCGAGTGTGAAGCGGCAGGGATGAGAACAGCACCTCTAAATCTGAGGCCATGGTCCTCTGCTGGAAAAGGGTGGAATGCTCTCTCCGTCAAGTGGAGGAGTTCAAGTATCTCGGGGTCTTGTTCACGAGTGAGCGAAGAATAGAGCGGGAGGTTAACAGACGGATCGGTGCGCCATCCGCAGTAATGCGGGCCGTCATGGTGAAGAGAGAGCTGAGCCAAAAGGAGAGGCTGTCGATGTACCAGTCGATCTGCGCTCCTACCCTCACCTATGGCCAGGAGCTTTGGGTAGTGACCGAAAGAGCAAGTTTGCGGATTCAAGCGGCCGAAGTGAGTTTTTTCTGCAGGGTGGCTGGTCTTTCCCTTAGAGATAGGGTGAGGAGTTCAGTTATCCCAGAGAGACTCGCTGCTCCTCCGCATTGAGAGGAGTCAGTTGAGGTGGGTCGGGCATCTGGTCAGGATACCCCCTGGACGCCTACCCTGGTGAGATGTTCCGGGCATGTCCCACTGGGAGAAGTCCACGGGGCAGACCCAGGACACACTGGAGGGATTAGATCTCCTGGCTGGCCTGGGAACGCCTCGGGGTCCTGCTGGAGGAGGTGGCCGGGGAGAGGGAGGTCTGGGCTTCCCTGCTTAGGCTGCTGCCCCCGCGACCCGACCTCGAATAAGCGGTGGATAATGGATGGATAATTAGTGAAACTGATCATTGGTTCATGTACTGTCATAGAAAGTGGGTTAAAATATCGATTACAAGATTTGTAGCAGACAACAAACATCTGGCGTTAAAAGAAGCCTGGTAACAAATCACCGTCCTGTCGATGAATCTGAGCGGCACCAGACCGCTACAAATATACGGGATTTTATGACCCCAATTCAAAAATAGAAAGTTGGGCCGCTGTGTAAAATGGAAATACAACCACAATGCAATGACTCGCAAATCTTAAGAACTCGTATTTCATTAACAATAGAACAGAGAAAACATGTCGCAGGCTGAAAGTGAGACATTTCACCATTTCATGACAAGTTTTTGTTCATTTTGAATTTGATGGCACAGCAGCACATCTCAAAAAAGTTAGGATGGGGTGGGGGGGCAACAAAAACCTGGAAAAGTAGGTGGCACTAAAAAGAAACAGCTGGAGGGATATTTGCAACTGGCAACAGGTCAGTAACATGAGTGGGTATAAAAAGGGCATCTCAGAGTCTCTCAGATATAAAAATGGGCAGAGGGTCACCAGTCTGCAAAAAAACAGAAAAACTGGGTCTGCAAATTGGGGGCCGATTTCAGAATAATATAATGAAATGGCAAAGACTTGGAGTGTCTCATCATCTACGGTGCAGGATATCATCAAAAGATTTGGAGAATCTGAAGAAATCTCTGCGTGCGAGAGACAAGGCCGGAAAAAATCCATATGCGTGATCTTCGGCCCGACATTAAAACACTGGCCTGATTCTGTCATAGAGATGACTGCGTGGGCTCAGGAAGTCACACAGCCGTCCACAGAGGTGCGAGTTACAGCTCTGTCATGTAAAGAAGAAGCCCATAAGATCACCAAACGCAGCCATCTTCTCGGGGCCAAAGCCCATTTGACACTAGAATTCCTGAAGCCTTACGCAAATATTCAGAATGCCGGGCCAGCGTAATCCTACTCGCACCTCCTCCTCCTCCTCATCATCACTGTGTTATCTGCACCTTTGATTAAAAAAAATGACAGTTAAAAGCCCACTTGCTTTGTTTTACCGCGTTTTTTGTTTGAAACTGAACAGCGTCAGATCAGGGGGAGCGTGAACCTGACTGAGAGAATAAAACTCAATCAATCCAAACCCTGCGACGAGACGAGACTTTTTCCCGGGGACGAGACGTGATCTTTTGAAGAGAGATACAGACAGAGAGACACTTTCACTTCCCGCGAGACGGACAAGTCACGTCATACTTACAACCTTCAGACGCAAGTCCCGCGATGCACTTGCAGAGCAGCTTGGAGATAACGGAGGTAGGACAATTCGAAAGTCTCAAAAAAAGGATAGTAAAGATCGCATGAGCGCAAACAATTTGAAAATAACGGAACAGAGAAAAGAGATCGAATATTCAGCCGCTGTAGAGGCTTTTAAACGTTCGAAGCGCCACACGAAATGCGCGTCACGTGGCACAGCAGCAGCAGTAAGCCCACAGCGTCTCCGGTGACAAGAAACACCTGCTACTTGTTTGCCATTGTAACACCGTTTAAGAGTGGGTTTAGGAGGAGCGGACCGCTGACGGGAGGGAAAGGGGTTGGCGAGCAAAGCCCCCCTAGCAGAAAAAAAAAACGCTCTCTTTCCACCGGCTGTGAGACTCGAACTCATGTGCGATTTTGCCTATTTGGTTTTAATTCAGTTTTCTTCTTGAATCAAAAGCTCCGTTGTTTCGTTGATTTGTTAGAGACTCCAATCACATGTCGGTTTTTATTATATAACTAGCTGTATAAGCCCCGCTCTCCTAGAAATCATTGAAATCGTCCGAAAATAAATTGAAATGCAGAATCTGTGATTTCGTTTTGCAGACGTGTTCGCCCCCTTTGTCTATCAGCGGCTAAGCGAGTTTCTCTCTCTTCGGCGGTCTCACTTTGGTGACGGAGTCGCTTTCTTTCAGCTTCATGCTGCAGCCTCGTCCTTCTTTCTTCTTCCGACTCGTTAACTTGGGGTTGCCTCGCCGGCTCATTGAGCTTCGTGCTGTAGCCTCGCTCTTTTGGGTCGGACGGACACACACAGACACTCCCACGTGTAGACGTTTATATATCAGATAAGTGACAATGACAGCAGCCCACCACTCAAAGCTCCAAATGCAGAGTGACGACCTGGGATCGAACCGGTCAACGTCTCGATTATGAAGCAGCAGGTCTCACCCCAGCACCAGCCCAGCAGATCTCGGTGAGACCACCCGCCACATTTCCACTGTGAATGACACACACACACACACGCACACACACACGCATGCAAACGCCTTGACTTCGTATCGATTGACATCTGGGCTTCAGTTTTCACACGTTGACAGTAACATGTCCATTGAACAATTTCTTCAGTTTTATCCTAGAATACAAGCGCCCTTGTCTTGTTTAATACCTTTTGTGAAAGTGTTTCTTGGATTTTTGGACTTCACACGTCACACACTTCACATCAGCATTTTGTCGTTATTTCTGTAACATATGGAAAAAAAGTTTAGTTACGTGCTCAACATTGCTTGCCTCGCATTTCCTGCCTCCCTACGTTCACCCAGATCGTTATAGACACAAAATGTACGGTCATATGAAAAAGTCTGGGACCCCTACTCAGCCTGCGTAATAATTGACTCTCCTTTCAACAGTAAAGATCACAGTGCTATGTCTTTCATTTCCTAGTAACATCTGAGCACTGCGGTGTTTTCTGAACAAAGATTTTTAGTGACGCAGTATTTAGTGATGAAATTAAATCAAATGTGAAAAACTGGCTGTGCACAAATGTGGGTCCCCTTGTCATTGTGCTGATTTGAATGCCTGTCACTGCTCAATGCTGATTACTTGGTATGATGAGCTCATTAAGCCTTGAACTTCACAGACAGGAGTGTCCAATCATGAGTGGTCAAAGGTATTTAAGGTGGTCAATTGCAAGTTGTGCTTCCTTCCCTTTGAATCTCCTCTGAAGAGTGACAGACAGCATGGGATCCTCAAAGCAACTCTCCAAAGATCTGAAAACAAAGATTGTTGAGTCTCCTGGTTTAGAGGAAGGCTACAAAAGCCATCTCAGAGGTTTAAACTGTCAGTTTCAACTGTAAGGAATGGAATCAGGAAATGGAAGGCCACAGGCACAGTTGATGTTAAACCAACACAGCAGGTCTGGCAGGCCAAGAAAAATACAGGAGCGGCATATGAAGAGGCAGGATTGTGAGAATGGTGACAGACAACCACAGATCACCTCCAAAGACCTGCAAGAACATCTCGCTGCAGATGGTGTATCTGTACATCGTTCTACAATTCAGAACATCTGTATGGCAGGGTGATGAGAGAGAAGCCCTTTCTGCACTCACGTCACAAACAGAGTCGCTTGTTGTATCAAATGCTCATTTAGACAAGTCAGATTCATTAAGAACAAAGTGCTTTGGACTGATGAGACACAAATGGAGTTATTTGGTCAGAACAAAAAGAGCTTTGGATGGCGGAAGAAGAACACCGCATTTCAAGAAAAACACCTGCTACCTCCTGTCACATGTGGTGGAGGTCCCATTATGCTGTGGGGCTGTGTGGCCAGTTCAGGGACTGGGGCCCTTGTTAAAGTCGAGGGTCGGATGAATTCAACCCAATATCAACAAATTCTTCAGGATAATGTTCAAGCATCAGTCACAAAGTTGAAGTTACTTAAGCAGGGGTTGGATATTCCAACAAGACGATGACCCAAAACAGAGAAATCTACAAAGACATCCATGCAGAGGGAGAAGTCCAATGTTCTGGAATGGCCGTCACAGTCCCCTGACTTGAATATCATCGACAATCTATGGGATGGTTTGAAGCAGGCTGTCCATCAAATTGAACTGAACTGGAGAGATTTTGTATGAAGAAGGTCAGAAATACCAACATCAGAGTCCAGACACTCATCACAGGCTACAGGAGGACAGCATCTGGAGGGTCAAAGGAGCAAAAGGAGGCTCAACTGAGTATTGATGTCATATCTCTGTTGGGTGCCCACCTGTCTAATTTTGTGATGATGCATATTGCATATTTTCTGTGAATCCAATAAACTTAACGTCACTGCTGAAATCCTGCTGTGTCCATAAGGCATGTCGGATATTAAAAGGAAGTTTCTACTTTGAAAGCTCAGCCAATGAGAAACAAAAATCCAAAGAATTAAGAGGGGTACCCAAACTTTTTCATATGACTGTATGTACAGTCGACCCTCCATATACGACCAGCCTGACATGTGAACAACTTGGTTTATGACCAAAATTTTTGTTTTGAATTACGACCAATGTCTTGCGTTACGACTTGAATGCGGTCACGTTTATCCGCTTGTGTGATTGTAAACAAACAGCCGAGAGTGTTCGTAAGCGTCAGTCGGTGCCCAGATACGTGTGTTTGTGGACGTAATTTCAGTCAGTGCAGTGATTTATATAATGTATTTCGATAATTGCTAAGGAAGGAAGAGAAGGTAACGAAGGTAAAGAAAGCGATCACAATCAAAACGAAGAAGGAATTTGTGTGGAATTATGAGCGTGGCGTTCGTGTGACCGATCTCACTAATATGTACAGCATGTCGAAATCCACCATCTCAACAATTTTACAAAGAAAAGATTTGCATAAGGAGGCTCCTTTTAAACAATAACCACCTTCCATTTCATTCTCCTCCTCCTCCCTTCTTGCAAGCCAAAGATGTCAGCTTAAACGGTGAGTACAGTATGAAATTGTTGTTTCTGGTAGGCTAGGCACTTTGTATAACTTTTTGGTTAGTACGTTAGAAAAATGATTGGTGTTTTGGTAAATGATGCACATTCTACAACCCTTTTTTATTATGAAAATGTTAAGTAAGTGTTGCTGTGCGAGGTTCGAATCTCGGAAGGAAGCGCACAGGATAAAAAGTGCACGGGAAATAACCGCACACGGTAAAAAACGCATGTTGAAGAATACGCATACGGTAAAGTGCACATGTGGAAAGAGACACATGGCAGTGACATATTACTATTACAAAAATGAAATATACACCACCTCTACTGCTAGACGTTTTTTATTATCTATACTAATAAAAGGCAAAGCCCTCACTGACTCACTCACTCACTCGTCACTAATTCTCCAACTTCCCGTGTAGGTAGAAGGCTGACCCCATCTTCACGAAATTGGGTAGGCAGCTTCCCTGCGCTAACCGAAACCGATGTACGTACTTATTTTGATGGTGTGACGCCACTTTTGGCCGCCATATTGTACTTTCCAACGTCACTAATTCTCCAACTTCCCGTGTAGGTAGAAGGCTGAAATTTGGCAGCTCATTCCTTACAGCTTACTTACAAACGTTAAGCAGGTTTCATTTCGAAATTCTACACGTAACGGTCATAACTGAATCCTACTTATGTACATATATATACGTCCCCAGCCTGCAGCTCGGTCACCGTGTGAGGCGGCGTTGCGTCCCCCCATCCCAACGCCTCCCATGTAATTGACTGCCTGCCCATATCCATCGTTCCGGTCTCTTCATTCCCTTCTTTGCTTCGCCACAGTATTCACGTCTCCCTGCTGATAACTGCAGCCTTTTTATTTAATCCACGGCTTCTCTGCTGTTTTATTGTTTGTTTATTACGATGCAAAGTTATCGATGAAGTCGGTTGTAAACTTACAACGCTTGACAGATGCCGAATGTCACTTCAACACAAATACTGTCGGAATTGAAACAAACCACGAAACTCAAACCGATTATGACAGCAGCAATCCAAGCTGTGAGAAAACAGTAAAAACGAGGCGTGTCAGACGTCGTGGTACATTTTCTGATGCAGCTAGACGGAAACAACTTCGTGACGCTGCCGCCAAAAACACGCAGAAAAATCCACAAGTTCATAGACACGCTGCCGCTAAATATTCGCAGGCAAATCCACAACTTAATACCGGGAATGCCTGTTGAACATCTTAGATTCACGAGTAGCGATTTGGGTAGTGATCACGTCGATGAATGAAATCTGTTATCTTTACAACGGGTGACAAACGCGGAATGTAACTTGAACACAACACGTCCTCCAAATACGAACCTGATTGACAGAAATAATGAGAATCAAATCCTTGATGACAGCAACACTCATAACAGTCACAAAACAATTACATTGACAATCATGTTACGTTATTTTTAAAATGTCTCCTTTTCTTTTTCATAACTTCTTTAACACACTACTTCTCCGCTGTGAAGCGCCGGTATTCTGCTAGTAATAAAATATAAACGATGAACGCCCTAATTAACAGTATTATTGTAAAGTAGCTGCTCTCCTCAAGTAAGTAAGTAAGACAATTTGTCCTCAGTGTCGTTATATTTTTCTACAGAGCTGGCAACAAGCGCGTAAAGTTGTCTGTATTTCCTTTTAGGCTCCAGTCTGTTAGCTCGGGCATTCACTAAAGTAATTTTATGGCCTGCTAAATCCCTCTGCAATCCGTTGAAAAGCATCCATATGCTCGGATGACTGCAATGAAATAGGGAGTTTAAGGCATTGTGGAGCCCTTTGCAACAATTGGTAGTTCTTGGCGATTTATCAAGAGTGGCATCCTAATGGTTCCATGGGCACCTTCTATATACAGTAGGTGGAAAAAAAAATGTGAGGACATCGTTGAACTTCTCTTCATCAGGAAATGTTTCTGCTAGCCTGGTGAAAGTATTTCTTACGTCTTCTAACGAAATGAAAGATAATGCAGCAAGGGATTTTAGCATTCATTTTTTGTTGACATTGGATTCGAAGTCCGATTTTAAACCAACTGCATTGACAATTCTACAATTTTGTTTCTTGCAATGTATAATATCAATTTTTTTTCTTCTTTGCATATACGCCTTTGCCGTTTGCACATTTTCCGTGTGTGGTTATTTCCTGTGCACTTCTTTCAAGTCACTGGGAGATTCGGAACGCATTATGGATATTTCCATTATTTCTTATGGGAAAAATAGTCTTGACTTACAACCAACTTGAGTTACAACCAGCCCTCGTGAACGAATTGAGTTCGTAAGTCAAGGGTCCACTGTATTCCAAATAACGAGACATCGTTTACCCTCTACAACTGCTGTGAGAAGTTTGTGCCTCGGTGGGGCGATGAGTGAGCAGACCGCCTGCCTGCGGCCGACTGACACGTCTGTAAAACAAAGGAGCCTCTCGGTGTGCACTTAACACGGTGATGAGGAGGTGCGAGTAGAATCAAGCTGGCCCGGCATTCCGAATATTTTCGCAGAGCTTCAGGGATTCTGGTGTTAAATGAACTTTGGCCCAGGGAAGATGGCGGCATTTCTGGATCTTTCGAACATTCGAACTTCGAGACGTGAACAGGCCATTCAGCCCAGCAAAGCTCGCCAGTCCTGTCCACTTAATCTCTCAATTATAATACAAAAATCTTGGGAGACAACAACAACAACAACATTTATTTCTATAGCACATTTTCATACACACAGTAACTCAAAGTGCTTTACAAAATGAAGAATAGAAAAATAGAAGACACAATAAGAAAACAAAATAAATCAACATTAATTAACATCGAATAAGAGTAAGGTTCAATGGCCAAGGGGGACAGAAAAAATAAAAAAAACTCCAGACGGCTGGAGAAAAAATAAAATCTGTAGGATTCCAGACCATGAGACCCCCTGACCAGTCTCCTCTGGGCATTCTACCTAACATAAATGAAACAGTCCTCTTTGGATTTAGGGTTCTCACGGAAGAGCTTGATGATGATGAGACGAGACTTTTTATCCTGCGACGAGACGTGACTTTTGCTATGACATTTTTTCAACTCATTTCTGGTTCACGGCCCACGCCCGCGGCCCTCTCACCTCTCATTCATGTGAACGTTTTTGTCAGACACACTTCCTGTGCTCTCAGCTCTTATACATTTTTACGTTTTCCTCTCTTTAAGTTCCCAATAAAAGAAGACGTATTCTGTCCAAATCTTACTGAAGAATTTCATCCCGAAGGGTTATCAACAGAAGAAGTGAGTACACAGGCAACCCTAGCAGCAAGAAACGATGAAGTCAAACGAATTAACGTGAAAACTCTCGATCAGTTACACAGCAAATTGGTTAAATGCGTATCAATCGACTCTGCTGAAATAGTTGGTGGTGATGGTTAGGAAGATGAAAACATCAACTTACAATATCATGAAGAATATCTACAACCGTTAACACCGTCTGGTCTTCCTCCGGCTGAATTACTGTTGAAAGAAGGACGTATCGTAATGTAATTGTGTAATTGATGTGATGGGCTGTGCAATACGACAAGATTAGTTGTGTTGAAAATTGGGCGAACAATTCTGACATGTCAAATTTGAACAGGTGACAAGAAAGGTCATGCAGTCCATCTAACATGAGACACCAAAGGAGATCTCGATATGCCATTCGTATTTAAACGTTAGAAGAGCTTTTGCTATGACAATTAACAAATCACAGGGACAAACATTCGGAAACGTCGTTTTATTTAATAAAGAGAAAGAAATAAAATTCACTCACTGTCAATAATACATCATGTGGATGCAAACGTAACACTTCACATGAAAATTAAAATCTGTTTGAATTGTACATTCACATCCCCATACGTGAGAGGCAGAACCACAGAGAGGCTAGTGGGTAGCACAGGCCAGGGGGTTGGCGGGGGCAAAGCCGCCTATTTCTTCCAAAAAAACATCAAGTCGAGTTTTGAAAGTCCCTAACGTCTTACTGTCCACCACACTACTTGGTCTCTTATTCCAAGTGTCCATCTTTCTTTGTGTAAAGAAAAACTTCCTACTGTCTGTGCGAAGTTCACCCTTCACGAGTTTCCAGCTGTGTCCCCCTGCGTGTTCTTGATGAACTGATTTTAAAGTCACCGTCTCGATCCACTGGACTAATTCCCTTCATCATTTTAAACACTTCACTCAGGTCTCCTCTTCATCTCTCTAAAGGCTCAGCTCTTTTAAAGAAGGCTAACAGAATATCAGGTTATATAGCGCCTTGACGTGTGGAGTACAATTCACAGGAGTACAGGGTGCAGCTTTGGTCTCCATAAGAAATTTGACAAACAAGAGGAAGCCATTCAGCTAAGAGCTCAGCTGTCCTAACATCTCATCCTGATACTTCTTGAAGGTTGTGACCTCCCTAAAGTCCAGAGAAGAACAATTCATCCTTATTACACTACGTAACACAATTTTTGTTCCTGGCTTCCAAGAGTTATATTTCAACTGCTTATGTCTAAAGCCTATGGAAAAAACGACTACATTCAGCACAAAAAATGTTGTATTTATTGTGACAAAACAAGGGAATTTTTATCTTTTCGTTCATGCGGTCTGAGAAAGAACAACACTTGCATGGTAAATAGACAAAGACAGTCAAAAGGTTCAGAAATGAGTAGGTTTTCTAGATTCGCGACTGTACTGCAAATCGCTTTCTCAAAGAAGCCCCCAAATGTAGTCCCCCATCATGTTTTCGTTATACTGTCCTTGCACGCTTTCATCCAACAAGTTCCACTGCTTGAGCCTGGATGTCAGAAGCTCAGCATTGGACTTGGTAAGACCAAGGTCTCTGATCACATCTTTGACATTAGTTTGCATTAGGACAATCGAGACGAGAACCGGCCATTCAGCCCAACAAAGCTCGCCAGTCCTCCCCACTTGTTTCCTCCAAGAAAACATCAAGTCGAGTTTTGAAAGTCCCTAACGTCTTACTGTCCACCACACTACTTGGTCGCTTATTCCAAGTGTCTAGCGTTCTTTGTGTAAAGAAAAACTTCCTAATGTTTGTGCGAAATTTACTCTTAACAAGTTTCCAACTGTGTCCCCGTGTTCTTGATGAGCTCATTTTAAAATACAAGCTTCGATCCACTGGACTAATTCCCTTCATAATTTTAAACACTTCAATCATGTCACCTCTTAATCTTCTTTTGCTTAAACTGTAAAGGCTCAGCTCTTTTAATCTTTCCTCATAATTCAACCCCTGTAGTCCTCTAATCAGCCTAGTCGCTCTTCTCTGGACCTTCTCTTGTGCTGTTATGTCCTTTTTGTAGCCTGGAGACCAAAACTGCACACAGTACTCAAGATGAGGCCTCACCAGTGCATTATAAAGGTTGAGCAGAACCTCCTTGGACATCTTTCTGGTTAGGGAAGTATGGCCTTCTCTCCTCAGCTGCATCTGTGAAACCGCAATCTGGATCTGCAATATCTTCCTCGCTGTCTGACTTGCTGCTGTCTCCTGAAGATGGCTGATCCCTCACTGGGGCAGTGGAAGAAGGGATGTCTGGATAAACGGTTTGAGGCGCATACTTGCCAGTGCGACGATTGGTAGGATCCACCATGCAGAAGTAGCAGTTGCTTGAGTGGACAGTCGGGTGCCGCCAAATTCACGGGATAGCAGTCTTCATGGCTCTCTTTTCTCCCCTGTACCAACCTTCAGGGGTTTTCTTGCAATATCCGCATGTGAAATGAGGTGCCCAGGGCTTGTCTTGATCCCCGACAGGCATGCCGAAGTATGCCTTGTAGGCCTCGCACATCTTACGACATGATTTCACGGAATACTTTCTCGCTCTTGTCTTTATAAATTGTCCACAGACGTTGCAAAATGCATCTGCTGGGTGCAAGCAACCTCTTGATGCCATCTGAATCAAATCCATAAATAACATAAACCGAAATGTTGGTTCGAGTCACCTGTGCTTTTATACTTGTATGACTACTATTGGACAGTCTGAAAACGTTCTAGAAAGTTCTAAAAGCTTCTTGAAGGTTATAGACCATTCTGGAAAATTCTAGAAACTTCCTGACAATTCTAACAGTTCAAGAATAGTCTAGAAGACTACTCAGTATTGAATGCGAATCGAGAATTTTCTCGAAAACAGACAAATTTCAAAATATCATTGTCCCGATCACAAAAGCAACATTTTTGTGGAACAACAGCTATTTTCTATTTTTTTTAGACATAACAGGTTAGAAAAACACACTTTGTACCCAGGAACAAAATAAAAATAAAAATTTGTTACATAGTGTTATTTATTGTATTACTGATTTCTGAGGTTATGAGTGGTGACCAGCAGGGGGCAGTGCTGGGGCGGCTGCTATTTTTAATAAATATAAATGATCTGGATAGGAATATCAAGAACAAGCTGGTTAAGTTTGGAGATGACACCAAGATAGGTGGATTGGCAGGTCATCGAGAATCTGTCAACTGCGGACACACATGGGCAGATTTGTGGACGATGAAATTTAATGTCAGTAACTGTATTACACGAAAGGAAATAAAAATGTGAGGTTGGAATACACAATGCAACGTCCAAAAAGTGCTGTTATGTCTTTATGGAGACCCAAACTGCACCCAGGACTCCAGATGAGGCCTCACCAGTGTGTTATAAAGCCTGAGGAGAACCTCCTGTGACTTGTACTCCACACATCAAGGCGCTATATAACCTGACATTCTGTTAGCCTTCTTAATGGCTTCTGAATTGGTAGTTGAGTTCACTATGAGTCCTAGATCCTACTCATAAGGTGGACTTTCGATTTTCAGACCCCCTTTGTGTATTCCACATTTTAACTTCCAATGTGTAATAATTTACATTTACTGACATTAAATTCTCTTCTGCTTAGACTATAAAGGCTCAGCTCTTTTACTCTTTCCTCACAACTCACCCCCTGTAGCCCCCCGTAGTCACCCTAGTCACTCTTCTCTGGACCTTCTCTAGTGCTGCTATGTCCTTTTTGTAGCCTGGAGACCCAAACTGCACCCAGGACTCCAGATGAGGCCTCACCAGTGTGTTATAAAGATGAGCAGAACCTCAGTGAACACGTCAAGGCGCTATATAACCTGACATTCTGTTAGCATTCTTAATGGCTTCTGAACAAAGACAGGAAATTGATAGTATAGAGTCCACTATGACTCCTAAATCCTTCTCATGAGGCATACTTTCAATTTCTTCTCATTTTAATGTCGCCATCTCATTCCACTGCACTAACTCCCTTCATCATTTTAAACACTTCAGTCAGGTCTCCTCTTCATCTCTCTAAAGGCTCAGCTCTTTAAATCTTTCCTCATAACTCATCCCCTGTAGCTCTGTAGTCACCCTAGTTGCTCTTCTCTGGACCTTCTCTTGTGCTGTGATGTCCTTATGGAGACCCAAACTGCACGCGGGACTCCAGATGAGTCCTCACCAGTGTGTTATAAAGTCTGAGCAGAACCTCCTGGGACTTGTACTCCACACGTCAAGGCGCTATATAACCTGACAGTCTGCTAGCCTTCTTAATGGCTTCTGAACACTGTCTGAAAGTCGAGATCTTAGAGTCCACTACGACTCCTAAGTCCTTCTCATAAGGTGGACTCTCGATTTTCAGACCTCACATTTTTACTTCCTATGTGTAATTCTTTACATTTACTGACATTAAAAAATCTCATACACATATGGCTTCTTCTTTGCATGCCAGAGCTGTAAGTCGCACATCTTTGGATGGCACCACCAGCTTTGTTCACACACAATGACTTCCTGTGCCCGTGCCGTCATCTCCATGGCAGAAGCAGTCCAGTTTTTTTAATGCCGGTTCACCTGAGGGGACCGAAGATGATCCAGTATGGATTTTTGGCCTTGTCCCTTGCGTCCCTTGAGTTTTCTCCAGACTCTCGAATGTCTTGACGATATCGCGTACCGTCGATGACTTCTTCAGGAATTTTAGTGTTAAAATGGACTGAGGCAAAGAGGAAAACCGTTCTGCGTTCAGACAAGTTGACATTTGAAATTCTTTTTGAAAAGCATGGATGTCTCATCCTCTGAGGGACAACCCGGGTTGTTAGCGGCGCTCAGTTCCGAAGCCTGTACCTCTGGTGGTGCGGGGGTGCCATTGGAATGGGCATCTTGCACATCTGGAATGGCACCATCAGTGGTGCATAGGTGTTTTAGAGCAACGTCTGCTCCCATCCTGACGGCGTCTTCTTCAGGGGAGGTCTTGCGTATTTCAGCGCGACAGCGCCAACCCGCACACCGCATCTGTGACAACAGTACAAGAGTGCAGGTGCTGAGCTCAGTCTCGACCTTTCACTAACGGAAAACGTCAAGAAACGAGAAATATGACGGAGAAGACCCAGGACTGTTGAGAATCTCAAATCAGACGAGAAGGGGGGCACAACATTCCTCCTCCCTCAAGTGGTCTCCTCAGTTCCCAGACATTTACGGACTGCCGTTAAAAAGAAGGGATGCCACGCAACCCTGCTGGCCCAACTTTTATGAGACGTGTTGCTACCATCAAATTCAAATCGACCGTAAAATGGCAGTTTAAACATGCGATACATTTTCTAAGTTCTGTTGTGAATAAAATCGAGTTTTGCAAATCGTCGCATTCTGCTTTTACTTGCGTTCTGCTGTGCGTCCAAACTTTTTGTCAAAGTGAACGTAAAGAAGACAAACCAGCAAACGGCGAATCTCGATGGCGGAGTCATGGAGATGGTGCTCAAGTTTCACCAGTCAGACCAACACTTGGGAGCATAATGACGTTGAACATGAAGAGCTGGGAGTCGATCCTCATGTGCCGACTCGTTGGACCCCCCACGGGATTCTCAGTCACGCCGTACCGATGAGAGAGAAGGGTAGTGAAGAAGATGGAAGGGGAAGGAAAACTGAAGCTGGCGAAGAATCCTGAATGACCCGGAATGCAAATGCGATCAGACCAAAGAAGGCATCGGAAACTCAAAAGACGAGACTTGAGAGAGAGGAATAGGACATCGTGCTGGGCACAGTGTGGCGTTTGGACACAGTTACTCCAGCCTTGGATGGCCCAACTGTCACGTCAGAAGGCAGGGCACTTTTCAGGGCAGCTCTCCATAGAACTGAACAGCCAGCCTTGTGATTTGTGTGCCCTCCCAGTGCCACACGGAGTGGGCATCCTGCTGGTGTGTAGTCCAGAGAGTCCGAGATTGGGATTGAGTGGACAGGCCATTAAGCCATTCCAGCTGCTTTTAACTGGCTCTGTCATGCCAGTGCCAACATCGCTCAGGGTGCCACAGTGTAGTATGCAGGGGACGCAATGGGCAGCCTGGTTATCTCCAGTCCAGTTCCGTGGCTCAGGGTCCCATTGTGAGTCAGATGTGGTCCAGTTTTCCACTTTTACTTTTTAGCCGGTAAGCCCTGAGTGAGTCACCCAGAGAGTGACGCCTGGGAGTTGAAGTGGCAGTCCAGTGACAGTCCTCTTTCTCTTCTCCACTCAGCCGTGACACTTTTTTTTTTTTTATTTTGTCTCGGTGATTGTGCCCCATGCCAGCGGACCAGCGGGGGTGAAGCCTCTAATTGAAAAGATTTATTAAAGAAGAACTGACCTGAATGGGCTAAAATTACGCTGGCAGATCGTGAGCTTGTAAGTGTCGCTGGCTAATTAGCTGAGCCTCGCTGCTGGGTGACCCCCTGGGGAAAGTGCCCGCTTGGCTTTGTTGTGTTTTTTTTTTTTTTTTTGGTCATTTTGTTTTTTCTAATTGGTCTGAAAAATCTCAGCAGAAAACGCCTAAGCAGCCAAATCCAGGGGGCACACACAGCAGGTGGCACACAATCTGGGGCCTCGTGTATAAAACCCATACTCTAGAAAGGCAAAAATGGCATACGTACAAAAAAAAAATATCGGATTTATCCAACGTTACGTATGCCAGGTCTCACAAGGGGTTCATGTGTGGATCTCAAATAAATGAAAACTCTGCGCTCGACCGTCTGCCTTTAGCCCCTCCCCATCACCTCCCGCCAGTGACCATATTTGGCCTTAAAAAAAAAAAAAAGAGGCTGTTTTAAATATTCATCAGCTAATCACCATATTAATGTGGCCACGCCCCCAAACCCAGGCAGAGTGGAGGAAATGAAACTTGAGATGCCATTGAGAATTAGCGGAGTTTAAGAAGTGCCAGGCAAACCCATCCAGATACCCTCTGTTAGCAACAAAACGTCTCAAATAAAAAAGAAGCTTAAGACCACAGTTAGTGCAGATATGTTAATCGATGAATGTGGTGCCTGGTGACGCAGTGGTAAGTGCTGCTGGTTCATAGTATGGACTCTGGGGGGCCTCGAGTGTTCCCTGGGTGGAGTTTGCACGTCGATCCCCTTGGGTTTGCAGTCCAAAGACATGCAGGGTAGGCGAGCTGGTGATGCTACAGTGCCCTCCGTAATGTGAGGGGAAAGAGACCCCTTTATCTTTGATTTCCCCCTCTGCTCCAGAGTTTCAAATTACAAATCCCACAGTTAAGAAGTTGTGGTTAACGTGCACGTGGCAGACTTTGATTTAAGGGTCTTTGCAGACATTTCGGTCACACAACACTTTTTGTACGCGGTGCCCCCCATTTCAGGGCACCATAACATTTGTGACATTTGGCGCCACAGGTGTTTGTGACTCCTCAGGTAGGTTTCATGGCTTCCTAAAGAGACCTCGGCCTGCTTCTGCCCTTTGGTGTTCAACATGAGGGCACGAGCTGCGCCAATGGAAGGCAAAGAAGCAGAAAACGAAGAATCAAACCTTCAGAGACATCAGTGACACCTCAGGATGACCCAAATCAACTGTCTGGACCATCATGAAGGAGAAAGAACACACCGGTGGGCTCAGTAATCACAACGGGACTGGTGGGTCAAGGAAGACCTCCACTGCTGAGGACAGAAGATTTCTCACTATGGTCAAGAAAAAAACCAAAAACATCTGTCCGAGAGATCAGAAACAGACTTCAGGGGGCTGACGTGTGTGTGTGTGTGTGAGTGTGAGTGAGTGAGTGTGTCAGAGATGACTATCAGCAGAAGACTTCATGAACAGAGACACAGAGGGGGCCACATGGCAAGATGGAGACCACAAAAACAGGATGGGAGTTTGGGAAAAAGGACTTCAAAGAGCCTGCAGAATTCTGAGAAAAGGTCTGGTGGGCCGACGAGACATCAGAGTGACGTCATCAGTGTGGAGATGAGGAAGAACTGCTAAAGCAGACCAGCTCCTTTGTTAAACATGGCGGTGCTGGGGGTCTTATGGCTTGGGCATGAATGGTTGGCACAGGTCCTGGCACACTTCTTTTTATTGGTGATGAACATCTAACAGCACAATGAATTCTGAGGTGGGTAGAGACATCTGATCTGCTCGAGTTTCAGTAAAGACCTCCAAACTCAGTGGACGGCACTTCATCCTACAACAAGATGATCCGCTAGACACACTGCTGGGGACACACAGGAGTTTATCAAAGGTAGAAAATTGGAAAATCCTGGAATGGCCAAGCCAGTCACCTGATTGGAATCCAACTGCGAAGGCCTTCCATATGCTGAAGAGAAAACTGAAGGGGGGCAAGACCCCCAAAACAAGGAGGAGCTGAAGATGGCCGCATTAGAGGCTTGGCAGAGCATCACCAGAGAAGACCCTCAGCACCGGCTGATGTTTGTGAATTGCAGACTTCAAGAAGTCATTGCATGCTGGGATATGCGACAAAGTCCTAAATGTGACAACGACTTTAATGGACCTGCCACTGCTGTGTGACAAACATTATGGTGTCCTGAAATGAGGAGGATCAGGTAGAAAGAGTGTGACTGAAATGTGTGCAAAGACCCCTAAATGAAAGTCTGTCATGTGCTCTTCGATCACAACGTCCGAGTTGTTTGAGCAGAGGGGCAGTCAAAGATAAAGGGTTCTCGGTCTCAAACATTGGAGTGCACTGTAAATCGTCCCTTGATGTGTTTGTGTGTGTTCACCCTGCGATAGGCTGGCGTCCTGTTTAACGCTTTTTTGGCTGCGCCTGTTGCTCCAGCGGCTCTCTGGGGTAGGGTGGGTGTGGACCTCAGTGTCATTTTCAGTAGGCGTCACATGTACATCGCTGCATTCTGCATGTGACACGCGGTGAAAACCAAATGTGCGCCAGCAGCACACAGGGGACACGCCTCTGTGTCACCTCATGTATTGTTTCTCAATGGAAGCTCCATTGTTATTTGGACTTCGATATCCGAGTCATGACTGCAAATCAAGATGGACGACAGACGAGACAGACAAACATACCAACACAAAAGAGGCCACCAGTCGACCCGCCATTTAGAGGTCTCAGTTACCTTGGCACAGACGAACAGTTTTATGATTCCGAGGCTTTAAGGATGGTGCCCAGAGTTGCTGCTCAGGGTTCAAGGGAGGGTTCTCCTTGCGGTGGGGTGCACTCTTTCTCTTTGCGACGTGGTCCTTTGTTTGTGGTGTGCTATGGTGTGCTAGGCTCTTTGCTGAGTCATCTGGGACTTCAGAGTCCTCTTTCTGTCCCAGGAGCTGAGATACTGAAGTTCCCTTGTTGAGTTGAAGTAATGGCAGCATCTCTGTCTTCTCAGACTGGGCGCTGGAGTCAGAGAGAGAGAGAGAGAGAGACACTGTCAGAAAGGGGTGGAGTTAGAGAGAGAGACAGTCAGAAGGGGTGGAGTCAGAGAGAGAGATACTATCAGAAAGGGGTGGAGTTAGAGAGAGAGAGAGATGCTATCAGAAGGGGTGGAGTCAGAGAGAGAGAGAGATACTATCAGAAGGGGTGGAGTCAGAGAGAGAGAGAGAGATACTACCAGAAGGGGTGGAGTCAGAGAGAGAGAGAGAGATGCTATCAGAAGGGGTGGAGTCAGAGAGAGAGAGACACACACACACACAGAGAAAGTGGCTGGAGGGTCGAGAGAAAGACAGTCAGAAGGGGTGGAGTCTGAGGGAGAGAAATACTATCCGAAGGGGTGGGGTCTGAGGAAGGAAACACTAGCAAAAGGGGTGGAGACTGAGAGAGAGAGAGAAACACTGAAGTTCCCTTCTTGACTTGAATTAATGGTGACTTCTCCATCTTTTCAGAAAGGGGTTGATGAATTAAATGTCATTTAAACCTCTAGTGGTGCCATCTAGTGTTATAGAGACTCCATCCTGACCCTCCGTGGAATGTTCTAGAAGTTGAATAATGGAAGGAAACCCCCCCCATCTCCCTTCTCCCCCTCACGTTTGCTTTATGAGTTGGCACTGAGATCCAGTGTTGAATCTTCCATTAACAAAAGAGACCCCCTTGTGCCAGTAAGGCTGCTCCCCTGACCAGTGACACATTGTGGCCCCTTTGTGTCTTTATTTTGACCTTGGAGTGAAAAAGGCAGTCGGTGGGATGTCCATCTGGACCATGTTGGACACCCTCGCAGCATTTTAAAGATGCCAGTCTTGCTTTTGTGTGGTGTCAAAGGAAGCAACATCATGACGGAAAAAATGCTCTTTTGGTCAAATACTGCCAGTGTGCCCGGCTACCCCCTACCGAAACATTTTGGATACCCTAACATTGTTTAACTTAAATTCAGTGATGCCAGTCTTACCTTGGTGTGCTCTTAGAGAAGGTAGGCAGTGTCCTGATGGAAAAAATTTTATTAGTCAAATAGTTCCAGTGCACCCAGCTGCCCCATCCAACACAATGTTGGATACCCTGGCAAGTCTAATTTCAGTTTAGAGATGCCAGTCTTTCTTTTGTGTGGTATCAAAAGAAGCAATGGCATGATGGAAACAATGTTTTGTTTTGGCCAATAACTGCCAGTGTGCCCAACTACCCCTCCAAGAACATGTTGGTAACCCTGGCATTATTTTACCTAAATGCAGTGATGCCAGTCTTGCTTTTATGTGGTGATAGAGGAAGTAGTGTCATGACAGAAACAAATCTTTTTTAGTTAATTAGTGCCAGTGTGCCCAGCTTCCTCTCCCATCACCATATCAGATACCCTGGCACCATTTTACTTTGATATTTAGATGCCAGTCTTGCTCTTGTTTGCTGATAGAGGAAGCAGTGTCACAACAGAAACAATTCTTTTTTAGTTAGTGCCAGTGTGCCCAGCTACAGCTTCCAACACCTTTTCGAGTTAACCCTGGCATTGTTTTAATTCAAATGAGAGATGCCAGTCTTGCTTTTAAGTGGTGACAGGGGAAGCAAAGCTTTTACTAGTCAGGTAGTGCCAGTGCGCCCCTCTGGCCCCTTCCTCAGCAAATGGACCCAAATGAAGTGAAATCGCTTCCAAGAATGAGAAGGCGGTTGCACGATGCCCGGCGTAATTAAACACCAAGTCAGACCTGAAGCGTTTGGCTAATGGCCGCCTTCAGTTGATTTTAATTTGATAGACTATCTGCCAGATCCGATGAAGGAAACGGCGGCTGAGCGAGCCAACAAGACACGCGGGCACATCGGCCCCAATATGAAAGTACATTTGGATTAGCATATAAATGATGGCCGTCATTAGAGTTTCATTTACGCCGGCGAGGTAGAGGAGCGCCATGTCGTCTCAATCTGGGAAGTTAGAAGATGAACGTGGGTGTCGGGTCTCATCGGCACTCCAGAATGTTGAGGTCTCTCTGTACGTATCGGACGACACCTTTGGTGACTGACTCGTTAGTCACAACGGGACACGGGCGTCCCCCTTCTGACCGCGTGTGTCTCTCTTTCAAGCTCTACCCCTGCTGACAGTGTGTGTGTGCCTCTCTCTCAGGCTCCACCTCTTCTGACCGCATGTGTCTCTCTTTCAGGCTCCACCCCTGCTGACAGTGTGTGTGTGTGCGCCTCTCTCTCAGGCTCCACCTCTTCTGACAGTGCCTCTCTCTCTCTCTCTCGGGCTCCACCCTTTCTGACCGCGTGTGTCTCTCTTTCAGGCTCCACCTCTGCTGACAGCGTGTGTGTGTTTGCCTCTCTCTCTCTCTCTCTCTCAGGCCCCCCCACATCAGCTGCTCTCCATTTGTCTCTGCTCAGGTCGGCTCCCCCACTTTCAGATTCTCGTCCCCTTTAAGATGGCAGTAGTGGGTGGTGGACTCGTCTTATTACACATCTGCATACTGTTCCCTTCCGTGATTCAGGACGAGCCCCCAGAGGTCACCGGTTCTTCCCCTTTCCATCGCATGTCCTCACTTGAACCCGGGTCCTCAGATTCACCCCACACCAGCTGAGCTAAAGGAGACCTCCCTTGGCACAACAGCCAATCAGCTTTTAACGTTCAGAAGTGGCTGTCTCTCTCTCTCTCTCTTTTTCAGTTCTGGGTCTTGCTGCACAAAGACCATAATGATGATGCCATCTGATGCCAATGTGCTGAAGATGCCACAAATCACAAGACTGTGGACAGGAGTGAGGTGGCCCACCTGTCACTAATTAATTAAGCAGGAGGTGGCTTCTAGTCAGCATCAAGGCACAGAAATGTCAGATTTTTGGGGGGCACACGTCTGTCACTCTCAGTTGGTCACCCCCTCACCCCCCTCCTGTCTCAAGGATTAGGCCATTGTAGAAAATGGCACCACTCGCACTTCCTATGAATTGAGGGCCAACTACAGAAGGTGGCCCTGTGATGGGTGGCACCCTGTGCCAAGTCTGATGTGGCCAGGATGGTCTCATCTATTGTCACCGATGTCACCGTGTCCTTTGGTAACACAAACAGACAGAGGTCTTGTAGGTGACCAGTTCTGTCCTCACACCCCCAATATTCTGACCACGGAGGGTCCCTCACAAGTGTATTGGCACTTTGTGGGTCTACAGTCTGCTTATTTCATTCCTTTTACATTTTATAGCACCTTTTCTGTAGTGACCGTCACCCCAAGACGCTGACATTTGGTACAGTTGTGTCCAGTTTCATCTGGAGCTTCACACAGTGGGTCAGTGGTGGGATTTGAACCAGCATCCTTGTGTGGGGTCCAACACTCTACCAACTATGCCACACAGAAATCCAGCTCGGTTATCACACGTAATAGAGCCCCACAGGCCCCTCGTTGTCCCCTGTGGCATGCTGGCGCCATTTAAAGTAATCACAGCTCATTTGTTGAAGAACTTGGCAGCAAAATCAGACTGAACATTAAAAATGAAGCGAGTCCAAGTTCTCTGAAGAGGATTAAAGAAGTCCATGGTGGTCCGCTAACAGTAGTTAAGGCGGAGAGGGTCAGGTGCCATCACACGGCGTGGCTCAGAAGAGACTGTGATAATCGTAAAATCGACGCAAATCCAAGGTTAAGTCACAGTGTCTGTCTTTATATAGCGCCTTTCATATTGATTGTGATCACAAGACTGAAAGTAAATATCAAAGCAGCAAGGATAAGACGAGGCGATGAAGGAGAATGGAGTCATCATAAGACTGACAAATACGGCAGGGTCCAATCAATAGAGAGGTTAGTCTTTATTGTATATAGCGCCTTTCACTGGGGATGAAATGTTTTTTTAGATGCTGTTGGCAGCTCTGGTTGGTCCACAGTCTCGTGGGTGGCACCAGTGCTGTGCCGCCTGCTTTCATACACCATGTGCCAGTCAGCTCACTTTTGTATGACATTTGGTGACATTTTGGGCACAGACTTTTTTTTTTTGTCTTGCAGGCGCAGCTGTCATCAGATTCAGGATTTTCTGAGCTGGACACCCTTCTTCTGGCGGGCACCCTGGGCCACGTGCTGAGCCTCGGTGCCAGCAGCTTTATCGAAGAGGAACACCAGACGTGGTACTTCTTGGTGAACACCTTGTGTGTGGCGGTGCTGCAGGACGTGTGCAGGAAGTACTTCAAGGAGACACCAGAGGGCGGCGTCTGCACCCCTTCGAAGGAAGACCTGGAAGGTTACGACTACGGCGGCCGACTTTTAAAGAGGCACGAGAAGTGGCTGGCACTGGCCACACCCCTGGTGACTCTGGCGTGCTGCCGCCTGCTGCGCTCCTTGAACCAGACGGGCGTCCAGTGGGCTCACCTCCCCGACTTTGGGCACTGGCTCAACAGGTGAGTTGGGCAGATTGTGTAAAGCTGGAAGTGAACGCCTGGGTCTTCACTTTACTTCTCGTTACCTTGTTCTGCTTTAACGTCTCGGGACCCCGAAAGATGCCAAGTTGTTTGGAGTCTAAAAACACCAAGCCCGTGTGCCACACTAGAGATATCTGTAAGGTGTAGGGGCCATCCCATTGTGCCACCCTGATTGAGTAATGGAACCCCAGGGGGTCCCAAACCACAGCGTCGGCTGCTGCCCAAATTGTGAAGGGGCTCCACTTTAGTTACATTATTTTCAAGCTACATAGGAGAAGAGCTGAGTGGGCACAGCCAGCGGGCATACTTCATTGGGCCACCCCAGTAACTGCCTGTGCCCATCTGTTATATAGCGTCTTTCAAAATGACCCGGTCCTTTAGTATCCCTATTCTAATTGTGCCTTTTCTGCCTGTTATATAGTGCCTTTCATAGCCACCTGTTTGTGTATCTCTGTGTAGTCTACATTGTGATTTTCTGTCAAGCCATCCGTCTTTGTGTACTTCAAATAGTGTCATGTCTAGTTGTATTTTATATAGCGTCTTTCACATCTATCTATTATATAGTGCCTTTCACATCTATCTATCATACAGTGCCTTTCGTATCAGCCTGTAGTATTTCCCCGTATCTATTATACAGCGCCTTTCATGTCTGTCTGTCTGTGTATCATAGTGTCTTTTATATGTATGTCTGTATCTGTCCGAGTTTCAGAAGTGACTTCTAGACAGAATTCCAGAATCTGTTTGTCTGTTTCAGAAGGTGTCTGTGGTCTGTCTGTGATCGAGTCTCTGTGCCCACATCTGTCTGGCGTTCTTTTCCTCTGCAGATTTTCCCTGATCCCTAAAGCTCTTCTGTGCCTTGAATGCCCACCCAGGGTGCACAGACATAACAAGCCAATTCAATTCAAAGTCCTCATCTGACCTGACTGGACACTTTGGACCGAGGGAGGACCCTGAAGTTAAAGTCTGTCAAAGCCCACTGAGGCCTTCCTTGTATGATTTTGGGCTCTACAAGAAATACATTGTTGTTGTTGCTGTTGAAGTACGTGGTGCACACATGTGTGAGTGGGAGTGAAATGGCTTCTGTAGTAACTGACATGTTGTCCAGCTCTGATGTCAGCGTTATGGCAGCACACGACTGTCCTCTCCTTTCACACGTCTGATGGCTCTGACTTGTAACTCGAGCTCCGCCTTTGTCTGCTTCCCTTCCAGCTCTGAACACAACGTGGAGCTTTCCTTCCTGGCCTTCTCCTCCCTGGTCCTGATCTTCCTGCTCATTCACAAGAGATGCTCGATGGTCTCAAAAATCGCCCTTGGCATGGGGCTGCTGGGGGTCTACAGTTACCGAGCGGCGGTGGGCAATGTGCAGTTTCCATGGCAACAGCATGGGAGAGATCTGTCCAAGTAAGTTGCAGCCTCGTGGTTTTCCTTTTTGCATCTTTCATCTTGTAGGGTCCTTATTATTATTATCTGTGCCCAGGGCACCATGAAAGTCTCATCACATGTGAGTGCAAAACAACATAAAACACGACCCTGATCTCCAACAGCTGGATTACTGCAGAGGAGCACCTTAGTCAGAGAAATACACAGATGGAAAGACACTATATGATAGATAGACAGATAGAAAGATGAGTAAGGCACTATATACAAGATAGACATGTAAGGAGATCGATAGATAGAGTGAAAGGCACTATATGATAGACAGATGTGAAAGGCACTATATAATAGATAGACAGAGTGAAAGGCGCTATATGATAAATAGATGTGAAAGGCACTATATAATAGATAGAGTGAAAGGCACTATATGATAGATAGATGTGAAAGGCAATATATAATAGATAGATATAAAAAGGCACTATATTATAGATAGACAGAGTGAAAGAAACTATATGATAGATAGATGTGAAAGGCACTATATAATAGATAGATATGAAAGGCACTATATTATAGATAGACAGAGTGAAAGGCACTATATATACTGTAATAGCTCTAAACATTATTCTAAACACATAGATATAGACAGACACAGTAGATTTTATAGGCACTTTATAATAAAGTTCTATCTATCGTATAGTGCCTTTTATGTCTGTCTGTTATATACTGTAGCACCCTTTACACTTCACTCTGTCTATCAGTTGTGCTCTTTATCGTCCCGTGTAGAGAGTCCAGTAAAAGTCTTCCTTGATTGTGCCTATCGACGTGTAACCCATGGGCACACTGGGCGACTCTCGGGCACACTGATTAGTGAGCGTAGCGTCCGCATTATACGTCCTACAGGTAGATGTGAAAGACCAAATTGTCACAGGATTGTGTCCAGAGTCATTATTTGTCCCACATGCAGAGCAGACTGACAGAGAGATACTGTAGATGTAAGAGGCACCATACAGTTTATAGCTCTAAGTAGCACTCTAGATAAATATAAAATTCCCAATCCCAGTCCACATCAGGATCTCGCACATTAAAAGGCTCCTCAGACTCCAGCAGTAGTATATACAAGTAACATGAGTGCCTTTGGAGCGCCTTGTGCCACTTTGCATTATAATCACGGGTGGGCTGGCAGACAAAGCCTTAATGGTGTACCAGCTGTGCTACCCACCTAAATAATCGACGCAGACTTCAATGCTAACGTGTCCGGTCACTACATCTCTGTTACACACCATTTGGTACAGGATTTGTTAAAGCAGATGTTTGTGATGCGTGGCATGCGCCATCTGTTGAAAACCAGAGACGTAGCAACAGGAGAGACCCAGAGACACTTGTGCTTTTATTAAGAAGGATGAATAACATGATAACATGGCAATCTATTATAAGCAGGAGCAAATGTGAGACAGTAGATCATCCTGGGTTAGGTGACATCGAGAGACACCACCTGATGCTTCATCTACAGCAGGGTGACATTGAGGGGCCACAGACCAGAATGAACTTGTCCTCCAAAAGGCAAAATCACTGAAAAGCACAAAACCTGTCACATAAAGGCAGTGCCAGTGGTGGGGCTTCACTCCTAACAAGCTGAATGAACGGGTCATTGGGGTCCTCGTGCCCACAGGTCCACCAGGTGTAATTATGACTGGTGGCCATTTACAGACCTTAAATGCTTGACGTATCTCGTTGATGGGGTCTTTACTAATTGGATTCAGTTTACTTTCACATGGTGGTGGCCCAGTTTTTTTTTTTTTTCTTTTTTTTAAGTACTAGAGACCATCAAATTTGAGTTGCACCACCGAGTATCCTGTGCTCTGCAAAAGGCGCTCTATGACAAATACACTCAATGGGAAGGAATTTTGGTTAATCATAAAATGGCAGAAAACGCCTCAGTGGTATTTAGCAGTCATTTCCAGAAAGACCATAAAGCAGGAGGTCCGTCCCGTCGGTTCGGTGCACATCCATCACTTCTGCCTGCCGCACGGTGGCCTGGCATTTGTCACATCGTGAAGCTGTGCTGCCAAGATAACGGGACGGGCTCTTTTGTTTATTGCACATTGCGGACGTGCCGCCGTTTTAATTTCAGAGAAGCCTTTTGTTGTGCGCATCAGATGGGCAGCAGTGCTGTTAATTAATTAATGCGGTGGCTCTGCCATCCGCTGGCCCTGCGACTCAATTATTTGTCACTCGTTCTGACTTTGCTAGCTGCTCCGTGTGCTCTTCACATTCTGATAGCTGGATAGATAGGCTGGGGGGAAATCGGGCTGAATATATAAATATAATATACACGGTACTGTGATACGGCAAAGACAAACCCTGTTTGAGACGCACGGCAGAAGAGCTGAAGAGAAAGAAAACGTCTGACTGGGCCAAAGATCAAGGAGGCAACACCAGTCAGGGACCACAGAGGTGTGAGGAGGAGCCCCCCGAATTGTGATGGCTGCGAGTCCTCCATGTGGGTTTGTCGTTTATAATGGCCATCGGGTTTATCTTCATACACTTCTATCTATCTATTATATAGTGTCTTTATCTATCTATCTGTCTGTCTATCCTATAGTGCCTTTCACTCTATTTATCTATCTATTATATAGCGCCCTATCTATCTATCTATCTATCTATCTATCTATCTATTATATAGCGTCTTTCACTCTATCTATTATATAGCACCTTTCACTCTATATCTATCTATCTATCTATCTATATAGTGCCTTTCACTCTATCTATCTATCTATCTATCTATCTATCTATCTATCTATCTATCTATCTGTTATATAGCGCCTTTCTTATGTCTATCTTATTGTGCCTTTTCTGTTTATCTGTTGCTCTCTCTGCACCTTTCTATCTTTTCCTTCTCTCTGTTACGTTTATTTATTATATAGTGCCTTTCCTCTGTCAGTATGTCATCCCTCGCCAAAGGGTCCTGACTTTCATCATTTTGCTGAGGACCAAGCGTCTTCACCCCAGATGCTGCCCACGCCCTAACGTGTTTCTGTCCTGTGCCCGCAGGGGAGTGCTGGAGGCCCGCTTCGTCTACGTCTTTGTCCTCGGCATTCTCTTCACGGGGGTGAAGGACCTCCTCAAGTCCCAGGTGGTGGCCGCCGGCGGAGAGGCGCGAAGCAGAGGACTGTGGGAGGTGTACAGCGGCCTGGTGCTCGTGGTGGCTTTGCTCTTCAGACCCCACAACCTGCCGGTGTTGGTGTTCAGCCTTGTCATTCAGAGCCTCATGAGTCGCTTCATCTGGAGGGCCCTCAAGTACGACGCGGCACAGACCACCATCATGCACTATTGGCTGGGCCAGGCCTTCTTTTACTTTCAGGTAAGGCTGCTCGCCGTCTCACGGCCGCTCATTAAAGCCATTTGTCTTTCTGCAACTGAAGCTCGCTGAGTTTTCAAAATACATTTTCTTAATTGGACTGAGCTATGAAGACTGGAATTAGGGGCTTATAAAAGGGAGTTGACGACAAAAGCAGCAGCGTAGCAGACTTTATATTTGAATAAAATGCGCACGTTACACAACTGGAAACTCAATAAGGGCGTCCACAGGTGATTCAGCTGAGCCACAAATGTCTGCATGGCGTGAGGAGCGAGGGGCAGCTCACTGGGTTAAATGGTGGATTACGCAACCATTGGACTGGCAAGTGGGGAGCTATGACCTGGCAGAGAGGGCATCGGACTGTAACCCACAAGGCTGCCCGTTCACTCCCCACTGCTGATTTCCTGCCTGTTCACAAATATGGCAACGAGTGCCCTGAACCCGTAGAACACCCTGACATAACACATAAGGTGAATCAGCAGGGCGCCATTCTGTCAGATATCCTGACCCCACGAGAAGGCAGTGCGGAGCCCCCCATCCATTCTATAAAACTCCATCTGTTCATTTTCTAACCTCTGAAAGCACCTGGCACTCGGATTGGTGGCCAGCCAATCTAATTAACCAATTAGAGAGCTGGGAGTGACCCTTGAGCGTCTAACTCCACCCACCCATCTGCCCCTTGAATGTTTTGCTCCAGCCACCCAGTTGGCTGCCACTCCAACATTTAGCCCTGCCCACTGCCAATAGCCCTCCTCCTCCTAATTTACCTGCCATGCATGTTATATTCATTTGTGACAAACACACCCTGAGACTTTTTAGGTTAGAAAGACAGAAGTTTCAAGGTAGAGTCGCTCTGTTCACAAGTCACAGCACCGGAGAGTAGTGATGTGCTGCATGTGGGTTAGATTTCACTGGACTCGGTACACAGCACACTATTATATAGTGCCTGCCTCCCCTGCCTACCTCTCTCTCTGTTATATAGTGCCCTTCAAATGTGTCACTCATCCGGGAGCCTGAGAGTGCCATTCCCATGTGCAAGTCAGAATCTCACTGGACCCTCTGCATGTCACAATAAGGGCCCTGTAAGCCTAAGCAGCCCCGCCCAGCTGGCTTCCCGTCGGGCTTGTAGCTCCACCCACCCATCATTGAGTCATTGTTCTCCATTCACTCAACTGGCTGCAACTCAAACATGTGGCCCCGCCCAGTAGTGATAGCCCTCCTCTTCCTCCTCCTCCTTATAAATGACCTGTAATGTGAGTCGTATGTCCAGATAAGGAAGACAGAAGATCTGCTCTCGTCTTTCAGACTGATTAACCCATTCAAGGAGGTAGTCGGTGGACTCTGTAAGCCTATTATATAGCGCCTTTCACACTTCTCTATCTATTCCTGTGCTTTTCATGTCCGCCACTAATTATGGTACCAGACAACGTGATTAGCACACGCAATTTAGAAATTCGTGGGACTCTGCATATGGGGCAGTAAGGACCCTACAAACCTATTATATAGTGCCTTTCACATTTATCTTTATTATATAGTGTCTTTTACATCTGTCACCAATCACAATGCCTCTGATGGTACAGTTGTGCATGAAAGTTTGTGAACCCTTTAGAATTTTCTATATTTCTGCATAAATATGACCTAAAACATCATCAGATGTTCACTCAACTCCTAAAAGTAGATAAAGAGAAACCAATTAAACAAATGAGACAAAAATATTAGATTTGGTCATTTATTTATTGAGGAAAATGATCAAATATTACATATTAGTGAGTGGCAGACGTATGTGAACCTCACGGATGATCAGTTAGTTTGAAGGTGAAATTCGAGTCAATGGGATGCCAATCAGGTGTGAGTGGGCACCCTGTGTTATTTAAAGAACAGGATCGATCAAAGTCTGCTCTTCACAACACACGTCTGTGGAAGTGTATCATGGCACGAACAAAGGAGATTTCTGAGGACCTCACAAAGAGAGTTGTTGATGCTCATCAGGCTGGAGAAGGTTACAAAACCATCTCTGAAGAGTTTGGACTCCACCAATCCACAGTCAGACAGATTGTGTACAAATGGAGGAAATTCAAGACCATTGTTACCCTCCCCAGGAGTGGTCGACCAACAAAGATCACTCCAAGAGCAAGGCACACGTGTAATAGTCGGCGAGGTCACAAAGGACCCCAACTGAAGGCCTCTCTCACATTGGCTAATGTTCATGTTCATGAGTCCACCATCAGGAGAACACTGAACAACAATGGTGTGCATGGCAGGGTTGCAAGGAGAAAGGCACTGCTCTCCAAAAAAAACATTGCTGCACGTCTGCAGTTTACTAAAGATCACGTGGACAAACCAGAAGGCTACTGGAAGAATGTTCTGTGGACGGATGAGATCAAAATAGAAATGAAAAGTGTTATGTTTGGAGAACGGAAAACCCTGCATTCCAGCATAAGAACCTCATCCCATCTGTGAAACATGGTGGTGGTAGTATCATGGTTTGGGCCTGTTGTGCTGCATCTGGGCCAGGACGGCTTGCCTTCATTGATGGAACAATGAATTCTGAATTCTGAATTATATCAGAGAATTCTAAAGGAAAATGTCAGGCCATCTGTCCATGAACTGAATCTCAAGAGAAGGTGGGTCATGCAGCAAGACAACAACCCTAAGCACACAAGTCGTTCTACCAAAGAATGGTTAAAGAAGAATAAAGTGAATGTTCTGGAATGGCCAAGTCAAAGTCCTGACCTTAATCCAATCGAAATGTTGTGGAAGGACCTGAAGAGAGCAGTTCATGTGAGGAAACCCACCAACATCCCAGAGTTGAAGCTGTTCTGTACGGAGGAATGGGCGAAAATTCCTCCAAGCGGTGTGCAGGAATGAGCAAAGTTACCGGAAACGTTTAGTTTTAGTTATTGGGGGGTCACAGCAGATACTGAAAGCAAAGGGTCACATACTCACAGATATGTAATATTTGATCATTTTCCTGAATAAATAAATGACCAAGTCTAATATTTTTGTCTCATTTGTTCAACTGGTTTCTCTTTATCTACTGTTAGGACTTGAGTGAAGATCTGCTGATGTTTTAGGTCGTATTTATAGAGAAATCTAGAAAATTTTAAAGGGTTCACAAACTTTACAGCACAACTGTAGTTAGCACCTGCAAGTCAGAATTTCACTTGTCTTCTGTTCTGTGTCTCGTATTGTATTGAGGATTTGTTCTGTTCTGTCTATTGTATTGTATTGACTCAAACACTTTTTTTGGACACCCACTGCACGCCCATCCTACCTAGAAAGGGGTCTCTCTTTGAACCGCCTTTCCCGAGGTGTCTTCCATTTTTTCTTTCCTTCTCTTCTTAGAGAGTCGAGGCTGGGGGGCTATCAGAAGGCAGGGCCTGTTAAAGCCCATTGCTGCCCTTCTTGTGTGATTTTGGGCATTATTGTATTGTATTGTATTGTATTTGGGATGAGAAGGACTCTAAAAATGTGTAATCTTTTTTTATGAAATATTTGGATTTTCATGCCAGAGGATTCCTGTTTCTCCCTGCTATCGTGGTGGTCTCTACCACAGAATGGCGCCCCCCAACCTCCAGGATGGCTTTACCCCCTTACTAGTAGTATAAGCCTCAGCTGTCCACAGTGGTGACCAGAGGAACGCGAGCACAGAAAATGTCTGGGGGGGAGACTCTGTGTGCAGAAAGCTTAAACTGCGGGGGTCCTTTTATGTTTTATGCTTCACTTCTGCTACGCGTCTCACCGTTGAGACCCAGGAGGACTGTGGAGGTGAATGACGTCCCCCTCGTCTCCCTTACTGGTCTTAAGTGGCCCTCCACCCCCCCTTTGCCAGTAAGCGTTGCTTTTCTGTTTTTTTTTTTAGGGCAACTCCAATAACATCGCAACGGTGGACATCTCGGCTGGTTTTGTGGGCTTGGAGACCTACGTTGAAGTTCCGGCCATTTTTCTCACCGGGGTGCATACGTACGCCGGGCCTCTGCTTTGGGCCACTCACCTCATTTGTCACCTGAGCTCTGAAACGCAAAGGTAAGTGCAGCCATGAGATGGCCGGTGGGCAGGGGGGTATGGGGGGTCCGTTTATTGATAGATAGAACTTGGACATTTGGCTTTATAGAGAAGAAATCTATTTGTGTACAGGATGTGTAAGAGTTTACATCGAAAAGTAACGGCCATTTAAAAATGACACAGTAACCGTAATGGATAGAAGGTGACACAATCCAACACCGTCACAATGGCTGATGGGTCATCTGAACACGTGCCGCGCCATCGCTCTGCTGTCACTCCAGTTGAAGGCAAGGTCAAGAGAGCACGGAGGGTGGGAGTGCACGCCGTAGTCAGACTGCTGGGGGAGTGAAACCTGCTGGCGTTCACCTGAGGGGGGTTCTGGTGTGGGGTCTATCCCAGCTAGCACAGGACACAAGGCAGAATCAAACAATGAACAGGGTGCTAGTCCATGACAAGGTGAACACACACACACACCAGGGCCAGTTTAAAATGACGTGTGTACAGTAATAGACATAACTAGGAGACCAAAAACATGAATTTGAACCCCAGACTGGGAAGCAGTGCTGGCTGAAACATCACAGACTCCTCTCCTCTCGTCTGTCTCAGTACAGCCCATGAGTGCAGAATCACCTCACCTGGTCTTGTATTGAACGTCAGAGCAGAGAGGACAGGAGACGGGACTGCGCACTCTGCTGCTCACACCGACGACCTTAGACAAGTGACAGGGGAGCTCTCAGTCTGTCACCCTCATTTGATGAGCTGCTGATAGCTAAGGTGGCCAAGTCCCCCAAAGCCCTCCTGCAAGTGTCACTTGAAGATGACCAGCATAGCCATCAGATAGACAGACAAAACTGACAGGCTGAATGGCCTCCTCTTGTTGGTCAAATGTCTTATGTTCTTATATGAGAGACAGCGGGATGAATACTGGCATGGAAAAGGGACTGGTGGGTACTTAGATCAACAGACAGACGTGAAAGGCGCTATACTAGATTAGGTAAGCTCTACTAGTCACAAGGGGAAGTTTGGGATAGATAGAGTGAACGGCACTATATGATAGATAGATAGATATGAAAGGCACTATATAATAGATAGATAGATAGATAAATAGATAGATAGATGTGAAAGGCACCATATGATAGATAAATAGATAGATATGAAAGGCACTATATAATTGATAGATAGATAGATGTGAAAGGCACTATATAATTGATAGATAGATAGATGTGAAAGGCACTATATAATAGATAGATAAATAGATAGATAGATAGATGTGAAAGGCACCATATGATAGATAGATGGATAGATAGATAGATGTGAAAGGCACTATATAATTGATAGATAGATAGATGTGAAAGGCACTATATAATTGATAGATAGATAGATGTGAAAGGCACTATATGATAGATAAATAGATAGATAGATAGATAGATGTGAAAGGCACTATATAATTGATAGATAGATGTGAAAGGCACTATATGATAGATATGAAAGGCACTATATGATAGATAGCACTATATGATAGATAGATGGATAGATAGATAGATGTGAAAGGCACTATATGATAGACAGACAGATAGATAGATAGATATGAAAGGCACTATATAATAGATAGATAAATAGATAGATAGATAGATGTGAAAGGCACTATATAATAGATAGATAGATGTGAAAGGCACTATATGATAGACAGACAGATAGATAGATAGATATGAAAGGCACTATATAATTGATAGATAGATAGATGTGAAAGGCACTATATAATTGATAGATAGATAGATGTGAAAGGCACTATATGATAGATAGATGGATAGATAGATAGATGTGAAAGGCACTATATGATAGATAGATAGATATGAAAGGCACTATATAATAGATATGAAAGGCACTATATGATAGATAGATGGATAGATAGATGTGAAAGGCACTATATGATAGATAGAGTGAATGGCACTATAAAGTAAATAGATAGATAAAGCACTATATAATAGACAGATGGATGAAAGGCACTATATAACAGTTTGGTAAACAGATAGGTGAAAGCCACTGAATAATGAGCAGGATTGAAAGGCACTATATAACAGGACGCTCCTTCTAGAGAGATACCTCACACACTCGCACACAGACTTGGCACTCACTTTGCTATTTAAAGAGAGCTGGCAGGCTGATGCCATCACTACTGTGTATAAACTGGCTGTAGTTTTAATGAATGAATGGCCTCTCAGTGTTGGTTTCCATTTTTACATTACATGTTGTAATATTTTTTATCTTTTATCCTGTCTCCGCTCTCTGTGCCTGCACTCCGTGCAGAGTGTTGTACAAAACTGAATTGAATTTAAGAATTCTAAATAGATATGAAAGGCGCTATACCGCAGGTGGGTGAGTAGATGAGATGCCTTGACAGGATAACACATTAAATATGAGGACGGAGAGACAGCTAAGAAAGGCGCTATATAATAGTTTGACTTTTTTTTTTTTAACGTGGCCTTCCGATACAGACAGGTGCTGTAGTTACAAAGAATCCGTTTTCTGCCTCAGGAGGTTCTGTTAAGGCCCGTTGCAGAAGAAGATTCCTGAGTTGATTTTGAGAAATAAACAATAATGTGATTTTTTTTTTTTCTTTCCTTCTTTAATTAAGGCAGATCAATTTGATGGTCTTTAAATGAATCGTGCAATCAGAATAATCAAGATGACAAGAAAAAATAATCACCCAACCAGTAATCAGAACATCGTAATAAAGCTCCAGAATTGTTTCTGTTATTTTCCTTAGGCAAGAAAGAACATCTGGATCAAAATACAAGTGAGGGAGTGGGTGGTGGTCTCCAGCGATCATCGTTTCTGATGATGACCCCGCCGAGCGCCCATAGACACACAGACTGAAGACGTGAATCTTGAGCCTGCCAGCTGGTCCATTACGGCTCACGGTGTCCGCGATGGCAGACATATACTGTATGTGGGTGGTCCCAGCATGCAGCAGTTTAACAAAAAAAAATGCAGAAATGGGCAACCTGCTTGCCAGACATCAACATCATTCGTATTGCCGTCCAGCGTCTTTGAACTTCTGTAGGTCAAGTGTAAAAGCGGCTCCCTCGGGTCTGGAGTGCTGCGTGAGCAAATCCCCTCACAGACACGAGCCTCAAACTCCTCAGTATAAAACTCTGTGTGTCGAGACAAAATGACAGTAAATAATAAAGAATGTCATCTCAAGACACAGGACCCTCATTAGTAGATGATGAGTCTGCACTTGCAGCCAGCGGGGGGCACTCCAGAGATAACCGAGGAGGTGCAAATCCCCGACAGCTCAGCCCCCTCAGGTTTACTTAATGCACTTCAGGGTCTCACAGGGGTCTGGAGCATCAGACGCAAGTTAGGAACAAACCTTGGACGCGATGCCAACTCATAGTGGGGGCCCACTGACATTCACGTAGGGCCGGTGTACGATCGCCAGTTAACCAAAACTGGAGAACTAAACAAAAATCGAGGGGTGTAAGTGGAGGAATCTCAAAATATATTTAGGGTGCCAAGTGGCCCACTCCATTTAATGCGATGCGCTACAAAACAGAACAAAAAGGAGCGCTCGGTGGCACAAGAGAAATCAGGCTTCTTATCTGCCCGAATAGCCAAGATGGCTGCTTAGTTAAATTGGCAGCCTTGAGTGGGTCAGGTCCAAAGTGAGAGGCCACCATCCGGGGATGTGGGGCTTTGTAGGGTCCCAAATAGAAGGGGCGGAGCTCCTCAGGACATCATAGGCAGGATTCAGCTACCCTCATTGGGCATCTTGTTGGCAAAAAGAGGAGCTGCAGTTAGTGACAGTGCCCCCTCATGGCCATACTTTGACTCAGTCGTAGCAGGTGTGAATGCTGGGGGTCACTGTTGCCCCTTAAACCCAACAGACAGACCCACTGGCCACAAGGTAAAAGCACCAAGAAGTCATTTTCTTTCTGTTCCTTCTGCACGGTGCCCTCCAAGTACCACAGCCGCAGATCAACAGCCAAATAATCACCAGTACACAATCTTGTTTTCTTCTCCTCCACACCTCCCAGCAAGCTTCGTTCGCCATCCCACCCGACTCTGGCTTGCCTGCTGGGTGTTCTGTTGTCCTTAATATCGTACTTCTGGGCTTCCGTCCCCGTGACTCGATAGTTCTTCTGGGCTATGTAAAAAGAATGAGTCCCAAGGTCCTCTCGCAGCGTCCCCTGGTGTTGCCCGTGGTACCCAGCAGGGCTGTGATGCCAAACTCCAAATCCCAATGTTGTATAGAGGCTGCCATCTAGCGTCTTGAGGGAGACAGTGTCCAAAAGTGGCTGCTTTCCCCCATCCTTTCATTCTCTGGGCGTCCCGGTCGGGTCGAGCTTCTGGCTGTCCGTTACACAGGGTGCATGGGAAGAACGTGCAAATCTCACTTAGACGAGGCTAAAATACTACGCACTGAGCCGATGTGCGACGTTCTGCTATTTACAGCCTTCCCTTGTCCCACTGTCTGTCCTAAAAGCGGCAGAAGATGTAGGGGGGCTGTCAGTTCATCACAGGGCAAGGACAGAAAGAACAGTGTTGTGAAAAAGTATTTGCCCCCCCCCCATACTGGTCCAGATGTCCTCTATTTTATTATATCAGTGTTGTGAAAAACAAAAATCCTGTATATAGATGGACCACCAGGAGCAGATCTGGGGACTTCTAAGCTGTGACAGAACTGGTTTGGATGCTACGGTACCTTCTGCCAGATGGAAGTGGGACAAAGAGACCATGGGAGGGGTAGGCCTTGTGGATGCATTGCTTTATAAAAATCTCTTTAATGGAGGCCAGTGAGGTCCCAGTGGTCTTTTCTGCCGTGTGTACTGTCCATTGTGGGTCCTTGCTGGTCAGAGACACTGATTCCCAAACCAGAGAACACCCACCATGTTGCCCTGGTAGAATGTGGTGAGGATGGGAGGAGGTAGACTTGACCTCCTCAGCCACTGAAGAAAGTGGAGATGCTGCTGTAACCTTCTTGGCTACGGAGATGGCACTAAGTAAGGTCACCTTTCAGGTGAACACTAAGGGTGTTGACCCTGACCACTTCCACTGCAGAGCCCTCAATGTGCAGTGGGCCTGTCTGAAGTCGACTTTAGCAAACACATTGTTGTACTTAACGACGTATGGTGGACTGGTGCGTCTTCGTTCATCCCCACCGCCGATGTGTCGTCAGCAAACCCAGAGGTGGTGTTAAAAGTTCTACATAACTGTGCAGTCGTGAGTCGGCACAGTGAATAAAAGTGGGCTCCGGACACAGCCTTGGGGGGCACCAGTGCTCAGTGTGATGCTGCTGGAGATGGAGATGGTCACGGAAGTCCAGGATCCAGTTGCATAGAGAGTGTTGTAGCCTGGAAGGCCAAACTTCGCCTATGAGCTTGTGAGGGATGATGGGATTGAATGATGAACTGAAGTCAATGAACAGAATTTTAGCACAAGTGCTTCCTTTGCCCAGATGAAACAGGGCCAGCTAAAGAGTAGATGAATTGGCATCGTAAGTGGACCAGTTTGAGTGACAGGAAAACTGGAGAGCGTCATGTGTTTTGGGAAGTCCAGTTTTTAGGTGGCGCCAGAGCCTCTCGAAGCTCTTTGTGATAACAGGCGATAGTCACTGAGGCGAGAGACAGAGGACTTCTTTGGCACGGTTATCATGTATGTGAGAAAGACCATCAGCAGCAGCAGGCCCAATGGACTGGAATTAACTCAAGGTCCATTGTTTTAATAAATGCTATTGTTGGCCGACTGTAACCAAGTGCTCTGCCAATGAACGATGGAGTTTCTCCTCTCTCTGGCCTTTTTATTATTTCTACTTTATTTTCCATGGTGATGGAATATATGTTTGTGTATATATATATATATGTATATACATTTATATAATTAACAAATATCATTCATCTATGAATATATGTCTGCACTTCTATTCAGTTATTATTTTTATTTATTTAAATTATTTTGTGAAATGTTGCTAGATGAATATCAAATGACAGGTTGATGTATTTAGTTGTGGGTATTTCCGCTAAAAGTGCTGCAGTGAAATATTGAAAGTGGGGGGCATTACCTTTTCCCATAAGGCTGTTGGGTAACTTTGTTCCTCGGTTAGTTTAACGATCGCACGCTCACTCAGGTTCCCCTTCTCTGACTTTGCATTTTGTCTTACGGTCCGAGGCCACTGATTGGGTGAAATACCCAAAGACAAAAGGAGAATACGAGGGGGTAAATACTTTTTCACAGCTGTGTGATTTTTGCATAACACACACAGCACTCACTGTATGGAACCTGTGGAAAGAATCCCATTTAAATTAATTTGGGCTCCATAAAAAGTATCCCAGCCTGAATTGAACCCCGGGGTCCAAGCGCGGAGGCAGCAGTGCAGTTCAGCCATCACCGGGCTGTTTGAATATTGAAAATTCGGAGTCGTTGAGATTCGTTAATAATAATTGTATTAGCGTTTGTGTGTGATTGTGGAGGTAGTGCCAGCGTGTTTAAATCAAATAATATTTTCAGCCCGAGGCCTCCCGCAGACAGTATGGAACAAATTAAAAAAGACACGCCATGAATCTGCTGCCATGCCGGCAAGTTTCAGGTAATCTTATTTTTTATAGCGTGGTGTGGGGCCCAAAGTTTAACAAAGTGATTTACGTTATGGGAGGAAGGTAACAAAGTGCTCCCGGCCGAGTAGCGGCGACACTCTAATAGGGTCGGAAATCAGCACCGAGCTGGCAGCGTGACTTAGGAGGGCTTAGCCATCGGACTGTCAGCCACACGGCTGCGGGTTCAGCTCCAACCACGTGAACCTGATCCGTTCATTGGCGCGTACACAGTAGAAAATGGGCACAACGGTGATGCACCATTTTGGTGTCTTGTATTCGCTATGAAAAGGTGCCACATGTTCAAAGAGTCCCTTATTGCAGGTTAAACCTAAGTGGCGTTCACTATGGAAAGGCGCTATAAATATTTACCAAAGTCTCTAATTCCTTGCCACCAGTCTGACCTTAAGTACTTACTGCAGACATCTTAGGTGACTGGAGTGAATCCCCTCACCTACCAGTCCGCACACTGGCACAGCTTTCAGTGTGAAAAGGCGCTATATAAATCATCTCTAGTCCTGTTTACACCGTTAACTCGATGTGTGATGAGTCACGTCACAGGCCAGTGACCACAATGTACAAATCTATTTAGAGAAGGCCAAAAAAAACCCCAAAACTCTAGTGTGTCTTTTACAGTGGCTTGGAATGGTGGCCATTATGAAAAGGCGCTAAACGCATTCAGAAAAGTCACAAGTACTCCTGAACACCACTGACCCCTTGTGACGCTGCACAAGACATTTCACTCGTCATTGATTACTGATATCTTTAAAGTGCCTTGAGATTTTCCCAATCACGAAAAGGCGCAATATAAATTAAAATCGTTAAGTCCACTTCATGGGACAGTCCTCAGATTGGCAAAATTATGGAGCGCGCTTGAGGGGAGGCCTATTGTGAAAATTCTGGAAGGTCTCGAGACCTTTATGCGCTCAGGACTCCCTCCTGGACCTTCAGTGATTCACAGGACGTGCCTCAGCTCACATTGTGACCGTCTGTCTGTCTGCCATATACTGCCTCTCATATTATCGCATTTCCTATCAATGTGTCTTCCCCAGAGTGCCCTGGCTGTCTACCTCTTATATGCCTTTCATATTTGTTTATCTAGTGTCTTTCCTGTCCTGTCTCTCCATTAGACGCTAAAGTTAGAAAATGGGATTTATCAGAGAATGGAACGAACCTTCACAAAACTGATCCTGTCATTCATTTCTCAATGTCGTCCCCACCCTTCTCATTGCTCTTGCGTCACATGCCTGGATTCCAGCAGAATAAAAGGTGTTGTCTTGTCCTCGCCACCACTTGTGTACCCGAACACCACATGCCAAGGGACACTCCAGTCACCACTGCAAGTTACTGTGACTTGCTGGAGACCAACATGAAGCCTGCTGCTATTCAGTCCAAGCAGTGGGGACTGCAGTCTTGAGGACAAGACCCACTGTTAAGGACACCAAGGCTCGTCTGGAGACACTGAAGTTTCAGGTATTGTCACCTCCTCCTTATTCGCCAGATTTGACGTCTTGTGATTTCCACCTAAAAAAAACATCTGGGTGGTTGTCGATTTCAAGACAGATGACGACGCGAAGAAAGCGGTGCACAAATGGTGGCGAGGACGAGATAAAGCCTTTGATTCTGCTGGCACGCCCAGGCAGGTGGCACGAGTGCATTGAGAAATGACATTCCGGGTTTTGTGAAGGTCCGTTCCATTTTCTAACCTAGGCTTGACAACCCCTCGTATAATGCCTTTTAGATCTGTTATATAGCGCCTTCCATGTTTGTCTTATTATTTAGTGCCCTTCATAGCTATCACACAGGTAGTGCCATTCCTATCTATTACCTCGTGCCATTCCTTTCTATCATATCTTACCTTTCCTATCTATATATACACCTAGCTATCTGTCTGTTATATAGTGCCTTACTTATCTCTCTATTATAATAAAAATATTTTAAGAGATGAGACGTGACTTTTTCAGAGAGACATTTTCATGTCCCGCGAGACGAGACTTTGTGCCAAGAGATGTAACCATGCCCGGGGCCGGAAATAAAAGACAAAGAGTAGATGATAAAGTAGAACATCGTAAAGAATTCAAAAACGTTGGCGCGATACACATGCAGAGCAGGTTAGAGATAATGAAAGGACGAAAATTCAAAAGTCTCAGAAAAATAATAGCAAAGATCGCATTAGCGCAAACAAACGGAAATTATAACTCGTTGAAATAACGGAACAGCAAAAAGATATCGAACATATTGTTCAGATTTAAACTTTAAGTCGGAGACTTGTAGATCGTCTAATTCTTGTTGCCAGCAGGGAAAAGTAGAGTTTCCTCCCAAAGAAGAATTAAAAGATCTGCTGTTTGCAAGCGGCAGAGACGCGAAGTTGCTGGTGCGTCGCGCAGGTGGGGGGTTTGGGGGGAGCCCCCTAGTCTATCTAACAATCAACTTGTGGCTTTCATATCATCTGCCTTTCCTATGTTTACCTTGTCATCGAGTACCCAGCGCCTTTCATATCCACCCACTAATCATACAGTAATCCTACCAGATAATATTAACCCTCGAGTTCTTGTGGAGGCCAGTGAGTTCAGATAGAAACCCCTGACATATATTTTTAGGAAGTCACTGCGCAAAGGACTGGAAAATGGCAAATATCATCCCATTATATAAAAAGGGTGACAGGGCAGATCAGAGCAACTACAGGCCAGTAAGCTTAACGGGCATCACAGGAAAATGAATCATAAGGAATTATTTAGGATAAGACTGAGAAACACCTGGCAAGGACAGACGGTATGAGGAACAGTCAGCGTGGGGTCAGAAGAGGGAGGTCGTGTTTGACTAACAGGCTGGAATTCTATGAGGAGCCAACAAAATATGAAACGACCAGAGAGGAGCAGATGAGATTATTGATCTGGACTGGCAGAAAGCGTTTGATAAGGTGCCACATGAGAGGGTGGGCATCAAACTAAAAGAAGTGGCAGTTCAGGGTGTGGGGTGCAGAATTGGCTCAGACACAGGAATGCAGAGGGTGACGGTGTGAGGAACCTCATGAGAACTGGCCGATGTTAAGAGTGGTGACCAGCAGGGGGCAGTGCTAGGGCAGCTGCTATTTTTAATATTTGTAAGTGATTTAGATAGGAATATAAGGAACAAGCTGGTTAAGTTTGCAGATGATACCAAGATAGGTGGATTAGCAGATAATTTGGAATCCGTTATATCATCACAGAAGGACTTGGACAGCAGACAGGCTTGGGCAGATTTGTGGCAGATGACATTTAATGTCAGTAAATGTAAAGAATGACACATAGGAAGTAAAAATGTGGGGTTTGAATACACAATGGGTGGTCTGAGAATCGAGAGTCCACCTTATGAGAAGGATTTAGGAGTCGTAGTGGACTCTAAGATATCGACTTCCTGTCAGTGTTCAGAGTCCATTAACAAGTCTAACAGAACATCAGGTTATATAGCGCCTTGATGTGTGGAGTACAAGTCACAGGAGGTTCTGCTCAAGTCTTTATAACACACTGGTGAGGCCTCATCTGGAGTCCTGGGTGAAGTTTTGCTCTCCATAAAGACATAACAGCACTAGAGAAGGTCCAGAGAAGAGCGACTAGGCTAATTCAAGACTACAGGGGATGAGTTAGGAGGAAAATTCAAAGAGCTGAGCCTTTAGAGAGATGAAGAGGAGACCTGACTGAAGAGTTTAAAATGATGAAGGGAATTAGTGCCGTGGATCAAGACGGTGACTTTAAAATGAGTTCATCAAGAATACGGGGACACAGCTGGAAACTTGTGAAGGGGAAATGTCGCACAAACATTAGGAAGTTTTTCTTTACACAAAGAACGATAGACACTTGAAATAAGTGACCAAGTCGTGTGGCGGACATAAGACGTTAGGGACTTTCAAAACTCGACTTGATGTTTTTTTGGAAGAAATAAGTGGAGAGGACTGGCGAGCTTTGTTGGGCTGAATGGCCTGTTCTCATCTCGAGTGTTCTAACCATGAGTATAGTGCCTTTCACTTCTTTTACCTCTTTGTCATATAGTGCCTTTCTGTCCACCTATTTCAGAGTGCAGTTCCTGTATTATCTGTTATATATGCCTTACACATCTCTCAATCTTGTCACGCCAACCCGGACACAGACAGACTGGCAGGATACAGGAGGTTTTGCCACAGTACACCCATTTATTTACATAATACAGCGCCCAAGTTACCAGTCCTGCAACACACCACAATTCCTCCTTGCTGCCTGTCCTTCTGCCTCCACTCCTCCTCAGGCTTTTCTCTTCCTCCCGGCTCTTATGGAGTGAGGCGGCTTCATTTTATGGGGCACCCAAAATGAGCTTCTTCCGGCCTCGCCTCTGGGTGTGACCAAATAAGGCCCTGGAAAGGTCCACATGCCCCTTGGTGGTGGCCACGGGTTCCAACAGGCCCCACTGGAAGCCAAAGGGGGCTGCCCCCTATCAGGAGAGAAACTGTCCCGATAATACTCTCTCCCCTGGTCCTATCACACTTTGGGCATCCTGGCCGGGTAAGGATTGTGGCCACCCGCCACACTATCTATCTATTGCCTTTCCAGTCTCTATGTATTATATAGTGCCTTTCCTCTTATATAGCACCTTTCCTGTCTACCTACAACTTCAATTCCAATGAAGTTGGCACGTTGTGTAAAACGTAAATAAAAACAGAATACTATGATTTGCTAATCCTTTTCCTCCTCTATTCAATTGAATACACGACGAAGACAAGACATCGAATGTTCAAACTGACAAACTTTATTGTTGTTTTGCAAATCTTCACTCATTTTGAATTTGACGTCTGCAACACGTTCCAAAAAAGCTGGGACGGTGCAGCAAAAGACTGGGAAAGTTGAGGAATGTTCAAAAAACACCTGTTGTGAACACTCCACAGGTGAACAGGTTCATTGGAATCAGGTGTTTGTCAGGATTGGGTATAAAAGGAGCATCCGGCAAAAGGCTCAGTCGTTCACAAGCGAGGATGGGGCGAGATTCACCACTTTGTGAACAACTGCGTGGGCAAATAGTCGAGCAGTTTAAGAACAACGTTTCTCAACGTACAATTGCAAGGAATCTAGGGATGTCATCATCTAGTGTCCATAATATCATCAAAAGATTGAGAGAACTTGGGAGAAATCTCTGCACGTAAGTGGCAAGGCCAAATACCAACACTGGATGCCCGTGACCTTCGATCCCTCAGGCGGCACTGCATTAAAAACCAACATCATTCTGTAAAGGATATTACCACGTGGGCGCAGGAATACTTCAGAAAGCCATTGTCAGTTAGCACAGTTCGTCGCTACATCTACAAGTGCAAGTTAAAACTCTACCATGCAAAGCGAAAGCCATAAATGAACAACACCCAGAAACGCCGCCAGCTTCTCTGGGCCCGAGCTCATCTGAGATGGACTGACGCAAAGTGGAAAAGTGTGCTGTGGTCTGACGCGTCCACATTTCAGATTGTTTTTGGAAATCATGAACGTCGTGTCCTCCGGGCCAAAGAGGAAAAGGACCATCCGGATTGTTATCAGCGCAAAGTTCAAAAGCCAGCATCTGTGATGGTATGGGGGTGTGTTAGTGCCCATGGCATGGGTAACTTGCACATCTGTGAAGGGCACCATTAATGCTGAAAGGTACATACAGGTTTTGGAGCAACATATACTGCCATCCAAGTGACGTCTTTTTCAGGGACGTCCCTGCTTATTTCAGCAGAACAATGCGAAGCCACATTCTGCATGCGTTACAACAGCGTGGCTTCGTAGTAAAAGAGTGCGGGTACCAGACTGGCCTGCCTGCAGTCCACACCGGTCTCCCATTGAAAATGTGTGGCGCATTATAAAGCGCAAAATACGACAACGGAGACCTCAGACCGTTGAGCAACTGAAGTTGTACATCAAGCAAGAATGGCCTATAAATAAAGACCTATAAATACCTGGGAGTGCGGCTGGATGACAAACTGGACTGGACTGCCAATACTGGTCTGTGTAAGAGAGGACAGAGCTGACTATACTTCATTAGAAGACTGGCATCCTTCAACATCTGCAATAAGATGCTGATGTTCTACCAGACGGTTGTGCTGAGTGCCCTCTTCTACATGGTGGTGTGCTGGGGAGGCAGCATAAAGGAGAAGGACGCCTCACGCCTGGACAAACTGGTATTGTAGGCACAGAGCTGGACAGTTTGACATCTGTGGAAGAGCGACGGGCGCTGAGCAGACTCCTGTCAATCATGGAGAATCAACTGAACAGGATCATCTCCAGACAGAGGAGCAGCTTCAGCGACAGACTGAGGAGACGCCACACTATGTGACTCTTCAATTCCACACGGAGGAGTAAATGCTAACATTATTAGCTGGATTATTATTATTATTATTAGTCTGTTTTTACCTGCATTTTTATTACTCTTTAATGTTGTTTTTTGTATCAGTATGCTGCTGCTGGATGTTGTGAATTTCCCCTTGGGATTAATAAAGTATCTATCTATCTATCTATCTATCTATCTATCTATCTATCTATCTATCTATCTATCTATCTATCTATCTATCTATCTATCTATCTATCTATCTATCTATCTATCTATCTATCATATAGTGCCTTTCACTCTATCTATCTATCTATCTATCAAGAATTCCACCACCACAGCTTCAACAATTAGTGTCTTATTAAACGAGTGTTGTTAAAAGTCAAGGTGATGTAACACAGTGGTCAACATGCCCCTGGCCCAGCTTCTTTGGAACGTGTTGCAGACATCAAATTCAAAATGAGTGAAGATTTGCAAAACAACAATCAAGTTTATCAGTTTGAACATCGATATCTTGTCTTTGTCGTGTATTCAATTGAATCGAGGTGGAAAAGGATTAGCAAATCATTGTATTCTGTTTTTATTTGTTTTACACAGCGTGCCAACTTCATTGGAATTGGGGGGTCGTACATTTCAGGTCAGGCAGACAGACATTTCGAGGTCAGGTAGCCCTACACACTCCTCATGGCATCACAGAGTGGCCACATTGTTCATGTCATTATGTCAGAATGTCACAGGACCCTCTAATAATAAATCAGAGCGGGTTTCTCCTCTGCGTGCCAAGGTGCTTTGCAGGTTTATGTTGCTGCACGTGTACAAGGTGAGTACAACCAGGCGAAGTGACTCAGTCTTGGTCACCAGCAGCTGTCCGTGAAGATGACACTTAAGACCTTGTGATGTCACATTGTGCCTTTCACACTTAAGTGGGTGAGCTGCTGGGCAGAAAGGAGGGGATGTCTATGGTGGTGGACATAATGTGCCCACACCCTGAAGTGCTGGCTGTCCGCCGTGTGGCCCTGTGCGGTGCCACTCCTACTGCTCGGGTGCCCCCAACATGGCCGCAGTGACTGATTTGTTTTCCCTTTTCTTTTTATCAGCAGTCCCTCTGCAATGGGCCACGGCTGCTACTGCTTTGCTGTCCTGCGCTCCATCCCGGCTGTCCTCTACATCCTCCTGGTGACAGCCTTGCGCTATCACCTGTTCATCTGGAGCGTCTTCTCGCCCAAACTCCTCTACGAGGGCGTGCACACACTAGTGACGGCTTTTATTTGTATCTTCTTCACTGCAATGGATCAAAAGCGCTCAGCCAGATAAGGGAGGAGGAGGAGGAGAAGAAGAAGAAGAAAGCACAACAGGAGCCAAGAGTCAAGCATTTTAAACCCTTGGCAGCCCATCCAACCCTCAAGACGCTTTGCTGGAAGTGACCCTCTGTGATGGCCGGGTGTGGGATGGCTGATGGTCTACTTTTCTTTTGGTCCCCGTACTGTCAACTGCTGCTTTATTTTCTGAATGGACGGTTTAAACCCAGCGTCACTGCGACCCTTAAACCTTCTCCTACTCTGCGCTTGGTCATCTTTTAATTTATTCTTTTTTTGTGAGGGATCATTGGGGTTCTTGTGTGTGGTGTTCTGTTTTGTCTCCTTCTTTAGTTTTTGTGTTTCTACTGCTGGCTGATCTCTTGAATTCCAGGCCTGTGCTGCAGAGTTTGTCTCGTGTGGGCGACCGGTGAGGTGAATACGTGGAGCTCCCCTGATGTGCGTCCTCATACAGCCTGCCCGCACTGTGACGGGGATACGAGAAACACGCCTTTAAAAAGCGTCCATCAGTAGCAGCAACAGGCTCAGGGGACCTGAATTAACACGAGTGGGACGTGCAGACGCAATGGGTGGGCCGAGGGGGGGACACAATGTAGGCAAAAGATCACAGCAGGGAGTGCCTGCCTGCCAGCCAAGGCTCCTCTGCAGCTTCACTTGTAGACTAGGAGGTCACATGACAGCAAGAAAGTAAAACGGGTGCCATGGAAACGGCAGGTGGACAAGACTGCATGTGGGTAACGGGACGGAGTGCGTGTGCGTGTGTGTGACACAGCCGGCTCAGTCCAGCCACATACATGTGTGACACGTGGAACACAGAAAGAGAAGTGAAACACCAGGGAAGTGTGGAAAAATGGGCATAAGTACTTATTAAAAAATAAATGTCTGGAATACTGTACAGTATTATGGGGTGCAGGCGTCAAAGAGAATGAACACGTGGAAAAAATAAATACATCTAGAAGTACATTGTGTGTGTGTAGGCATACTGTATATATCAAGAGTATGTGCAGATGTATAGAATTATATATCTATTATATACAGTAGTAGATACATGTATATAGAATATATATATATAAATATATATATATAAAATGTGTGTGTATACATGTATAGATACATATATACCATATGTAAAAATTATGTTTGTATATGTACAGTCTATATCTCCATGAATTTGCACACATATATGTAAATATTCTAACTTTGGGACATGTACTTCTACAATTAGATATAGGTTTATATATATATATATATATGTGTGTGTGTGTGTGTGTACACATTTACATAATTATTGAATCTATGAATATATGTATGTACTTCTACTCATATATATGTATATATATTTAAATTATGTGAGATCTTGCTAGATGAATATATACTATTTTTTATATATGCTTAAATACACTGTACATATGCAAACACAAGCATTCTTCTCCCATATTGATTTGATGTATGTATGTATGTATGTATAAATAAATATAAGTATTCAGTATATTTCTAGCATGTGTGTATACATGACCTCTATACCATCTATAAGAGGACATTAGATATATAAAGTATATTTTCACAAACCTATCTACAGTTTTAAAGGATATGTCTGTTTACACACACACACACACACACACTGTATGCTTTGACCCCACCTTGTGAACACACACACACTCCCTACTGTACACTTCACCCTATCGATGTACATTTTGCCGTTGATAATCGATCCTCCTCCTCAGACTGACAGGTTTTCATTTTTCTCTTTTCCACCTGCACCTTTGTGACATCCAGGACTGAGCCGAATGCCCGCTGTTGGTCGAGTGCAGTTGGCGCACACACACAGGCAGAGTCTCAGCTGGGTTTTTGACACCTCACATGTATGTTTATGTTCCATTTTTTTTTGCTTTGCGTGTGCGAGTTTTTTCTCGGTGACACTTCCACGTGGGACTTTGGGGTGCCGTGTGTGCATCTGGCCACCTCAGAGTGCTCCGTTTGCCCGAGTGCTAACCTTATGTCCTCCTAGACATTAGTAGCAGGCGGTTTACTTGAATTTTGGTTCTTTTTGGGTTGTTTTGGGGATTTCTCTTTTTCGGGATGCAGAGTACAAGTTGGGTTAAATCTAATTTCCACAAAGGAGACAATGCCTAGGAGGTGATTTAAGCCAAAAAAGTGTCTGCGTCAGCAGTGGGGACATTCGCTCTGACACCAGGAAAATGAGCTTAGTGAAGCCCGAGAGCGTTTTTCAAGTGCGAGACTGATGGAGCGTAGTCATCCTGACAGCGACACAGATTGTGCTCTTTTGTTTCTTCATTTAATGTTTCTTCTTTTGGAAAAATATGGATTTGACTCAATAAACGATGACTGTGCTACATACCGCAGCGTTCTCTCGTTTTTAAGCCCATTCTGCTGGAAGAGTGCCTGTATGCCTTTGCCAGCAGTCAAATTAAATTTTGCATTAAACTGAAAGGCTTTGATTTTGCACGCACATGCCGTTGCTTGGTTAGATTTCCACCAATTCAAAAGAGCGCCACCTATCTGATGGGGCCTATCGGTGACATCGGGTGCATTAAGCTGCTTACTCGACACGGTGGAGTCACGAAGAAAGGATGCCAAGCGTAAGGACGCCCTTTTAGTCGTGGACCTGCTGTACACGGGCAGGTAAGTGGCATGGCTAGCAGGCCGTTTTGGGGGGCATATGTGACCTGTTTAGACCAAAGAGCTCACAAAGCCCACTGCAGGACATGTCCCGTCCCTTTATCAGAGCCACACGGACTTTTCAAAGAAGGCCAAGCTCATTCACAGATCTTGCAAGGTCTTGAGGACCAGCGGACAATTTAATTGAGGATTTTTACCACCTTCAGACCCTTCACTTTTTACACATTACGTTATGTTATGCAGTCTTCTGCTAAAATTGCTTAATTTTTTCTCCACATCAAGCAACAATTAATACTCCCGGATTTTAGAAAGGGTTGCAGATTTATTAAAAATAAAAACCTGAACTATCGCATTGACTCAGCAATTCCGAGCCGTTGCTTTGGGTTTCTATGGTCCGTCACTGGGATGTTTGGAGTCCAACTGTGGTCAAGTCGATGGCCTGGGCCGATTATGAAAGTCACGCATACACCTGTGTCTGTAGACGCTGAAGAAAAAAACAAGTCATGAGGTCAGAGGAGTCGTCTGCTGAGCTTACAGACAGACTTGTGTCGAGGAGTTCATCAGGGGAAGACTGAAGAAACCCAAGAACACTGTGGCCTCCATCATTCTTACATGGAAGACTTTTTGGAACAAACGCAACTCTTCCTAGAATTGGCTGCCTGGTTAAACTGAGCAATCAGAGAACAACAGCATTGGTGAGAGAAGTGGACCGAGAACCTAATGGTTACCTGTGTGGAAATGAGAGAAACTTCCAGAAGGACAACCAGCACCACCACACTCTACATGGTTACTGGACTGGAGGTCCAGAGAATGCCTGTGTGGAAACGGGAGAAACTTCCAGAAAAACAACCAGCACCACCACACTCCACATGGTTACTGGACTGGAGGTCCAGAGAACGCCTGTGTGGAAATGGGAGAAACTTCCAGAAGGACAACCAGCACCACCACACTCTACATGGTTACTGGACTGGAGGTCCAGAGAACGCCTGTGTGGAAAGGGGAGAAACTTCCAGAAGGACAACCAGCACCACTACATTCTATCAATCAAGGTTTTATGACAGAGTGGCCGGTCGACACATGAAAGTCTGCTTGGAGCTTACAAAGAGACGCCTGTAGGACTGTGAGACACAAGGGTCTCTGGTCTGACGAAGCCCGGACTAAACTGTTTGGCCTCGATTCCTAGACACTGCTCAGCACCTGCGCCATTCCATGGTGGTGGCAGCATCAGGGATTGGGAGACTACATGGGGTCAAAGGAATGCCGAATGGAGCAAAGTACCAAGATACCCTTCATGAAAACCTGCCTCAGATTGCTTTGGACCTTAGACGGGGCTGTAGGTTCACAAGAGTGGCTGGAGGACAACCCTGAAAAAGTCCTTGAGTGGTCCAGACTTGGAACTCAATTGAACATCTCTGGGGAGACCTCCAAGTGTAGCTTCCCACCGATGGCCTCCATCTGACAGAGCAACAAAGGATCTGCAGAGAAGAACAGCAGAAAAAATCCCCAAATCCAGGTGAGCGAAGCACATGAGACCCAAGACGACTCCTGGCTGGAATGGTTATGGAAAACTCGGACTACCAGTGTCAGTGGCACATTTCAGTTTCTAAAGCCATGTTTTTTTTTTTGCTTTGCCATTCTTTGTGTGCCAGGGGTCCGTGGCAGTGCAAAGATTTAAAAGAGCATGCTTAGGGGGGTGTTTGTGTGTGTGTGTGGGGGGCCGAAAAGCCAAGTGGCCACAGAGTGTTTAATGGGAGAAGTGGCTGATTGCTCGTTCACATGTGAGCGCGGCCATCCCTCATTGATGCTCCGAGGGTCCTTAAGGAAAGCACCGCCACACACAGAGATAAAAGGGGGTGGGGGGCAAAAACTGAGAGAGAATTCGGAATCGGGCAAAGCAAGCCAGTGAGCAGCAGAGGAGAAGAGGGGAGGCAAGGTGGTCAGGGTGCCCCCCTGGTGGAGGGGGATGGCGCACAGGGGCAGGTCACTCCTTCTGAGCATTTCAGATCAGGAGAGACCAAAGCGCTCAAAGGGTCCTATGGGCACCCAAGGGTGATGGTAGGCCTTGGGAGATTATGGGGTGATTGGCACAAGAGCCAGAAGGTCGACCACTTTAGTCTTCGTCTTAGCCCTGTTGCAAGACCCGGGGATGGGGGCTTCAGATCATGGGAGACAAGAGCCACACTAGGGATCATGAAGAAAGTAGCCATCTCTAACTCGGCTTTTTACTTGTTTTTGTTAAGATTATTTATTTGGAGTCACTGATTGGTTTCAGTCTTCCTCAGAAGTGCACCATTTCTACGGAGTGTTAACTGAAGATCTGAAGCGCCGCATTTTGGACGAAATTTGCTTTGATGTTTGGAAGAAATGCACACAATGTCCATCTCGGTTATGACTATCGATGTCTCAGCAAAAGGAGGAGGTCCGTCCTTGGAAGTGGGCACGGGGGGCATCACACTCCATCCTAACCAAACGTGTAAAATGTAAAGGGGGTCCGAGTATTTTCTGGAGACCCTCTACTGTACGTGTCACCTGCTCTTTCCTTTGCAGTTACACGTCCGATGAAGGCCACACAGCTGAAACGTTGTCCGTCTTCTTTCCAGGACTGTTTGCATATTGAGATCGCCAGGTCTGTCCGCATTTAACAATTTGGTCCCTCCGTTGGGCAGATTTTGTTGAAATTTGGCACCCTGATTCTTCAAAGAAATTTATCGAGATGGTTCCCATTTTTCCTTAGATATCTCAAACACATCACAATGTAAACAGCTCTGAAATTTCCAAATCTCCCATTGAAAAGCACTGGCGAATCTGCAGCCGTGTCCATCTTAACACGGAGAAGCGTCGGGTGCAACTTCAAGTACGAATGAGTTTACCGTTCCAGTTTCATCGGCTTGAACTCGTCGATTTGGTGTGCAGTTGCGGCCAAAAGTTTTGAGAAGGACCCAAGTATTCATTTTCACAAAGTTTGCTGCCTCAGTGTTTTTAGATCTTCTCATCAGATGTTTCGCTGGTGTGCTGAAGTAGAATGACAAGCAGTTCAGAAGTTTCAAAGGCTTTCACTAACAATGACATGAAGTTTATGTGCAGAATCCATATCTGCAGCGTTGCTCCTTCTTTCTTTTTCAAGACCTCTGCAATTCACCCTGGCAGGCTGTTTATCAACTTCTGGGCCCAATCCCGACTGATGGCCACCACCCATTCTTGCATCATCAGAATTGATGGGTTTTGTTTGTCCCACCAACCACAGCTTCTCAATTTGATTAAAGGTCTGGGGAGTTTCCTGGCCATGGACCCCAAATTTCGAGGTTTTGTCCCCCCCAAGAGTCACTGAGATCTCACGTTTGCCTTCTGGCCCGGTGCTCCATCATGTTGCTCACCAAACTGTTCTTGGGTGGTTGGGAGAAGTTGTTCTCGTAGGAAGTTTTGGTCCCATTCTTTATTCATGGCTTGGGATTGCGGGGGCACCACTAGAGCATATCTTGCTCAGGAATGGCAGCAGGTAGGTGTGAGTGAGGTGAAGACTTTTGGAGGATGGCCTGGTGGGCGTCAAGAAGGGCAGCAAAGAAGACAAGAAAAAAATTGGGGACAGACTGGTATTCTAGGATTGGACTGCTGGGGTCAAGTCATTGGCTCTGATGAATCCCCTTTCCGATTGAAAAAGAAAAGATGAGCAGCGCTACCATCAGTCCTGAGTCACTGTGCCAACCGTAAAGAATCCTGAGACCATTCATGTCAGCCAGGACAGTGCAGGGCTCACTCACAATTTAGGCTAAGAACACAGCCATGAATAAAGAAAGGGACCAAAACATCCTACGAGAGCAACTTGTGCTCACCATCCAAGAACACTTTGGTGACGAACATGATGGAGCACCAGGCCATAAAGCAAAAGTGACAACTAAGTGGCTCGGCGAACAAGACATCAAAATTTGGGGTCCATTGTCAGGAAACTCCCCATTGAGAACTTGTGGTCAAAAGGCGGGTGGACAAACAAAAACCCATCCATTCTGACGATGCAAGAATGGGCGGCGGCCATCAGTCAGGATTGGGCCCAGACGTTGATTGACAGCCCGCCAGGGTGAATTGCAGAGGTCTTGAAAAAGAATGAAGGGCCAACACTGTAGATATGGACTCGGCCCATAAACTTCTTGTCATTCTCAGTAAAAGCCTTTGAAACTTCTGAACTTCTTGTAATTCTACTTCAGTACACCAGAGAAACGTCTGACACAAAGATCTGAAAACACTGAAGTGGCAAACTTTGTGAAAACCAACACTTGGGTCCTTCTCAAAGCTTCTGGCCACGGCTGTATTTTCCTCTTTTATTTGTCTGCCCAATGCATGTGAGCCAAACGCCACGAGGTGCCCAAGGGCAGAAAACAGCTGACACGGCAGCGCCCTCTCTTGGTGCTTTAGGTTCTGTCACTAATAGAAGACAAGAAAAGTCACCTGTCTGGAAATAATTGTAAGGGCGCAGCAGGTATGGAAGTAGACGGAAGACTGGATTGACTGAAGTCTTATCTGCATATTATTATTGTAAAGAATTAGCGTTAACAACTAATTAATTAGAAACAAATTAATTACACGGAGAAGGTGCAGCTGCCCTAACTGATAGAAGCACAGGACGCATTTAGAAATGGAACTGAAAAAGAAAAGAAAATCCGAGCCACTGGGCACACTGGCCGCCAATAGCAAGGACAGGGCAGGATTGCAGTCTGCGCCATTCTGATGATTTAGCTGTGAGCTGCACAGCAGACGGAGTGTGCGTTACCCTTCATCTGGACCTGAAGAGCGGGTTTTTGCTTCTGTGTTGTGGTGTATGGCCGGCCGTTCATCCCGGCCAATACCCCCAAGTCGCCAGGTGGAGCCCTCCCTGCAGTATGGAGGTCCCCCGAATGCCAGCAGGGAATCCTGGACATTGGAGGTTTTATGAACAGCCCTGCTGGATACCATGGGGGCCACTAGGAGACGCTGCAGGGAGCAACTTCTACCCACCATCTTACGCCCCGGGAGTACATCCGAGTCACATGGACAAGGGGACTGACGTGCTTCTGGGGTGAAGAAAGGGACTTGTTATCTGACCCGGAAGTGATAGGAGATCACATGGACTGGGGATTGGAACACTTCCGGGTCAGGGAATATAAAAGACGGCGAGCTGAGCTGGGTGGTAGGAGGTCAACGCGTCTGGGAGTGGTGGATGGCTTATTGTGATTGTTTGGAGTATATTAATGAGTATTGTGGAGGAGAGGGTGCTTTGTGCACTGTGCTGTGTTAATAAAGTCAACATTTGGACTTTTATCTGGTGTCTGGCGTATTGGACAGGGGTTCAAGGGAGCGATAGCGCCCCTATCTGTCACAGTGTATAATTAGGAATTAAAATCTTAAGATAATTGTTACCTTTTTTTCCCCCCATAATTCATGAAATCATTTCCTTTCCAAGTTCTAATTTATTTATTTATATAATTTTAACAAGTGACAGTCAGTCCTGTATCTGTGGATCTTTTCAAAGTAATCATCTCAAGACTACAAAGGAAATTAGGCAGTAAAGGGTAACACGAGATGACAAATGAGATTTAAAAATCATAAGATTGATACATTTATGTAGTATGAGTAGTCAGTCTGCTTTATGTAGCGCCTTTCACGGTGATCATCATCACAAGACCGAAGAAAATAAAGCAGCAGGGGGCACCGCAACATGACAAGGGAGACTGCCATGATCTTCAGATTGATAAAAATACAAGATTGCGTCAGTCAGTCTTCATGTTATATAGCACCCTGCACAGTGATACCCAGCAACTTCACGGGAATCTCGAGGAGTCTCAGGACGTCCCACAGGGCAGCTCAATCGACTGAGTCAAACGCTTTACGAAAATCGACACAGTCTGCAAAGAAACTAACTCTGCTGATATTCGAGTTTGCACTCCACGAGACCCCTCAGTGCCAGGATGCGGTCGATGGTCAACTTTTTAGGTGTAAAACCAGACAGCTCCGGCCGCCGGTAGGTGAGCAAGTGATCACAGATCCTATTGAGGACGACCCTAACAAAGACCTCATCCGGCACCGAGAGCCGTGTTATCCCCCTGTAGATGCCCCAATTCAGGCGATCACCCTTCCCTTTCCAGGTAGGGACAACAAGGCCTTTTTATCAGTCAGTTGGGATGATGCCAGTCTCCCAAATGGAAGCAAAGATTGCCAGGAAAACCACCAGCCTGGAGAAGTTCACCCCAGATACCACAGATCCCTGCAGCCTTTCCTACCCTCAGCTGGTTCAGCATCTCGGTGAGACTGGGGGGTTCACAGCTAATTGGAGGATCTGCAGACCCAGAGATGTCCAACGTCCTCGCTGGAGGATCAGCTTTAAACAGCTGCTCAAAGTAGCCAACCAGCAGGTCACAACTGCAGTGTCATCCATCCGTAAGGACCATTCCAAGGGCCGCCCTGACTGCGACTCTCCGAGGAACAGATTCAGATGTGCGTAATGCTGCGATTCCTCTTTAAGCAGGACGTGGGTCACTAGACCATGGATGGTGTGTCACCTGCTCACAGACTCCTCTAACAAACGCCTCCTTATCTGCCCTCAGAGTCATCCAAGACTCCTCTCGATGATATCCAGGGTGCCCTACGAGATGAAACAACACCGGCAACACCAACACAATCCTCAGCAGCCTTCGGGGTCTTGTCACAGAAGTTTTCCCACATCACATTAGGATCGGCAGTCGCCTGGTCCAGCCTCATTCTCCTAGTAGGTGGTGGCCTATTAGACCTGAGCTGGATCTCCGGAGTAGCAACAACAAGTCTGTGGTCTGAATTCACACACTGAGCAATTCTGTAGATCCTGCGGTTCTGTAGGAGCCTTCAGCATCTGCAAACAAGGATGTGATGGATCTCCTGCACCGCACCACCAGTATTGGAGTCCAACGAGGCGGCTCGAGATAAGGACGCTATCCAGTGACCAGAGATGAAGACTGGACTCCTTCATGTGTGTCTCTTCAGGGAATCCTCAAGTACCACTGGTTTGACTTTGTGTTGCTCATGGAGACCCGAATGAGGCACATGACCTGCATTGTGAGGGAGCGGCAGTAATGGCACTATGGCCATGTGGCATGATTACCCCAGGGTCACCCGGCTCATTGTTGAGGACCTGAGTGGACATCCACGTAACACCTGGCTGCGGCAGATAGAGGGTCATTTCCGGAGAGAATGGGACTGGACCGTGTGTCTGCCTGGAAAGATGCCGACTGGGATCCCGTGTGGTAAGTGCAGCAAAGTGCTGTACCAGTGCACGCTCCCCAACCTGACCTGACCTTTCACACTGATCATCTGTGGTATAGCGGGTCCATGGCTCAGATGAAAGGCCAGTTTTTAAATAGATAATCGTGGCTTATCTGCGGTGGGTTGGCACCTTGCCCGGGACTGGTTCCTGCCTTGTGCCCTGTGTTGGCTGGGATTGGCTCCAGCAGACCCCCGTGACCCTGTGTTTGGATTCAGCGGGTTGGAAAATGGATGGATGGATGGTGGCTTATAGAGGGGGCATGGTGGTGTGGCCGGAGCGGTTCCCGGGCGGTCCTCGCTTAAGTGCACAGGTGAGGAGTCATCCGCATCTGTAATTGATGCCAGGAACTGCTAATCGCCACACCTGAACCACGTTGCCATTATATATAATAGGAGCGCGAGTGTGGAGAGACAAAAGAAAAAGTGAACGTAGGTTAAGAAGAAATGCAGCTGTGAAGTGAGCCCTAGCAGGGTGCTTGGCTGGCACCCGGGGCAGTCACCAGTGGTCGCTCCTGCTGAGCATTTGTGAGGAGCAGGAGTGACCGGCAAGAGGTTGGCTTGCCACATATGTCTGCAGGAGTCCGGAAGCCTGGGAGGTGAATGTCCAAGTGTGAGCGCCCTGGTCGCTGGGGAACCCGGGCCAAGCATTATGGAGCCAGGGACCGGAAGGCTTCTCGCCCAGCAGAAGTAAGAGAAGGTCAGCAGCAGGTAGGGTGCAACGCCTGGATGGGAGAAGCAGAGGAGTCGCCAGTAGAAAGAAGGCAGCGGGCTTTGTTTTTAAAAGGACGGCTTCCAGCTATTGTTTTTAACCTCATCTTTAACTCGATTTATTGGATTTTAACCTCCACATTTTTCACTTGTTTTTAATGGATTATTTATGCACTGCACTATTTATTATTTTGGTTTTGTTTTTTAAATAAAAGCACTTTGCACATTTTGCACCATCCCCTTGCTTCGTCGTTGATGTCTTCACTGTCCAGCTCATCCGGTGTCAGGTTCAAGAGCTCCCACACTGGAGACGGTAGCCTGCAGCAGAACCCACAGCATCACATCATCATATATAAAACAGCACAGTTTAACATGAGATGACAAAAGAGACTTGTCATCATCTTACAATCATACATTCTTTCTCAGAATCTGCTTCTCCCATAAATGGGGTCAGGGGCTGCGACCTTATCCTTTAAACACGTCACATCGTGAGGAGCAAAAACAAGCAGACGTGTGTCTGTGGAAAAATAAAGACCTTTAAAAGCATATGGTCAAGAAATGGTGACAGGTGACCTTGGGGACGTAAAGTCATTTCAAAGCAGCCTCAGATCCAAAGTGGAGCCTCCTCTACAAAATGTCCCATGTTTTTCTATGCTGTGCCCCTGTCTGGGGTGTGCGGCATTTGGGAGGCTGACACTCGGGGCTCAGAACTTGTTTTCCACCATTGGCTCTGAGGGAGGTGGCCGTTGTGTTTTATTGTCACTATTCTTACTTTCTTTCTTTTTTAACTCCCCGGGATTTGCTCTTGCATAATTCAGCAGAATGAGTGTGCTGTAAACATGAGAAGAGATCGGGAACAGCTCGGCGGTGACCCACTTCCGTCGGAATGCCGGCAGCAGGGGGTTTGTGAAATGTGTACTACACACAAGCCATGTGTGACGCCGCCGAGAAGCAGCACATCGCCCGGCACTTTGGCACCTCTGGGTGAATCACGTGCACTGAGCAGGGTGGCGCGTAGGAAGCTGTGGTGACTTTCATCTGCCATGTCAGCCAGTGACATTCCAAATGTGGGGTTTGTTTCAACTGGATTACGTTTGCCTGTACTTTCCCAATTGTAATAAAAAATAAGAATTGCCATCTGCAAGGACCTCAGAGAGTCCGCCCATGACAACTTAGTGAGCCCTACTGGACAAATGAAGATGTCGCTGCTTGCTTGTGAACTCCATGCTGTTCTCCAAAGAGAGATGCAGTCTGCTGAATGTCTCAGGGTCCGTGTCTGCCATCCAGGGCTGTGTCACTGCCTTGCACACCAGCTGCTGCTGTTGCTTTCCCTCTGCACATTTGTCACTATGCGCTCTTGTTGTGTCACCAAGGGATTGGGGTCGAATGTGTGGCTATGTGTATGACAATGAAAAATAATGTTGAACTTGCATCATTAGAGTTGGTCGCCGTGGCAGCCAATGAGGACTATGAATTTAACGCTCTTCATTTTTTGCTTTAGATGTTAGGATATAGCGGGTTAGATAATAGATGGATGGATGAATGAATGGATGTTAAGACTTTTGATTTGTTCAAAGTTGAAGTTTAAAACTTGGCTCTATTTTCCTTTTTCTCCCCATTATGTTTATGAAGGAATTTAAATTATTCAATTTTGTTATTAGAAAAGAAAAATGAAAATTCATTAGACAAATGTCGATGCCCAATCATTGATTACCCAAGTACTCCTCACTGCAGTATGCTGCTGCTGGAGTATTTGAATTTCCCCTTGGGATTAATAAAGTATCTATCTATCTATCTATCTATTATATAGTGCCTTTCATTCTATCTATCTGCAGTGTCTGGAATAGGATGTCACCAGATATGGGTGGAGCTACATGTTTAATGCATCACACATTCAGGTCCCACCCACAAATTCAAACAGAAATAGCAAGAAATCTCAAAAAATGGTAAAGGCATAAGCAGCTTGTCTCTGCTGTAAACACAGTGGATTGAGGAAGACCTCAGACCTCTGCACTTGCACATTTTATCAGACAGGGTTGGGCCGATTTGGGGATGATAAAATTTAATGACAGTAAATGTAAAGAATTACACATAGGAAGTAAAAATGTTAGGTTTGAATACACAATGGGAAGTCAGAAAATCGAGACTTAAGAGACCTTAAGAGAAGGACTTGGGAGTCGTAGAGGACTCGAAACGATCAACTGCCAGACAGTGTTGAGAAGCCATTAAGAAAGCTAATGGAATGTCAGGTTATATAGCGCCTTGATGTGTGGAGTAGAAGTCACAGGAGGTTCTGCTCAAGCTTTATAACACACTGGTGAGGCCTCATCTGGAGTCCTGGGTGCAGTTTGGGTCTCCAAGCTACAAAAAGGACATAGCAGCACAAGAGATAGTCCAGAGAAGATCAACTCGGCTGATTCCAGTGCTACACGGGATGAGTTATGAGGAAAAATTCAAAGAGCTGAGCCTTTACAGTTTGAGCAAAAGAAGCTTAAGAGGAGACCTGACTGAAGTGTTTAAAATAATGAACGGAATTAGTCCAGTGGATCGAGATGGTGACTCTAAAATGAGTTCATCGTGAACACGGGACACAGTGGGAAACTTAAGGGTAAATTTCGCACAGACAATATTTGATTTTTCTTTACACAGAGAACCACAGACACTTGGAATAAGCAACCAAGTAGTGTGGTAGACAGGAGGACTTTAGTGACCATCAAAACTCAACTTGATGTTACTTTAGAAGAATTGAGTGGACAAGACTGGCAAGCTGTGTTGGGCTGAATGGCCTGTTCTCGTCTACAGAGTGTTCTAATGTTCTAACGACTAAAAAACACAACAGGCAGACATATAAATACAGACTTGTTAAATCACTCAGAGAGCAAGAGAGAAACTCATTAAACATAAATGGAAACCAACAATATCTGCCCATTAATGAACTAATATGGCCAGTTGAAAATGGTGGAGATTAAAATCACAAGAGAGAAAGTCAAAAACTAAGTCCCCGTTCTGGAGACCTCAGGCAACCGACCCCCTACCCGCTCCTGGGTTTTTTTTTTTCTTTACTGGAGTCCACGCTGGTGGTCCAATCTAATGACATCTGATGATTCCAAGGCTTCTTTATTGGAGACGACTTTTCCATATGCAAGACATCAGTGGTACAAAGTGTCCCATCCAGATACCAAAAAGAGAAACAGAATAGAGGAGGGTTTGTATCCATTTAAAAATACCGTGATGCGTATATTTCTGTATCAATGACTAACAAACAGAAAGGCAGTACACACAGCTAATCAGCAACTCTAGTCAGGGTGTGCCAAGCTGGTGGTGAGCCCGTAGCCTGAGAGTGAGGGGTTCATCTGTGATATTCGCAAGCAGATCATTTCATAGTTTTGGGGCCCTGTAACTAAAATGTCAACCTCCCACTGTTTTTTTGTTATTCTTTGGATCTTTAGTAGGCTGGCATCTCATTATCTTAATGTACACTCAGGCTTGTAGGAAATGACACATTTTAATAGGTAAGCAGGGTCTCGGCCATTTAAGGCTTTATAAGTTAATAGGAGGATTTTGAACATCGGCCCTAAACCTAACTGGAAGCCAGTGTCACGACTCTCAGACAGGGGTTATGTGTATTTTTGGGTTTGTGTAATAACACTTGCAGCAGCACAAACCTGACCCTATCAAGACTTTGTGAATCCATTGCACATTATCTGTAAAATTTATTGAACTGAAATAATTTAGACAAAATAAAAAAAATGTGCAGTTTGATCCGTTTGATCCCATGTGGGATGTGACGAATCTAAACCGTGCGGCGAATCTTCTCAGCCTGCCAAACCTGAAGTGCATGTCAATGTCTTAATTTTGAACGCCACTTCAAATGCATTTGTTTCGCCGTGATGTTTATTGTGCTCACTCACTGTGTTAACATACCTTTTTTTAATGAACTTGACACAATCTCCGTTGTTTAAGAATGGTTACCTTTCGACGTGCTTTGCCTTGTTTAACACTCTGTACTTTTCAAATCGCTGGAGGGAAAAAAAAACAAATTTGCATTGAAATCACAAGCGCTGCATATGAAATTAAATTTTAAAGTAAAGGCTGATTTCCTTAGACTGTCATCAAAACATTTAATCTTGTCATGTTCAGTGGCTGTCAAGTGTCACCCTTCTGAGCGTGTTGGAGGTTTTCAGGACCTTGTGGAACAAGCAGTGGAGAGAAACTGCATGTTGTGAGGTACAAAATCTGTACATTTTGGTTTCTATTTCCATTATATTTTGTTCAAGACAACAGATGAATTACATTCAGGACAAATCAAAGCAGGTCTCCTTCCCAGTTATTCCTCACTTTTTAAACAGCTGCTCCAACAAAGAAAGGAAGACATGCTGGTGGTTCAATGACTTTATAACCTGAGTAAGGATGGACATCTAATTACTTTACAGCCTGGGAAAGGAAGACATACCGACACCTCAGAGAACATCAAAAAGTTTTATTGTGTGGGAAAACGGACAGTGAATTCATTCATTATACTGACAGCCAGCCAATCAGAATATCGAACAATCACATCTTGCAAAACCCCCCAGTAGAATTTTAGAATAAATATGCCTTGTCTGAGGAGCGATATAGGAAGTAAGGAAGGAGGGAGGAAGAAGAAGGGATGAAGACGTCAGAAGAGAACAGGGCAAGATCAACGTTCGGCCGTTTCCATCTGATCGTCAGAAAAGCATCATGAACAACTACGAATGCTCAATCACAAGCCGCCTGCAACATTCATCCTTGTCATTTTCACTTATTCGTAAGCTTTTTCTAAAGACTATATATATACAGTATATTCAGAATCTACTATCAGTCCTATTTTCTATTATTCTTTGTTCCAGTGGTATTATCATTATTATTATTCCTGTAATAAATACCACGCTGCATTTAACTTTCTATGTTTTGTCTTCATGTCTAGAGTGATTGAAGTAATAAGGTAGATTCCTGGTGCAGCCGGAGGCTTGCCATATGCTCCGTGCTGTGAGGTTTATTAAGGCTGAGGGTGAGAGCTCCAGCCAATAGTAGGGAACAGGATGTGAAGTTGAGGCATTCTTGGCTGATAAATGGCCGATAGTCAAGAGTGCTGAGCCTTTGTATGTTTGAATGTATTTTTGTAGACCCAAAGTAATATTTAGGTCTGAGATATCATTAAAACAATCGTATGTTGTTTGTGCCGATAAGAAGTAAGTCTCATGAAGTCCTAGGAGAGTGATAAGTTGTATTATTCCTAAGGCACTTGTGTGGTTTAAAGTGCCAGAGGTTAACCAGCTGTGTGTGTGTCATTCTTGGGGCACTGTTGAGTTTCTGTGTGTCTGTGTATAGCTTTCTTTGTGTGTGATAGTCTTAAAGTGTAACAGTAGACCAACCCCATGTAACGAACTTGACGAGTACACTTACCCTTGAAAACAGGTAAAGGGTAAGTAGAGGGAAATATCTCAATAATACACTGCGGCTACGTCCACACTACTACATTTTTATTTTAAAACAGTGCTTTGGAAGTGAAAAGGATCACCGTCCATATTACCATTTTCACATGGTTTCCGAAAGTATCTCACCCTCGACACTAAAACAACAGAAAAATGCATATGGCGTAGATGTTCAACTACGTTGGGCCTGCAAGGATTAGCGAAAACAGAAAGAGAAAGCGTCCCCCACATTAGACATTTATGTGCAGCTTGCATGTACACAAGAGCAGCAGCTACGGCAGAAACGAAAAATACAAAAACACAGATTTGTTTGGACTGATGATGAGAGAGTGACATACGAGTAGCTGAGGATACAGACGGACTCCAAGGTGCACTGTCTGTGACCAGTCAGGAAATGAGACATAATAATGAGCAGGATCCAATCAGGGATGGGCCACATCATTAGCACAAACCAATCAGAGTGTAGTTAGAGTCTGCATTTTCAAAGCTCTCCATTTTCACCCATCTACACTGCAGTGCGGAGTTGGCGTTTTCAGAAGCACACGGCTCTGGAGAGCATTTTCAAAAGTCTCTGATTTTGGGAGTTAAAAATGCTGGGGGTAGTGTGGATAAAAGGCAAAAGCCGAGACTAACGGTAGTAAGTGTGGACGCTGCCATAGTTCAATAACAACGCAGACTATAACAGGCAAATAGCCACCTAAGCCCCAGATCAGGTCAGCTCAGGTCAGGTCAGGTCGGGGAGCACGCACTGGTATAGCGAGTTGCCACACTCAGCACATGACGAAATACCTCAGGAACCCAGTTGGCAGATACACGGTACAGTCCTCCCTCGAGAAATGACCCTCTATCTGCTGTAGCCAGGCGTGACTGCGAGCGTCCGCTTGGCCTGGTCCAGCCACTCAGGTCCTCAGCAATGAGAATCCTGCAAACCGAATCACCCTCTGGGAATCGCACCACATGGCCGTAGTGCTGTAACTGACGCTCCTTCACAAAGCAGGACATGTGCCTCATTCAAGACTCCAAGAGTAACCAAAGCGGTACCCAAGGATTCTCTGAAGAGACACAGTACCGAAGGAGTCCATTCTTCATCTCAGGTCACTGGATAGCGTCCATGACTCCCAACCATATAGCAAGACAGGAAGCACCGGGACTCTAAAGACTTGGACCTATTGGTTGGATTTTGTCCAGGATACTCGGAAGCTCAGACACTCTGACTCCTTGCTCAGCCTCTCAAGACCCCCGATCAGAGCCTCCATTAACTCTGCGAATATCACAGCATCGTCAGCAAAGTCAAGATCAGTGAATCTCTCTTCGCCAACAGATGCCCCACAGCCGCTGAACCCCATGACCTTCCCCAACTTCCAGTTCATGGCAGCACTAAACAGAGTAGGAGCAGAACAGACCCTGACGAACCCCAGAATCAACTGGGAAAAACTCAAGAGGTTCTGCCTACACTCTGCACAGCACTCCCAGTACCAGTGTACAGGCTGGCCATGATATCCAGCAACCTTGAGGGGATGCCGCAAAGTCTCAGGATGTCCCACAGGGCAGCTCAATCAACGGAGTCAAACACTTAATAATAATTCTTTGCATTCATATAGCGCGTTTCTCACTTCTCAAAGCGCTTAGCAATTGCAGGTTAAGGGCCTCACTCAAGGGCCCAACAGAGCAGAGTCCCTTTTGGCATTTACAGGATTCGAACCGGCAACCTTCCGATTGCAAGTGCAGATCCCTAACCTCAGAGTCACCCCTCTTCTTCTTTAGGAAAATCGACAAAGGCTACAAAGAAACCCTGCCAATATTCGAGTTTGCGCTCCATGAGAGCCCTCAGTGCCAGGATGCGGTCAATGGTAGACTTCTTAGGCGTAAAACCAGACGGCTCCGGTCGCTGGCAGGTGAGCAATTGATCTTGGATTTTATTGAGGATGACCCTAGCAAGGACCTTACCCGGCACCGAGAGCAGTGTTGCCCTCCTGTAGCTGCCGCAATCCAGGCGATCCCCCTTCCCTTTCTAGACAGTGATGACAAGTCCCGTTTTCCAGTCAGTTGGATTGACGCCCGTCTCCCAAATGGAAGCAAAGTTTGCTTGCAATGCCAAGAGGACAGCCTGACCACCAGCATGGAAAAGTTCACTGCAGATACCGCAGATCCCTGCAGCTTTCTCTACCCTCAGCTGGTTCACCCCCTGTGCCATCTTAGTGAGATTGAGGGGTTCACACTAATTGGAGGATCAGCTCCCAGTTCATTCAAAGTGATAAATAGAAGGTCTTAGAAGGCCCCAAGCTCTCTTGTCTACAACTGCCATTCAGAATTTTAGATTTGTCAGCCTCACCCTGAGGACTGCAGTGTGCTTATGATTTATTAAACATGCGCCTCTGCGTATTTCTTTCTTTATTAAAAAGGGGATCAAAACTCCAATTCTAATTATCTGATAAAATCGCTGATGTAAACGCAGTGTTCCTCTGACGGCATGTCGCATTCAGCGTGCCGGCTTTCCTTAATATCCCCAGGGTGGAGCCAAGGAGGGAACGATGAAGAGAAGCACAGCTCCGGGGAAATCTCACCGAAGCTGGGAAAGTAAACACATTTGGAATCACTGGACAATTTTTCAAATAACAAGGCAGATATCCCAAGGTGGCTGAACTTCGATGCGAACAATAAAATTAAGGGAAAAAGGAAATGGGCTTCAAGGGAGGTCGCTGGGAATGCCTCATCAAGTGAGGACCCTGCCTCTGGTCTTCTGATGAAGACAGTGACAGACCCGCAGTTCACTCGGCTTTGGCTAAAGTTATGGCAATGGTGGCACAGTGATTACGGTCACCACCGTCATACCAGGTCATACCTGCAAAGTCCTGGGTTCAAATCCCTGATTGTGTGGAGTTTGCATAGTCTCTCCATGAGCAGGTTAAAGTTTCCTCAGGGTACTCGGGTGCTCCTGCCACTTGGAAAAAGTAACTGGCAAGTCCAAAATGACTTGATGCCTTGTGATGGACTGACAGTGCATCCAAGATTAGTTCCTGCCTTTTATGCACTGCTGTCAGGAGAGCCTCCTGCCCCACCAACCCTCAATTGGGTTACATGGATGAGAAGATGGATGGATAGAAGGGCAACACAGAGCTGCAGGATATGGCAATAATTGGAGGGCCAGTCTATCCCACGATTCACTCATTTTTTTAAGCATTCTTTTTCCATGATGTGGCAGCTCGGGCAACTTTATTAAATTTCTTGTTCACTCACAACTTGTCTGTTTATCTATCTGTCTTATATTGTGCCAACTGTATCTATCAGCTCGTTCATCTAGCCATCTATCTATCCATTATCTTTTATACGCATCTATGTGTCTATCTACTAAGTGGTGCCCACTACATCTCTCTACTCTGTCTTCTTCTTTCGGCTGCTTCGTTAGGGGTTGCCACAGCGGATCATCTTCTTCCTTATCTTTCTGTCCCTGTCATCTTGCTCTGTCACCCCCATCACCTGCATGTCCTCTCTCGCCACATCGATAAAACTTCTCTTAGGCCTTCCTCTTTTCCTCTTCCCTGTCAGCTCTATCCTTAACATCCTTCTCCCAGTATACCCAGCATCTCTCCTCTGCACATGTCCAAATCAACACAATCTCGCTTCTCTGACTTTGTCTCCAAACCGTCCCACCTGAGCTGACCCTCTAATGTCCACATTTCTAATCCTGTCCATCCTCTTAGCAAATCTTAGCATCTTTAACTCTGCCACCTCCAGCTCTGTCTCCTGTGCCACCGTCTCCATCCCATATACCATAGCTGGTCTCACTACCGTCCTGTAGACCTTCCCTGTCACTCTTGGTGATACCCGTCTGTCACCAATCACTCCGGACACTCTTCTCCACCCACTCCACCCTGCCTGCACTCTCTTTCTTCACTTCTCTCCCACACTCCCCATTACTCTGTACTGTTGATCCCAAGTATTTAAACTCCTCCACCTTCGCCAACTCTACTCCCTCATCCTCACCATTCCACTGACCTCCCTCTCATTTACACACATGTATTCTGTCGTGGTGGTCCTACTGACCTTCATTCCTCTCCTCTCATATCTCCACCTCTCCAGGGTCTCCTCAACTTGCTCTCCACTATCGCTACAGATCTCAATGTCATCAGCAAACATCACAGTCCATGGGGACTCCTGTCTAATCTCATCTGTCAACCTGTCCATCACCATTGGAAATAAGAAAGGGGCTCAGTGCCAATCCCTGATGTAATCCCACCTCTGTCACTCCTACCACAGACCTCCCCACGGTCACACTTCCCTCGGTCATATCCTGTACCACTCTTACGTACTTCTCTGCCACTCCCGACTTCCTCATCCACTACCACAGCTCCTCTCAGTCACCCTGTCATTTGCTTTCTCCAGGTGCACAAAGACGCAATGCAACTCCTTCTGTTCTTCTCTAAACTTCTCCATCAACATCCTCAGAGCAAACATTGCATCTGTGGTGCTATGCCTTTTAAATCTACCTGTCTAATCATTTACCCATCTATTTATCTATTATATCTTGTCTTTCATGCCCACCTATGTACATTACGTATCTATCCTGTGCATTTCATATCTGTCTGTTCATCTATCGATTACATATTACCTTTCAGAACAATGTATCCACTATAGAGTGCCTTATGACCTCATCTATTTCTGATTTATAGAGCCTTTTATATACAGTATCTTTATCTATCATACAGTGCCTTTCATATCATATCATGTCTATTCATCTATGCACTGTATATACAGCATTACATTTCATACCTCTGTCGACTATACAGTAATAATAATACATTTTAGTTTCCCCTGCTCAAGGTGCTCTTTCATACTTCTCTGCTATACAGTGTCTCTCATATCTATCTGTGTAGCTCTCTAAAATATAGCGCCTTTCATATCTATGTGGTAAGCAGTGCCCATCATCTCTCTCTGCAGTGCAGTACTTTTCAAATCTGTCTGTCCATTCATTCATCCGTCTATTATTTCTTGCATGTCTATGTGTCCGTCTAGTGCCATTCATATCTGTTCATCTTACAGTGCCTATCTATTAATGCCTTACATACCCATCCATTTGTCTACTTTGTAGTGCCTTTTACATCTCTCTGTCTGTCTATCATATAGCGCCTTTCCCACCTATCTCTCTGTTCATTGTGTACCCATCTGTTATATATTACCTGTCACACACATGCGAATAGGAGGCAGCTAAAGGGCTTGAGTAATTGTAATATCACACCACATCAGGGGGATGCAGGATGTGTGGTCTGTCTTTCTCAGTTCCGTACAGACCAATCCCAGGAAATCCCACCAGGTTTTGGCACCTTGGATGATGTCATTTCCAGTTCTGGCCCCGATGACGTCACTTCCTCTACGGGTCTTTAAAGCTTACTTACCTCCAGTCTGGCGGTTCTGCTTTGGGCTCGGCCTTGTGAACGTCATCTTCTTTCGGCTGCTCCCATTAGGGGTTGCCACAGCGGATCATCTTCGTCCATCTCTTTCTGTCCTCTGTATCATCTTCTGTTATACCCATGGTTTTGTGAACATCTCTGTGCAGGATCTATCCAGGATACCTGCCCCAAACCTTTATGATGCCTGGAGCACATTCCTTGTTACATACCGTTCACACCTCTGTTGACTACATAGTCCTATCCCTCTGTTACTCAGTGCCTTTCATATCTTTCTATGCATCGCTCTTTTCATATCTACCTGTCCATTCATTCATTCATTCATTCATCCATCTATGTATCTATTATACGAGGGATGTTCAAAAAGTTTCTGCACTTTGTTTTTGGCTCGATTTATTAAGAACTGATTACTTCTCTGCCTGAAGAAGAGGCCTGAGCTGCATTAAAAGCTTGCATATTGTAATCTTTTTTAGTTAACCAATCAAAGGTGTCATTCTTCTTGACTTCTGACTACATTAAGAATTTCAAAAACAAATGACATCCCTTTTCTAGATTGTCACCTTCCTTTGCAATGCAATTTTCCCAGCATCGCTCCAATGTTTTAATGCCCAATTACTACTCGTCCTGCCTTCACCGTTTCCAACAAATATATAAAATTATACAACTTTTTGAACGTCCCTTGTATGTTGCCTTTCACACTCACCCACAGTATGTATCTACAGTATGTACTCTATATATCGCAGCTTTCTAATCTAGTAAATAATGCCATTTCTATGTATTATAAAGCTCCTTTCATATCTACCACATACAGCACCATTCACTTCTGTCTATCTATCAAATATAAAGTGCCTTTCTTATCTTTTATTAAGTAGTGCCCGTCTATCTATCTGGGTGGAGTGGTGGCTCTGAGGCTAGGGATCTGCACTGGCAATCGGAAGGTGGCCGGCTCAAATCCCATAAAATGCCAAAAGGGTCTCTGCTCTGTCGGGCCCTTGAGCAACACCCTTAACCTCCAATTGCTCCGTTCCTGGGTATGACGTTAATCTGCATGTAGGCCCTCCAACCTGCAGGGAAAAACTTGGGGGTTGGTGGCAGAATTGGCACTCCAGCCACCATAAAGAAAACCTCCCACTGGTCCTCTCCATCTGGACTCGTGTGGTGCTGAGGCTGCACTCGGGTCCTAATCTGGGATCCTGAGTTGGTTTGTTGTGAGGAGGGTGCGGCAATGCGCTGTATCAGTGCCCGCTCCTAACCTCTTCTATCTACCCATCCACTTGCTCTGTACTGTCTGCCCTGACTATTATTTAGTGGGTATTATGTCTCGATGCCAAGCCAGGCCAGCAGTCTGTGGTGTCGCGGGTCCACAGCTCACGTCAAAAAGGCCACTTTTTAAATAAACAAATCGCCGGCTTAGTGAGGGGGCATAGTATGTGTGGTAAAAGCAGTTCCCAGGTGATGCGGATGGTCCTCACTTAAGTGCACAGGTGAAGAGTTGCCCGTAATTGGTGCCGGCAGCTGTTAATTGCCACACCTGATCCACGTCCCCGTAATAAACAGAGTGAAGGAACAAAGAAAGAAGCGGAGGTTAAGGAAGAAGGTAGCAGTAAATGAAGGAGCCGGTGTGTGCGAGAGAGAAGGAGAGCAAGCGAGTGATGTGTGCAGGCGGCTGGGAGAGGTCAGCCCAAGTCGGGTGTTTGGCTGGCACCTGCTGAGCGCTTGTTGGGAGCAGGAGTGACCGGGAGAAGGTTGGCTCGCCGCAGCAAAGGCAGCGGGAGTCGGAGATTTGGAGTAGAGCATGAGCGTCCTGGTCGTTGGGGGGAGCCAAGTCTCGGTCTGGCAGGGGCTGAACGAAGCCAGGGATCGGGAGACCACCAGACCAGTCGAATGAAGAAGGCCAGCTGCATGCAGGGTGACTCCCCTGGTGCACAGCCTGGATGGGAGAAGCAGGGGAGTCGCCAGTAAAAGAAGGCACCGTGCTTTGTGTTTTTAAAGAGACTGTGTCCAGCCATTGTTTTAACCTCGTTGTTTTTAAAAGATTTTTTTCTAATGGATTTTAACCTCCACCTTTCACTTGTTTTAATGAATTATTTCTTTCTTTAATGCCGTATATTTAAAGCACTGCCCTATTTATTTGAGCGCGGTTTTGTTTGTCGATTTCAAATAAAAGCACTTTTTGCACCATCCCCTTGCTTTGTTGTGCCTCACTGCCTAGCTCATCGGTGACATTACCGACGGTGTCGGGTTCAAGAGCTCCCAGAAGCTGCATGGGAGCCTGGAGTAGAACCCGCATCGTCCCAGTCCGGTCCCTCAGAACTGCAATGTGGCCTCAGACTTGTGGACATGTCAGACTGCCTTGGAATTTCAGGCACAGTTGTGGACCCAAAGTTCTCTGGGATGAAGACCACCTGCCCACAAATGACATCAGGCTGCTTTTTCTGAAAGACGCATATGGACGCAGCCTCCAGACGTCTGCTCCAGTTTTATTTTTAATGTCCAAACTGCTCTGTGCCCTTCTGAGAAGGTAACCTGAAACAATACGCCACTAAATATAGAAATTCACAGAAATCCACTGGAGGTCCGCACTTTGAGATCATTTCAGTGTCCTCTCTATTTATAACACAACGGCACGCCGGTGTTGCTGGAGGAAGAAAAAAAGGCCGTCAGGATGGGAAGAAATGTGAATTTTTACATGTGGATTGTGGTAAAATGAAATGGGATTATTGTGAAGCTCGTCTTGATTATTCACTCTATAAATTGTGTAATGTGAAGAGCTTTATTCTTAGCGTTATTGATCAACAGAGCAGGTTGGTTCGGTTGGGTAGTGAGTAATGTTACTGGTCAGGGTTCAAATCTGAGACCCGGGCATTGATTGTGTGCATCGATGTGGTGGTGTCGGTGGTGTGATGGACTGGCCGTCATCTAGTGCTGATGGGTTAGGCTGTGGACCCCCATGACACTGAACTGTGAGAGGATATCAAGTCCAAGCAGCATTCATTACTGACCCCATCACCTTGTATTGTGCTATTTCAGAAAAAGTTACACTATAGACATGTTAAAGAAAAAAAGATTTTAGGAAATCATCCATCACAGAGGTCTGCTGGAGCCAATCCCTGCCAACACAAGGGCACAAGGCAGGAAACAAACCCCGGGCAGGGCACACACACACAATTTGGGATCGCCAATGCACCTCACCTGCATGCCTGTGGACGGAAACCAACGCAGACACGGGGAGAACATGCAAACTCCACACAAGGAGGACCCGGGAAACGAACCCAGGTGTCCTAACTGCGAGGCAGCAGCGCTACCCACTGCGCCACCGTGCCGCCCTTTAGGAAATCAATCAACTGAAAATAAGAATAGGGAATTGCACATATATAGTACTGGGGTGGGCTGGCGTCCTGCCCGGGGTTTATTTCCTGCCTTACGCCCTTATATTTCATGGGATTGGCTCCAGCAGACCCCCCGTGACCCTGTAGTTAGGATATAGCGGGTTGGATGATAATGGATGGATGTATATAGTACATTTCCTACCCTCACCTATGGTCATGAGCTGTGGGTAGTGACCAAAAGAACGAGACTGCGAATACAATCGGCTGAAACGAGTTTCTTCCGCAGGGTGTCCGGGCTTTCCCTTAAAGACAAGGTGAGGAGCTCAGAGTTGAGCCACTGCTCCTCTGCATCACATCGAGAGGAGTCAGATGAGGTGGCTCGGGCATCTGATCAGGATGCCTCCTGGACGCCTTCCTGGTGAGGTGTTCTGGGCATGTCTAACCGGGAGGAGGCCCCAGAAAAGACCCAGGACACCTTGGAGGAACTGTCTCTCGGCTGGCCTGGGAACGCCTCGGGATTCCCCCACAAGAGCTAGAAGAAGTGGCCGGGGTGAGGGAAGTCTGGGTATCTCTGCTCAAGCTGCTGCCCCCGCGGCCTGATCTCGGATAAGCGGAAAATGATGGATGGATGGATAGTACAGGGTGGCGCATGAAAACTCGAATCGTCTCCGACCCATTGGCTTATACAGGCGGGTGCCATCGCGGAGCCTCGTTGTGGCAACGGGGTCAGCAGCCCCCAAGTGTAAATTAGGAAGGAAGCTGTGAGCCGGTGGGTACGGAGATCCGGAAGATGTATTCTCTGCAACAGAGGACTGGAATAGTGGAGGCGGATGAGTCTACTGGTTCTTTTAACTAAATGCGGGACATTGTCACACAGAGGTTTCCTGGCATAAACCTAACAGCACAGAGCAGTATTCACGAGTTGGTGAAGAAGTGTCGCAAGACTGGCTCAGTTGCAAACTCCAAAAAGAATCCATTCGTACACCTGCGGTTGTAGTAGATATTCAGGAACGGAGGGCCAGAAGCCCTAGGAAATCGACACGTGAATTGGCACAACAAGCGAATGTTTTGCGCAGGTCTTGTCAATGTGGCTTGCACTCTCTACAAATGAAGCCGTACAGAATGACTTGTGTCCAAGAACTGAAGGACGGCGACAAGGAAAAAAAATGTGTATTTTATTGCACGTGGCTCCTTCAAACAACTGCAATTGGATTTTTGTATTGCATATCTTTGGTTTCGTGTACGGGCCAAGAAACGTACGTCGACGTTGGAGTCGGAGAAGGTTTGGTGTTTCGTGCGCCACCCGGTACTTTTCAAATTACTCAAAGCGCTTTACGTAGACAGTGGGAGCAAATTCAACAACCAGCGATGTGCAATGGCAGCCATTACTGCACCAGCAGGCTCACCGCACATTAGCTATTAGGCGGTGAAGAGGATGATTAGGGGGCCAGAAGGAGTGACTTAGCCAGGACATTGGGGTACACCCTACTCTTTTTGAAAGATGCCCAGGGATCTTTAAATGAGAGTCAGGACCTCAGTTTTATGTCTCATCCAAAGGACGACGCCACTTTTACAGCACAGTGTCACCATCACTGCACTGGGGTCCACATTCAGACCACTGGGTGAGCGCCCCCTGCTGCTCTAACAGGATGCAGCCCAAGAATTTCCTAGATCAGGGTCCTGGTGGGCCGCAGTGGCTGCAGGTTTTTGTTCCAACTCAGTTTCTTAATGAGAAAAGTCAATTATTGCTGATTGAGTGAAAGAGTGCTCAAGTGACATTTTGAGGCTTCATTTTAGTGGTCTCACTTGGTCAGGCTCCCCACCCTTAATTGCTTATTTCAGTCTTCAACAGCTGCCCTCCCTGTTTTTCATGGCTCCTTATAAGCAATAAGCTGCAAATGACAAAGGAGCCAGCAGGTCTCCACCAAACTTGTTTCCATTTACAGCTCTGTGGATTCATTCTGCACTATTTGCGGTTTATAATAATTCTTTAATAATAATAATTCTTTGCATTTCTAAAGCGCTTTTCTCACTACTCAAAGTTCTCAGCAGTTTCAGCTTAAGGGCCCAACAGAGCAGAGTCCCAATCGGCATTTACGGGATTTGAACCGGCAGCCTTCCAATTACCAACGCAGATCCCTAACCTCAGAGCCACCACTCCGCCTCTGATGATGAACAACTGATACTCAGTAAATGAAATGACAACACGCATATCACGCCACAAAAAAAAAACGTCTTAGTTCTGTGTTTTGGAGACTGGAACAGTTGGGTTTGGGTGTGAAGACTTCAAAAAGACCCACCAAGCAGGACAATACCAAACAGACTCAAACTAAGACAGCCAATCCCCAATTGCTTCCTGTGGCCTACACAGACCTAAAAAAAAATTCAAAATATACTTTTAGAAGTTCAAAATGTACACAAATGCCATTCAGGAGAGGCTGGCTTGAAAAAAACAAAAAAACAAAACAAGAACTTTCATAAATGAAGAACGTATTACAAAAAATGATCAAAGAAGCACTCAAATTACAAAGAGGCACACGACACTGAGGTCTGTCAGGCAAGGAAAGAGTCGCCCTTGGTGAGTGACTGGAGTTCAGCCACCAGGGGACACACAACACAACACCAAGATACTGCAACTGACTAGAACTTAGTGTTATAAAAAAAAAAACGACGTTTCTGTGTGTTGCTTAGTGTAATGGGCTATAAACCAGTGTTTTAAAGAAAAGGCAAACTGTCTGGAAAATTCTGTTATTGTTGATGGGCATACAGTCATATGAAAAAGTTTGGGACCCCCTCTCAGCCTGTGTAATAATTGACTCTCCTTTCAACAGTAAAGATCACAGTGGTATGTCTTTCATTTCCTAGGAACATCTGAGTACTGCGGTGTTTTCCGAACAGAGATTTTTAGTGACGCAGTATTTAGTTTTATGAAATTAAATCAAATGTGAAAAACTGGCTGTGCACAAATGTGGGTCCCCTTGTCATTGTGCTGATTTGAATGCCTATCACTGCTCAGTGCTGATTACTTGGTATGATGAGCTCGTCAAGCGTTGAACTTCATAGACAGGAGTGTCCAGTCATGAGTGGTCAAAGGTATTTAAGGTGGTCAATCGCAAGTTGTGCTTCCTTCCCTTTGACTCTGCCTCTGAAGAGTGACAGACAGCATGGGATCATCAAAGCAACTCTCAAAGATCTGAAAACAAAGATTGTTGAGTCTCCTGATTTAGGGGAAGGCTACAAAAAAGCCATCTCAGATGTTTAAACTGTCAGTGTCAACTGTAAGGAATGGATTCAGGAAATGGAAGGCCACAGGCACAGTTGCTGTTAAACCAACTCAGCAGGTCTGGCAGGCCAAGAAAAATACAGGAGCGGCATATGAAGAGGCAGGATTGTGAGAATGGAGACAGACAACCACAGATCACCTCCAAAGACCTCAAGAACATCTCGCTGCAGATGGTGTATCTGTACATCGTTCTACAATTCAGAACATCAGTATGGCAGGGTGATGAGAGAGAAGCCCTTTCTGCACTCAGGTCACAAACAGAGTCGCTTGTTGTATCAAATGCTCATTTAGACAAGTCAGATTCATTAAGAACAAAGTGCTTTGGACTGACGAGACACAAATGGAGTTATTTGGTCAGAACAAAAAGCTCTTTGCATGGACGAAGAAGAACACCGCATTTCAAGAGCAACACCTGCTACCTCCTGTCACATGTGGTGGAGGTCCCATCATGCTGTGCGGCTGTGTGGCCAGTTCAGGGACTGGGGCCCTTGTTAAAGTCGAGCGTCGGATAAATTCAACCCAATATCAACAAATTCTTCAGGATAATGTTCAAGAATCAGTCACAAAGTTGAAGTTACTTAAGCAGGGGTTGGATATTCCAACAAAACGATGACCCAAAACACAGTTGGAAATCTACAAAGACATTCATGCAGAGGGAGAAGTCCAATGTCCTGGAATGGCCGTCACAGTCACCTGACTTGAATATCATCAACAATCTATGGGATGATTTGAAGCAGGCTGTCCATCAAATTGAACTGAACTGGAGAGATTTTGTATGAAGAATGGACAGAAATACCAACATACAGAATCCAGACACTCATCACAGGCTACAGGAGGACATAGGCATGAAGGGGCCTTAGCTGCCTCGAAAGCTTGCACTTGTAATCTATTTAGTTAGCCAATAAAAGGTGTCATTTCATCATACTTTCTCCTTGTTCTTGTAATAATTCTTGCAGCAGCATTTTGGATTAACTGGCAGCTGAATAAAGAACAGTTTGAACATCCAGTGAACACCGCATTGCAGTAGTCAATCCTACTAGAAATAAACACAGGAATTAATTTCTCAGAATCCTTTTTATTTAGAAAGCACCTTAATATACAGTACCAACATTTTGAAGATGGAAGAAACTGGATTTGGACAACTTTGTAATGTGCGCTTTAAATGACCTCGGAGATTGTGGGCCGATTCAGTAAAATGATTCCAACTGAGTTAAATGATGACAGAATATTATTGTGATCAGCGTCACTCCCTCCAATAATTCACATCTCTGTCTTGTCGGTGTTTAAAGACAAGTCGTTCTCATCCATCCACTCCTTTAATTCACTAACACAACTAATTAAAGACAACATCGGAGAAAACCCGCTGAAGCCATTTATTACTCTCAAAGAGAAACAACAAGAAAAAATCAAACTGAAAAAAAAAAAAATCAAACGTGAACTGTACACCTTGACCGTTGTGCGTGTAATAATGCTATCAATCCCGTTGCGCCAAATGCCACCAGGAAATTTGTGTTCCTGCAGTCGGCCTCATTATGCAACGCCGACCTTTTTTTGTGTGAATAATTGTTGCTTTTAGAAGTTCACAACTGCAAAATTTCCGGAGGGAATGCAATTAGCAGCCTTTCTAAAGGCCTCCTGCTTACCTCAGAGCCGCACTCTCGGATTTTTTGTTATTTTTGAAAGAAGGTGCTATATAAAGGAGTGCTGGGGGATTTTCATGATATGGCAGAAAGATGAATGAGCTGCTGCAAACCCACCATCCAGTGTTGCTGCTGTCATCTGAGGTGGGCTAACGTTGCTATTTTTATACCCAGAGTGAACTCCGTCAGCGTCATCTAACAGTAATTCAGTACAACTTGTCGCCAAGTCCATGACAGCAACTAAAAAGGCTGGACTGCGAGGATGAAGAAGGTGCAATAAACTGGAGTGCATCACTAGGGGGCGCTCAAAACTGAAGTGTTTGAAAGTAATAGAAGAGATCCCCCTTAACCCAGCCACAGGGGATGCACAAACCAGTGTGTTTCTTCGCGCCCGTCCCAAGTCCGGATAAATGGGGAGGGTTACGTCAGGAAGGGCATCCGGTTTAAAAGTTTGCCAAATCAATATGTGGACAACAATACAAATTTCCATACCGGATCAATTGAGCCCCGGGTTAACAACGACCACCACCAGTACTGTTAGTGAACAGGGTGCTGGCGGAAATTGGGCTACTGCTGGCCGAAGAAGAAGAGGGGGAGACGTATCCAGAGGCAGGAGGAGAGGAGGAAGGTAAAGAGAGTGGAACTGAGGTTAGGAACTTTGAATGTGGGCAGTATGACTGGTAAGGGGAGAGAGTTAGCAGATATGATGGAGAGAAGGAAGGTTGATGTATTGTGCGTGAAAGAGGGGAGTAAGGCCAGGGGGATCGGAGGTGGATTCAAATTGTTCTATAATGGTGTGGATGGGAGGAGAAATGGAGTAGGAGTTATTCTGAAGGAATAGCACGTCAAGAGTGTCTGGAGGTGAAAAGAGTATCAGACAGAGTGATGATTATGAAGCAGGAAATTGGAGGTGTGATGATGAATGTTGTCAGTGCATATGCACCACAAGTGGGGTGTGCGGTGGGTGAGAAAGAAGATTTCTGGAATGAGTTGGATGAAGTGATGGACAGAGCGTGGTGATTGGAGCGGATTTCAATGGACATGTTGGTGAAGGGAACAGAGGAGACGAGGAGGTGATGGGTAGGTATGGTGTCAAGGAGAGGAATCAAGAAGGTCAGAGGATAGTGGATTTTGCCAAAATGATGGACATGGCTGTGGTGAATACGTATTTTAAGAAAAGGAGGGACACAGGGTGATGTACAAGAGTGGAGGAAGATGCACACAGGTAGGTGACATCCTGTGCAGAAGAGTTGATCTGAAGGAGATTGAAGACTGCAAAATGGTGGCAGGGGAGAGTGTAGTTAGACAGCATAAGATGGTGGTCTGTAGGATGACGTTGGAGATCAAGAAGAAGAAAGTGAGGGCAGAGCCAAGGATCAAATGGTGGAAGCTGATAAATGAAGGCTGCAAGGTGGAGTTTAGGGAGGAGGTGAGACAGGCACTGGGTGGCAGTGAAGAATCACCAGACAGCTGGGAAACTACAGCAGATGTAGTACGGGTGACAGCAAGAAGGGTGCTTGGAGTGACATCTGGAAAGAGGAAGGAGGAAAAGGAAACCTGGTGGTGGAATGAGGAAATACAGGAGAGTATACAGAGGAAGAGGATGGCAAAGAAGAAGTGGGATAGTCAGAGAGATGCAGAAAGTAGACAAGAGTACAAGGAGATAAGGCACAAGGTGAAGAGAGAGGTGGTGAAGGCTAAAGAAAAGGCATATGATGAGTTGTATGAGAGGTTGGACACTAAAGAGGGAGGGAAGGACTGGTGGTCTACAGAGAGGGGCCGAGCTGGGAAAGATGAGTGGCAGGTTAGGGTGATGAAGGATAAAGATGGAAACATACTGACAAGCGAGGAGAGTGTGTGGAGCAAATGGAAAGAGGACTTTGAGAGGCGGATAAATGAAGAGCACGAGAGAGAGAAGAGGTGGGATGATGTGGAGATAGTGAATCAGGAAGTGCAACAGATTAGCAAGGAGGAAGTAAGGATAGTGATGAAGAGGATGAAGAATGGAAAGGCCATTAGTCCAGATAACATACCTATGGAAGCATGGAGGTGTTTATGAGAGATGGCAGTGGAGTTTTTAAACAGATTGTTTAATGGAATCTTGGAAAGTGAGAGGATGATGAGGAGTGGAGAAGAAGTGGACTGGTGGGCCGATATTTAAGAATAAGGGGGATGTGCAGGAGTGCAGTAACTACAGGGGGATAAAGCTGAAGATATGGGAAAGAGTAGTGGAGGATGGTTTCATGCCAGGAAAGAGCACCACAGATGAGATGTTTGCTCTGAGGATGTTGATGGAGCAGTAGAGAGAAGGCCAGAAGGAGCTGCATTGTGTTGTTGTGGACTTACAGAAAGCAAATGGACAGGGTGACTGAGAGGAGCTGTGGTATTGTATGAGGAAGTGGCAGAGAAGTACGTAGGAGTGGCGCAGGATATGAACGAGGGCAGTGTGACCATGGTGAGGTCTGCGGTGGGAGTGACGGAGGTGGGATGACATCAGGGGTCGGCTCTGAGCCCCTTTCTTATTGGCAATGGTGATGGACAGGCTGACAGACGAGATTAGACAGGAGTCCCCATGGACTGTGATGTTTACCGATGACGTTGTGATCTGTAGTGAGAGTAGGGAGACACTGGAAAGGTGGAGATATGAGAGGAGAGGAATGAAGGTCAGTAGGACCACCAAAACAGAATACATGTGTGTCAATGAGAGGGAGGTCAGTGGAGCAGAGTTGGTGAAGGTGGAGGAGTTTAAATACTTGGAATCAACAGTACAGAGTAAAGGGGATTGTGGAAGAGAAGTGAAGAAGAGGGTGGAGAAGAATGTCAGGAGTGACTTGTGACAGGCGGGTATCAGCAAGAGTGACAGGGAAGGTCTACAGGATGGTAGTGAGACCAGCTATGTTATATGGGTTGGAGATGGTGGCACTGACCAGAAAGCAGGAGGTACAGGTGGATGTGGCAGAGTTAAAAATGCAAAGATTTGTGATGAGGATGGACAGGATTAGAAATAAGGACATCAGGTGGGACGGTGTAGAAACAAAATCAGAGAGGCAAGATTGCGGTGGCTTGGACTATTGCAGAGGAGAGATGTGTAGTAAAAATGAAAGAAGGGTGCCAAGGATACAGCTGCCAGGTAAGAGGAGAAGAGGAAGGCCTAAGAGGAGGTTTATGGATGTGGTGAGAGGGGACATGCAGGTGATGGTGTGACAGAGCAAGATGACAAGGACAGGAAGATTTGGAAGAAGATGATACGCTGTGGCGACCCCTAACGGAGCAGGCAAAAGAAAAAGAAGATTGGCATGTGCATACCTTCATGACCTTCATGACTGTCGCCCAGTCAAGGGTTGGTAACTGTCTTGCCTTTTATACTGCCAGGATAGGTTCTGTCTGACAACTATCTGCGTTACAACTGGAATCTGTGGAAACCTGTGGCTCAAAAGTGCCAACTGTGTGCATAAGTGTCTGCCACATAAATGTTACCAAAAAAATAAACGGTGACATTTCAGAAATATCTAAGGTGGGCAGGTGTCATTCTTATCATTATTTATCTGCTTCTCATTTTACGCAAAAGCAGCTCCCAACAACAGGCAGCAACAGACCCTGGATGGGACACCAGCACACCGCAGTCTTGATTTATAGAATCGGCGAATTCAAAGATGCAAAAAATGCACTGGAAAAAATAAAAGAGTAATTACAAATTAAAACTGAGGGCGGACTATGAAAGATACAATATAAAATATGCATTGTACTGGGACAAAGGAAGGGCTGAGAGCGTGCAGCTTCACAATGAGCGAGTGCTGTGGCGCCCTCTGTCTGACACCCTGTGTGTGCGCGTGTTCCCCTCTCTTTGCCAACCCAATGACTTTGACTCCGGGTCGCAGGGTGGCTGGCGTGTGGTGGCCCATCTCTTGCCTTCCACCCTGTGATGTTCTGCCGAAGGTAACCCAAGTCAGCTTCACTTCTGCAATGGCGAGGTCAGCAAAGAGACTTACTTCATCGAGCAGCACCTTTTCAACGTTAATGTTATTCCAATGCAGACATGTTTCTAGAAAGTGCAGGAATCACATCTGGAAGATCAGACTTATTATTTTAGCCTTGAGGCCACCACGCTGACTCTGCGTAGATGAAACACCTCGGTAGTGAAGGCAGTGCTACCTAAAGGAGAACCGTTAGTCTGTCTGTCTGTCTGTCCACATGAAACAATTCAACTCTCCGTGGTCCAAATCCAGTGAAACTTGGTCCATTTATTCTTGGAAGAAATTTGTCAATGTGACCTCAATTACACTTTACCTTCCAGGCATTTTTGAGATGATGTTCACTACTGTATAGAAAGGCGCTATATATAAAAAAGAAAAAATCACAAACTCACAGACTCAGTCCCCAGCAGAGTTACTGTCTGATCCTAAACAAGTCACTTTATTGGCCAGAAGCTGGCACTATAAAAATATGGCAGTGGTTATACAGGGTGAGCCAAAGAGAAGTACCACATTTCAAACGTTTATACTACAAAAATGCTACAAGATAAAATTCATTTCATTACGACACAAGAAAGGGATTTTTGTTCACCGTGTTTTAAAAATGACGTCGTCAAGGTGGTGGCCATCCTTAGCGATGCACTCTTTGAGACGATTTCTGAACGCTCGCGTGACTTGTTGGGCATTTCAAGGGGAACAGCGGCAAATAGCATCCTTGAGGGCTTCAAGATTTTGAGGTCGGTATGTGTGTAGACCTTCAACTTGAGAGGAAATCGCATGGAGTGACATCAGGCGAACGTGAAGGCCACCTGACATCGCCGCACAGGGAGATCAGCTTCCCCACGAAACTTGCATGGATCTCCATGCAGGCCATATGAGCTGTCACTCCAGGCGTCCACCACATCCATGTCTTCCAGTTCTCCAGCATTTCAATGTGACGTTCTGAAGTAACGGTGACCGTTGCTCCCTCCTCCTCAATAAAGTAAGGGCCTACAATGGCAAATTCTGTGATGGCGCCCCAAACTGTAACATGTGTACTCACTGTGCAGGGGTCTCTGATGAAGTTCACCAGGGTGGGTTTCAGCCCAATAGTGAAGGTTTTGCTTATTTACACAACCATTTAAATGGAAATGTGCCTCGTGGCTGATGTCACATGACGATGGCATCTCGATGAACGGTTTGCAGAATGTTTGCGCACAACTCTCTCTTCTCCATCACTAGGCTCCTATTCGCCTACTAAGGGTCTCTGATTCTGGTAATCTTGTCGTGCCTCACATTGACCTGCACTCTATGGGTGCAGCAGACCTTGGAATGACATCCCGAAATTAATTTGATCAGCCGACTCCATTCATTCTTTTGAAAAACAACTTAAAACTCACCTATTTTAGGAAGGTGTCTAATTTAACTAAACATTCTGCCCTTTCTTTCAGTTTACCTCTCTGTCCAGGTGCTCAGGATAATTTGTGTGTCTGTTATATCACAAATTCATTTTAATTTTAGTATTGAAATGAGTATTTCGGCACCACGGTGGCACAGTGGTAGTACTGCTGCCTCGCAGTTAGGAGACCCGGGTTCGCTTCCCGGGCAATTCCTGTGTGGAGTTTGCATGTTCTCCCCGTGTCTGCGTAGGTTTCCTGCCACAGTCCAAAGACATGCAGGTTAGGTGCTTTGGTGATCCTAAATTGTCCCGTGTGTGTGTGCCCATGCGGTGGGCTGGCGCCCGGCCTGGGGTTTGTTTCCTGCTTTGTGCCCTGCATTGGCTGGGATTGGCTCCAGCAGACCCCCAGTGACCCCATAGTTAGGATAAAGTAGGATGGATAATAGATGGATCGATTCAGTATTTCACTCTGGTTTATTGTTCTTTATTCTACATATTTAATGCTTTGTTATCAGTTTCATTGTTCTATTCAAGAAAACATATCCAGTGTTATATACTGTATACCCTGCTTGGTTTTTTTTCTAAGACTCTGTGAAGTGCCTTGAGCTTGGGAAAGGCGCTATATAAATAAAATGTGATAGCTAGATAGATAGACAGATACTTTATTAACCCCAGGGGGAAATTCCCATACTCCAGCAGCAACATACTGATAAAGAACAATATTAAATTAAAGAGTGATAACAATGCATTTTTAAATACAATTAAACTAAAATAAAAGTGTTAAAAATGTATTATTATTATTATGGCCCTCCCAGTCTCTCTCAGTGAGTTCCTGTACTGCCATCACTGTGTATGGATGGAAATGAATGCCCTCGTGCAAAATCAAAAACGTGTTAGAAATGCCAAAGGCAGAAGCGTGCTGAACGTCTAGCGGACTGCACAATGGATGCCCTTACAGCTTGGATATATTCAGGCGTTCGTAGAGTCCAAGGACGGCCTGGAGATTTTCTGTTCAATGTTGTAGCCGTCTATCTAAATGTAGAATTGTTTTCCGATTTGGGACGTCACCGTCAGGAGGAATGCTGAAGTGCGTTTGGAAGGCACGTTGCTTGCCAATGATGGATTAGTTGTTTTTGAAGAACCCATCAAGAGCGAAAGCAATGGTGCTCACCGGACCAAGGCGTGTGGCCGACTGAAAACTACAAGGCATCGCCGATCAAAGGACCCCCAGCCACCCTACCCACTCACACAATGACCTTGTGAAATGCGGTACTTCATTTTGGCTGACCCTGAACTTTACCATTTAAGAATTTTTGAATGGGTGTAAGAGAGCAAGATGCAGAGGACAGGAAGACATGGAAAAAGATGAATGGGAGCAGCCGAAAGAAGTAGATTTAAGAATTTTTGACATGGTGCCGATTATAGAGAGAACAGCCATGTTATTCTCTTACATGACCCGCCATACACAGAGTGCAAGGCTGGAATAACCCTCAGACAGGGAGCCAGCCCATCGTAGGGTGAACATGCCCACACACACACACACACACACACACACACACAATAGGCCAATCTACCTAAGTTTTCGGACTGTGGGAGGACACCAGAGCACCCAGGCAGCACACAGGGAGCACATTCAGACTCCACGCAGGTAGGACCAGGATGTGAACCCACTATGTAAAGATATTATATAAAAAAATCGCAAAGTCACAGACTCAGTGCCCAGCACAGACTCCATATCACAAAACAGTTCAGCGGTCTGTTAAATTTGGTCCTCCGATTCTTCAAAGGAACTTGTCGATATGGCCTCAATGACACTTTTATCGTCCAGACATTTTTAAGAGAGTGTTCTCTATGGACAGATGCTAAATAAAAATAAAAATATCAGACTCAACCTTCACCACCTGACTCTGAACGTGTCACCTCATTGGCCAGGGCTGGCACTATACAAATATGGCATCCATTCTAGTTTAACGTTTAAGAATTTTTGAGATGGTGTTTAGTATGGAAAGGCACAAAAGACATGGACTCTGGGTGACCCCTGCTTTATATGACAGGGTCTACAGTGTAGAAATCACGCATCCCTAGTAGCTTCGCCTCTAAAACAAGTAGATCAAAGGAAGGAATGCGACACCCTTAATAGCCGAACTACAACACACCTTGGAAAGGTGTTCACTGTTGAAAGGCGCTATAAAAATCTCCAAACAAGACTGACCGCCTCCTTCTGCTTCCTGGAAGGGGCGGAGTTTGGTGACAGAGAGCCGGAAGTGAGGTCATTCATTGTCCGACCAACGCCCCTGTGAACTGTGCAGGAAAGAGATGTATCAGCAGCAATGCCCCCTCTCGTCCTGGCGGTGGCACGGCGGAGGAGGTCTCCTAGTCACACGTGTGTAGAGAATGGGTTCATTGAAATATAAAAATGAATGTTCCATTTTTAATTGCCATCTTTAGCACCTTTGTGCCAACTACCTTTCATGCCTGCCTTATTTCAAGCAAAGGCCAGATGGCATGGAAACTTCTTTTTAATGTAAAAAAAAAAAAAGTAACGCAAAGTTTTTTGTTTTTTTTAAAGTAACCCAAGTATGTTTAAATCAATAAAATGAGTATTGTGTTATGGTGGCGCAGTGGGTAGCGCTGCTGCCTCGCAGTTAGGAGTTCGCTTTCTGGGTCCTCCCTGCATGGAGTCTGCATGTTCTCCCCGTGTCTGTGTGGGTTTCCTCCCACAGTCCAAAGACATGCAGGTTAGGTGGATTGGCGATCCTAAATTGTCCCTGTTGTGTGTGCTTGGTGTGTGTGTCCTGTGGTGGGTCGGCGCCCTGCATTGGGATTGGTTCCTGCCTTGCGCCCTGTGTTGGCTGGGATTGGCTCCAGCAGACCCCCATGACCCTGTGTTCGGATTCAACGGGTTGGAAAATGGACGGCTGGAGTATTGTGTTATGTTACTCATGTCTTTAAAAAGCATGTTACTCTTCACATGTCACCCTCAACACTCTACACAAGTAATGCAAGATTTTTTATGGGAGTTTTTTTATATTGCTTGCTATTGTCCACCATTGGCTTCCATAGATGCCTGTTATATCAGAATTGTAATCTCTGCTCTGCGTGAAAATATGAGAGGAAACATTTTTCTTGGCCATCACTTCAAACTACATGGGGTAAGTAACATATAAAAAACATAATTTTTGATAGATTGGGTTTTTTACAGAAGCTCTTTAAATAAATGAATAGGTAGACAGATAAATAAAAATGTATAAATACATACTATGGTCTGAACACAAACTGGAAAGACTAAAAAGAAAGAAAACTTCTGACTTGACAGCCCCAGTCACAGTGAAGCAACATGCAGGCGTATTGCTGTTGGTATACAGGACCCCCAGTTGTTTCCTGACACATTTCTGCCGAATGATTTGTTGGCTGAAAGTCCTCAGTGTTACTGTGTCACAGATGATGTGCGGAATTGTTCATAATGGCACTCAGTTTTGTTTTAATTCTCCTCTTTGCTACTATCCCCAGGGGGTCCAGAGTGTGTCCTATAGCGGAGTCTGATCTTTTAATTAGCTTGTTAATTCGGTGAGCCTCTCTTGAAGTGATGTCACCACCCCAACACAACACAGTGTAGAAAATCATATTGGCCATCAGAGAGTAACAGAAGGAGTGAAGGACCTCATTAGCCAGTATATTGGCAAGTAAACAAAGACGTACACTATGTGGTTCATGTGGTTAGCAAATTTAAGTTAAGGAAGCCTTAAACTTACAGCAGCGGTATTTATAAGGTTATAAGGAAGTGCGCTTACCATTTGTGTGTTGAAGGCGCTGCCGCAGGAACGCGGGGCCATCTAGCTGGTGAGCGCTGTGAGGCACGGTGTGTCTGGGCACATGTGGAGCTGGTATAATGGCCAGTACGGGCTCCTCCACATGTGTTCAGTTTTAAGCGCTGGTGTGCCCTGTAGTGGCCTGGTGCCCTGCCTGGGATTTGTTCCTGCCTTGCACCCTGTGCTGGCTGGGATTGGCTCCAGCAGACCCCCTGTGACCCTGTGTTAGGATATAGCGGGTTGGAAAATGAATGACTGACTGACTGACACTGAAATATCACGGTATTGCTGCATGTAGACATTTGTTAAGACTTGTGGTGTACCTGCCACCTGGGGGTGCAAAGTGGAACATTGCTGTATAAAGTTTATTTGCATGTCTGAACAGAAATGACCAAGCGTTAGTGGGTTAGAGGACAGTGACAAGCCACCTCATTATAAAATAGGGGTGCACCAAATATATTACACAGTCAGGCATAGTGGTTAAGGTTGCGAGTTCAACACCACCTAACGACATTGTGTGACCAGGAGCAAGTCACTTCACCTGCCCGTATTCCAACTGAAAACAAAAATGAAGTTGAACCAGCTCTGTCTTTGTTGTAAGTCTCTGAAAGCTGTCAGCCAAATAATATTGTTAATTCAGGAATGAGGGGACTGGCATCACTGGGTACAAAATGGAAACCTGCCCTGAACGGGATGCCAGTACATCACAGGGCTGATCCACACTGGTAGGGTTATTTTGGAAATCACCACTCAACCTAACCTTCACTTCATAAAGAGTGTATATGTACACTAAAAAAAAAAGGACTCATTCAGCTCACCAGCTGAAATAAAAGCAGGCGAACACCAACATACTCAAAAACCGCCTGCAGACCGCAGTGAAGCAATCAGGCGTCCATAACAAGGAGTTTTTTCAACGATGACATTCATCATACACGCCTGTCTGTTCGGAATAAAGAAAACAAAAACAAAAATAACGACTTTCCAGAGAGAGGACGGGCCGACGCTAAACATCACTTGGAGCCTGCGAGACTGAAATGTCAGCCGCGTGCTCGGCGTCGGCTTTAAAAACCATGCAGCCCTCGCGCTGGCATTTAGGCTTTGACAAGGAGTCATCTCCATCCATCAGCGCCCCGTTCTGGAAAGAAAGAAAGAAAGAAAGAAAGAAAGAAGCGCATCGGCATATGGAATTCTACTCGACTTTCACACATCGGTGGACGATTAGCGCAGTGGACGTCTCAGTCATGGGCTCTCCCTCTCTTCTCTCTCTTAAACCGAGCGTTCCACCGCTAGCTGTCAACTGCCTAAGTGGGCCATATAAGAAAACGCATACGACCGCTTCATGCGATTTGAAATTTAAGACTTACAAATCAATTAAGCGGGGGTTTGTTTTGTTTCTCTCTGAAAGAATACGAGGCGGTCCCTCTGGGGAACCCGGGGGTTACTGGGGGCGTGTATCGCGATTATGCAATGCTGCATACAAACACGTTTACACTGCGCACATACAAAGCAACCCTGAAGAATAAAACCAAACAAATTCAAACTTCAAAAGGCACTCGTATAATGCCGGTCGATGCACATCTTGAAGCCCTATTGGGCCCGAAAGGTCATCGCCCCTCGTTCCCCATAAGCGGGTAGTTCGACGGCCAGATCATCCTAATTGTCTGAGGCGCGTACCCCCTATCTGTGCATATACCGCTGGCGTTATAGCACTTTTGAGTTGATTAACGGCGCTCAGGATCTTTAGAGTTTATCGACCGATCTATAACCACCGGGACCCCTCGGATTCCGATGCCCTTGAACTTTTCCAAACGACGTCCAGCTTTGTCGGCTAATAAACCGATCAGCTCTGTACCTCGTGTAATAAGGCCCAGTATTGAAACAACAGCTCAAGCACTTGATGGGACCTACTGTTCTGCCACAATGCTATCAACAGCCACTTTGAGGCCGCCTGCACATCCGACAATTCCACTGAATCTGAACAACGCCGCCCAGCTTGTGTTTTGTTTACGATATGTGAACAGCCCTACGATGGAATAAATCGTGTCGGCTTCAAGTCCGGACACCTACCTGGCACAGCCTCTTCTCCACGTCTTTTACAATAGAGTTAGCTACGTCCTCCGCGGGAACTCGAAAATCCACCTCCACGTGTTTGGCATTATCAGTTTATTTTCTCGAAACCCAACACTTTTTCTTTCTTCTATCAGAAATGTAAATTCACTTTGAAATTCTTCGCTAAACGAAATACAAACGCTTAGTCATACAGGAAGGGTGTGAGGCCACAGCAAGCCGCCTCACGAGTAACTACGCGCCTTGGCATCGCGCTTGCGCACTCCCCAGTTGGTTGCCTTCGCGCCATAAAAACACAGTAACTGATTGGTCTGTGATTGGTCTGATCTTACCTGTTTTGAATAGAATCGATGTGACTGGTGATTTTTAACACCCTAGACGTGCGGTCAAACATCTTTCTCTCCTCCTCACTGTTTCACCATTCTACTGGATATCCTAACAGTGAGAACAGCAGGGGTAGGCATTGCGGTCTTTGGATATACTAAGTGTTAAAACGCTGCGGATATTCCGGCATGACAGCTTTGTCTTTTCAATTAGACAATAACGTTAACTTTTTTAGTTATTCATTTAGATCAGGGGCCTTAATGCATAAACGGTGCGTACGCACAGAAATGTTGCGTAAGAACGTTTCCACGTTCAAATCTCAATGTATAAAACCTCCACTTGGCGTAAAGCTACGCACATTTCCACGGTACCTCATACCGTGTCGTACACAAGTCCTCAGCTCGGTTTTGCAGACTGTCGGCAACCAGCGTCAAAGCAGTGCTACTGTTCGTGTGTGGTTATTCTTTCTTTTCCTGACGCATTTTTATAAATACACTGACATTAACCGCATATTGTTTATTAGTCTAATGCATCTGATTGTAATTAACTCGTAACAATATAATGGTCCAGGGAATGGCCAGACTATTCTAAATACCATAACTGCTTTAGCGTTGTTACTCTCACTGCACCTTCTTCTTTTTTAAGCTGCTCCTGTTAGGAGTTGCCACAGCGGATCATCTTTTTCCATATTACTCTCACTGCACGACTCGGAGTATTTATATCACTGTATCTGAGTGTGAATCACAGCAGCAACTGATCGGAAAGAGAATTATCGGTATACAGCATCAAGCACACGCTGTCTCAGCCACGGCAAAACGTTTCAAAGCCTTTCCTGTACGGACCTCGCGGTTCAGAAACAGTTTCATCGAAAGAACTTTAAACGCACTCAATCAATTACACCTTGTAGAACTGTCTGGACTTATTAGTACAATCACCTCACTGTAAACTTGCACTATAGTTATATCGCACAACCTGAGCCACTTTATAAAGCGCGTATTTACATGTGATGACGATAACATTTTTAAGATGAAATGCAGCAAAATATGTTTATTAAATTATACAGATAAAACTTTAACTTCATTTAAATAATCTGTATCTATACTAATAAAAGGCAAAGCCCTCACTCACTCACTCACTCACTCACTCACTGACTCATCACTAATTCTCCAACTTCCCGTGTAGGTAGAAGGCTGAAATTTGGCAGCTCATTCCTTACAGCTCACTTACAAAAGTTAAACAGGTTTCATTTAGAAATTTAACACGTAACGGTCATAACGGTTGATAACGGTCGACTCTGTCCGCCCTGTTGAACTTTCTTATTTATGGCCCCATCTTCACGAAATTTGGTAGACGGTTTTCCTGTGCTAAACGAAACCGATGTACGTACTTATTTCGATGATATGATGCCACTTTCGGCTGCCATATTGAACTTTCCAACGTCACTAATTCCAACTTCCCTTGTAGGTAGAAGGCTAACCCCATCTTCACGAAATTGGGTAGGCAGCTTCCTTGCACTAACCGAAACCGATTTACGTACTTATTCCGGTGGTAAGACGCCACTGTCGGCCGCCATATTGAACTTTCCAACGTCACTAATTCTCCAACTTCCCGTGTAGGTAGAAGGCTGAAATTTGGCAGGCTCATTCCTTACAGCTTACTTACAAAAGTTAGGCAGGTTTCATTTCGAAATTCTATACGTAACGGTCATAACAGTCGACAACGTCTGCCATGTTAAACTTTCTTATTTACAGCCCAATCTTCACAAAATTTGGTAGGCGGCTTCCCTGCGCTAACCGAAACCAATGTAGGTACCTATTTCGGTGGTATGACGCCACTGTCGGCCGCCTTATTGAACTTTTCAACTCTCTTTGTTACTTATGGGCCCATCTTCAAGAAATTTGGTACGCGGGTTCCCAACGCTAACTGAATCCTACTTACGTACATATATACGTCCATAGCCTGCAGCTCGGTCGCCGTGTGAGGCAGCGTTGGGTCCCCCATCTTAACGCCTCCCACGTTGTTGGCTGCCTGCCTATATAAGGCCGTCCATCACTCCGGTCTCTACATTCCCTTCTTTGCTTCGCCACGGGATTCACGTCTCCCTGCTGATAACTACAGCTTTTTTATTTAATCCACGGCTTCTCCGCTGTTTTATTGTTCATTTATTACGATTATAGTTATTGTTTAGGTATTTTAGACTTACTTTACATTGTTTAGGTACCCATTTCCTTTATCATTCCAACCGTACCCCCATTAACATGTCTATCGAGGTGATCACCATCGATCAAAGAACTGTCACTTACCGAGTGGTTTCCATGCCCGGAGATGTCACCTGCCTTTTCCATTCTCTGTGTTACATATTGCATGGCCATATCAGGCTCACTCTTGATATCCATTGTGTCTTATGTATTGAATGACTGGACAGGTTCAAGGTGTGGACTGATGACGTACAGGAGATAATTAGACTACACAGGAGCACTAGAAGAGTGAAATGCTTAAGCCCTTCACCTATGGTTCTGCATGTGAGTTGATGGCTGCCACTGAATTGTTTGGTTGTCACTTTCAAGTGTACCGAAATGGCCAAATATTTTACACCTTTGGACAACCGCCAATGCCTCTTAAACATCTTAGACTCACAGGTGACGATTTGAGTAGTGGACACTTTGATGTTTATGAATGTTTCAACTCTCAAAAGCTGGATGTGAAGTTATCGATGTAACCGTTTGTGTGCTTACAACGCTTGACAGATGCCGAATGTCACTTCAACACGAGTCCTACAAATACTGTCGTCATTGAAACAAACCATGAAACTCAAACCGATTATGACAGCAGCAATCCAAGCTGTGAGATTTGAGACAAGATTACTGTTCACATGGCCGACTGTACGTTACATGCTCAAGAGTAAGCTCAACGCACAGCTTGGTCAGGTTACAACCGGAGGGCCGAACTCACAACGTGGTATACAAAGAGATCCTTAATAAATAATTATTGGGATATTTTCCCTCTGTTTAAAAAGGTTTAATTTTCTTCTTAATAAAAAATTTAAGGCAGTACTTCACCGCTGCGAAGCGTAGGTATTTTGCTAGTTGTTAATAATTAAACATGTGAGGACACGGTGCCACAGGGCTAGCAAGTTCACGTATTGTTCCTGCCTTGCGCTGTATTCTTGCTGAGGCTGGCGCAACACTGGGAGGATAGACGGATAGAATAATTAAACACGTACTATGAAGATATTTCAATGTTCCTTAAAAGTTTTGAATAATCGGTGTTCTAAGCTTACAGATGGCTTAACATCTATTACTGAGCTGATTGTCTGACCATTGGGTATTTGGAGAAAGAAAAGTAAGGACAGGAATTGGAGGTTAGAACGTTTGAGAGAGACAGGACTGCTGCAGTAAATTATTTCATCAAAGGGCGCAAGCATCTTGTGTGAGACATGAACAATCACTGTGCCACCGTGTTCCCATGTTTAATAACATGCTTTCATTCCATTCATCATGAAAATGATGTCACGTATACATCTCAGTATTTTAATTATTCAGAGAGCTGTAATGTTACAAATATAATGGATTCTGTGTCCTGTCAGAGGAAGAGAAAGCCTGTTTAAGAAGCACGTAGTGATTCACACACATACAGCACATTGAAGATCAAATAAAAAACAAAGCATTTAACGTGCTACTTTAGTTATGATGGGATTTGAGAAACTAGTAAATTAAACGATTTTAAGATGAAGTTTATGATGTTCTACTTTAATGACAAAATAAACTACGTGATTAAAGTGGAAATTTCGAGATTAAAGTTGACCTTTCGTGCTTTTTTCCCCACTGTGTGCCTATTTTTTTTTTGTCTGTACCCTAATAAGCTTTCATATGACACTCAGACGGTGGGCTGCGACTCCCCTTTTCATGGCGACTTTGATATGTGACTTCTTTTTTATTTCCAGCACTGTGCAACCTTGTGAACTCGAGCTTTCGAGTTTCTCCAACACGCTATGTCACTCGGTCGACTTCCTTTTCTTGTTTATTCCACTGTTTAAATCAACAAATAGTACGTTTTTCCTTTGCCTCCACTTGGTATTCGCTGAAATTCTTACAGTGGTGTGAAAAACTATTTGCCCCCTTCCTGATTTCTTCTTCTTTTGCATGTTTGTCACACAAAACGTTTCTGATCATCAGACACATTTAACCATTAGTCAAATATAACACAAGTAAATACAAAATGCAGTTTTTAAATGATGGTTTTTATTATTTAGGGAGAAAAAAAATTTAAACCTACATGGCCCTGTGTGAAAAAGTAATTGCCCCCTGAACCTAATAACTGGTTGGGCCACCCTTAGCAGCAATAACGGCAATCAAGCGTTTGTGATAACTTGCAATGAGTCTTTTACAGCGCTCTGGAGGAATTTTGGCCCACTCATCTGTGCAGAATTGTTGTAATTCAGCTTTATTTGAAGGTTTTCTAGCATGAAGCGCCTTTTTAAGGTCATGCCATAGCATCTCAATTGGATTCAGGTCAGGACTTTGACTAGGCCACTCCAAAGTCTTCATTTTGTTTTTCTTCAGCCATTCAGAGGTGGATTTGCTGGTGTGTTTTGGGTCATTGTCCTGTTGCAGCACCCAAGATCGCTTCAGCTTGAGTTGACGAACAGATGGCCGGACATTCTCCTTCAGGATTTTTTGGTAGACAGTAGAATTCATGGTTGCATCTATCACAGCAAGCCTTCCAGGTCCTGAAGCAGCAAAACAACCCCAGACCATCACACTACCACCACCATATTTTACTGTTGGTATGATGTTCTTTTTCTGAAATGCTGTGTTCCTTTTACGCCAGATGTAACGGGACAGTTGCCTTCCAAAAAGTTCAACTTTTGTCTCATCAGTCCACAAGGTATTTTCCCAAAAGTCTTGGCAATCATTGAGATGTTTCTTAGCAAAATTGAGACGAGCCCTAATGTTCTTTTGCTTAACAGTGGTTTTGCGTCTTGGAAATCTGCCATGCAGGCCGTTTTTGCCCAGTCTCTTTCTTATGGTGGAGTCGTGAACACTGACCTTAATTGAGGCAAGTGAGGCCTGCAGTTCTTTAGACGTTGTCCTGGGGTCTTTTGTGACCTCTCAGATGAGTCGTCTCTGCGCTCTTGGGGTCATTTTGGTCAGCCGGCCACTCCTGGGAAGGGTCACCACTGTTCCATGTTTTTGCCATTTGTGGATAATGGCTCTCACTGTGGTTCGCTGGAGTCCCAAAGCTTTAGAAATGGCTTTATAACCTTTACCAGACTGATAGATCTCAATGACTTCTGTTCTCATTTGTTCCTGAATTTCTTTGGATCTTGGCATGATATCTAGCTTTGGAGGTGCTTTTGGTCTACTTCTCTGTGTCAGGCAGCTCCTATTTAAGTGATTTCTTGATTGAAACACGTGTGGCAGTAATCAGGAAATTTAACTTTACTTTAACATGGCCTTTTTATAACTTCATTTTAATCGTAATTTAACTTAATCCTGATACTCTATATGTTCAATTTCCTCAAAATAACTATTCATGGTGGCTCTAAAATCGGTACTGACCCCTACTCTCTTTTCTGTTTCTTTTTCCTGCGCCACCACCACCTACTCAAAGCTTCATGATGCTCTAACAATGATGGACGGATTAAAAGGCAGAAGTCTACGTGACCATCATCATCATCAAGCCCTTCTGTGAGAATCCTAAATCCAAAGAGGACTGTTTCATTTATGTTAGGTAGATTGCCCAGAGGGGACTGGGTGGTCTCATGGTCTGGAATCCCCACAGATTTTATTTTTTCTCCAGCCGTCTGGAGTTTTTTTGTTTTTTCTGTCCCCCCTGGCCATTGAACCTTACTCTTATTTGATGTTAATGTTGATTTATTTTGTTTTATAACTGTGTTTTTCATTTTTCTATTCTTTAATATGTAAAGCACTTTGAGCTACTGTTTGTATGAAAATGTGCTATAGAAATAAATGTTGTTGTTGTTGTTGTTGTTGTTGTTGAACTCAGGTGTGATACACCACAGTAAGGTTATTTTTGAACAAGGGGGCAATTACTTTTTCACACAGGGCCATGTAGGTTTGAATTTTTTCTCCCTAAATAATAAAAACCATCATTTAAAAACTGAATTTTGTGTTTACTTGTGTTATATTTGACTAATGGTTAAATGTGTTTGATGAACATTTTGTGTGACAAACATGCAAAAGAATACGAAATCATGAAGGGGGCAAATAGTTTCTCACACCACTGTATGTTTTCCCCCGTGCTTCTCCCATTGTCTTTTCACAGAAGGCTGAGCTTAAGGGTGATTTATATTGATTTGCATATTCAAAGAGGCGTAATTCTGGGAGGAGTTGAGGCGTTACATAAAGCGCGTGCACGAGTGTTACTTTTCACGCTGATTGGGATTTATGTAGCGGAAGAACATGGAAGTTGGAGTACGCACAGATTCCTGCATCTGGATTTTGTCTGTGCATAAGCACATTTCGGCTTTTGTGCTTACGTCATGTTAGAGTGCGAGTTCTACGCACGGCGTTATACATGAGGCCCCAGGGGTGTCGAACTCCAGGCGCAGAGGGCCGCAGTGGCTGCAGCTTTTCATTCTAACCCGTTTCCTAATCAATGACCAGTTTTCACTGCTAATTAACTTCTGTTACATTCATTTTAATAGCCTCGTTTTCAGTCCTCTGAAATTATTCCATTCATCCATCCGTCATTCAACCCACTATATCCTGACTACAGGGTCATGGGGGTCTGCTGGAGCCAATCCCAGCCAACACAGGGAGCAAGGCAGGAAATTATTCCTTTCTTTATTAAATGACTGCCAAACAGAAATGAGTTGCGAAACAAGCCAACAGATGACCAGCTGATCTGGAACATCAAACTGCAGCCAACTTCACTCCAACTCCAAATCTTGGTGCAGGGTAGAAGGGTATAGGTTTATGGGGCATTGGGACTCCTTTTGGAACAGATGGGACCTGTTCCGCCGTGACGGGTTACATCTGAACCGGAGGGGCACCGATGTATTGGGAAGGCGTATGTGTAGGCTAGTCGAGGATTGTTTAAACTAGGGAATGGGGGGGCAGGGAGTTTAGGACAGGCCAGATTTAGATCTATACATGGAAGAACAAACAATGGTGTAGAAATAAAAATGCATAGTAATGTAAATTTTAAGCAAACACGTAAAGATAGAAGGATTAACACATTAAAAATAGCTTGCCTTAATGCTAGAAGTATCAAAAATAAGGTAAGTGAGTTGGAGTTGTATGTAGCAGAGCACAATTATGATATTATAGCAATAACGGAAACCTGGCTAAATAACAAAGATGGGGATGAGTGTAACATAGAGGGATACACATTTTTTAGGAAGGATAGACAGAACAGAAAAGGAGGTGGGGTTGCTGTTTATGCCAAACAGGAATTAAATGTAAGTCATCTTCAGTTGGATGATGAGCCCCATCTTAGTGAGGACATGTGGCTTCGCCTGGAAAATATTAGGGAAAAAGGTCTCATTTTAGGAGTGTGTTATAGACCACCCAATTCAGACAGTAATTTCAACACACATCTTTTAGTAATATCAAAAGGCAAGTTTACAGGGGATATTATAGTCATGGGGACTTTAATTATCCAAATATTAACTGGGATAACCTTACAGATGGAGGAGCACAAGAGCAGGAGTTTTAGAAGTAATCGCGACTGTTTTTAACACAGCATGTTAAAGCACCAACAAGGGGTGAAGCCTATCTGGATTTAGTATTCTGTAATAATCAGGATAGAATTGAGGGTGTAGAGGTGATTGAACCACTAGGGTCAAGTGACCATAATGTAATACAATTCTCAGTATTTTGTAAGAGTACAGATGCAAAGACTAAAATTGTTAAGTTGAACTTTAGTAGGGCTAATTTTGAGCAGATGCGACAAAGTCTAAGTAGGATAGACTGGGATAAGCTTTTAAATGTGGAGACAGTCGAGGAGCAGTGGAACAGGTTTAAAATGTTTTACATGTAATGCAGGACAGATACATACCTAAATTTGGAAGTAATAGGAAACTAAAAAATCTCCACGATGGATTAATAAAGATTTAAAAAGAAGTTGCTGCTGTATAAGGCATATAAGACTAATGACTGCAAAGAGAACCGTAGCGTATGAGAAATGAGGGCAACCATTAAGAAGGATATCAGAGAGGCTAAAAGACAGTTGGAGAGGAATATAACAGATAAGCGGAAAGAAGACCCCAAGAGATTCTTTCAGTATTTTACTAGTAAAAGAACAGTTAAGGAGGAGGTCAAGTTCATCAGGAATAGTAAAGGGAATTAAAAGATACAGACAATGAAATAGCAGATGCCCTAAACTTACATTTTTCTGAGGTGTTTACAAGTGAGCAAGTGGATAACCTGCCAGAGGTAAACACAACTACTAAGGAGGTACTGAGGGATTTGGAAATTGTAGAGGGAGAAGTGCTGCTCAGATTAAATAAGATGAAATCAAACAAATCACCAGGCCCAGATAATATTTATCCTCGTGTTCTTAAGGAGGCTAGTGAGTACATATATAAACCCTTGACACATATTTTTAGGAAGTCACTGTGCACTGGAGAGATTCCAAAGGACTGGAAAATGGCAAATATCATCCCATTATATAAAAAGGGTGACAGGGCAGATCCAAGCAACTATAGGCCAGTAAGCTTAACAAGCATCACAGGAAAATTAATGGAAGGAATTATTAAGGATAAGATTGAGCAACACATGACAAGGACAGGAGTTATTCTGAACAGTCAGCATGGGTTCAGAAGGGGGAGGTCGTGTTTTACTAACATGTTGGAATTCTATGAGGAGGCAACAAAAGGATACGATCAAAGTGGAGCTTATGATATTATTTATCTGGACTTTCAGAAAGCATTTGATAAGGTGCCACATGAGAGGTTGGGCATCAAGTTAAAAGAAGTGGGAGTTCAGGGTGATGTTTTTAGATGGGTGCAGAATTGGCTCAGACACAGGAAGCAGAGGGTGATGGTGCGAGGAACCTCATCAGAACTGGCGATGTTAAGAGTGGTGTTCCACAGGGGTCAGTGCTAGGGCCGCTGCTATTTTTAATATATATAAATGATTTAGATAGGAATATAAGTAACAAGCTGGTTAAGTTTGCAGATGATACCAAGATAGGTGGATTAGCAGATAATTTGGAATCCGTTATATCATTACAGAAGGACTTGGATAGCATACAGGCTTGGGCAGATTTGTGGCAGATGAAATTTAATGTCAGTAAATGTAAAGTATTACACATAGGAAGTAAAAATATTAGGTTTGAATACACAATGGGCGGTCGGAAAATCGAGAGTACACCTTATGAGAAGGATTTAGGAGTCATAGTGGACTCCAAGCTATCAACTTCCAAACAGTGTTCAGAAGCCATTAAGAAGGCTAACAGAATGTTAGGTTATATAGCACGATCTGTGGAGTACAAGTCCAAGGAGGTTATGCTCAACCTTTATAATGCACTGGTGAGGCCTCATCTTGAGTACTGTGTGCAGTTTTGGTCTCCAGGCTACAAAAGGACATAGCAGCACTAGAAAAGGTCCAGAGAAGAGCGACTAGGCTGATTCCAGGTCTACAGGGGTTGAATTATGAGGAAAGATTAAAAGAGCTGAGCCTTTACAGTTTAAGCAAAAGAAGATTAAGAGGTGACATGATTGAAGTGTTTAAAATTATGAAGGGAATTAGTGCAGTGGATCGAGACTTGTATTTTAAAATGAGCTCATCAAGAACACGGGGACACAGTTGGAAACTTGTTAAGGGTAAATTTCACACAAACATTAGGAAGTTTTTCTTTACACAAAGAACGATAGACACTTGGAATAAGTTACCAAGTAGTGTGGTAGACAGTAAGACGTTAGGGACTTTCAAAACTCGACTTGATGTTTTCTTGGAGGAAGCAAGTGGATAGGACTGGCGAGCTTTGTTGGGCTGAATGGCCTGTTCTCGTCTAGATTGTTCTAATTCTAATTCTAATTCTAATTCTAATTCTAACTAGTTTCTTAATGAGAAGCCGATTCTTTCTGTTAATTAAACCCGTTCTTTAATTCCATGGCTCGTTGCTGCTCTCATGCTGCCACAGCAGACATTTCCAAAACTGTTGACTTTTCTGTTTTTTTATGTCTAAGAACCCCCTCACAATGTTTGGGTGACCTGAGAGATCAGCCTTACCAAGACCTTCACCTTTCTTTATTTTCAGATATTATGTGATGGGCACAGGTGAGCTGGTCATGTGGTGGTTTGTTTTGTGTCTCATTATTGTTTGGCTGTTAATTAAGGAAAAATAGACAACTACAGTAAGTGGCCTGAGTCACGTCAATTAAAATGAAGGCAAAAGAAGTTCATTAGCAGCAAAATCTGGCCACTAATGAAGAAGATGGTTAGAATGAAAACCTGCAGCTGCTGTGGCCCACCAGGACCGCAGTTAGACACCTGTGGTGTAGTCCAGGGGTCGCAAAGTTCAGTCCTGGAGGACCACCATGGCTGCAGGTTTTCAATCTAACCCTTTTTAATTGAGTGTCCTGTTTGTGCTGTTAATTAACTTCTTGTGAATTCATTTTAATTGAATTGCTTTTTTAAGATTTGCTCTCCTGAATTTCTTCATCGTTCCTCTGAATTGCTTAATTTCTCTCCTTAAATGGCACCCAAACAGAAATGAAATGTGAACTGAGGGTGCCAACAGAAGACCAGCTAAGTCAGGTCCTCAAACTCCAACCAGTTTCACTCCAACCAGCTGCTTAATGAGGTGCCAATTCATCTATCCATCCATCCATCCATCCATCCATTATCCAACCTGCTATAGCCTAACTACAGGGTCACGGGGGTCTGCTGGAGCCAATCCCAGCCAACACAGGGCGCAAGGCAGGAAACAAACCCCAGGCAGGGCGCCAGCCCACCGCAGGAGGTGCCAATTCCTGTTGTTAATTAAACCCATTCTTTAATTTCGTGGCTTGTTGCTGCTCTCATGGTGCCTTAGCAGAGATTTCTGAAATTGTTGATGTTCTCTTTCTAAAAGCTCTATTAAAATGTTTTGGGGACCCGAGCAGATCAACATTCCTTAGACCTTCATCTTTCTTTATTTTCAGATATTATATGATGGACACCAGTTGTTTTGGCTCATTTTGTATCTCATTGTTGTTTGACTGCTAATTAAGGAAAAAGAAACAATTAAGGGGTCTGAGTCATCAAGAGCAAATCAATTAAAATTAGTTCAAAAGACGTTAATTAGCAGCAAAAACTGGCCACTAATGCAGAAGATGGTTAGAATGAAAACCTGCAGCCACTGCGGCCCTCCAGGACCAGAGTTGGACACCTGTGATATAGATGGTGCAGTCGAGAAGGAGGATGTGCTGCAGCCTTGTCATTCTTCTACTGGTGTCATTAGGCAGATGTGTTGATTCAGGTGTGATGAGTACCGAAATCTGCATCTCCTGTGGCTCTGCGTTATCAGATCTCTTAACAGCAGTTCTTTTGATGGAGTTTGACACATTGTTTTGGTTGGAATGCATTTTTTACAATTCATATTTTCACAAGCAGAGCTGCAAATTCTTTCAAGCTTACATCGATGCCTACACAATTGTCATAACGCTTAACAAAAGAGAGCACACACAGCACCTGGAACGTTGTATTGTTCACGTTTGATGTCTTTGAATGCCGATGTATAATCCGAGTGTATAGAAAGGTTTTTACCTTACAACAGGTTATGTTTATTTTTAACATGCCACAGCTGCCAGAGAGGAAGGACAAACATGCTGGCCGGGATAAAAAAAAAAAAGGATTAATGCCGGGTCAGGAGGCCATAACAGATGGGCTGGGAAAATAATTGGCTTACTAGGAGCAGTTTATTTCCCCATATACAATACAATAAAATCCAATACAATTTATGTTTGTAGAGCCCAAAATCACACAAGGAGTGCCACAATGGGTTTGACACAGGGGTTCTCAACGTCAGTCCTAGGGACTCCTGTGGCTGCGGGTTTTTGTTTCAACCAGCTTCTGTTTTTAATTGGAATCCTGGGCTAATTAAGTGAATTGTTATTTCCCAGATTATGTGTTTTGGGAACACTAGAAAAATGAGAAAACTAAGTTTGGTTAATATATATACTGTATACACTGCTCACAAAAATTAAAGGAACACTTTAAAGAAACACATTAGATACATCAGATCTCAATATGAAGTTGGATATCTATACAAATAACGACAGGGCAATGTCTTAGGAACAAAAGGATGCCAAGTCTTTCAATGGAAATAAAAGTTTTCTGCCCACAGAGGACTCAATTGTGTAGACACCCTAAAATCAGAGTGAAATGAAGATGTGGCAGGCTAGTCCATTTTTTCAAAAACTTCATTTCTGCTCCTCAAAATGCTTTTCAGTATCTTGTGTCGCCCCCACGAGCTTGTATGCATGCTTGACAACGTCGGGCATGCTCCTAATGAGACGACGGATGGTGTCTTGTGGCATTTCCTCCCAGATCTGTATGAGGGCATCCCTGAGCTGTTGTACAGTCTGAGGAGCAACCTGGCGGCGCCTAATGGACCGAAACATAATGTCCCACAGATGTTCTATTGGGTTTAAGTCAGGGGATCGTGAAGGCCATTCAATTGTTTCAATTCCTTCATCCTCCAGGTACTGCCTGCATACTCTTGCCACATGAGGCCGGGCATTGTCGTGCATTAGGAGGAAACCAGGACCTACTGCACCAGCATAGGGTCTGACAATGGGTTCAAGGATTTCATCCTGATACCTAATGGCAGTCAAGATGCCGTTGTCTAGCCTGTAGAGGTCTGTGAGTCGCTCCATGGATATGCCTCCAAGATCATCACTGACCCACCACCAAACCAGTCATGCTAAACGATGTTACAGGCAGCATAATATTCTCCACGGCTTCTCCTGACCCTTTCACGCCTTTCACATATACTCAGGGTGAACCTGCTCTCATCTGTGAAAAGCACAGGACGCCAGTGGTGGACCTGCCAATTCTGGTATTCTATGGTAAATGGCGATCGAGCTCCACTGCGCTGGGTTGTGAGCACAGGGCCCACTAGAGGACGTTGGGCCCTCAGACCACCCTCAAGAAGTCTGTTTCTGGTTGTTTGGTCAGAGACATTCACACCAGTGGCCTGCTGGAGGTCATTTTGTAGAGCTCTGGAAATGCTCATCCTGTTCCTCCTTGCCCAAAGGAGCAGATACTGGTCCTGCTGATGGGTTATGGACCTTCTATGGCCCTCTCCAGCTCTCCTAGAGTAACTGCTTGTCTCCTAGAATCTCCTCCATGCCCTTGAGACTGTGCAGGGAGACACAGCAAACCTTCTGGCAATGACACGTATTGATGTGCCATCCTGGAGAAGTTGGACTACCTGTGCCACCTCTGTAGGGTCCAGGTATCGCCTCATGCTACCAGTAGTGACACTGACTGTAGCCAAATGCAAAACTAGTGAAGAAACAGTCAGAAAAGATGAGGAGGGACAAATGTCAGTGGCCTCCACCTGTTAAACCATTCCTGTTTTGGGGGTCATCTCATTGTTGCCCCTCTAGTGCACCTGTTGTTAATTTCATTAACACCACAGCAGCTGAAACTGATTAACAACCCCCTCTGCTACTTAACTGACCAGATTAACATCCCATAAGTTTCATTGACTTTATGCTATACTCTGATTAAAAAGGGTTCCTTTAATTCTTTTGAGCAGTATATATATATATATATATATATATATATATATATATATATCTTTTCGCGTTTGAAATGGAAATTGCGTATGACCACAGAACATATTATAATACAGGAACTAATCACGTCGTTTGTGGACGCCATTTTTATATCGTCTTTACAAATCGTTATTATTTGTGTGAGAGTTATTTCACTGATACTGAAAAGAAGTAAACACAAACACGCCGATCTATCCCATAGAAGTGCGCCCCGCGTCGCCCTCCTCTCTGGACTCCAGCGCTGAGCCGTCCGCCGCCAGGCACGTACTGACAGAAGTTTTATTTATTTATCCACATGACTGTCGCAGAAAATGCCACATTATAACTTTTTTTTTTTAATTGGCAGTACTTGATAGTAGAAGAGGTGAAGAAAACAGCTTTGCGTCTTTCTATTTTTAACAGCACCCAGCTGTAGAAGACCGCCTTCAGCGGCGAGGGGTCGTGACAACAAAGTGGAAGCTGGTAGGCGCGTAATGTCGGGCTCCTCCACCGGGTCGAGAGCTTCGCAGTTTCAGGCAGCATCCTCTCTTCTCGCACCATTTGTGACACTTCAAGTGCCCCGTTGTCTCTTTGGACAGTGGAAATCTTTGTGAATGAGTGTAATCGGCGCCATTGAAGTGTGACTCTCTGGGTAAATTGCGGTGCACGGCTACTTACTGTCCCTTAAGGTGAGTTCAGGTCACTAAAACCCCACAACATTCAAGGTTGCTTTTGTGATGAATTCTTTTCTAAGAAGATGTACCGACCTCCTCGTGTAAAGTTTTGGACTTGGGAATTGTTTGGACCTTCTGCCCGTTAAGCACGGAAGGGCAGCGTCCACATTTCTCAGAATATTTTTAATATATATATTTAAATCACAAGCACGTAGTACAAGGTTGTCAAGCAGGTAGTTTACCCGACACCACTACAGTGGTACTCAATGTATCTTTACTTCTTAAATTTTAAGGTTTTACACTTCTTATATATCATTCAAATTCTCTTTTGGAAATGTTTTACTTTTTAATAATTTATACGCTCCTTATATGTTCTTTTATCAAAATATTTTACTACTTAATACTTATTTTATAAATACTATATTTTATTTTTTTCCCTTGCACTCAGTAAGTGAAGCCACTGGGTAATCAGCTAATATATATATATATATATATATATATATATATATATATATATATATATATATATATATATATATATATATATATATATATATATATATATATATATATATATATATATTTATATATTAAAATGTACTAGGCAGTTATATAGGAATAATGTATTTTGTTTTCTTTTTAGCAATATATCCATCTTGATTTTCATTCTACTTTTCCAGGTGTTCTAATTGTTTAATTAATCCATTATTTACTAATTAGTTAGTCTGACACTAAAGTAGTTGCAGCCTTTCATGATTCAGTGTCATTTGCCTGGGTGTCTGCTCTGCTCGTTTTTAGTTGTCATTAATAAGATACAATGAAGGAAGCAAACTGCACAGAGAAAGGGTGAAATATAATGAAAGCAACAAAAGGGAATTAAGCATTTAAATCTATAGCAAAAGCAGAAATATTTCTAAATGTAAAAATCGTGCCTCTGTGCTTTGTTAATGTAGAATAAGAGAAGAGGAAAAAAAAAATACCAGCTGATTAATTGAGATTAGCGTTTGCAGTTTTCACTGATTATAAATCTGGTTGGAACCAAAACCTGAAGCCACATTGGGTCCCCAGGACCGACTTTGAGAACCCCTGGTTTAACAGCCCTGACTCTTGACAGCCCCCCAGCCTTGACTCTCTAAGAAGACAAAAAAAACCTTTGTTGGGAAAAAATTGAAGAAACTTCGGGAAAGGCAGTTCAAAGAGAGACCCTTTCCAGGTAGGTTGGGCGTGCAGTGGGTGTCAAAAAAAGGGGATCAATACAGCAAAATACACAGAACAGAACACACATAATACTCAATAAAATATAATAGTGCAATAGGAATATTATAAGTACAGAGCAGACTTCAACAGGAGATGATATCACATATTAGGATTTGGATTTGTTTGGAGTCCTGGAGACTTCGGCCATCAAACCGCCTTCCCCTATTGGCCATTCCACAGCTGACACAGCACTGAGCCAGCCAATCCAATGAAAGGAGCCCTCTACCCGATGATTCAAGTGATCCTCCATCAGAGAGGACTTTACCTTAGGCAGGCAAATCAACTTGGCAGGTGGGCAGTGGCACCAAGTGCCACCTTTGAGTACTGAGAAGAGAGAAAGAATAGCTGAGGGTTAGTAACAAATTCTAACTGTCATATTCCTTATGTTTTTGTGCTAATGACTAACAACAGAGATGCAGTCTGTACAGTTAATCAGCAGCTCTAGGCAGGGTGTGCTAAACTGAAGTTGTGAGATTTGAAAGCTGAGACCGAAGGGGCTTCTTTTATAGTAGCAGGCAGACCACTCCACAGTTTAGGGGGGTCCTGTAACTAAAAGCTCGACCTCCCACTGTTATTTTATTAATCCTTGGAATCAAAAGCAGACCGGCATCTTGAGATCTTAATGTGTGCTCAGGTTTGTAAGTCATGATAAGTTCAGACAAGTAAGCTGGACCTCAGCCATTTAATGCTTTATATGTTAAAAGGAGGATTTTGAAATCTGCCCTAAACCTAACCGGGAGCCAGAGTAAGCAATGACAGGTGGCAGTGTTCCTTAGGGCTAAAACCGATCAGGACACCCACAGGATGCCATGGGAGTTCAAAAACGCAGCCCTGTTGGGGTCTTTTGGGGACCGTCAGAAGGTGCTCCCAAGGGACGACTGCCCTGGTTTCTGCATGGTCCGGACAACCTGAACAAGAAACCAGAGGCAGTTCCCGGGTCTAGAGTTTAAAAAGAAGTCTGTTGCCTCACTTAAATGGAGTCAGAGTCGGGAGGCAGCGGACAAAGTCCTTTTGGAAAAGGAAGGAGGAACTGCGAGTGGTTTAATTGGCTGGTAATCGTATGTAAAAGGCATTCTGCCAAATAAAAATGATTTATTTCAACCTGGAATGGTGTTGGGTATTGCCGTGTCTGAGGTTTGGGGCTCAATGGCTCCCCCTTGTGGCTACACATGTGCAATGTGCCCTCTGCTGCTCATGTTTAGTTGTTTTGGGAGACTTTTCAACTGTAGATGGCTGATCGTAATCAGAACCTGGCTGCCTGTTTGACGAGGTTAGCGAGAGCACCTCTGTTCTTTGCTGTACAAAATCTCCGCCCCTACTCTGAACCCCGCCTTCACCAGGGTGTTGGATTGGTTTAGAAATGTGACACTCGGTGAGTTTTCTAGCTGTCCCCACCCAGTTACCAGCACATTTCACTCCTGGTTGTCTCCAGGCGCATGCTGTGTGTTATACTAGTCCAATCTCCGCTCAATTAAACTGTTCAACAATTACAAAAATGGGTGCAAATATTCAATTAACCAAGGGCTCAACTGAAAGGTAAACCTCACAGCACCACAAAATGCAATTCTGTATAATCAAACCAAATAAACACACTTTATTGCATCGTAAAACCGTGACAGTCACTCACTGTATTTTCAACACACTGCAGACACACTTAAGAATTACCCAGATGGTCAGAAGAGTGTGGGATTTTCTACCGAATAGACAAGACACGACTGCTGGCTGAAATCTGAGTGTTCCTCGCCTCGTTTCTTTCACTCTGGAGTGAACCCTGCTGACAACCATAAAGCAGAAAAAATGGCTGAAGCTGCCTTTCCCCATCTGAGTTAAAAGCCTCAAAACTGATGCCATGTTATCTGTCACAACAGCCTGAGCCGAGTGCTCATTTTCAAAGCTGACATGCAAACCACACAATGGCTGTGGTCAGGAGAGGCTTTCTGAAGTTCTTGTCCTATCCACTGAAAAAGGCATCGTCATAGAGCAGGGATCTCAATCTCCAGTCCTGGTGGGCCGCAGTGGCTGCAGGGTTTTCATTCTAACTGAAGCTGCTCATTTGATTGCTGGAATGCCAGCTTGTTCTATCGGTGATGCCATCCCCAGAAAACAAACCAACATTGCGCCAGTGGTGCCAATGATGTTGGTCAGTTTCGAGTTATTTCAGAGACAATGGCGATGTTCTTATTTTTTCGTGGAGGGGATCCAACAAATGTGTTCAAGTCTGTACAAGCTTACAAAATGTTACGTCCCCTATGTAATAGTATGCCAAAAGAACGACATTTCTTTCACTTTTTTGTTCATTTTGTAATCTTTTGCTGGATTTATAACAATTTTCCTCATAGACGTCTGTTTGAACTTTGCATTGTTCTATGACAGGGATCTCAAACTCCGGTCCTGCACTGGCTGCAGGTTTTCATTCTAACCCTTTTCTTAATTAGTGACCTGTTTTTGCTGCTAATTAACTCCTTTTTCTTTTCATTTTAATTGACTTGTTTTCAGTCGTCTGAATGTATTCCTTTCTTCATTAAATGAAAGCCAAACAGAAATGAGATGCGAAACAAGCCAACAGATGACCAGCTGATTAAACTCCAGCTAACTTCACTCCAACTAGTTTCTTAATGAGAAGCCGATTCTTTCTGTTAATTAAACTCGTTCTTTAATTCCATGGCTCGTTGCTGCTCTCATTCTGCCACAGCAGACATTTCCAAAAGTGTTGATTTTTCTAAGAACCCCCCTCACAATGTTTGGGTGACCAGAGAGATCAGCCTTACCAAGAACTTCACCTTTCTTTATTTTCAGGTATTATGTGATGGGCACAGGTGAGCTGGTCATGTGGTGACTCGTTTTGTGTCTCATTATTTTTAAAGATTTGTTCCCCTGAATTTATTCACCGTTCTTCTGATTTGCTTCACTTGATTCCTTAAACGACACCCAAACAGAAATGAAATGTGAAGTGAGGGAGCCAACAGAAAAACCAACTAAGTCAGGGCCTCAAACTCCAACAAATTTCACTCCAACCAGTTGTTCAATCAGCTGCCGATTCTCGTTGTTAATTAAACTCATTCTTTAATTCCATGGATTGTCGCTGCTTTCATTGTGCAATAGCAGACATTTCCAAAATTGTTGATTTTGTCTTTTCTAAGAGCTCTGGTCAGATGTTTTGTGGACCTGAGCAGATCAACATTCCTGAGACCTTCATCTTTCTTTATTTTCAGATATTGTATGATGGACACCAGTTTCGGCTCATTTTGTGTATCTCTTGTTCTCTCAACCTCAAATCTTATCTCTTGTTGTGGCTTTGGTTTCCTTTTGCTCTCTTTTCGTTTTTGGGATGACGTTGGAGATCAAGAAGAGGAAGAGAGTGAGGGCAGAGCCAAGGAGGTGGAAGTTGAAAAAGGAAGACTTCAAGGTTGAGTTTGTGGAGGAGGTGAGACTGGTACTGGGTGGCAGTAAAGAGTCACCAGACAGCTGGGAAACTACAACAGATGTAGTAAGGGTGACAGCAAGAAGGGTGCTTGGCGTGACATCTGGACAGAGGAAGGAGGAAAAGGAAACCTGGTGGTGGAATGAAGAAATACAGGAGAGTATACAGAGGAAGAGGATGGTGAAGAAGAAGTGGGATAGTCAGAGAGATGCAGAAAGTAGAGAAGAGTACAAGGAGATAAGGCGCAAGGTGAAGAGAGAGATGGTGAAGGCTAAAGAAAAGGCATATGATGAGTTGTATGAGAGGTTGGACACTAAAGAGGGAGAAAAGGACCGGTGGGCTACAGAGGGGGGCCGAGCTGGGAAAGATGAGCAGCAGGTTAGAGTGATAAAGGATAAAGATGGAAACGTACTCACAAGAGAGGAGAGGGTGTGGAGCAAATGGAAAGAGGACTTTGAGAGGTTGATGAATGAAGAGAACGAGAGAGAGAAGAGGTTGGATGACGTGGAGATAGTGAATCAGGAAGTGCAACAGATTAGCAAGGAGGAAGTAAGGACAGCGATGAAGAGGATGAAGAATGGAAAGGCTGCTGGTCCAGATGACATACCTGGTGAAGCATGGAGGTGTTTAGGAGAGATGGCAGTGGAGTTTTTAACCAGATTGTTTAATGGAATCTTGGAAAGTGAGAAGATGATAAGGAGTGGAGAAGAAGTGGACTGGTGGGCCGATATTTAAGAATAAGGGGGATGTGCAGGACTGCAGTAACTACAGGGGGATAAAAATCATGAGCCTCAGCATGAAGTTATGGGAAAGAGTAGTGGAAGTTAGGTTAAGAAGTGAGGTGATGATTAGTGAGCACCAGTGTGGTTTCATGCCTGGAAAGAGCACCACAGATGAGATGTTTGCTCTGAGGATGTTGATGGAGACGTTTAGAGAAGAACAGAAGGAGTTGCATTGCGTCTTTGTGGACGTGTTTCCTTATTGATTCCTTCCATTAATTTACTTGCGGTGCACATTAAGCTTATTGACCTCTAGCTACTTGGATCATCCCGGCTTCCCCTTTTATTCCATTAGGTAACATTTGCAATCTCCCGATCTTTAGGAATTCCCCAATAGGTACAGAGATCTTTTTAATAAATGTGTGCTCACTCACCTCCTTTAAACACTCGAGGAAATATGTGAGCAGGTCCTGGTGATCTGTTAAATGTCAGCCTGTTTAATCTACGCCACACTTCCCTCTCTACAAGTCACCCAGTACCACTTTGGTGTTGCATTTCTGCCCGCCTATGTCCCCTGGCTGGGGTTTAAAAATGCCAAAGCCGTTCTTTAATTCCACAAATTGTTGCTGCTCTCATAATGCAATAGCATACATTTCTGAAATTAGAAATAATTCATTATTTAACCCTAACTGTAATTTGATTTTCTGTCTTCTAAGAGCACTGTTAAAATAGGGGACCTGAGCAGACTGACATTCCTGAGACCTTCACCTTTATTTATTTTCAGATATTGCATGATGATCAGTTGTTTTGGCTCATTTTCTATCTCATTATTGTTTTTCTGTTAATAAAGGAAAAAGAAACAATGAAGGGGTCTGAGTCTTCAAGAGCAAGTCAAATAAAATTAATGGAAAACAACAACAACAACAACATTTATTTCTATAGCACATTTTCATACAAACAGTAGCTCAAAGTGCTTTACATATTAAAGAATAGAAAAATGAAAGACATAATTATAAAAAATAAATCAACATTAATTAACATCGAATAAGAGTAAGGTTCAATGGCCAGGGGGGACAGAAAAAACAAAAAAACTCCAGACGGCTGGAGAAAAAATAATGAATAAAAGAAGTTAATTAGCAGCAAAAACAGGTCACTAATTAAGAAAAAGGTTAGGATGAAAACCTGCAACCACTGCGGCCCTCCCGGACCAGAGTTTGAGATCCCTGTCATAGAACAATGTAAAGTTCAAACAGACATCTATGAGGAAAATTGTTATAAATCCAGCAAAAGATTAAAAAATGAACAGGAAAGTAAAAGAAATGTTGTTCCTTTTGCTTACTATTACATAGGGGACGTAACATTTTGTAAGCTTGTACAGATGTGAACAAATTTGTTGGATCTCCAACACAAAAAAATAAGAAGCCATCGTTGTTTCTGAAATAACTCGAAACTGACCAACATCGTTGGTACCACTGGCACAATGTTGGTTTGTTTTCTGGGATCAGCCTGTGGATGGCACCACCAATAGAACAAGCTGGCATTCCAGCAATCAAATGAGCAGCTTCAGTGCCACCTGCACAGGAGCCTAGAAAAACAGCAAGTCTGCCGCTGTCTCGTGATTTCTGACTAATGCGGCTGAGGCATATGAAGGAACATCCATCCATTATCCATCCCGCTATTCCCTAACATCAGGGTCACGGGGGTCTGCCGGAGACAATCCCAGCCAATACAGGGCATGAGGCAGGAAACAAACCCCGGGTAGGGCACCAGCCCACCGGAGGGCACGCACACACACTAGGGACAACCTGGATGTCTTTGGACTGTGGGAAAAAACTGTACCCGGAAGAAACCCACACAGACACAGGGAGAACATGCAAACTCCACACAGAGAGGACCCGGGAAGCGCTACCCGCTGCGCCACCGTGCCACCCATGAAGGAACATTTTGGATAAAATTAAAGTAATGAAGAAATAGGCGAATAAGTAAATGCATTGTTAAATGTCACAACTTAATGACATGTGAGTATAAAGAATTAAATGGTCCCTAAAATGTGTTTTTGTTGTAATTGAAGTTTTCTTTCACACATGATGGGCTCAAATGAAATGGTGTTATTACTCAATCAGACCAGGGGTTGACGCTGTCAGCTGATCCTTTCTCATTTTGTCCCTCTGCAGACTCACTGAAGAACGTACCTCCCAGTGACATCACCATCAACCCCTCCCACTGCTGGCGTCCTACCCGTTCTCAATCCCATCTACTCATTTCCTGTTTCCGGCTGCCCTGACGACATCCGCCTTGCGTTTCAGCTATATTTAAGAATCCAGTCCATGTCTTGGTAGTCAGTTCTGTTTTGTAAAGACGTGTTTGATTTGCCTTCATTATTTTCAGTATAGGGGCGGCACAGTGGCGCAGTGGTAGCGCTGCTGCCTCGCAGTTAGGAGACCAGGGTTCACTTCCTGCGTGGAGTTTGCATGTTCTCCCCGTGTCTGTGTGGGTTTCCTCCGGGCGCTCCGGTTTCCTCCCACAATCCAAAGACATGCTGGTTAGGTGGATTGGTGATTCTAAATTGGCCCTAGTGTGTGCTTGGTGTGTTTGTGTGTGTCCTGCGGTGGGTTGGCACCCTGCCCAGGATTGGTTCCTGCCTTGTGCCCTGTGTTGGCTGGGATTGGCTCCGGCAGACCCCCATGACCCTGTATTTGGATTCAGCGGGTTAGAAAATGGATGGATTTTCAGTATATGGGGTGGCCATCCCCAGACCTTTTTTCTTGCTCGTTGCCTGGTTCTCTTTTACGGCTGGCAAAATCCCATCACCACCTCCTCGTGGTGCCGGCTGGAAACAATGACCCCATGGGAAGTTGGCCAACGGTGAGGGTCGTCGATGTCAGGCGGAGCGACGCGCCGATCGACGGACCCTCCTCAGTCGCATCATATGCAATAACGGCTCAACATTTGGACGATGATGCTAGGGCGTCCCCTGCAGGCGACGCGCGCCGCCCTCGCCTGAGCGACGTGAGAAGTGGACGAAGGCTACCTGCCCAAGGACGGGACAGGCTAAAGAAGCAAGTCCGACCACGACTACGATTACGGTGTGGGACCCTCAACATCGGCACCATGACCGGAAGAAGCGCGAGTTGGCGACGACTCAAGACCCGCCGTGTCGACATCGCCTGTATTCAAGAGACGAAATGGAAAGGATCAAAAGCTAGAGACATCGGCGAAGGCTTCAAACTGTATTACAACGGCACAAGCACAAAACGGCGTGGGAATCGTGATCTGCCAGAAGCTACAAGACAACGTCATAGAAGTCAGCCGAGTCTCAGACCGCCTCATGTCACTTAAGATCGACACTGGCTCAGCCGTGCTCGAAGTTGTATCGTGCTACGCGCCCCAAACCAATTGCCCCCGACGACGAGAAAGACCGATTCTGGGAAAGCCTCGACGCCCACCTACGATCATTTGCCCCCGAAGAACACGTAGCTGTCGGTGGCGACCTCAACGGCCACGTGGGTCAAGAGCGAACCGGATCTAACGGGTCCATGGGGGCCAAGGACGAGGAGCCCGTAATGACGATGGCACACGAGCGCTGGACTGCGCAGAGGCCCATGATTTCGCCATAATCAACACTTTCTTCAAAAAGAAGCAAATGCATCAGATAACATACTCCAGCGGCGGCCGAGACACCCAGATCGACTACTGGCTCTTTCAGAGGTGTCACTTCAACTTGGTCCGTGACGTAAAAGTGATCCCATCAACAAACGTCGCCCCCCAACACTGGCTGCTAGTCATGGACCTACACCTAGACCTTGGCCAGCGTCGAATGGTACGAACAACAACCGCCCGAAAAGATCAAATGGTGGAGACTCGGCGAGTGGAAGCAAGAGCTTACAAAAGAGCTCGCCCGCATGGACGTGGACCCTGACCAGCCAGTAGCGGACACCTGGGATGCCATCTCCAGCCAGATCTCCGAAGCTGCGTCCGCAACCCTTGGACGGACGAAACCGGGAAGAAAATTCATCGATAAACAAACATGGTGGTGGAACGAAGAAGTGCAAGAACCCATCAAAGCGAAGAAGAAAGCCCTGAAGAAGTGGCTCCAGTCCAGAGACGATGAAGACTACCAACAATACAGAACATCCAAGTTGATGGCGAAGAGTGCTGTCGCAAAGCCAAAGCGGCTCACTATAGCAAGCTCTACGAGGAGTTGGACACGCCTGGAGGGCGAACAAGATCTATCGCCTTGCCAATATGCCATCGTTCGACCCAGGATATCGGCCAGGTCAAGCATATCAGGACGACCAACACCTAGTCTTACGGGACCCGCCCGCCATCCTCCAGCGTGGAGCGATTACTACTCCAGAGTGAGCAATGAAGAATTCCCACACCCGCCGATCAGCAGTGCCGACCCCGTCTCTGGCCCCGTCCCGCCAATTACCATCGCAGAAGTCACAACTGCTGTCAAGAAGATGAAGAACGGGAAGGCGACGGACCTGATGACATTCCTGCTGAAGTGTGGAAGCTGCTTGGGCAACGTGGAGCGCGACGCTATGCGACCTCTTCAACCAAATCGTCAGAGGAGGCGAAGTCCCCAAGGCCTGGACCACCAGCATAACAGTGCCCATTTGGAAAGGCAAAGGCGACGTGGCCGAGTGCTCCAACTATCGCCCAATCCGCCTCCTATGCCACACAATGAAGATATTCGGCGGATCTTGGGACCCCCCCCCCGCCATATCGTCACCATCACGCCAAATCAATGCGGCTTTGTCAAAGGCTGTGGAACAACCGATGCAATCCATGCCGCCCGCCTTCTACTGGAGAAACATCGAGAAAAGAACAAAGGTGTCCATATGGCCTTCCTGGACCTGGAGAAAGCGTTTGATAGAGTGCCTCATGACCTCATCTGGCATGCGTTCTGGCGCACGGTGTACCAGAAGCATACGTCAACTGGGTCAAGCTCCTGTACCGCAACGTCACCAGCATGGTCAGGTGCCCAGTGGGAACATCACCGCCTTCGCCATCAATGTGGGCGTGCACCAGGGATCAGCGCTTATCGCCGCTCCTGTTCATTTTGTGTATGGACACAGCAACGGCGGACCTCAGACCCCCACCCATGGACGCTGCTGTATGCGGACGGCGTCTTCCTCTCGGACGAGACACGCCAAGCCCTACAGCAACAGGCCCAACGGTGGAAGGACCGGTTAGACACCAACGGCATGAAGTTGAATATTAAAAAGACCGAATACATGGAATGTGGCCTGCAAACCGATGGTACCATCAAGATCGGGGAGGAAGACCTGAAGAAGACTACCGAATTCAAGTACCTTGGCGCTGTCATCAGCCACGACGGTGACCTGTCACCCGACGTCCGCGCAAGAATCAACGCCGCATGGGCCAAGTGGCGCCAAGTCACTGGCGTGCTCTGCGACCGCCGCATGCCGGACAGCCTGAAGTCAAAAATCTACAAATCAGTGGTCCGCCCAGTTGCCCTATATGGATCAGAGTGCTGGCCAGCCTCTGCGAAGCACGAACAAGCCCTAAGCACCATGGAGATGCGTATGCTTCGCTGGAGCCTGGGCCTAACAAGATGGGACTGTATCATGAACGCCGACATCCGGCGCGAATGGGCATAGCGCCAATTGTAGAAAAGATGCGAGAGGCAAGGCTGCGGTGGTACGGGCATGTCACCCGAAGTGACCAGAACTTCGGTGGCTTGAACGGCAATGCGGCTCGACCCGCAGGACGGCGACCACGAGGAAGACCAAAGAAGCGGTGGATGGACGGATCAGCGAAGACATGAAAATCGCCAATGTCACCCCAGAAGACGCTTTAGACCGAGCCAAATGGAGACGATGTTGCAAGAGAGCGGACCCTGCGATCAAGCGGGACACAACGCCAGGATGAAGAAGTTGCCTGGTTCTTTTACAACAGTCTATTCAGTATATGTATCTATATGGAAACCGAACTTGAAGAATTAGTGTGGCAAATGTAATCAAAACTGGTCAACTGGGAGCTGAGTTGTTTCAAGTGGACAGACAGAGAGACGGACAGACATTACATGTGGGCGCATCTAAAAACGCCTCAGCCCAGATGATGTTGGAATATTTACAAAGCCCAAAACAAACGCAAACACCCAAATTGTGTTTACGGTCCCAAACAAGTCTGTTATTGCAAAAGCCGAAGCTCCGTCCAGACAGCCGTGTGTTGGGGTTTGGGGGGGCTTGCATTTCCTCTGGCAAAACAGCCTCCTCCAGAAAGGAACAGCAGTCTATGCTACCAGCACGGCTCTGTCTGGTCCAGAAGAATGGCCACCAACCGGTAGAATGCGCTCCACTGATGCTGTCCATGTGTAACTCAACTGTTTGTTCTACAACGACGTCTGGTTTTCCCGGCTAGGTGGTCTGCTGTTTTACTAAGGACTGGCATGTGGGGTGAGGTGACGAGGTGACTGCCCACGCAGCACTTTGGACTCGGTGGCAACTTCATACAAGAGTAATTCTTCTTTTACCTTTTGTAATATTGACGGTAGTGAGACCAGCTATGTTATATGGGCTGGAGACGATGGCACAGGAGACAGAGCTGGAGGTGGCAGAGTTAAAGATGTTAAGATTTGCATTGGGTGTGACGAGGATGGAGAGGATTAGAAATGAGGACATCAGAGGGTCAGCTCAAGTTGGACGGTTGGGAGACAAAGTCAGGGAGGCGAGATGGCATTGGTCTGGATGTGCAGAGGAGAGATGAGGGGTATATGGAGTGAAGGGTGCTAAGGATAGAGCTGCCAGGCAAGAGGAGAAGAGGAAGGCCTAAGGCAGCATTTATCAACCTTTTAGTATTTGCGACTCGAGTTTTCATAACAGTTTTAATTGCGCCCTTCCCCCTAACGTTTTTTTGAAAGGCGCCCACTAATACCAATTTGTCCTTTTTTAATTAATGATATATCATAGATGCATATTTTATTATACCTACTTAACTTTTATCGACATTTATCTAACTCTATTATTATTTTTCTAGTATCAGAATGTAGTTTAAGTTAATTTGTTTTGGTTTCAATAGATGTGTTTTTCATATTTTCGATTCTTGTTTTCTTTTTTTTCGCATCTTCGCACCCCCTTTTTTGTTACTTCATGCCTCTCTAGGGGGGCCCACTCCACAGATTGAGGACCACTGGCCTAAGAGAAGGTTTACAGATGTGGTGAGAGAGGACATGCAGGTGATGAGGGTAACAGAGGGAGATGACGAGGACAGGAAGAGATGGAAGAAGATGATCCGCTGTGGCGACCCCTAACAGGAGCAGCCAAAAGAAGAAGAAGATTAAAAAATAAGAGTTAACTTGGAACCATAAGATGTACATACTGTGCATATCAAGTGCCTACTTTATATACTGCCTTTAAAAGTGGTAAGAAATATCTCCATTTTAAAGGCTTGAAATATTTCAGAGTTGCAGTTCATTCTGCTTCATCACACCGCAGCATCACACGCATTTTAAGGCTGCACGTCAGTAACTGATACTGGGGTTCATTTTCCTGAATTTTCTCATATCATATTGCATATGTTATATTCATTTTCGTTTTCTGAAATGTTATTAAGGTGTCAGTTGCAGGTACGAAGTCTACTAAATGTCTCTTAAGTGTGCACAGTGTGTGGTGTCACAAAAACGACCAAGAGATGTCAAAAAGGTTTGGGGCAGCCACCCATATAATATGCCCTGGTGGCAAAAGGTAATGGTTGAGAGTTGTTCATAGGTCAGAGTCCAAAACAGAACTGACTTAGGTTGTGAAAGATGGTGGCTTTATAGGCCGAGAACAGAAGTGACGTCATCAGCAGCGCCTGAAGTGACGTCATCAGTGGCTCCAGAACCTGAAGTGGCATTATCAGTGGTTTCCCGAAAGCGGAAGTGACGTCATCAGTGGCATGGGAAGTGACGTTATTAGTGGCACCAGAACCCTGTGGGATTTCCCGTGGATGGTCTGCAAGGGATTGAGAAAGAAAGAAAGTCAGTGCACCTCTCCTTCCCCCTGGTCTGACGTGGAATTACTTATCATTCAGGCCCTGTAGCTGTCTCCCAGCCGCATGTGTGTGACAGTGGTTAGTTCAGGAGGGCAGGCGCTTGCAGTCAAGGATTTTAGAGACGTGGGTGGGATGAGGGAAACTGAAAAGTTTTGTTTTCACAACCAAAAAACTCAAAAATATATTGTGACATGTGAGTCCCTGTCCTGCACCCCAAAACATGAGGCCAAGTCTCAGTACTTTAGCGACACCAGCTTTATTCAACTTGAAACAGAAACAGCACAGCTATTTATTGTAGTGGGATCTGCCACTCGCTTATACACCGACACAGCAATGAGGCACGGTCATGGCCAAGTAATCCTGTTCCCCGGATTTATAATGTTCCCTGCATCACCCATCAATGACAGACGCTTATAGCACAACTGCAATCGGCTCGGATTTGCTTCCGCGGCCACCGGCTGCAACCCAGGGAGTCTGCGGTTGCCCTAGCAATGGATAAGCAGTCTTCCACAGACACAAGCATGTCGTCCTATTGGGAGAGTCCCAAAAGAGTTTAGAAACCACACAATATGTTGTGACAGATGGCTGGGGTCCTTTCACAGCTGGAAGGCCATCGTAATGGAAGGACTGGAGGAGCAGATACAGTGGAACCTCAGTTCATGACCATAATTCGTTCCAAAACTCTGGTCGTAAACCGATTTGGTCGTGAACCGAAGCAATTTGCCCCATAGGATTGTATGTAAATACAATTAATCCGTTACAGACCATACGAACAATATGTAAATATATATTTTTTTAAGTTTTTAAGCACAAATATAGTTAATTAAGCCATAGAATGCACAGCGTAATAGTAAACTAAATGTAGAAACATTGAATAACACTGAGAAAACCTTGAACAACAGAGAAAACTAACACTGCAAGAGTTTGCGCTATAGCGCTACCAACCGCTGGCTAAAAGCACTTTTTTTAATGAGTTTTAACCACAGGGAAAAAAATGAATATTTGAAAAAAATACATAATTTAATAAACCACCAAGAAAAGTGACATTGCAACAATGCACACTACAAACCAATCGCTGGAAACAGAAGTGAAAACAAAATCAAGCCCAGTGCATTCTTTAACTGCCTTCCTACCTTAATGCGTCCAGCTCTCTCTCGCGCTGCCTGTGTGTGTGTGTGTCTCTCTGGCGCTGCTTGTGTGTGTGTGTGTCTGTGTAGCGCGCTCTCTCTCTCTCTCTCTCTCTTGCTCGCTGCACAGGAAATGCACAGGGAGAGACAGAACACGTACAAACCGAAAGGGAAACTGGCCTGTTCATATACCGAGTGTGTGGTCGTGAACCCAGGCAAAGGTTTAACAAACTTTTTGTTCGTAAACCGAGTTGTACATGTACCGAGACGTTTGTGAACCGAGGCTCCACTGTATACACAAGGCACTGCCTCTCCCGGGGGCGCTAGATGGCAGCCCCCCCTTGGTTGCAGTGGCGCCTTGAATTTCCTGCAGGGTTCCATGGGAACTGGAGTTTGGCTGTCCGAGCCGCCAGGGTCAGCTGCAGGGCCCACCTTTGGGCTTTCGCCACACCTGCGAGTGCATCCTGATAACGTTGATGGACCACCTGAAGTGCTCCCAGAGGGACCACCTCACTTCACTCGGGGAGTCAGAGTTGAGAGGAGGAGGATGAAGCTTACCAGATCAGGCAGAAGTGAGAGCGAAGCCACGAGAAAACATTTGGTGCTTCGAACGGTATTGTGCTTGGGTACTTCTGGGAAACGAAGGGGAAGAGTTACCCACACCTAAATAAAAATGTGTGTGTCACTTGATCTTGTGCCTGGTGTCTGTTGTGTCAGGTGTTGGAGAGCTGGCATCCCCGAAAACCCCCCCGCTCGATGGTCACAATGTTTATTTGGGTCAAACAGAAGCATTAAACACTTTATACGTTTGTATGTTTCTAATACCCGTTTTATGGGTTCCTTTAATTTTAAGGTAATCCTTTCCATTTCCAAAGAATATCGTAAAGTAACATCAGAGCTCAGATTTGAACATCTCTGGAATGACCTGAGAACAGCTGCCCACCAGTGGTCTCCATCCAACCTGGCAGAGCTTGAGGGGATCTGCTGAGGAGAATGGCAAAAAAAAAAAAGCCCAAATCCAGGGGTGCAAAGCTTGTTGTGTCAAACCCATGACGATTTCAGGCTTTGATGTGAGATTTCAGGTTTTTTTTTATTTTTAATACATTTGCACACATTACTAATATTCTGTTTTTGGTTTATAATTCTGGGTATTGACAAAAATGAATTAAAATGATTTTAGCACCAGGCTGTTATATAAGTAAATGTGTAAAAAGTGAAGGGAGCCGAGTACTTTCAGCAGACACTGTATGTTATGGATTTATTTATAAAGGAACTGTCTAGATATGGTACAATATAATAACTTCATTTTTAAATGGTGTCAAAAGGCCAATTATACACAACTGAGTAACAGCAAAACAAACAAAGTGTGAGGCCTGTGACTTAATTATGTTAGCGCTAATGAGACTTCATGCCACACTACTAATTTATTAAATAAAATCATGTTGCCATGTAATCAGAGCACCATTGCTGCCTGATTAATTGACCTGTTTTATAAAGTGTTGACAGTTATTTTATGGCAAGTGCTGCTATTTAGGGTGGGGTGACGGTGACGGTGTTGTGGTGGGTAGCACTGGTGCCTCACAAATGCAGCATCCCGGGTTCAAGCAGCACATCTACTTGATTTGACAAATTTCTCCCTGTGTCTGTTGGGGTGCATCACCTTTGTGTGAGGAAACGGACCCTCTAAATTGGCCCTGTGTGTGTGTGTTTCTGTGTGTGTGTGTAATAGCCTTCTGATGACCGGTGCTCAGTCCATAGCTGCTTCCTCCTTTGCATACACTGCTTCTGGGAAAGGTATTGGAGACAATGAATTGGGTTAAGCAGGTCTGAAAATGTTTTGTTACACTGTAGTTTCATTCCATTTATTTTTAGCATTCTTCGTCATCATTTTTTTCTGTCATCTATAGGATGTCCTAAAATGTTTTTTCCATTTGCTATTCTCTCTCTCTCTCGCTCTCTCTCTGGCCCTGCCTATTTCAATAGTACTCTCTCACTGTGACCCCACCCCTTCCGACAGCATCTCCCTCTGTCTTTTTCTCCCTTCTGACATTTCTCTCTGGCTCCGCCCTTTCCGACAACGTTTTTTTTTCTCTCTCTCTCTCTCTCTGTGTTTCTGTGGCCCATCTGACAGTGTGTCTCTCAATCTTTCTGGCTCCTCCCATTCTGACAGCATCTCTCTCTCTCTCTCTCACTCTCTTTCTCTCTGTGACCCCACCCCATCTGACACCATGTCTCTCTTTCTCTCTCTCTTTCTCTCTCACTCTCTCTCTCTCTCTGGCCCTGCCTATTTCAACAGTATCTCTCTTACTGTGACCCCACCCCTTCCGACAGCATCTCTCTCTGTCTTTCTCTCCTTTCTAACATGTCTCTCTGGCTCCGCCCCTTCCAACAATGTTTATTTCTCTGTCTCTCTGTCTCTGTGGCCCTTCTGACAGTACTAAAATACTGAAAGAACCTCTTTGGCTCGTCTTTTTTGCCGTATCTGCTGTATTCCTCTCTAACTGCCGTTTAGCTCCCCTGGTCTCCTTCTTAACGGTCGCCCTCATGTTCTCATATGCATTCACATTGGAGTAATTCATCTTATTCGCCTTATTCATCGTTTTTTATCTCCTTACTTAATCACTTCAAAGTTGTTGTTTCTTTTCATTTCTCTACTAAATTCCTCATTTTTGTTCTGCCTACGTTACTGTATATTTAAAACATTTTGACCCTTTTCCACTGCTCCTCGACTGTCTCCACACTTTTAGAGTGTGCCACGTCTGTGGAAGATTTGCCTGACCAAAGTTAAACTTAGCGGTTTTAGTTTTTACCTCCGCACTTTTCCAGAACACGGAGAATTGTGTTATATTACAGTGGTGTGAAAAACTATTTGCCCCCTTCCTGATTTCTTATTCGTTTGCATGTTTGTCACACAAAATGTTTCTGATCATCAAACACATTTAACCATTAGTCAAATATAACACAAGTAAACACAAAATGCAGTTTTTAAATGATGGTTTTTATTATTTAGGGAGAAACCTACATGGCCCTGTGTGAAAAAGTAATTGCCCCCTTGTTCAAAAATCACCTAACTGTGGTGTATCACACCTGAGTTCAATTTCCTGATTACTGCCACACCTGTTTCAATCAAGAAATCACTTCAATAGGAGCTGCCTGACACAGAGAAGTAGACCAAAAGCACCTCAAAAGCTGGACATCATGCCAAGATCCAAAGAAATTCAGGAACAAATGAGAACAGAAGTAATTGAGATCTATCAGTCTGGTAAAGGTTATAAAGCCATTTCTAAAGCTTTGGGACTCCAGTGAACCACAGTGAGAGCCATTATCCACAAATGGCAAAAACATGGAACAGTGGTGAACCTTCCCAGGAGTGGCCGGCCGACCAAAATGACCCCAAGAGCGCAGAGACGACGACTCCGAGAGGTCACAAAAGACCCCAGGACAACGTCTAAAGAACTGCAGGCCTCACTTGCCTCAATTAAGGTCAGTGTTCACGACTCCACCATAAGAAAGAGACTGGGCAAAAACGGCCTGCATGGCAGATTTCCAAGACGCAAACCACTGTTAAGCAAAAAGAACATTAGGGCTCGTCTCAATTTTGCTAAGAAACATTTCAATGATTGCTAAGACATTTTGGAAAATACCTTGTGGACTGATGAGACAAAAGTTGAACTTTTTGGAAGGCAAATGTCCCGTTACATCTGGCGTAAAATGAACACAGCATTTCAGAAAAGAACATCATACCAACAGTAAAATATGGTGGTGGTAGTGTGATGGTCTGGGGTTGTTTAGCTGCTTCAGGACCTGGAAGGCTTGCTGTGATAGATGGAACCATGAATTCTACTGTCTACCAAAAAATCCTGAAGGAGAATGTCCGGCCATCTGTTCGTCAACTCAAGCTGAAGCGATCTTGGGTGCTGCAACAGGACAATGACCCAAAACACACCAGCAAATCCACCTCTGAATGGCTGAAGAAAAACAAAATGAAGACTTTGGAGTGGCCTAGTCAAAGTCCTGACCTGAATCCAATTGAGATGCTATGGCATGACCTTAAAAAGGCGCTTCATGCTAGAAAACCCTCAAATAAAGCTGAATTACAACAATTCTGCAAAGATGAGTGGGCCAAAATTCCTCCAGAGCGCTGTAAAAGACTCATTGCAAGTTATCGCTAATGCTTGATTGCAGTTATTGCTGCTAAGGGTGGCACAACCAGTTATTAGGTTCAGGGGGCAATTACTTTTTCACACAGGGCCATGTAGGTTTGGATTTTTTTTCTCCCTAAATAATAAAACCATCATTTAAAAACTGCATTTTGTGTTTACTTGTGTTATATTTGACTAATGGTTAAATGTGTTTGATGATCAGAAACATTTTGTGTGACAAACATGCAAAAGAATAAGAAATCAGGAAGGGGGCAAATAGTTTTTCACACCACTGTATAGTCAGGTTGTAGCGGTTGTAACCGATACGATTCACCACGTTAATAGGGATTTGTTCATTACGGATTACACGTTAACCCCTAAACTCCCTTTGGACCCCTTCCTGTGGCGCAGAAAGATTACATTGTAATGGCTGACCCCTTACCCAGACCGGCCACTACACTACCGAGACTATTTCCTTGGACTAGCCTGAAGACTCTCGAGACGATAACAAGCCGCACTCCTTACAGATTCTCTTATTTTTCCCGACACAATGAAATAACAAGCAAACAGCAGACCAGCGGTTCTCAACCTGTGGGGTGCGCCCGAAGTAACAAAAAGGGAGGCGCGAAGATGTGAAAAAAAAGAAAACAAGAATCGAAAATATGAAAAATCCATCTATTGAAACCAAAACAAATTACCTTCAACTACATTCTAATACCAGAAAAATAAATATAGAGTTAGATAAATGTCGATAAAAGTTAAATAGGTATAATAAAACTTGTAGTAGTGTATCGACAGCAAAGAATATAGGAATACATTTCATTAGGGTTTCAAAAAAACGTTAGGGGGGCGCAATTAAAACTGTTATGAAAACTCGGGTCGCAAATACGTAAAGGTTGAGTAACGCTGCAGTAGACAGATATGTAAAACCAAATACAGAGATACTGAGAGTGATAAATATCAATACACACGAGGACAGACGAATATTCACTAATATATATGTGCACACAAACCGCCACTGTCCCAATGACACCAGTGAATAATTATGAATTATACGAATACACAATATTTACAAAAACCCTCCCTTGCCCCCAAATAACAAACGAATAAACACGAAACACAAACACAGATGAATGATAAACGGCACTGGAAATGAAAGTGATAAATGAGTCCAAAAGCTAAGAAAGTCCGGTAATAGTTGAATATTGACTGATGTGACATTTTGCTTCCTCCCGACAATTCAATAAACGACGTCACGGTAAGCGTCCAAGCCCCGGCGTTTCTCGGTGCTGGCAGTCGTGATGATGATCCGGATCCTTCAGAAGCAAATAATAAACTTGTACGATGAATGGAAATGAGTTGAAATATGGATGCGTGAATGATTTCTTTTTCTTCTCTCTCTCTCCTTTGCTTTTCGCTCCTCTTGTTTAAATACAGAATGTCCCAGATGGAACTGGTGGAGTCAACAGGTGATTTCCATAGACATATATAGGTAGACGCTGCATTCACTGTGTTGCCCAGTCGACACGATAGTCGCCAGCGTCCCATATATGCGAGTGGCAAAAGTGCCATTTAAACTAATACAGTTAGACGTGGAAACCGGGTTTTCTGATGAAAAAACAATAACGGTTAAAACAGTATCGATTACATACAACAGATTTTGGTGAATTGTTTAAATGCAATTATTTATATCCATTTTTACATTAATAATGACAATTATTAAATAATAATAATAATTATTAAATAATTCCTCCCATATAAGTAACATTTCTCGGACTGCCTTCTTCCATCTCCAAAATATTTCTAGACTTCATTCTGTTCTTACCAACACAGTACTGAAGTATCAGTTAATGCCCGAGTCACCTCACGTGTAGATTACTGTAATGCTATTCTATCTGGCATCCCACACAAACGTATCCATCGCTTACAACTTCTTCAAAATTCTGCTGCCAGGATAATAACCTGCTGTTGTAAATCCACTGAACACATCACATCGATTCTCTCTCGACGTCACTGGCTCGCTGTTCACTACTGAATACGACACACAATCCCGCTCTGAACATTTCAAGCTCTCCACACCTCACTGATCTCCTCCAGACTGGCACTCCTCTCGATCACTCAGATCCTGTAATTTGAGAGGATTCAGTCTGTCAATACAGTGCAGCCTTAGTTTGTGGAAGACAGATACAACTCAAGACATGAGCTTGAAATGATGGCCTTGAGATGAAACACATCATCTGAACCAATCCCAGCCCAAACAAACTGACTGATCAAAGATCCACTGACAGCTTGTCCTAATGTCCACTGTCAGATAACACGCTCAGCTACTTTGACCACCTTGACTGGACCCTCAGAAGGAATCATCAAACCTCCTTTGTTTGTTAATGTGAGCGAGTGGTAGCTTTGATCATATGATGCCAGTACAGCGTCTGTTATCAAACTAGCATGGCACACATGACAGGACAGCTTTCTCCAAATCTGTCCAACGACAAACCCTGAGATGTAAACAAGGGCATTTTCCATGAGGCCACCAAAGCGGGTTGTTAAGTAGCTATGGTCACTCACAATTGCTGGGATATTTGCAAAAGGGGATTCTTCTTCTTCTTCTTCTTCTTGTGTAGAGGACATCTCAACAGCAGACAGGGAGACAGTCTCATCCTGTGCTGACACGTGTGCTTGGAGAGGCGCCACACCAAACCATGAGACAACGGCAAATGGCCTGGAGCCGACCAGCTGAAGGTTTTCGTTATTCCAGCCCCCTAAAGCACTCGCGCTCCACTTTTGCAGATCTTTACTCTTTTTCAGTTGAATTTCTTGAGAAAGAAAAAAAAACTGCACTGCTAGGAACAGTTTGGCTTCATAAATTGTACAACGTGATAGATTTACATGCTTGTCTGTCTGTCTGTCCCCACAAAGTCAATCAATCACAGCTGTCAGTCTGAGGATATTATAAAGACAATGCAATTACCATGGTAACGCAGCACATGAATGCATAGCTTTACAAGCGTAGCTAAAGTTAAGATTATAAAAACAGGATTTTCTAATGGCCAAATATAACCAGGACAACTGTTCAGCCTTACCCATGAAATGTAATCCCCCGGGATCTGGTTTGGAGTGGTTTTGTTTTTTTTTGTTCTTTATTTCGCCTTATACAATTTCTCATATTAGGAATTTGTTAGTTTTCGCGTACCCCTTGGGGTCAGAGTGCAGGGTCAGCCGTTGTACAGCAGCCCCTGGAGCAACTGAAGGTTAAGGGTCTTGCTCAAAGGCCCAGCAGAGTAGTGACAGGGATTTGAACCGGCAACCTTCTGGATACCAGCGCAGATCCTTAGCCTCAGAGCCACCACTCCGCCCGGTTAGTATGATCGTCAAGCAGCACATGCGTGAGGCCTCTTTATCCATTACTTCACTCCACAGCAGTGCCACTCACAATGTGGCGGTGACGTTGACGTACGACGCTGCTGGTCATGCGGCGTCTACCTATATATGCCTATGGTGATTTCCATCTTGGGGTTGCGGCCTCCCTTCATCATTAACTTATGGGGACAACATTTACTGATACACACATATAGTACAGCAGACGGGACAATGAAAACAAAACACAAAAAAAAAACCAAATACTTATTATTATGTAGTCCCGCTACAACATCCATCCATCCATCCATTATCCAACCCGCCATATCCTAACTACAGGGAGTCAATCCCAGCCAACACAGGGTGCAAGGCAGGAAACAAACCTCGGGCAGGGCGCCAGCCCACCACAGCCGCTACATCATCATCTAATAAAATTTGAATTATCCAAATAATGACCCAGAGAAACGGTGCAGAGAAAAATGTAATGAATGACTTGTATGCAAATCTCACAAACTGCCCAGACATGTGCCGATTCCGAAACTGCCCACCACCTCTTCCAACACATAACAGTTGTAGCAGGTAGCCCGGCCACAGACAGACATGACACCAATGGTGTTTATTTACAGATCCTTAACAATTGGTTCCACCAGTTCACTCACGACTCCTCAGTCTTATCTCTCTTCGGCCGCCTCCACTCCTCTCTCTCTCGCGCAAAATCCGTCTTCCTCCTCCCGACTCCGGCTCCTCGATTGGAGTGAGGTGGCCCTTTTGATCACACACCAGATGTGCTCCAGGTGCTCGGTGATGGTCATCCGACAGCACTTCCTGGTGTGGCGGAAGTGCTGTCCTCCAGAGCTCAGGAGCCATGGGCCCCCACAGGGTTGCGCTTCACAGCTCCGTATCCGTGGCCCTTGATGGAAATCGGGGGGTGGTTGCCCTCTTGCGCCCAGGGGAGATATTGCCCCTTTTCCCGGTCCTTACCTGATCCAGGCATCCCGGTGGGGCAAGGTCCCTGGTCGTCTGCCACACTGTATACAAATAATATAAAAACCACGGACCCCAAATATCCCACAATGTCCACTGAGTTTAGTCTCTTTCTAAGATAAAATATCTCCCAATGGTTCAGTTCTTCAGATATGCCATCGCAGAATAAAAGATTATGAATTGCTCACTCTGATCGCGATCCTTTCAGCTGTCCGGTCCACTTCCTTCAGTGTATCGGGATTTCTTTGAGGTGCCCACCATTAAACTGTAGAGGTGGTCCACAAGAAGCAGCCTCTCTCCTGGCTTCAGATACAGCAGCTTGTCGCAACTTTTCCCTCCGCCATAAAGCTTGGGCTGTTTTTCTTCCTTTCTTCCCGGCTTTTCACACTCTTTTTTTTAACTGTATGTCCTTATCTTTTTACATGGTGCCCTCCTGTAAATTGTGGCAACAGACCCTTACCTCACAAAGGTCCCCCCTATTTACATTCAGACGACCCTGAAATTCGCGCCTTGAGGTTTTAGGGGAATCGCAGATTTTGGATGTGGTAAAAAAAAAATGCCTATAAATGCCTATTTTTATAGTTTAAACCCTAAACATGCCTCCAAAACACTTTTAATTTCATTTCAAATGCAGCTTAATACAATACAATACAATACAGTTTATTTTTGTATAGCCCAAAATCACACAGGAAGTGCCGTAATGGGCTTTAACAGGCCCTGCCTTTTGACAGCCCCCCAGCCTTGACTCTCTGAGAAGACAAGGAAAAACTCCCAATAAAACCTTGTAGGGAAAAATGGAAGAAACCTCGGGAAAGGCAGTTCAAAGAGAGACCCCTTTCCAGGTAGGTTGGGCGTGCAGTGGGTGTCAAAAGTAGGGGGTCAATACAATACAATATACACAACAGAACAATTCCTTAAGACAGCATAATAAAAATTTTAGAATTACGGTTTAACAGTAGATGATATGACATAATTAGGTTTGGATATTTTTAGAGTCCTGGAGACCTCATCCATCTAGCTGCCTCTCCATTTGGCCATGCCACGGCTGAAACATTGCTCCGATGAAAGGACCCCTCTTTCCCATGATTCCTGTGATCCTCCATCAGGGATGACTTTACCATAGGCAGGCAAACAACTTGGCAGGTGGGCCGTGGCACCAATGGCCACATTTGGGTACCGAGAACAGAAACAGAATAGGTGAGGGTTAGTATTCAAATATAATTATCATGTTACTTATGTTATAGTGCTAATGACTAACAACAGAGATGCAGTATGTACAGTTAATCAGCAGCTCTAGTCAGGATATGCTAAACTGAAGTAGTGAGTCTTCAGCCGGGATTTAAAGGCTGAGACTGAAGGGGCATCTCTTATGGAAGCAGGAAGACCATTCCACAGTTTAGGGGCCCTGTAACTAAAAGCTCGACCTCCCACTGTTATTTTATTAATCCTTGGAATCCTAAGCAGACCGGCATCTTGAGATCTTAATGTGCTCAGGTTTGTAAGTCATGATAAGTTCAGACAAGTAAGCGGACCTTGGCCATTTAATGCTTTATATGTTAAAAGGAGGATTTTGAAATCTGCCCTAAACTTAACTGGGAGCCAGTGTAAAGATTTAAGAACTGGGGTTATGTGTTCATATTTTCTTGTTCTTGTAATAATTCTTGCAGCGTCATTTTGGATTAACTGGAGGCTGTATAGAGAACAGTTTGAACAGCCAGTGAACACCGCATTGCAGTAGTCAATCCTACTAGAGATAAATGCATGAATTAATTTCTCACAATCCTGTTTATTTAGAAAGCCTTAATTTCCTAATATTTTTAAGATGGAAAAACATGTTTTGGACGACTTTGTAATATGCTTTAAATGACATGCTAGAGTCAAAGATAACTCCTAGATTGCGGGCTGATTCAGTAAAATTAATTGGGATTCCAACTGAGTTAAATGACGACAAAATATTGCTGTGATCAGCGTCATTCCCTCCAACAATTAACATCTCTGTTTTATCTGTATTTAAAGACAAGTAGTTCTCATTCATCCATTCCTTTAATTCACTAACACAACTAATTAAAGACAACATCGGAGAAACTTCATTTGATTTAAATGAAAGGTATAACTGGGTGTCATCTGCATACGAGTGAAAATTAACATTATGTTTCCTAATGAGAGATCCCAGTGGAAGCATGTAAAGTGAAAACAGTAAAGGTCCCAGTACTGAGCCCTGCGGACACCATATTGAACTTCTGTGTATAATGATGGAGTACTGTCAGCACATTTCTGTACATACTGGAATCGATTTGATAAATAAGAACTGAACCAAGCGAGCACGGGCCTGTAAGCCCAACATCGTTTTCTAGCCTGTGCAGTAAAATAGAATGGTCAATGGTGTCAAATGCTGCACTTAAGTCCAACAACATAATTACAGTGGAATTTCCTTCATCAGAGGATATCAGAATGTCATTTACAACCCGTGTTAGTGCCGTTTCTGTACTATGGCCAGTGCGAAAGCCAGACTGGAATTTCTCAAATAGATTGTAATGTAAGGTGTGACTGAAGCTGACTGGCGACTACTTTCTAGTATTTTAGAGAGAAATGGTAAATTTGAAATAGGCCTATAGTTATTTAGTATGTGTGGGTCTAGGTCTGACTTTTTAAGTTAAGTTAAGGTTTAATGACTGACACTTTTAGTGCATCAGGTACTGTGCCATGCAGTAATGAACTATTGATAATGTTAGAATAGGCGCTACAAGAACATCCATTGCACTTTTTACTAGTTTTGTTAGCACTGGATCTAGGGAACAAGTAGTGGGCTTCATTTTAATAATTAAAGTTAAGACTTCCTGCTCAGTTACAGGATTAAAATTATTAAAGTGCTGAATGCAATGTGGCAGGGTCTGCTAAGCTAGTATTTGGTTTGTACTGTGATGCTGAGATCTGGGATCTTATATTTTTAATTTTCTCATTGAAGAAGTTCATAAAGTCTGTACTGCTAATATCTGTTGGTATTTTGCACTGTTGATCTGAATTCCCATTTGTTAATTTAGCCACTGCTCTAAAAAGTACCCTAGGATTTTTATTATTGCTATCTATTAATGTAGAATAGTATTCTGAGCGAGCTTTAAAGAGGGCCTTTTTATATTTATTAACACTCTCTGTCCATGCAATTTGAAAGACATGTAGCTTTGTTGTTCTCCATCTGCGCTCCAGTTTTCGACACTCTAATTTAAGAGCTCGAGTGTTTTCATTAAACCAGGGAGAGTTTCTATGTGCTTTGATTACTTTTGTTTTTAGGGGAGCCACTGTGTCCAGAGCATCTCTCAAGGTCACATTATAATGTGATATTAGCTGATCTAAATTGTTTTCCACGTTTACATTTGATGTTAACTGATCTAAATGGTTTTCCACAATTACACTCGACTTACTCAAGGTATCTATAAATTTTGAAGCAGAATTACAATCTAGATGTCGCACTGTCTTTGTTTTAATCTGCGAGTGCTGGCATGGGCAGAACTAAATCAAACGTAATTAAGAAGTGATCGGAAATAACTACATTTAATGGAGTAATATTTAAATTTTGAATTTCAACTTTGTAAGTTATAATTAAATCTAATGTATGGTTATGATTATGAGTTGGACCTTTGACAATCTGACAAAATCCTACTGAATTTAACAAATAAGTAAAACATTTGCTAAAAGTGTCAGTTTCCACATCAATGTGTACATTAAAATCCCCATCAGAACTACGTGATCATAATTTATAGCCAAATCAGACAGAAGGTTGCTAAATTCAGTCATGAACAATGAATATGGCCCTGGTGGTCTGTAGACTAGCACTATAATTGTGTTGGAATCTGTTTTAATATTTAAAATGAATGCCTCAAAGGATGTAAAGTTGCCTAAATTTTTAGGAGTGATTTGCATTTTGTTACAATGAATTATTCCAAGGCCTCCTCCTCGACCAGAATCTCTAGACTTATGAAGGAACGAGTATCCATCTGGTGACGCCTCAGCTAGGGGAACAGTGTCACATTTACTAAGCCAGGTTTCAGTAAGAAGACACAGATCAGATTTTGTACTTAATATTATATCATTTACCAAAACAGCTTTAGTGCCAAGAGAGCGAATGTTCAATAAACAGCATTTAAAACTGCATGGTTCTTTCTGAACTGCTAATATATTTTTTGTTTTAATTTGAAGTAAATTTCTATTACAGATGCCCCTGGTGGAGTGTCTGGTTTTATCCCTTGGTCTAATTATACACCTTATTTTTGGTTATCAATTAATTTATGGTTTGTTCAAGACTAAATTTACTGGATGCCCCACAACAGGGATTATGGGTAACAGCTTCAGGAAAATAACAGGTGGGATAAACAACAGCCTGTGATTTAAGATCACATGACTGCGGCCTGGATGGTGCTCTAATCAGTCAACCAGGCAGTTTTGCTGCCATATTTTGGGATAATACATAAGATCCCTCCAGTTAGGATGAAGACCATCTCTTCTGAAAAATCCAGGCCTTTCCCAAAAATCATCCCAATTGTTCACAAATGCTATGCTTTTATTTGCACACCAGGTTTCTAGCCAGCAGTGAAAGGAATGCAATCTGCTATAAATCACATCCCTCTATACAATCTTGGTAAGGGACCAGATACAATTAAATTCCGACATTTTGTTTTAGCTTTGGTGCATAGAGATGAAGTTCCGCTTTAATACCTCAGATTGCTGTAAATAAATATCATTAGTGCCGACATGCAGCAATAAGGTAGATACTTCATCGTCGGCAACACGGTCCAATGCGGCCTTTATGCCAGAAATCTTGGCCCCTGCAAGGCACTTAACATTAACTGCTGGTTTAACATAGTTTGGAATTCTAACATTCCGCACTATGGAATCGCCAATTATGAGCACTTTATTATTCTCAGTTTCCACAGGCGCGCTGCGGAGAGCTGAGAACCTGTTCTGGGTCCGAATTGGTGACCTGGGTGCTGGGGACTAAATTTTGGATTCTTAGACCCCGTCTTACTGTTACCCACTCGCCCTGTGGCTGAATTGGTGCTGCTGATTTCGGCCTCGCACTGACTACAGTGGGACCTGGAGAGACTGAAGCCGAATCAGATGTAGCCGAATTGTCTAAACAAACCGAGTCGATCCAATTTTCGGTTTGCTTAATCGCTATCAGATTCCTAATGCGGTCCTCCAATTCGCGTATTTTCCTGACCAACTCTAAATTAACTAAACATTTTTGGCAGGTGAAGCTATCTGCACTGTCGGCCGGAAAACCTGAGCTGTACATACTGCAGGACACACAACATATAAACGTGCCCTCGATGGGCAGAGAGCAGATAGAACTTACATTAAATGTTGAAGTCATCTTTGCCGTTTTTATAGGTGCTTCTGCGCTTTCCGTGTTCAGCTGAATCACCGTCGCTTTAAGTTTCCACCACCCGCTAAGCGATCGACTTTAATTTCTCACTGCCGGTTATTTCTACTGGTCAGCTGCCGGCTTTACCTCAGGTGAACTTGCTCGTGTGCTTTCAAAGGGCTACGTGCCTGTGGGAGACGCCGCCGCTCCGCTCTCTGCTTCCGCTCGCTGATCCGCTCTCTGCTTCTCTCTCTACGTTACCTTGAAAAAAAAAGAATGTAGTTTCCTCCTACAGTCCAAAAACATGCAGGTGAGGTGCGTTGGTGAATCTAAATTGTCCGTAGTGTGTGGGTGTGGGTGTGTGTGTGTGCCCTGCAGTGGACTGGCGCCCTACCCGGGGTTTGTTTCCTGCCTTGCGCCCCGTGTTGGCTGAGATTGGCTCCAGCAGACCCCCGTGACCCTGTAGTTCAGATATAGCGGGTTGGATAATGGATGGATGTTCCTTCATATGCCTCAGCATATGACTACGTAGTCAGAAATCATGTAATCATGTAAAGGTAAACCCGTCTACTGTACCGGACTGTACTGCTGTGTCTCCCGCCGTGCTAGGATGTCAAATACCGATGTCACCCTATAGGTACTGGAATTCATGCATGCGCGTTTTCTTTAGTATATGCTGTCATTTGCTTTTTCATAAGTAGGGTAAATACGTAATAATTGAATGCATTTTAATTTAACCCTTAAACCGCTGGAACTGGCTATAGTTGGATCCCAATGCAATTTGCCAGCACACCGGAGTTTATGGATGTGTTAGCCATTATGAATGTAGTGAAAAGTCAAGTAAAATGACCCCTTTGATTGGCTAACTAAAAAGATTACAATATGCAGGCAACTCAGGCCCCTTCTTCAAGCGGGATGTAATCCTGAATTACCCTTGATGACATCTCTCCTGAAGAAGGGGCCCGAGTTGCCCCGAAAGCCTGCATATTGTAATCTTTTTAGTTAGCCAATCAAAGGGGTCATTTAACTTGACTTTTCACTGCACACATTAGGAAGTTACGATACACACTTGAAATAAGCGACCAAGTAGTGCGGTGGACAGTAAGACGTTAGGGACTTTCGAAAGTCGACTTGATGTTATTTTAGAAGAATGAAGTGGAGAGGACTGGCGAGCTTTGTTGGGCTGAATGGCCTGTTCTCGTCTCGATTGTTCCAGTGTTCTAATATAGCCCTGTTTCCTTTGGAGGCATTAGCTCTCCGGAAATGTGTTCTTTTGAAATTGCGGCATGTTAAGTAACCGAGAAATATAGAAATATGATATAAAAGGCGATATCCCTCCCGTAGTAATTACGGCGGTACAAAAATCACGAGAGAAAAAGAAATACTTTAGCTTTCTTTACTGCCGATTTTACGCAGTTACAGACGGGAAGCTTATGACAGACTCTATCAAGGTGGGATCTTGATCTACGCAGTCTGCCATCTTTCGTCACCACGCTGAAAGGATTTTCCGGACAGATGACATAATCTTCCACCCGACAGCTTCAAAGTGTATTGGCAGTAGGTTCGTCCTCATATACTGGTTGCTCCACGCGCAGGCTCCTTCTCTGGTCTCCAAACAAGGACAGGAAAGGACTCGACTCCACCGCCACGAAATACAGTAATAGCACAATGCCAACTTGAGGTTCTCATTCTCCCAACAAGAGGACAGAAGTGTACTATTCTGTCTTTTACGCTGACTATACAATCCTCCAGTTGTCTTTGGCTATCTCGTCCTATGCTTGGCTGGCAATTGTAAATGCTGAGCCCCTGTGGTCCATACTTGGTCTGCCTGTATGAAAGAATTCATCACAGTGTGCCCAGAGATAGTGACATTAAACTTCATATTATAACGACTCCTCATCTCTCCTCCTCACATGTCCAAACCAACGCCATCTCACCTCTCTGACTTTGTCTCCAAACTGTCCCACCTGAGCTGACCCTCTAATGTCCTCATTTCTAATCCTGTCCATCCTCTTAGCAAATCTTAGCATCTTTAACTCTGCCACCTCCAGCTCTGCCTCCTGTGCCACCGTCACCAGCCCATATAACACAGCTGGTCTCACTACCGTCCTGTAGACCTTCCCTGTCACTCTTGCTGGTACCCGTCTGTCACCAATCACTCCTGACACTCTTCTCCAGCCACTCTCTTCTTCACTTCTCCTCCACAATCCCCTACAATCTCTCACAATCTCTCTACAGTACAATATTGCCATGAAAGAAAGCCATAAAAACATCGCGGAGGATATTTGCGGTTTCCGCTAACAATTATTAATTAGGAACTCTGAACCGCAACTTTGTGGGGGTCTACTGTATATCCAACCCCCCCATCTTCCACTATACCAGGGGTCCCCAACTCCGGTCCTGCAGGGCCGCAGTGGCTGCAGGTTTTCATTCTAACCCTTTTTCTTAATTAGTGACCTGTTTTTGCTCATAATTAACTTCTTTTGAATTCATTTTCATCAACTTGCTTTCGAAGAATTAGACCCCTTAATTGTTTCATTTTCTTTATTTAGCAGCCAAACAATAATGAGATACAAAATGAGCCAAAACAGGACCGACAAAGTGTGTCCATCATACAATATCTGAACATAAAGAAAGATGAAGGTCTCAAGGAGGTTGATCTGCTCAGGTCCCCAAAACATTTTAACAGTGCTCTTAGAAAAAAGAGAATCAGCAATTTCAGAAATGTCTGCCGTTACATAATGAGAGCAGCAACAAGCCATGGAATTAAAGAACGGGCTTAATTAACGACAAGAATCCGCACCTAATTAAGCAACTGGTTGGCGTGAAATTGGTTGGTGTTTGAGGCCCTGACTTAGTTGGTCTTAGTTGGCTCACTCACTTCACATTTCATTTCTGTTTAAGGAAAGAAACGAAGAAATTCAGGGGAAAAAATCTTAAGAAAAAAAAGTCCATTGAAATGAATTCAAAAGAAGTTAATTAGCAGCAAAAACAATTCACTAATTAAGAAAAGCGTTAGAATGAAAGCGTGCAGCCACTGCGGCCCTCCAGGACTGGAGTTGGGGACCCCTGCGCTATACCATAGATGTGCTCAGACGGAGACGGGGTCCACATAGAGAGACAAAAAGACAAACCGGCAAATCAAATTTTGTGGCAGTGGTACAAGGTGACCCTCGCGATCCAATCATATCCGTAACCCTCAATTCTGCCTGATTATTACAAAATATTTAATGTACAGCACAATAAAGTGTGCAGAAAGTGAGGCAGTCGGCATATTCTGTGAATCGAGCGTATATTTCAAATACTAAAACATGCAAAACGCGACTTCAGGCAGTGAAAGCACGGCAAGCATGTAATCACAATATCAGCCGACAATGTGGTCTGCAGTCACCGCTATAATTTGAGACAGCAAAGACTTGAGAGGAGAGGAAAAGCTCGCAGTGTTTGAAATAAAGTGCGGCAGGCGACAAAAGGCTTGTGAGTCTGTAATAAGAATAGAAGTTTAATGTCACTGTGCTCTGTACAATAATTATTTTAGAAATCCACTCACATGTACAGGGCAGGCCAAAGTTAGCACACAGGGGCTCTCGGCATTTAGAAGTGCTAGGCAAGCATTTGAAGAGAGAAGGTACAACTACAAAAATGGGCATTGTACTATTTCTGTATGTCAGAGATGAAATGGAATCGTCTCCTTCCCTTGTTTAGAACCTAAGTAATGGCCTGCATGTGGAAAAGACAGCATTAAAAGACTTGGACAGCAGCCACACACTTTGAAGCTGACGGACGGATGGGTGATATCGTCATCCGTCCTGAAAACCCTTCCAGCGCAGCGATGAAAAATGGCAGACTGTACAGGTGCTGGTCATAAAATTCGAATATCACGACAAAGTTGATTTATTTCAGTAATTTGTATATTAGATTCATTCATTACACACAGACTGATGTATTTCAAATGTTTATTTCTTTGAATTTTGATGATTATAACTGACAACTAATGAAAGTCCCAAATTCAGTATCTCGGAAAATTTGAATATTGTGAGAAGGTTCAATATTAAAGACACCTGGTGCCACACTCACTCTAATCATCTAATGAACTCCAAACACCAGCAGAAGCCTTTAAATGGTCTCTCAGTCGAGTTCTGTAGGCTACACAATCATGGGGAAGACTGCTGACTTGAGAGTTGTCCAAAAGACGACCATTGACACCTGGCACAAGGAGGGCAAGACACAAAAGGTCATCGCTGAAGAGGCTGGCTGTTCACAGAGCTCTGTGTCCAAGCACATTAACAGAGAGGTGAAGGGAAGGACAAGATGTGGTAGAAAAAAGTGGACAAGCAATGGAGATAACCGCTTGTACCCTGGAGAGGATTGTGAAACAAAACTGTCGGGGAGATTCACAAAGAGTGGACTGCAGCTGGAGTCAGTGCTTCAAGAACCACCAGGCACAGACGTATGCAAGACATGGACTTCAGCTGTCACATTCCTCGTGTCAAGCCACTCTTGAACAAGAGACAGCGTCAGAAGTGTCTCGACTGGACTGCTGCTGAGTGGTCCAAAGTTATGTTCTCTGATGGAAGTAAATTTTGCATTTCCTTTGGAAATCAAGTTCCCAGAGTCTGGAGGAAGAGAGGAGAGGCACAGAATCCACGTTGCTTGAGGTCCAGTGTAAAGTTTCCACAGTCAGTGATGGTTTGGGGTGCCATGTCATCTGCTGGTGTTGGTCCATTGTGTTTTCTGAGGTCCAAGGTCAACGCAGCTGTCTACCAGGAAGTTTTAGAGCACTTCATGCTTCCTGCTGCTGACGAACTTTATGGAGATGCAGATTTCATTTTCCAACAGGACCTGGCACCTGCACACAGTGCCAAAGCTACCAGTACCTGTTTAAGGACCATGGTATCCCTGTTCTTGATTGGCCAGCAAACTCACCTGACCTTAACCTCATAGAAAATCTATTGTGAAGAGGAAGATGAAATACGCCAGAGCCAACAATTCAGAAGAGCTGAAGGCCACTGTCAGAGCAACATGGGCTCTCATAACACCTGAGCAGTGCCACAGACTGATCGACTCCATGCCACGTGGCATTGCTGCAGTAATCGAGGCCAAAGGAGCCCCAAACTAAATATCGAGTGCTGTACAAGCTCATACTTTTTATGTTCATACCTTTCAGTAGGTCAACATTTCTAAAAATCCTTTTTTTTGCATTGATCTTAATTGATATTCTAATTTTCCGAGATACTGAATTTGGGACTTTCATTAGTTGTCAGTTATAATCATCAAAATTCGAAGAAATAAACATTTGAAATACATCAGTCTGTGTGTAATGAATGAATCTAATCTACAAGTTTCACTTTTTGAATGGAATTACTGAAATAAATCAACTTTGTCGTGATATTCTAATTTTATGACCAGCACCTTTATACATCGAGATCCCCACCTTGATAAAAGTATCATCTTGCTATGGCTTCCTTCATCTGTAATGCCGCATTAATCATCAGTAAAGAAAGCAAAGTTATTTTCTCTTATGTTATTTTTTCCGCCGTATCACTATGGGAGGGATATCACCTTTTAATATCATATCTACGTAGTTTTCGGTTACTTAAAACGCCGCAATTATAAACAAACTTAAGGAAACAGAGTCCTGCTGACATTGAGCCAGAACAATCGGCACAGAACCAGCAGAAAGAAGGCGATCTGGACAACTCAATTATTTCCTCTGATTTGCTTAGCTGGTGCTTCAATCCAAAGTGACTTACAAAGAGGTCGACATAATCAAGCAAACATCAATGAGGGGGACTGTCTGGGAACAAGTGTGACTGGACAAGGGGACAAAACTGATCATCACAACTGGAGAGCTGAGAACAAAAGACAAGCGACTTACCAAACCTGATGGCTACCATCAGACAGAAATTTGCCAAATAAAAGGGGCTTCAGGTGCTCTTCAGAGTTCAGTGGAGGTGGGCAGCTCGTTCCGCCAGTCGTGAGCCACACGTGAACTTCTGGACTGAAGTTGAATACCATGCAGAGGTGGCATCATCAACAGACTTGAGTGACCGAGAAGAAGCACAGGACCTGACGTGGGTCTCCATTCACACTGATCAGCCCCAACATGCAGACCACTGCCAGGTGCCGGGACATTTCAGGGACAGTTTAGAATCTCCAAAGCACTTAACCTGCATGTGTTTTTATGGAAAATGGCAGGAGAATTCACATGGGTTCAGGAAGAACATGCAAACTCTGCACTGTCCACTAGAGTTTGTTAAATGGTGCGACTCAAACCACCTACACCTGAACGCCAGCAAAACCAAGGAGCTGGTGGTGAATTTTAGGAGGCCCAGGCCCCTCGTGGACCCCGTGATCATCAGAGGTGACTGTGCAGAGGGTACAGACCTGGGAGTGCAGCTGGATGATAAACTGGTCTGGACTGCCAATACTGATGATCTGTGTAAGAGAGGACAGAGCTGACTATACTTCATTAGAAGACTGGCGTCCTTCAACATCTGCAATAAGATGCTGCTGATGTTCTACCAGACGGTTGTGGCGGCCCTCTTCTGTGGTGGTGTGCTGGGGAGGCAGCATAAAGAAGAGAGATAAACTGGTGAGGAAGGCAGGCTCTATTGTAGGCACAGAGCTGGACAGTTTGACATCTGTGGCAGAGCGACGGGCGCTGAGCAGACTCCTGTCAATCATGGAGAATCCACTGAACAGGATCATCTCAGGACAGAGGAGCAGCTTCAGCAACAGACTGCTGTCACCATCCTGCTCCACTGACAGACTGAGGAGACCCCACACTATGCGACTCCTCAATTCCACCCGGGGGGTAAACGTTAACATTACACAAAGTTATTGTCTGTTATACTTTCATTGTCATCACTCTTTAATTTAATATTGATTTTTATCAGTATGCTGCTGCTGGAGTATGGGAATTTCCTCTTGGGATTAATAAAGTATCTATCTATCTATCTATCTATCTATCTATCTATCTATCTATCTATCTATCTATCTATCTATTATATAGTGCCTTTCACTCTATCTATCTATCTATCTATCTATCTATCTATCTATCTATCTATCTATTATATAGTGCCTTTCACTCTATCTATCTATCTATCTATCTATCTATCTATCTATCTATCTATCTATCTATCTATCTATCTATCTATCTATCTATCTATCTATCTATCTATCCATCCATGTTATATAGTGCCTTTCACATCTATCTATCTATCTATCTATCTATCTATCTATCTATCTATCTATCTATTATATAGTGCCTTTCACTCTATCTATCTATCTATCTATCTATCTAGAGGGCAGCTCCAGCTCGAAAGCCGAGGCTCTTGACATCGTGAGGCCGCGATGTTATGGCTGTCGTTACTTAATAGCTAAAGAGGCTCCTTTTGATTTTTAAGGTAGCCCCCCGGGTGGAACTAATGGAAATCAGATGAGCAAACCCATAATGCTGGGTGCCGCTTTGATGCTGTCTTTAACAACCTGAGGGCAGACGAGCTACAAACTCTATAAAGACAAACTCCGGCCGGAGCTGTGCGGGCCGCTTGTTCCCTTTGATTTTCTGTGGGCTCGAGGCGAGCTCTTAGGCCTTGTTCTCCATTAGGCATCCATTAACAACAACTGGAAATCAATTTGCAGCCCACAAAGTTACAAGCATGTATGGTAATTGGGGGGGTTGGCTGGTGATGCATTTTAACGTCGGCCATTACCATAAAGAAAATAAAACCTGGCGGTCCATCAAAAACTACTCTTTGACCATGAAAGCACAGCAGTAACTCAAACTGTGATGGCAGCTAAAAAAAAAAGGGCAAACCCTTCCAGGCCATAAGCTCACTGCATTCTATAGGGGGGCTCTGTTAGAAATGTCCTGACCGGCGGCATCCCTGTCTGGTATGGGAACTGTAATGTGTTTGACCGCAAGTCCATACGACGGATAGCGTTTGGAGACCACCATTGGGACTTCTCTCCCTTCAGTCAAGCAGAGCTGTGCCTGTAAGGACCTCCAGCACTGTAGAGGACCCCACAGTTCCTTGGACCAAAGTACTTGGACCCACCTCTTCATTATTAAATTCCTGGTCCAGGTTTGGCCTTGTCATGTCTTGACTTTTACAAATCTCTCCTGGCAGGACCTGTAAGATGTGTTCCCAAACAGTCCCCCAGACTTATTTTGCTTAATTATGGTGACCTCTTTGGATAAAAATGTCTGCTAAGCAAATAAATTTAAATATGAAAACAACAATACATCCTGTATAACAGGCAACCGGTTGGCTCTCTGTCTTAGTACACTTTTATGGACAAAAGTACTGGGACCCTCCTCTTAATTATTGAATTGAGGTGTTTCAGTCAGCACCATTGCCACAGGTGTGTTAAATGAAGCCCCTCGCCACACCGTCTCCATTTACAAACATTTGTGAACCCAAATGGGTCATTCTGAGGAGCTCAGTGACTTCAAGTGTGGTACTGTGGCGGGACGCCACCTTTGCAGTAAGACGCTTTGTGAAATGTCATCCCTGCTGGGTATTCCATGATCAACTGGAAGTGGTGCCACTGGAAAGTGGAAGCGTGGTGTCCTGTGATACCACTAGGGCTTCATGAGGTGGCCCCGTCCCCCATGGGCCGTACATACAGCAGGCAGGGCAGGACACCCAGGCCATGAGACTCAACATGAACACAAACGTGACAAAGAATGACTGAGAAAAGTCATTTTAAATAAATAAACTTCATACAGAACAAAATCTCAATGAGAACTAATCACCTAATATGCTAAATTATACTGAAATAACAACAAAGAGACAAAATGAGAAGTAACCCAACCATGGCACTGAACGTCTGGACGTGAGGAGGGGTGCTGGTCCAACTCGGCCTCGTCACCCACTTGAGGCTTTTGTGTTGTCATTGTGTGTTGGCTCCGCCCCCAGGTGTTAGTCACCTCCAGGTACAGGTGGGGAGGGGCAGACTGTTAGGACTTTACCCCAAGCCACGCCCTCTTCACAAAGACACAACTCCTCCCTCTTTCTCTTCATCTTTTCTATGTGAGGTTGATGTTTCTGATCCACCTTCTCCATAAACTCAGCCACAAAGCAGAAGACCACGTAAAGTCACAGAGCGGGGTCAACCACGGTTAAGGTGGTGCATGGTGGATAAAAGTTGCCAACACTCTGCCGATTCCATAGCTGAAGATGTCCAAACGTTCACTGCCATTAATGTAAGCCAGCGTTTCTCAACCATTAAGTATTTGCTACCCGAGTTTTCATAACAGATTTAATCGCGCCCCCCCCATAACATTTTTTTGAAATTTAGATGCATATTTTATTATACCTACTTAACTTTTATCGACATTTATCTAACTCTATATTTATTGTTCTAGTATCAGAATGTCTGCGGTGGGTTGGCACCCTGCCCAGGATTGGTTCCTGACTTGTGCCCTGTGTTGGCTGGGATTGGCTCCAGCAGACCCCCGTGACCCAGTGTTTGGAATTAGCAGGTTGGAAAATGGATGGATGGATGGATGGTATCAGAATGTAGTTTAAGTTCATTTGTTTTGGTTTTAACAGATTTTTTTTTCATATTTTTGATTCTTGTTTTCTTTTTTTCACATCTTTGCGCCCCCCTAGGGGGGCCCGCCCCACAGGTTGAGAGCCACTGAGGTAAGCAATGGGAGCTTCATGGATTTGGGTTTCCATGGCCAAGCAGATGCATCCAAGCTTCACCTCATCAAGTCCAATGTCAAGTGCTGGGCAGAGTGGTGTGAAGCCCACCGACAGCCACTGGACTTGTCAGGTGGGCGACTCTGGGTTGGGAAGATGACTGCATTGTGGCAACTGTGAAGTATGGTGGAGGGGGAATAATGATGGGGGGCTGCTTGTCAGGGTTTGGGCTCGGCCCAGTGAACGGCAATCTTAATGCTTCAGCATATCGAGACATTTTGGACAATGCTGTGCCCATTTCTGTTCCCATATGACTGTGCCCAAGTGCACTAAGTGAGGTCCATAAAGACAAGGTGGGATTAGTTCGGTGTGGAGGAACTTGAGTGGTCTGCACAGAGCCCTTACCTCAACCCCGTCAAACACCTTTGGGATGAACTGGAGTGGAGATTGTGAGCCAGGCCTTCTCGGCCAACATCAGCGCCTGACCTCATGAATGCTCCACTGTTACAGCTGCAATGGGGGGACCAACTCCACATTAAAGTCTGTGGATATGAGTGCAATGTCACCAAAGTCCCTGTTGGTGGGATGGTCAGGCGTCCCAATACTTTGGTCCATGTAGTGTATCAGACTCTGTGGACCAAAACTGCCAACAGCTTCCTCACACTGGCCGCCGGACTCCTGAGCACAAAGTCACCTGCTGTTCCTGTGTGTGACCCCTCATTCTGGGTTCTTCTTGAATCCCTGCTTTGTTCTTCATCCATTGTCTACCATCACTGATTGCTGTTTGTCACCAGGTTGTCCATTCTATGCTCTGCGTTCTGTTTTGTGAAACTGCCCACCCCTCTCTATTGATATATTTTCTTATTTGTTGTCTAAATGTGTGGATTGGCTCCAGCAGACCTCCGTGACCACTGTAGTTAGGATATAGCGGGTTGGATAATGGATGGATGGATGTCTAAATGTGGCACTGTGATCCTAAGAAATGTAACTTTATACCACTGTTAAAAGCACTAAACTATGACAACAGAGCCCCCTCAACTTGACTTTACACAGGCTGACAAGCGAGCGCCTTGTAGGTGTCACCAGCTAATTAGCACGGGGGACTCGCTGCCAGACAGATCACCAGGGAAAGTGCCCCCTTGTCTTTATCTATGGTCCTTTTGTTCTTGCTAATTAGTCTGAAACACGTCGGCCAAAAGCGCCATTGAGCAGGCCTGTTGAGGGGGGTTCTCATTCCATCCTGGAGATCTTAATGACTTTGTCTACTTAAAGAGAGAGAATTCTAGTGGAATCCAAAGAGCAGATGGTGGGTGACCTCAGATGGTAGACACGAACCCAAGAAGGTGTCAGGAGACTCCAGAAAGCAGGGCTCAAAGTTTGACTCACCGATTCCGTTATTTTTCCGGCCAAGACGGAGCCGGAGGGGAGGTCACAAAATTGTTCTCTGCCGGCAACTGCGGCGCTTGGTGCTCAAGGGCTTCAATTAGCAGGACTACCAAGTGTGACATCCGTAGGCTCATCGGTGGTCACACACACACACACACACACACACACACCTGCTCGTGTAAGTCGGTTCACATAGAATTCCCTTCCTCGACTCCCACACCAGGTGACTGCAGTGGATGTGCTTGAATGCCATTGCAGCCCTGCTGGTCCATCAACTGGGGACCAGAGAGCACGAGGCTGAAGTTAGCTACTTAATCGGCCGGCAGATGACAATGGGCACCACGTGATTGATTTGTGTGCCCAGCACTCAGTCACTTCAAAACACTGGCCAGGCAGGCTATGGATGTGGGAACACCTCAACGCCAATCTGCAACATCCACACCATCAAGTCTTTTCTTTCTTCTAATGGCTGGCTATCTCCTCAGGGGTCTTTACTGCTGGTGGGTTAATCAGCGTTGGCTCACACAGTTCACATTTCTTGTTCTTTTTCTTGCAGTCTGTTTTCTTATGTTTTACAGTATAGTGTGTCACACACGAGCGCAGATAAAGGGTTCGAAAGAAGGTAATTCCCGGTTGGACCAGGGGGTGGCAGAGAGCACGGACCCTTTCACTTTTTCCTTCGCAGACCAAATGCGGGAAATTCCGCCTGGGCCTTTGAACGTCACTTCCGGTCCCACCCCTAAAGACAAGAACAACAACCATCCATCCATCCATCCATTTTCTAACTACAGGGTCACGGGCGTCTACTGGAGCCAATCCCAGCAGGAAACACACCACGGGCAGGGTGTCAGCCCACCGCAGGGCACACCCACACACATCCACCACACACTAGAGACAATTTAGAATCACCAATGCACCTCACCTGCACATCTTTGGACTGTGGGAGGAAACCCACGCAGACACGGGGAGAACATGCAAACTCCTCGCAGGGAGGACCCAGGAAGCGAACCCGGGTCTCCTAACTGCGAGGCAGCAGCGCTACCCACTGCGCCAATGTGCCACCAACAACAACAATATTTATTTATATAGCACATTTTCATACAAATGATGGACCTCAAAGTGCTTTACAGGATGAAGGAAGAGAAAAAAGACAAAATATAAAAATAAAATTACCGTATATATTCGCGTTTTATCCGCTCTCTCCTGCGGATAAATAGGGGCTTGATTTTACTGTATAATTTCTGGTATTTTATAATGTCGGTCGTATAAATGAAACGCGGAAAATGAGAACAGGCCACTCAGCCCCAACAAAGCTCGCCAGTCCTCTCCACTTATTTCTTCCAATAAAACATCAAATCGAGTTTTGAAAGTCCCTAACGTCTTACTGTCCACCACACTACTTGGTCTCTTATTCCAAGTGTCTATCGTTCTTTGTGTAAAGAAAAACTTCCTAATGTTTGTGTGACATTTCCCCTTCCCAAGTTTCCATCTGTGTCCCCCTGCGTGTTCTTGATGAACTCATTTTAAAGTCCCCGTCTCGATCCGCTGCACTAATTCCCTTCATCATTTTAAACACTTCAGTCAGGTTTCTTCTTCATCTCTCTAAAGGCTCAGCTCTTTTAATCTTTCCTCCTAACTCATCCCCTGTAGCCCTGAATCAGTCGAGTTGCTCTTCTCTGGACCTTCTCTTGTGCTGTTATGTCCTTTAGGGAGACCCAAACTGGACCCAGGACTCCAGATGAGGCCTCACCAGTGTGTTATAAAGCCTGAGCAGAACCTCCTGTGACTTGTACTCCACACATCAAGGCGCTATATAACCTGACATTCTGTTAGCCTTCTTAATGGCCTCTGAACACTGTCAGGAAGTTGATACCTTAGAGTTCACCACGACTCCTAAATCCTTCGCATAAGGTGGACTCTCGATTTTCAGACCACCCGTTGGCTCCCCGTATTAAGTTCAAATCCTTGATGCTTGTCTACAGATCAGTCAGGGGGTCAGCATCTTTATATGGAGACCCTCAAGAGGCCCTCTGCTCCTTCTTGACCACTCGAGTCTGCTGATGCCACCACTGGGTGCTATCAAATGCCAGTCCTGACTCTTTTCATGCGGAGTAACAAGCTGCACACCTCCTTAAAATAGTCGGACTCCCTCAATGTGTTTAAGAAGACCCTCTTGTTCTGTAAATGTCTAACTCTTAGGTTTTGTAACCTCTGAACTTTAACTCGCTTGTATTTTGTTCTGAGTTCTTCGCTTTTGGTGGCCAATTTTGGACGATTGACCTGTAACACGTGTTCCCAAACAGTCCCCCAGACGCATTTGGTTAATTATGTTGACCTCTTTGGATAAAAATGTGTATTCAAACCTCACATTTTTATTTCCTATGTGTAACTCTTTACATTTACTGACATTAAACTTCATCTGCCACAAATCTACCCAAGCCTGTCTGCTATTCAAGTCCTTCTGTGATGACATAACAGATTCCAGATTATCTGCCAATCTACCTATCTTAGTATCATCTGCAAACTTCACCATCTTGTTCCTTATATTCCTATCTATCCAGCCATTCATCCATTCTCCAACACAGGGTCACGGGGGTCAGCTGGAGCCAATCCCAGCCAGCACAGGGCACAAGGCAGGAACCAATCCCAGACAGGGCGCCAACCCACTGCAGGACACACACACACACACCCCACATTAGGGACAATTTAGGATTGCCAATCCACTTAACCTGCATGTCTTTGGACTGTGGGAGGAAACCCACGCAGACACGGGGAGAACATGCAAAATCCACGCAGGGTGGAGTGAACCCGGGTCTCCTAACTGTGAGTCAGCAGTGCTACCACTGCGCCACCGTGCCACCCTATTCCTATCTAAATCATTTATATTTATTAAAAATAGCAGCAGCCCCTGCACTGCCCCCTGCTGGTCACCACTCTGATGAGGTTCCTCACACCATCACCTTCTGCTTCCTGTGTCTGAGCCGAGGGATTACGATATGCCGACGCCCGCCCACCTGAGAGAATCACCACAGGGCACACGGCCTTTGTTTCATTTCTATGTATTGTGCCTACGTGACCACACAGTGATACCCGTATTATCCCGAAGTGACGTTTGCACTGTTTTGTGTTTTTCGTGTCTCACACCCTCATACACCTTTATCGTAAGAGCATCCCTTATCTACGATGGAGTGTTCGATCAGAAGAAAATATGAAGCTGGTTTAAAAAGAAACGCCATTAAAGTTGTGAAAGAAATTGGTAACCGCGCTGCTGAAACAAAATTCAACGTGTCTGTGAAACTGGTGTGAGATTGGAGGAGGCAAGAAGATGTAAAAAAAATGTCGGATTTTTGAACGGGCGTATAAGTTGGGGTCTGATTTTATGATCGATTTTTCTGGTTTCAAGACCCGACTTATATGCGAGTATATATGGTAGGCAATACTAATTAACATACAATAAAAGTAAGGTCCGATGGCCAGGGAAGACAGAAAAAACAAAAAGAACTCCAGACAGTCTGCAGGGGGTCCAAGGCCACGAGACCACCCAGCCCCCCTCACATACAGTAAATGATCTCAGTCAATCCTGATGGTTTTCAGGCTTCATGTGGAAGAATTAGATGATGCTGGCCATGTGGACCTCAGGCCTTCAATCCATCAATATTGGGATCTGCACAGTGCCCTGATCATGGTGGTGGCACAGATTGCCACCACAGAAAACCAGAAAAAGAACAGCAGAGAAAGTAGGGATTAGGAGGGATTGTGGAGCCACCATGAATTGTAATGAAAATTAAATGCATATACAGAATATCAGGGTTAAACTAAGATGAAGCTCTGAGAGAGCCATCTTACAATAACGGGTGTTGAGCAGTTTTTTAAAGTACACCACCGTGTCAGCCTGGTGACTTCCTATCGGTAAACTCGTATTGCAGATTTGAGGTGCCTAACAACAGAAGGCCCGCCTCACCACTTCTCTTAAGTTTAACTCTTGGAATTCTAAGCAGACCCTCATTTGAAGATCTAAGGTAAGGTGAGAGGCATTGTGGGATATCGGATGGAGCAGATTAGTGAAGGTTTTGTAAACCATCAGCAGGATATTCAAGTCAATTCTAAATGACACCGGTAACCAGTGTAGTGACGCTCAGACTGACGTGATGTGCTCAGATTTTCTTTTCCTAGTTAACATTCTAATCGATTGATGTCTTCTTTGGGTGGTCCTGAGAGGTGTGCGTCACAGTAATCTAGCTGACTTAAAAGAAAAGCGTGAACTCATTTTTCAGCATCTTGCAGAGTTATAAGAGATGTAACGTTTGCTATATTTCTAAAGTGAAAAAATGCTGTCCTAGTAATCTGATTAACTCTTTGAGGGCGGAATATTTTTTTCCAAAAAATGCAGTTTTCTGAAAAGCACACAAAGCAATAATTTCACATTTAAATTGACATAAAATATCTGTTGCTGTGTGCTGTGACCACCAGTTCAACAACAGCAACATTTATTTCTATAGCACATTTTCATACAATCAGTAGCTCAAAGTGCTTTACATAATAAAGAAAAGAAAAATAAAAGACACAGTAAGAAAATAAAATAAGTCAACATTAATTAACATCGAATAAGAGTAAGGTCCAATCGCCAGGGGGGGCAGAAAAAACCAAAAAAACTCCAGACGGCTGGAGAAAAAAATAATAAAAGAGTTTGCCATCTCTTGTGGCTCGAGACACTCATGGGCAGCGTGACGGCTGGCAGGGAGGTGCGGCAGGCTGGCTGCCAGGTTGTCTCTGTGTGGTGCGGGTGGCAATGCAATGCAGTCTTGTCCTTATACTGTAAGAGACGGTTGACACAAGCGAACATTGCCATCGGTGCGTCAGCTACAGGAACGTGTTCAGCACCATGATCAGCTGATGTGGATACCTCACTCTCGCTCTCCAGATCACTTGCATCAAAATCGGAGCCCAACAAGTCAGAGTCCAATTCAGTGATAATATGCAAGACGTTGTCCACGGAGTATTTTTCGCTTTGATCTCTCGCCAGATGACGATACCATTTTTTTTGCCGTTGTTTGCTCTTCACAACTCATGTGAGCACAGAGAATCTCGGTCAGACCAACCAAGCTAACATTTCTTCTAGCAAAGAGAGTCGCACTAAAATGTAACGGTGGGTTTAGTCACCATTTACAGTTGATTACCACCCTCAACCCCTTCTTTCGACAAAAGTCGACATCCTACTTCAAAGAGTTTATATTTGATTTAAAATTCAGGACCAGGCCAATAATTACCTCTAAATTCTTTACCTTCATCTTGACGTTTAGGCCTAATGGGTCAAGTTTATTTCTAACTAGCAAAATACCCGCACTTTGCAGTGGCGAAGTACTGCCTTAAAAGTTTTATTAAGAAGAAAAGTAAACCTTTTTAACTGAGAGAGAATATGCCAATAATTATTTGTTAAGGATCTCTTTGTATACCACATTGTGAGTTCGGCCCTCCGGTTGTAATATGACCAAGCTGTGCTGAGCTTACTCTTGAGCATGTAACGCATACAGTCGGCCATGTGAACAGTAATCTTGTCTCAAATCTCACAGCTTGGATTGCTGCTGTCATAATCGGTTTGAGTTTCATGGTTTGTTTCAATGACGACAGTATTTGTAGGACTTGTTGTGTTGAAGAGACATTCGCCATCTGTCAAGCGGTGTAAGCACACAAACGGTTTCATCAATAACTTCACATCCAGCTTTTGAGAGTTTAAACATTCATAAACATCAAAGTGTCCACTACTGAAATCGTCACCTGTCAATCTAAGATGTTAAAGAGGCATTGGCGGTTGTCGAAAGGTGTAAAATATTTGGCCATTTCAGTACACTTGAAAGTGACAACCAAACAATTCAGCGGCAGCCATCAACTCACATGCAGATCCATAGGTGAAGGGCTTAAGCATTTCACTCTTCTAGTGCTCCTGTGTAGTCTAATTATCTCCTGTACGTCATCAGTCCACACCTTGAACCTGTCCAGTCATTCAATACATAAGACACAATGGATATCAAGAGTGAGCCTGATATGGCCGTGCAATATGTAACACAGAGAATGGAAAAGGTAGGTGCCATCTCATGGCATGGAAACCACTCAGTAAGTGACAGTTCTTTGATCGATGGTGATCACCTCGATAGACATGTTAATGGGGTACAGTTGGAATGATAAAGGAAATGGGGACCTGAACAATGTAAAGTAAGTCTAAAATACCTAAACAATAACTATAATCGTAATAAACAAACAACAAAACAGCGGAGAAGACATGGATTAAATATAAAGGCTGTAGTTATCAGCAGGGAGACGTGAATCCTGTGGCGAAACAAGGAAGGGAATGTAGAGACCAGAGCAACGGACGGCCTTATATAGGCAGGCAGCCAACCACTTGGAAGGGTTGGGATGGGGGACCCAACGCCGCCTCACACGGTGACTGAGCTGCAGGCTATGGACGTATATATGTATGTAAGTAGGATTCAGTTAGCGTTGGGAACCCGCGTGCCAAATTTCTTGAAGATGGGCCCATAAGTAACAAAGACCGTTGAAAGGTTCAATATGGCGGCCGACAGTGGCATCATACCACCGAAATAAATACGTACATCGGTTTCGGTTAGCGCAGGGAAGCCGGCTACCAAATTTCATGAAGATAAGAATGTTTAACATGGCGGACGTTGTCGACCGTTATGACCGTTATGACCGTTACGTGTAGAATTTCGAAATGAAACCTGTTTAACTTTTGTAAGTAAGCTGTAAGGAATGAGCCTGCGAAATGTCAGCCTTCTGCCTACACGGGAAGTTGGAGAATTAGTGATGAGTCAGTGAGTGAGGGCTTTGCCTTTTATTAGTGTAGATACCTTCATTATATCCATTTTTGCCAGTTATTAACTTTTCTGCTTTCTCCTTATTTAGTTGCAGACGTCACTTCCTCCTTGTGACTTTATATCCCACCCTGTGTGTACCAAACCTCACTTTTTCTTCACTTTTGCAGTCATTTCCAAGTATACAGAAGGCTGCCCCAGAACTCTCTGCGTGTCAAGGCTTGGTTATTTATCACAATTAAGGACTGGACAGTTCCGTATTGTGAGTTTTTTATTTCATTAATATCTTTGTATGGCTTATTTTTTATGCCATTACACCAGGCCTTCGAACAACTTCATGAAAGTAAATTACCAGGGGCCTCATACACAACGGCGTGCGTAGAACTCACACTATAACATGGCGTATGGACAAAAGCAGAAATGTCACAGATGACTGGGGACACTGCCCGGCTGGGACGCCTGGATAGTCCCCGAGTAGGACAATACTTCTCCTCGGCCACGAGAGGGCTGCCGGCCGGGGCTATTTGGGGGCCACAGGGACAAAGCTGGGACGCTCTGTATGAGAGGACGTGGCCACCGCCAGGGGGCACCTGGACAATTAGAGAAGCCTGGATGGCAGCACTTCCGCCACACCAGGAAGTGCTGCCGGAAGTAATTACAAGGACACCTGGAGTGCTTCCAGGTGCTTTCCTGACCCTTCTGCCACACCAGGAAGTGACGTCAAGAGGAGCACCTGGGGCTCATCCGGGTCATATTAAAAGGGGAAGCCTCCCTCCTGTAGACGAGCCAGAGTTGTGGGGAAGGAGACGAAGCTTGTGAGGAGGACAGGAGGTCAAGGAAAGAGAAAGAGTAAGAAGAAGAAGAAAAAAGAAGAAGAGTTGGTGCTTGCATTGTGGTGCTGAGAATATTAATTAAAAGAAGTGTGTTCTGGACATTCTGGTGTCGGTCTGTCTGTGTCTGGGGGTACGCGCTCCACAGCACAAACAAATCCAGATGTACAAATCTGTGCAAACACCACCGTCCACATTCCTCCACTCCATAAATCCTGGTCAGCTTGAAAAGTAACACTCGTGCACGCGCCTGCTGTCCCGCCCCAACTCCTCCCAGAATTACACCTCTTTGAATATGCAAATTCATATAAATAGCCCTTAACCTTAGCCTTCTGTGAAAAGGCAATGGCAAAAGCAAGAGGGAAAACAGAAGAATTTCAGTGAATACCAAGTGGAGGCAAAGGAAAAACGTACTATTTGTTGGTTTAAACAGTGGGATAAACAAGAAAAGGAAGTCGATCGAGTGACATAGCGTGTCGGAGAAACTGGAAAGCTCACATTCACAAAGTCTCACAGTGCCAAAATAAAAAAGAAGTTGTCAGATATCAAAGTCGCTGTGGAAAGGCGAGTCGTAGCCCACCGTCTGAGTGTCAAATGAAAGCTTATTAGGGTACAGAGAAAAAAAAAAAAATAGGCACACAGTGGGAAAAAAGCACGAAATGTCAACTTTAATCTCATAGTTTATGTTGTCATTAAAGTAGAACATCATAAACTTCATCTTAAAATTGTTTCCTTTATTAGTTTCTCAAATCCCATTGTAAATAAAGTAGCACATTAAATGCTTTGTGTTGTATTTGATTTTCTACACTCACCTAAAGGATGATTAGGAACACCTGTTCAATTTCTCATTAATGCAATGATCGAATCAACCAATCACATGGCAGCTGCTTCACTGCATTTAGGGGTGTGGTCCTGGTCAAGACAATCTCCTGAACTCCAAACTGAATGTCAGAATGGCAAAGAAAGGTGATTTAAGCAATTTGGAGCGTGGCATGGTTGTTGGTGCCAGGCGGGCGGTCTGAGTATTTCACAATCTGCTCAGTTACTGGGATTTTCACGCACAACCATTTCTAGGGTTTACAAAGAATGGTGTGAAAAGGGAAAAACATCCAGTATGCGGCAGTCCTGTGGGCGAAAATGCCTTGTTGATGCTAGAGGTCAGAGGAGAATGAATGGGCCGACTGATTCAAGCTGATAGAAGAGCAACTTTGACTGAAATAACCACTCGTTACAACCGAGGTATGCAGCAAAGCATTTGTGAAGCCACAACACGCACAACCTTGAGGCGGATGGGCTACAACAGCAGAAGACCCCACTGGGTACCACTCATCTCCACTACAAATAGGAAAAAGAGGCTACAATTTGCACGAGCTCACCAAAATTGGACAGTTGAAGACTGGAAAAATGTCGCCTGGTCTGATGAGTCTCGATTTCTGTTGAGACATTCAAATGGTGGAGTCAGAATTTGGCGTAAATAGAATGAGAACATGGATCCATCATGCCTTGTTACCACTGTGCAGGCTGGTGGTGGTGGTGTAATGGTGTGGGGGATGTTTTCTTGGCACACTTTAGGCCCCTTAGTGCCAATTGGGCATCATTTAAATGCCACGGGCTACCTGAGCCTTGTTTCTAACCATGTCCATCCCTTCATGACCACCATGTACCCATCCTCTGATGGCTACTTGCAGCAGGATAATGCACCATGTCACAAAGCTCGAATCATTTCAAATTGGTTTCTTGAACATGACAATGAGTTCACTGTACTAAAATGGCCCCCACAGTCACCAGATCTCAACCCAATAGAGCATCTTTGGGATGTGGTGGAACGGGAGCTTCGTGCCCTGGATGTGCATCCCACAAATCTCCATCAACTGCAAGATGCTATCCTATCAATATGGGCCAACATTTCTAAAGAATGCTTTCAGCACCTTGTTGAATCAATGCCACGTAGAATTAAGGCAGTTCTGAAGGCGAAAGGGGGTCAAACACCGGATTAGTATGGTGGTCCTAATAATCCTTTAACTGAGTGTATATGCTCTGTGTGTGTGAATCACTACGTGCTTCTGGGCTTTCTCTTCCTCCGACTTGACACAGAATCCATTACATTCGTGATATTTCAGGTCTCTGATAATTAAAATACTGGTGTGTACGTGATATCATTTTCATGTTATTTAACACAGAAACACGGTGGCGCAGTGATAGTGAAGAGCTGGCACCCGATCCAGTGATTGTTCCTGCCTACCGCAAGATGCTTGCTGCGGCGTGCGCGAACTTTGATTAAATAATTTACTGCAGCGGTACTGTCTCTCTCAAACGTACTAACCTCCAATTCCTGTCCTTCCTTTGCTTTCTCCAAGTATCCAATTCCCACACAATCTGCTCTGTAACAGACGTTAAGCCATTTGTAAGCTTAGAACGCCAACTCTTCAAAACTTTTAAGGAGCATTGAAATATCTTTGTAGTACGTGTTTAATTATTCTATCCGTCTGTCCTTCCAGTGTCGTGCCAGCACCAGCAAGAATACAACGTGAGGCAGGAACAATCCGTGAACGGAGCACCAGATCCTCGCTAGCACTGCGCCACTGTGTCCTCACATGTTTAATTATTAACAATATAGATTATTTAAATGATGTTAATGTTTTATATGTATAATGTAATAAACATGTTTTGCTGCATTTCATCTTATTTCATCATCATCATATGTAAATACGCGCTTTATAAAGTGGCACAGGTTGTGCAATATTATAACTGTAGTTCAAGTTTACAGTTTACACTTAGAAGTCCAGACAGTCCTACAAGGAGCACTTGATGGACTACTGATTGAGTGCGTTTAGAGTTCTTGGAATGAAACTGTTTGTGAACCGTGAGCTCTGTACAGGAAAGGCTCTGAAGCGTTTGCCGTACTGTATGGTAGAAGTTCAAATAGACTGTGCGCATGGCTGAGGCAGCGTGTGCTTGATGCTGTATCCCGATAATTCTCTTTCGGATCAGCTGCCGTACTCCTGTGATTCACACTCAGATACAGTGGGATAAATACTCTGAGTGGTGAGAGTAACAATGCTAAATCAGCTATTGTATTTGGAATAGTTTGACTATTCTGTTGACCATTATATTGTTACAGGTAATCTACAATCAGATGCCTTAAACTAATAAACATCATCCATCCATCCATTTTCTAACCCACTGAATCCGAATACAGGGTCACGGGGGTCTGCTGGAGCCAATCCCAGCCAACACAGGGCACAAGGCAGGAACCAATCCTGGGCAGGGTGACAACCCACCGCAGGACACACACCCACACACCAAGCACACACATGGGCCAATTTAGAATCACCAATCCACCTAACCTGCATGTCTTTGGATTGTGGGAGGAAACCAGAGAGCCTGGAGGAAACCCACGCAGACACGGGGAGAACATGCAAACTCCACGCAGGGAGGACCCGGGAAGTGAACCCGGGTCTCCTAACTGCGAGGTTAATTTCAATGTATTTATAAAGCCGCGTCAGGGATGTGGATCAAAAAAAAAGAAAGGATAACCACACAGGAACAGTAGCACTGCTTTGACGCTGGGTGACACCAGTTTACAAAACCGAGTGGAGAACGTGCGTACGCCAGTATATGAGGTACCGTGGAAATGTGCATGGCTTTACACCAAGTTTAGATTTTATACATTGTGATGTGAGCATGGAAATGGGAGTACACAACATTTTTGTGCGTACGCACCGTTTATACATGAGGCCCCAGGACTCTAAAGACTTGGACCGTCGTCCTTTTGCAGAGATATCAGGACACACTGGAGAGATTTTATCTCTCGCTTGGTTTGATTATGCCAGGGAAGAGCTGGAATCTATAGCAGGGGACAGGGACATCTGGGCTGACCTGTCTGGCCTGCTCTCACCGTGACGCTCACCATTTTTACTTCCTACTTGTAACACTTGATATTTACTTACATTAAATGTCATCTGCCACAAATCTGCCCAAGCGTGCATGCTGTCCATAATCTCTCTGTGATGATTCAGCTGGTTGTCCATTGTCTGCCCTTCCACTTATTATATTCCCATTGTCAAACTTTACCAGTGTGACCACCATGGGGGCGCTGCAGCTCCGCAAACTCCCGAGACAAAGGCACAGACGCAAGTCCCGATTAACATTTCAAATACCTTCACAATAAGCCTTTCAAAAGGCCCACAGCACACACCATCCAATTCTTCCGGGCTTTTCTTCTCCTCCACTCCTCCAGCCAAGCTTTGTCTTCTTCCTCCTGACTCTGGCACTCCTGGATGAAGGACGACGCTCCTTTAACATAAAACTCGGGAGCACTTCCAGTGCCTTGATACTGTGGAGTACTTCTGGATACGTCTGTAACCCGGCAAAGTAAGGCTCGTAAAACCTATCAACACCCCCTAGTGGCATCTACAGGGCTGCTACACAATTCCCGATATACCCTGTGGGTCTCCATAGTGGCATCAAAGCCCAGGAAGGATGCCACCTTAGGTACTGGGGGACACAATATCCTGAATGAATTGTCTTCTTCTGTCCTTCCATGGTATCGGCATCCCTGCCAGGTAAGGATCCGAGTTCTGCTCTGGCCACGCGATGCCAGCCTCAGTGTGCCATCCCTCACACCATCTTATTTATTTTAGTCTTTCCTGGATGGTTTATGTGAATTAAAAAGAGCAGCAGCCCTAACCCTGACCCCCCTTTGAAGGACACCCATTTCTCACCTCACCTCATTCTGAAAAGGTTCCTCTCAACATAACCCTTTGTTCCTGGTGTTTAAGCCAATTTTATGCCCACCTACACACAGCCCCCCCGATGCCCATTTCTTTTAGTTGGATCGCTGACCTCGAAAGCCTTCATCTCATCAAGGCAGATAATCTCATGTTCACCTCTCTGATTATCTGCTTTTGTACCTCATTGAATTTCGGCTTATTACTGAAACGTGACCCCCCCCTCCGCAGCCCCCCCGTCTGAGCCCCCGCTGTCTATTTGCTGATACACTTAATGGCTTTTGTTCCATTCAGAGCGATAACATTTTTCCTGTCGTTTTTATGGAATTTTGCAGGCAGCTTGTCATCCTGCAGTTCTCAAAACTGACGGCCAATTGTCTACTACAGAAGAGTAAAGCGGACCCCCCGTACACACGGCATTTGGGGTGGGTTCCCTAGGGTGGGTGGGTTCTCTTCTCCCAAGGTCCCCAAGTGTCCTGATGTCCACCTTCTGTGGTGAGTTTGGAATAAAAATTCTGCTGGGGCCACACTGACCAGGTAGGGAGATGATGATGTGGGAAGCAGAGGGTATAGGTGTGTACGTGGTAGGAGTACACGGGGTATTAATACTGAAAAAGTACTGAAAGCCCCCATTTTTAAAATTGTACTGTACAGTGTGGTACCACCTTTTCGGTATTTTGGATACTAGAAGTAAACGCTAGTTTTGCAAAACCGCCCACCTCAACTGTAGTCTTCACTTCACTGTTGGCTACAGTGGGAAAGCTTCAAGGTGGTAATGTCACCAAGGGGGGATAAAAAACCAAGCTTCAACCATGGGACCACCTGCCCGCACTTCAACACATTGGATGATCTGAGAGAGAAGCCAGCGAGGCTCGAGTTAAGACGGGGGCTTTGGAGTTATCCGTTACCCGCTCCACAACCATTTTGGTAACGGTACCAAGCTCCAAAAATTGGCATTGATGCCAAAGTTGAAATTTTAGTAGCGATCTAACACTAGAGTGAAAGAGAGAGATGGTTAGGAACTGAGAGAGTAGCATTTAGAGGACCCGCTCCTCTGCTTAAATCCATCAGCCTGGGCATGTGGAAAGACTGTGACAATCGGGAAGGTGGTGTCACCTCTGACCCCAAGTGAGCGGTGTGAATGTGTAGACAGAAGGTCTTTGGAGCCACCTGGAAAGAGCCGTGGAATAACAAAATGGTGGCAGAAGATGAGGAGGGAGGCTCTGATACCCCCGTGTAGTGGGAATTCAGCAGCAAACCACATTCTGGGCATCCTGTAGTGTGATGAGAAAGAGAGATGGAGATACAGAGAGGACATTGAGCAAAAACCAACGTGGGTTACGCAAAAACAAGTAGGGTGCCGTCCAAAAATGAAGAAAGGACAACAATGGTGGCAGCTTACGGTATTTACAGGGCACCCCAAATCAAATGATAATGAAGAAGAAAAAGCAAAAGGGCTCTCCCTCTAGAAACACACACAGTTCAGGAGGAGAACCTTGAAACACAAATATCTACAAGAAGATCCAAGTGTATTTACAAAAAGCAATTGGAGCAAAAATCACAAACCACCCACTAAAAAAAAAAAATGATATACCGGGATATTCAAAATGAAAGGGCAGATTTCAAAAATGTATTTCAAACTTTATAAGACAGAAACGCATGGATAGAGGAAAGTTCAAAGTTTAAAAGCCCACCTTAAAGTGCCGTTTCTCATTTAGAGTAAAATGGCGACAACACCACAAGAGAAATCATTTTGCGCGCTGCAGTTTACGAAGTGTGAGTCCGTTGTTGAAGTGCTACGTGAATTCCATCGACGGTTCAACAAACAGCTGCCTCCTCATAAGCAAATTTACGAGTGGCATAAAAAATTAATAGAAGGAGGTTGAATATGCAAACGTGAAAGCACTCGTCGTCCACAAACGTCAAATGAAAATATCGAGCATATCCGAGGTGATCGGAAATCCACATCGAACTTGGAATCCCTCAAACGACGGATGGTGCGTTCTTAGACATATGAAGCCTTACAAGTTGCGATTAGTGCTGGCATTGCATCCTGATGGCCATGAAAGAAGGTTTGAGTTTTGCATTGCAATTCTGGAGGGTATGGAAGAGAACAATTTTCCTGAACGACTAATTTTTTCCGATGAATTAACTTTCCGTCGCTCTGGTGAGGTTTATCGCCACGATGTTTGAATTTGGGGCTATGAAAATCCTTGCATAGTCGTCGACCACGAAAGAGACTCACCGAAGGTAAATGTGTTTTGTGCCATTTCTGCAAGCAAGCAAAGTTTATGGAACCTTTCTATTTAGCGGAGCAAACTGGGGCTGGATTTTCATACCTGGACCTGCTACAAAACCCAACTTCACGAAGATTCGAATGACTTCATTTTCATGCGAGATGGTGCCCCCGCCACATTACCACGTTAGCTGAACGACACCATTCAAGGAGGATGGATCGGAAAAGGTGGACAACAAGATCTTCCTCATCGTCTGTTGGCCTCTCAGATCTCCAGACTTTTTACCGCCTGTGATTTTTATCTGTGGGGGTACATTTAAGAAAGAGTTGTTTATTCCACCTACTGTATGCCCGCTAATCTTGAAGATTTGCGAAAACGAACTGAGGAAGCTGTGAATTCAGTAACTAGGGAGCAGTTGACTCGTGTGTGGTGTAAAAGGCGCTATATTGGCACATGACCCAACACTGACTCACACCGGAGGCACTTGTAAAAACTAAGAACCTTAATTTCTCTTCACCTGTGGGACACGTCTTCCCCATGATCCCCACAGGCACCACACATAACACACAAGCACACTCTTCTCTGGCACCACCACACCTCCTCCAAGCTTCGTCTTCCTCCTTCTGACTCTGGCCAATGCGTGGCGGCTGCTGGCACCTTTAATAGTCCACCCAGAAGCGCTCCAGGTGTTTGACTGCCAAGTTCCGGGTGTGGTGAATACGCGGCCCATACGGGCTCAGGAGTCTCAGCTGCAGCACCCCCTGGCGGCGCCTGCGGGATCCAACACTGGCTGCACCCAACTCCAATTCCCATGAAGCCCTGCGGGAAACCGAGGCACAGTTCCAACCCATCTAGCGTCCAGGAGGAGGTATTGTACAGTCCATGGCTGCTCCCCCTGAATATATCGTGAAGGGGCGTCCCAGCTGGGGTCCATGCCACAGTGGCAAGAAATGGTCTATCGTTATGATGTTTGCCACTCTACACGTGGTGCTCATGTTGAGGGCATGCAACCTCAAGGACCACAAGCCCAAACATTGAACTTTCTCTATCCAGTGATGTGCAGATGTGTTTCTGTTTTATACAATTTGTTTGAAATAAATGCTTGAAATCTGCTCTTTCTTTTTTAATAGCTCTGTATATGTATGTATATATATATTGTGGAGGATGGCTGGCTGTTTATCCCAGGCCAATACCCCCAAACCACCAGGTGGAGCCTTCCTTGCAGCATGGAGGTCCCCAGAAGACCAGCAGGGCATCATGGACAATGAAGTTTTCATGCACCGCCCTGCTGGATGCCATGGGGGCCACGAGAGGGAGCTGCAGGGAGGACCAAAGAGTTCTTTGTGCCCTATGACCCGGAAGTTTGTCATAGGAAGAGCGACGGGCTTCCGGGGTGAGAAAAACATTGTTTACCCTGACCTGGAAGGAATAAGGACTTGTGTACTGTTGGATTGGGAACACTTCCGGGTCGGGAGATATAAAGGACTGTGGGAGCTCCCAGACGGCGAGCTGAGTTGGGAGGCAGGGTGGCTAAGCGTCTGGGAGTGGAGGATTGTGATTGAGTGTTGTTTATTTGGTTTGTTAAAGAATAGTGGAGTGGTGGTGCTTTGTGCACATTATTGATATAATAAATATCATTATTTGACTTTTACCTGGTGTCTGACGTGGTGTCTGAGGGTGCAAGGGTGCGAGCAAGCACCTAATCTGTCACTATATATATATATATATATATATATATATATATTGTTGGAGATGGCTGGGGGGAGATCCTGCCAGTATGCCCGGCAGGACCGGAGGAGGGCTTACGCCTTCCCCAGACCATGTGGGGGCAACCGCCCTTATACCTTGTCGGTAGAATATGGCAGGAACACTCCTGGAGCACATCCGGGTGGATTAAAAGCGGCCGCCTCCCTTCATGTGATGGCTGGAGTCGGGAGAGAAGAAGGACAAGGTCTTGGAGGAGGCAAGGAGGCAGCCTGAAGAAGAGAAGGTAGTGTGTTGTGGCCAGGACTTGTGGGGGACTTTGAGGTTGTGTGGCACTTTGTGAATAATAGGACTGTTAATAAACGTGTGTTGGGTGTAACAATGATGTCTGCCTGTTCTTGTCTGGGCCAGTTGACACTATATATATATATATATATATTGTGAAGAAAACACAAAAACACCATGTTTAAGGGTTCCCCGTATACTGTAGAGCACCGTCAAACACAAGTTACAGTCAGATTATGAGATACACACAAGTACACAAATATATATATACTGTACATATGTCACACACATGTGCTTAGGAGGCAGTCAAAAAACCTAAAGGTGAGTGAAACATTGCGAGACAAGGAGTTGTCACACGGTACTAACCTGATTCTCTCGTTCTTCTCAACAGGAAAGCTGAAGAAAAATAAAGAGCGTATTTCTGTGGGTTCCAAAATGGCCACTTCTGGCACCTGTCAAGACGAAACCTCTGACACTCCATGATGACATCACTTCCGGTTTTCTGTTAATGACGTTGGTTCCATCCCACAGCATTGACATCATATCTTGCCAACCATTTCTTGTCCCCATTTAATTTTCTGTATAAAAACGCCATTTTGTCATGTGCCATTTATCAACTGCTATATACACTTGCTTTTGATCAAACAAACGTCTTTTTTTTTGTGTTTTTTTTTTCTTGTCCTATGGACAATATACGAGGACGGTCCCCAAAACTTTGATTTTTGTGACGCTAGAAGATTTATATATATATATATATATATATATACAGTCATATGAAAAAGTTTGGGAACCCTTCTTAATTCTTTGGATTTTTGTTTCTCATTGGCTGAGCTTTCAAAGTAGAAACTTCCTTTTAATATCCGACATGCCTTATGGACACAGTAGGATTTCAGCAGTGACATTAAGTTTATTGGATTAACAGAAAATATGAAATATGCATCATAACAAAATTAGACAGGTGGACACCCAACAGAGATATGACATCAATACTTAGCTGAGCCTCCTTTTGCTCCTTTGAGCCTCTCGACGCTGTCCTCCTGTAGCCTGTGATGAGTGTCTGGACTCTGATGTTGGTATTTCTGACCTTCTTCATACAAAATCTCTCCAGTTCAGTTCAATTTGATGGACAGCCTGCTTCAAATCATCCCATAGATTGTCGATGATATTCAAGTCAGGGGACTGTGACGGCCATTCCAGGACATTGGACTTCTCCCTCTGCATGAATGTCTTTGTAGATTTCCAACTGTGTTTTGGGTCATCGTCTTGTTGGAATATCCAACCCCTGCTTAAGTAACTTCAACTTTGTGACTGATGCTTGAACATTATCCTGAAGAATTTGTTGATATTTGGTTGAATTCATCCGACCCTCGACTTTAACAAGGGCCCCAGTCCCTGAACTGGCCACACAGCCGCACAGCATGATGGGACCTCCACCACATTTGACAGGAGGTAGCAGGTGTTTCTCTTGAAATGCGATGTTCTTCTTCCGCCATGCAAAGCGCTTTTTGTTCTGACCAAATAACTCCATTTGTGTCTCATCAGTCCAAAGCACTTTGTTCTTAATGACTCTGTCTTGTCTAAATGAGCATTTGATACAACAAGCGACTCTGTTTGTGGCGTGAGTGCAGAAAGGGCTTCTCTCTCATCACCCTGCCATACAGATGTTCTGAATTGTAGAGCGATGTACAGATACACCATCTGCAGTGAGATGTTCTTGTAGGTCTTTGGAGGTGATCTGTGGTTGTCTGTCTCCATTCTCACAAGCCTCTTCATATGTCGCTCCTGTATTTCTATTGACCTGCCAGACCTGCTGTGTTGGTTTAACAGCAACTGTGCCTGTGGCCTTCCATTTCCTGATTCCATTCCTTACAGTTGAAACTGACAGTTTAAACATCTGAGATGGCTTTTTGTAGCCTTCCCCTAAACCAGGAGACTCAACAATCTTTGTTTTCAGATCTTTGAAGAGTTGCTTTGAGGATCCCATGCTGTCTGTCACTCTTCAGAGGAGAGTCAAAGGGAAGGAAGCACAACTTGTGACTGACCACCTTAAATACCTTTGACCACTCGTGATTGGACACTCCGGTCTGTAAAGTTCAAGGCTTGATGAGCTCATCATACCAAGTAATCAGCACTGAGCAGTGACAGCCATTCAAATCAGCACAATGACAAGGGGACATGCCACTGTTATCTTTTGTGTTGAAAGGAGAGTCGATTATTATGCAGGCCGAGAGGGGTTCACAAACTTTTTTATATGACTGTACGTATATGTAGATGTATATATAAATTCCACTGAATGATAATTTCCAGGAGATAAATACAAAACAGACACTCAGTCAGTGGCCACTTTATTTGGTACACTGCTTGTTAACACACATATCTAATCAGCCCATCACATGGCAGTAACTCAATGCATGTCGGCCTGTAGCCATTGTTGAGACCCCCTGCTGAAGTTCAAACTGAGCATCAGAATAAAGAAGTAAGGGGGACTGAAGTGACTTTGAATGTGGTGTTGTTGTTGGTGCCAGACGGTCTGCTCTGAGTGTTTCACAAACTGCTGTTGTGCTGGGATATTCACGCACGACCATCTCTACAGTTTACAGAGGGTGGTCTGAAAAAAGGAAAACATCCAGCGAGTGGCAAATCTCTCTGCGAAAATGTCTTACTGATGCCAGAGGAGAATGGCCAGACTGGTTCAAGCTGACAGAAAGGCAGCAGGACCTCAAATAAGCACTTGTTACAACTGAGGTGGGCAGAAGAGCAACTCTGAACACACAACATGGCGAACCTTGAAGCAGGTGGAGGGCTACAGCAGCACGAGACCCCACCGAGTGACACTCCTTTCAGCTAATAATGCACAACTCGGGCTACAGTTCACATGGGCTCACCAAAACTGGATGCTAGAAGATTGGAAACATGCCGCCTGGTCTGCTGCGACATTCTTATGTGGGGTCAGAATTTGGCGTCAGCAACATGAAAGCAGGGATCCATCCTGCTTTGTATCAACGGCTCAGGCTGGTGGTGTGATGGAGTCTGTGATGTTTTCTTGGCACACTTTGAGCTCCTTAGTATTAATTGAGCATCACTTAAATGCCACAAAACGACCTGAGTCTTGTTGGTGACCATGTCCATCCCTTTATGACCGCAGTGCACCAGCCACGTCACAGAGCTCAGATCATCTCAGACTGGTTTCTTGAACATGGTGATGAGTTCACTGGGCTCCAATGGCCTCCACAGTCAGCAGATCTCAATCCAGCAGAGCACCTTTGGGATGTGCTGGGACGGGAGATTCCCATCATGGATGGGCAGCTGAGAAATCTTCAGCCACTGTGTGATGCTATCATGTCAATGTGGACCAAAATCTCTGAGGAATGTTTCCAGCACCTTGATGAATCTACGCCAAGAAGAATTAGGGCAGTTCAAGGTCATGACCCTGAAGGCCATGCCCCTAGAAACACAGGACTTGACCCTGATAACGGTACACAAAATGGCTTCCCTAACAGGACCTCTTCAGGCTAAATCATCGCAGTAAGTGGGGCGAGTGGGCAGGCAGAGCGAGTCCCAAAATAGTTGGGGTGCCAAAACAAAAGAAAACAACACGGCTTCTTATCGCCCTCTAGTGGTGCTTTCAGGCAATTACAGTCTGGATTAATTCTTGACAATCAGGTTTAAATGTGGCGCCACCTACTGGGGAACAACAACAACAACAACATTGATTTATATAGCCCATTTTCATACAAAAAATGTAGCTCAAAGTGCTTTAAATAATGAAGAATAGAAAAATAAAAGACACAGTAAGAAATTAAAATAAGTCAACTTTAATTAACATAACAATAACAAGTGCATTTAGGACTAAACCAGGGATGACAGAGTGGTGCAAATCGGGAACAAACTACCGAGGCATGGAGTTCAAGCAGAAATCCAGAGAGCCTTTAAGACAAATCTGGAGGAGACATTGAGACAGCTGGGCCATTGGCGAAACAAACCAGCGACAAATGGAGCGAACGGCCTCCTCTCGTACCGCATGTCACATTCCTTCTGTTCTTAGGAGTGTCTTCGGAGGACCGCCCAGCGGGAGCCAGGAAGACGGACTTTGTGGCTGAGTTGCGATTTTATGTCAGGCAATAAAATGTAAAATACATTTGTGTTTAATGTGGCCGTGAATGATGGGGGTCTGCTGAGGTAAAGAGCAATGCAAATCAATAATCAATAAGGCGGTCTGATTAACGAAGTGTGATGACAAAATGTCAATGCTTATAAAGTTTTCTCGGGGAGAATAAAAAAATTAGCCTTGAATTAGGAAGTAGAAGCCTAGGAGTTGTGTGTGAGTGTGTGTGTGTGTGTGCCAATAAGCCGAATATTAATGAAAGTCTCCGAGCGAGCTGTTCTGACAAATTACATGGAACGCAGGCCTGCCAAGCGCCTTTTGTGAAAACGCTTTTCTCCTGCCAAGTTTATTTTTGTCTCTCCAAGTTACAAAAAGCGCAGGATGGAGAGGAGAAGAACATTCCTGACCAGCGGCGGCCTCTGGAGACAAACAAGATGCTGGGTGGTCGTCCTTTAGCCTCTGGACCTCAAGAGAGGGGATGAAGAAAATGACGGAGTCCTGAACCTTCATTCTTTAGAGCCACTTTTACAATTGACAGTAAGTGTAAGTCTCTGGGGGAGGAGCACAGGGATATGGCGATGGTTTCCAATCCTGGTGGTGGCGCCCCCTGTGGCTGCAGGCCACAGTTGCACCCGTTTGCCACTCATTGAGTTTCTTGTTGAGTTTGCTGCTCTTTTTGTCTTCTCTTATTCAGCTGTTAGAGAAGACCAGTAATGTCAGGACCCCACGACCCACTTCAGGACTAAGCGGGTTAGAAAATGGCTGACCGACTGACTGACTGACCGACTTACTGAGAGTAATGAGAGCTTTGCATTCATGAGTCAGAAGATTTTGTCGGCTGGTAGATGCACTGTGAACTGTAGTGTGTCTATTAGCACATAGAGCTCACGCCCTACACATGACATTAAGGACCCTACAGACCGTTAAACGCGTGGTTTCCAGTCCCGGTGGTGGTGCCCCCTGAGGCTTCAGGCCACAGTTGCACCCGTTTGCCACTCATTGAGTTTCTTGTTGAATTTGCTGCTCTTTTTGTCTTCTCTTATTCTGCAGTTAGAGAAGACCAGTAATGTCAGGACCCCATGACCCTGTTCTGGACTAAGCGGGTTAGAAAATGGCTGACTAACCGACTGACTGACAGTAACGTGAGCTTTGCATTCATAAGAAATTCACAAGTTTTTGTCGGCTGGTAGATGCGTTGTGAACTGTAACGTGTTGATTAGCACATAGAGCTCACTCCCTACACGTGACATTAAGGACCCTGCAGACCATTAAACATGTGGTTTCCAGTCCCGGTGGTAGCGCCCCCTGTGGCTGCAGGCTTTATTACACTCATTTCCCATTCATTTTCCATCTCATTGGTCACGTTTAATTTGCTCCTCTTGTTTTTCACTTATTAAAGTGCCCCAGTGTGTCATTTACTTGAATAACAAATTACAAACTGCCATTGTTTTAAGTCCTTAACTCTCTGATGCGGTTTTTCCCATTAATTTAACCCTTTGTTTTCCTGTGGAGTTTCTTCTTAATTGTTTCCTAATAATGACAATTAATGAAGAACAGAGATGACATGGGGACAAAAAACTCAAATATTTCAGTGTCACTACTAGTGAGGCCAGTCAGGAATTAGCAAAAATGTAAAATAAAAAAGCCAACTAAAAATCTGCATCGTTTTATTGTTAATCATTATTATTGGGAGGAAGGCTGAGGGAATTAACTGGAAAACAACAAGAAAGAGGCAAGAACTTCAAAGTAAGGAAAAAAGAAAACAAATACGTCCACATGTTTTATGAATGGAAATCTCAGACTACGGCACTTATATAAAAAGAAAAAAGAGCAGCTAATTAAACAAAAAAGATCAATGAGAGAGAAAAAGAGAGAATATAAAGAAAAATCTGCAGCCACGGGGGGGCGCCAGGATGGGGACTGGAAAACAAACCACCCTAGGGGGTCCGCAGTGTGACGAGTGGATGCTGAGTGTGCCAGGCAACAGGTGACAGCTTACAACACGACATGAAATAAAATAAGAGTCCATCACGTATGAAGTTACAGGGCACATGGTGGGCACCCAGTGCAGGCCCAGAGACCCCGCGTCTTAAAAGTTACTAAGAGTACACTTTATATGAGGTAGACACCATCAGAGAGTCCTGTAGATGAAGGAACTCAAACTTGCATGTGCTACAAATGAGGCAGAACCTTATATGATTAGTCATTTAAATGTGTATTTGATATAGTGACTTTCACAGCAATCCTCGTCACATGACCACACAGGAAACATCAAAGAAGCAAAGAAAAACAAAAGAAGACAAAGAAGTTTGAAAAATATCAAAAGATCAGTTCAGAGAGGAGTCGGTTCTTACCTGTGTATCGAGAAATTGAGCTCAGGTAGAGAAAGAGAGCAAGCTATTCCTGATCTGTCCTTGGCATTCCCACAGTTGTGCCAACACAACAATGGGCTTCATGGCCATAACTTCTGCCAATATCAGAAACTAAGATTAAAGCTATCATATGTACAACCTTCATTTAAGATTATAAAATGACAACAAAAGTTCAGCAGCAATCAGCAAGCAGTGAACTTTGTGAACTGGAATGTCAAAGGTCTCAATCATGATTTAAAGAGGAAGAAAGGATTCTCTCACCTAACAGGTCTAAACGCCAAGATGGTCTTTTTACAGGAGACTCACTTAATCAGCAAGCATCAGTTTCAGGTGGCAAACAGAGTGGACTGGCTAAATATTCCACTCCAGCTATACAAAGAAAACTAGAGGAGTGGGAATCTTAATTCATAGAACAATTTCATTTGCACTATCAGATGTAGTATCTGATCCTTAAGGGCGATATGTGATGGTGAGCGGTAATTTATTTAATTATAAAGTGATTTTGATAAATGTCTACACACCCAATGCGGATGATAGAGACTTTATCCAAAATGTATTTGCATTGATTTCCAACTTGGATACTCACAAAATTATAATGGCCGGAGACTTTAATTGCGATTTAAATTCAGACCAGGATAGGTTTTCAGCTAAACTGCAGTTGCTGTTACTTCACTATTGGCACGTAGACTTGTCTTACTCAACTGGAAGAATCCCAGCCCACCTCTGTTAAGTCAGTGGGGAACTGATGTTAGATACTCTTTGAAATTGGGAGAAAATCAGATTCTCTCTTAGAGGCTCCATACAAAACTCGTTTCAAACCTGGCAGGATCTGATCAATAACATGTCAGAATAAATTGGGGGGAAAGACTCCTTTCTCTCTAAACTACTCTCCAAAGTTACACTCAGGCTGTTGGCCTTTCTCTCTTTCTCACGGGTGGGAGCTGAATTGAATTTAGTTTTGATAAGTTTGACTTGATAGTATGGAATGTTACACACTTTTAATAAATTCAAATAAAGTTATAAAAAAAAGAAATTGTATAGTGCCTTTCACATTCGTTATCTGTACTTTCTATGTCATCTATCTATCTATCTATCTATCTATCTATTATATAGTGCCTTTCATATCTATCTATCTATTATATAGTGCCTTTCATATCTATCTATCTATCTATTATATAGTGCCTTTCATATCTATCTGTCTATTGTGACACCAGGGGTTGCTGTCGCTCCTCCAAACCCACAGACAACACGTCCAGGCACCAGGTAAAAGTATTAGAAATAATTTTAATTTCTCAATAATGTGCACAAAACACCTCCACCTCTGCAATACTCAATAATAATCAATAAACAATAACCAATCCTCCACTCCACCCAGCAGCTCTGTCGCACTTCCTCCCAACTCCGGCTCAGCTCGCTGGGTTTCCCATGGTCATTTAAATAGTCCTCAACCCGGAAGTGCTTCTGTCCTTTAGTCCAGGTGATTCCATAACACTTCCAGGTCAGATGAAAACTCTTATTTTTCTTCAGACCGGAAGTACTTCAGTTCTTCCGTCCCCATGACTTGGAAGTACTTCTGGGCTATAGGGAAAATAGAAATCCCTGTGCCTCCCTGCAGCGTCCCTTGGCGGCCCTCACGGTACCAAGCAGGGCTGTGAAGTAGAACTCTGTTGTACATGATGCCCTGCAGGAATTCGGGGCACCCCCATGTTGAAGGGCGGACTTCATCGAGTGGATGTATGGATAAGCTGCCAGCCATCTCTCACATTATCTATCTATCTATTTATTATATAGTGCCTTTCATATCTATCTATCTATCTATCTATCTATCTATCTATCTATCTATCTATCTATCTATCTATCTATCTATCTATCTATCTATTTATTATATAGTGCCTTTCATATCTATCTATCTATCTATCTATCTATCTATCTATCTATCTATCTATCTATCTATCTATCTATTATATAGTGCCTTTCATATCTATCTATCTATCTATCTATCTATTATATAGTGCCTTTCATATCTATCTATCTATCTATCTATCTATTATATAGTGCCTTTCATATCTATCTATCTATTATATAGTGCCTTTCATATCTATCTATCTATCTATCTATCTATCTATCTATCTATCTATCTATCTATCTATCTATTATATAGTATTATATACTGATTTGTGTTTTTTGTATCTCACACCCTCATACACTTTTATCGTAAGAGTGTCCCTGATCTACGATGGAGCATTTGATCAGAAGAAAATATGAAGCTGGTTTTAAATTAAACGTCGTTGAAGTGGCAAAAGAAATTGGTAACTGCGCCGCTGCAACAAAATTTGATGTGTCTGAGAAACTGATGTGAGATTGGAGGAGGCAAGAAAATGTAAAAAAAAAAAAAAAATTTTTTTGAACGGGCATATAAGTCGGGGTCTGATTTTATGATCGATTTTTGGGGTTTCAAGACCTGACTTATACACGAGTATATACTACTGAGCAGACTCCGCACTGCACTCTTTATTTGAATTAAACCTCTCAATACTCAAACAGCCCTGCCTGTTTGTGTTTGTCTCTTCAATGCCAACACCGGGGGCAACACAGGCATCACCATCGAACTGCTGCTGGGCGTCTGAGTTTTCCACTCCGTTTCTGGTGGCCCTGCTCTTTGTTACGCTTGAATTCTGCTGGATTATTAAAAGTTCTTTGCACTCCTTTTAAGTTAAGAGTTTCTATTTAGTTGAGTATTTTGGCTGTTGGGGGCTGTTAGCCATTCCTGTGAGTTTTGAAGTAGCAGACTTCTTTAGATGGGTATTTTTTTTCTTCTCGTTTTTTTCCCTCCCTTTGAAATTCAAATTAACTACAATTAATTGGCTCTTCTTTTTCTCGTGGTTGTACTTTTGTAGTAATTAGGACGTGTTTGATTAATTATAACTCTACACTCTGCTTCAAAGGAAATCATTTTCTTATTTAAGTATTTGCTTTCTTTGAGAAATTCTCTACTTAACAGATTTTTTTGGACTCAGTAAGCTGTAATTAAATCTATTTGTCTTGTAAACAGATTTTGGAGACCACGGTCTTACTGTTCCTTTCTTGAAATGGCAATTAATAAGACTAATGTGCTCAAAAAAAAAGAACAAAATAAAATAAATACATAAAACCCTCAACATTTAGAGCATAAAATACCTAAGGGGGGGCCACATGGGAGCTTGGGTAGGTGTAAAGAGAGAGAGAGAAAAACACTGTGGGAAGGGGCGGAGCCGGAGTGAGAGCGACTCAAAGAAGGGGTGGAGCCTGAGAGAGAGATTGTGAGAAGGGGAGGAGCCTAAATGAGAGAGTGATAGTGACACAAAAGGGGCGGTGCCTGAGAGAGAGACTGCAAGAAGGGGTGGAGCTAAATAAATAAGAAAGGTACTGTCAGAAGGGGGAATCTGAGTGAGAGAGAGAGAGAGACTGTGAGAAGGGGAGGAGCCTGAGAGAGAGAGTGACAGTGACACTTTCAAACGGGGTGGAGCCTAGAAGAGACTGCCATAAGGGGCGGAGCCTAGGGAGAGTGACAGTGACACTTTCAGATGGAGCAGAGCCTGAGAGAAAGAGAGAGAGACTGATAGAATGGGTGGAGCCAGAGAGACAGAGACTGTAAGAAGGGGTGGAGTTAGAGAGAAAGAGAGAGAGAGACTTTCAAAAGGAGCGGAGCCTGAGAGAGAGAGAGAGACAGACACACTGTCAGAAGGGGTGGAACTTGAGAGAGAGAGAGAGAGGCTGTCATGGAGGGTGGAGCCTGGCGGTGAGAGGAGAGACTTTAAGAAGGGGATACATACAGACATACAGTTAGAAACCTGAGAGAAAGGGTAAGAGATGCTGTCAGAAGGGGTGGAGCCACAGAGTGAGAGAGAGAGAGAGAGAGAGAGAGAGAGAGAGAAAGAGAGAATGACTTTCAAAAGGGGAGGAGCCTGAAAGAGACAAAGAGAGACAGACACTGTCAGAAAGGGAGGAGCCTGGGGGAGCGAGAGAGAGAGAGAGAGAGACACACACACAGTCAGAGATAATATTTAACACTTAACTTTATATTTTACTATTTAACTATTGGATTGTTTAACTGTTTATTTACTGATGCAGCGCTGCACTCTTGGACCCCCAAAGCACCAAACTCTTTCTGATGGTTTGTGTCCTCGTTTGCCATGGATCATCTCAGTTAAGACTATCGACGGCTCCTGGTTCAAGCGGCCAATGACGTGGAGCAAACCCAGATGATCACATTCTTAAAAAGTGTGATCAAGTCACATCGAAGAAGCTCCATTCATCAAGCCCCTCAGGGGCCTGTGGGGGTCTTAATCCGGTCCTGGGTGACACCAACCCAGGTGACACCACCCATATATTTAATAAAGGACATCCACGTTTGGCCTTCACGAGTTATTATTCTGCACAAAGAGGACCAGGGGATGGCGTGTTTGTTGAAACCGTAAAGACCAAATCCTGAATGCTGAATCCTAATCACGAACCAGAAGTCAAAGTCAGAGAGAGGAATGATAGAATGGAGACCACAGAGTCGAGAAAGAATACGCGTTCTGCTTGATTGAGTATTTCATCCCAATTATGGACACCGAATGGATCTTTCCTGCGGATTTAAAGGGTGGCGCTGATGACGTGAGGTGTGCTGTCACGCTGCATAACTTCCATGGCAACCAGAAGCCACGCAGCAGTAACGTAAATATAAAGAAAACTGTGTCGCGGCCCCGTAAATAATGAATTCATCGTTAAAATCAGGAAATGTTTAACTGAGAAAAAATATTTTAAGAGAGAAAAAAAAATTCTCAAAGTGCACACCTATTCATAAGAATCCTGACGGCTCTCGTGAGGTTTAACTGCCATGCGGTGCCCACCCGTCACATGATTGGTTGACCTAAAAACACACACATATTTTTCTTCCTTTCAAAATTTCTGTATATTTTTGTTTCGGCCAACTGTGTGAGGCGCCAATGAGGGGGTGGCCCTTTTACCTTGGCAGGGGGCTGCATGGGGGTCTCCGTTATGCCAGTGGGCGGGTGTGTAAAGCACATCGACACTAGAACAGGAAATTCCAAGGAAGACTTTCAGAAACAAAAGGAACTCATGAGGGGAGACCCCCGGCACGGATTTGACGATAAGATGACGGAGGTGAGATGTGGCCCAGACATCAACAGACCCCCAGGTGCTGCAGGAGCACGCGAAAGACCACCTGAAAACAGAAGTGAATGAGGTGGGGGGCTCATACCAAAATGTATCGAAGCTAAAAACCCAGTGAGACGGAAGAGGGGAGGTTTGGTGGGGAACATGACGGAGAAGGTTCTGGAAGGGAAATGAAATGAACGGAGGGGCAGGGGCTGGCTGAGAAGGAGCTGGAATGCTGATATTACAGCTGGAGCTCCGATTCCTTTTTTTGTGTCTTTTTTATTCATTTTCAGTCCTTCATTTTATTATTTGTATATGTGTGTACTCTTCATGGATACGCTGTCTGTGTGTTTTCTATTACATCCTGCGTGTCTGGTGGGTGTTTCTCCAAGAGGCGGGGCCACCTGTCCATCACCATCATGGGACTGCCCCTGGCCCTATAAAGACTGAAGACTACCTCAGTCCTTTGCGGTTCATTGAAATGGCGAGTGATTTTTGTTTTGGTTCTTTTCGATTATGGATCTGCTGGACTTTGACCTCTGTACTGTTTTTTTTTTTTTTTTTGCTCATTCCTAGGATTTGTGTACTGAGACTTGTTTGCACCCTGAATTGTCTCGTCTTTTGATGGCGGCTTCTCCTGTGACTCTTGTGCACTTTGGAGTTTTTTTGAAAAACGAATTGTTTATTGGTAACAATTCTGTGGTTGCCCTTTATGTGACTATCTGGGGTTTAATGGTTTATTTCCCCCTCTAGTGGACATTCAGAGTAACTTTACGGACTTTTCATGCTTTGGAACTTTAAATTCCTGACAGACGATATTGCCGAATGGTGTGACAGTCACATAAGGAGGCTGGCAGGACAAAAAGAGCAACGGAGACTCGTGAGATAGAAGACAACACTTGATAGAGGCCTGCCATCTTTGTCGAGAAACAAACAGGCTGGCAGGGCCGGGCACAAAGGAAAATTCCCATATGCCAAAGAGAAATTGATTTTCTAGAGAAGAAATTGCACTGGGCATGTCATAGAAATTTGGATTAGGATGACTAAGTTGAGTTTGCTTTACGCATTTTGACAAATGCTAAATTATTAAAGCGAGTTTAATACGTTTTACATTTTTACACGCAACGCCATCTTCTGGGTGATGACAGGCACTGCCCCACCTGCCTTTAATGCAGAGACACCACTGCACCCCACCACAGAGGGTCTATTTACAGATGTTGTATTACTTAGCCCCCATTATTGTTCCCTTTGTCCCTTCTGGTTGGGCAGTTTAACATTTCTGGCCTCCGTGACATTATTCTGTTGGGGTGGTGTGCCCCCTGTCCATCCACATCTGCCAGCAACCCTACTGATTTATGCCCCTGTGCTGCCACCGTCCATTTCCACATTTCTCACATGAACGTCAGCTCATTTCCAGCCGAGATGGATTTTTAATCTGGCTGCCATCTTACAAACTGCTGTGGAGATGTATTGCCTGGCGCTTGCCAGCTATAGCTGCTAAACGACGGGTATCAATCGATACGCAGCTAATGGTAATTACTGGCCGCCAGTTTAGAGTTATTTAACACACCTCTGAATCAAAGTTCAAATGAGTTCATGGTGACATTTTAATGAGCAAGACCCCTGGATGTGCCCGTGCCTGACATCTGTGCCCACATCTCTAACCACAGGCTGTCCTTTGCCCGGCCGAGTTGAGATGGTAATGAGAGGTGGTGTGTGGAGTTTTATATCATATTCTCTAAATTACAGTAAATTAGATGATAACTGATCATTTCTGATGTCACTTCAAGCTGGCAAGGGGGGTCACTTCTTGCTCTCAAAACCCACCCAATAGTTTCCAGTTGCTTCCCGGCACATGCAGTTAGAGGATCGCGTCAAAAATGCCCTAAGAAATGAAGATTGGTGACTCTTAAAAGAAATGGCATCTTTGGTACAAGAGTCAACACATCTCGGGATTGAAGACCACTAGGGTAATTACGGACACAAATGTCTGTACGGGTTTTTCTCTGGACACCCTGGGCTCTCCTTCTAAGATTTATTATGAAGTGTGTGCCAAGTCAGCTGGAGATCCTAAAGTGGCACGAGTTCTGGATGGGTGTGTGAGTAGGCCCAGTTAGGGAATGGTGCCCCCTTTGGGATTACTCCTTAAATTCACCCCAGTGTTACCCAAGTAGGTGTAATTGGCTTCTGCTCAGTCAAGTCACGTCAAGTGGGCTTCATCGGCCTACCAGTTATACACATGCAGTCAGATCCATTTGGACTGTGACACAAGTTTCAGAATTTCGGCTCTGTACGCCACCACAGTGGATTTGAAATGAAGGAATCCTTATGTGATTGAGGTGTAGGCCTTCAGCTTCAGTTCAAGGGGTTCAATGTAAATATCATATGAGCCGTTAAGGAATGGCAGCCATTTTTATACGTGGTCCGCCCATTTTTAGGGGGCTCCAAAGCATCTGGACCAGCTGCTCCATAGCCAGGTGAGTTCAGGTCCCTCCTTATGTCATCAACTATTAAACAGGTAGAAGGTCTGCAGTTGATTCCATTTGTCAGCTGTCACTATGAAGTCTCACTATGAGGTCCAAAGAGCCATCCATATGAGTAAAGACAGACAATCATTAGGCCGAGAAAATGAAACAAAGCCTTTAGAGAGACAGCAGAGACACCAGGAGTGGGCAACTCAACCATTTGGTAGATTCTTAAACAGAAGGAACACACTGGTGAGCTCAGCAACTCCAGAAGGTCTGGAAAACCACAGAAGACAACCGTGCTGGATGATCGCAGAATTCTGTCCTTGGTGAAGAAGACCCCCTTCATGACGTTTAGCTAAACCAAGACCACTAACTCTGGTGGGTAGGCCTATCATTGCCAAAGTCTACAATCAAGAGAAGAGAGAGGGTTCACCACAAGGTGCAGACCACTGGTGAGCCTCAAGCGCAGGAAGGACAGATTAGACTTTGCCAGACCAGAAAACATTTTTTTAGAAGCTTGTCCAGTTCTGGAAGAGTTTTCTTTGGACAAATGAATCTAAGATCAATATGTATGGAATGATGGAAACAGAAGAGTATGGAGAAGAGAAGAAACGGCTCCTGGTCCGATGAACACCACATCATCTGTGAGTCATGGAGGAGGCCGTGTTATGACCTGATCGTGGATGGCTGCCAGTGGAAGTCACTCACTGGTGTTTATTGGTGATGTGACTGCTGGCAGAAGAAGCAGGATGAATTGTGAAGTGTAGAGGGCGCTATACTGTCAGCTCAGAGTCAGACAAATGCTGCACAACTAAGAGGACGACACTTCACGGTGCAGACAAAACACAGCGGGACAGCAAACCGGGGGCTTCTCAACACAAAGGAGTGGAGTATTCATCAATGGCCAAGTCAACCAACCGACCTCAACCCAAGTGAAATTCAAATGCTGATGGCAACTTTGGAGTCCTACAGAATGTCCATTCAAAATCTGACAGAGCCTTCAACAGAATCACTTCACGACAATATTGACACACAAAGAAAGATACGAATTACACTGAATGGATTATGACAAAAAAAAAAATCACCATAACAGATATATTGATAGATGGCTAGAGAGGTAAGGCGCTATATACACAGAGTTAGATGTGGGACCATTACCTGGCCAGGATGCCAACAAGTTGGAAGACCGAGCGTGAGAGCATGTTTGGGACATTACCTTCCCCGAGACGCTAAAGGGCAGCACCCCCAGGTTGCTAGAGCACCACGTATCACTGCAGGGCACCCTGGGAGTTGTAGTTTGAAGCAGCCCTGTGGGGTTCCGTGGGCGCAGCCAGGGGGTGCTGCAGGTACGGCTGAGCCCTTTGTGGCATCACTTCCGCCACAGCAGGAGGTGCTTTTGGAAGAAGGTCAAAGAACACTTGGAGTCCATTCTGGGTGGACTATAAAAGAAGTCGCCTCACCCCAGTCGAGGAGCCACAGTCGGGAGGTGAAGGACAAAGCTTGTGAGGAGGAGTGGAGGCAAAGAGAGAGGAAGAATAAAGGACCGGGTCAGATTGGCACTTTGTATTGTGCTACTGTGTGGAGCAAAAGAAAATCGCAACCCCACTTAAAATGAAGAGTGGGCTGTGTCGGGGTTGGGGAGCTGTACTCGCCCTGGTGGTCCGCAATGTTTATTGCACTAGAAAATTAAATTAGTAAGCTTCCATCCATCCATCCATTATCCAACCTGCTATATCCTAACTACAGGGTCACGGGGGTCTGCTGGAGCCAATCCCAGCCAACAGAGGGCGCAAGGCAGGAAACAAACCCTGGGCAGGGCGCCAGCCCACCACAGGGCACGCGCACACACACACACACACACCAAGCACACACTTGGGACAACCTGCATGTCTTTTGGACTGTCGGAGGAAACCCACGCAGACACGGGGAGAACATGCAAACTCCATGAAGGGAGGACCCGGGAAGCAAACCCGGGTCTTCTAACTGCAAGGCAGCAGCGCCACCCCCTGCACCACTGTGCCACCTTAGTAAGCCTATAAATGAAATCATACTGCGAGTGATGCACCTTTTATTTGAATGTCATTTTATTTCAAGTCCCCTGATTGTTTGTTCTGTGGCCGTGCAGCTCCGGTGTCCTGTCCTGCAGTCCCAGCCCTGTGTTTCTCCATCACTCCAAAGACACGCTAGTTAATTCGGCTGCAGGGTCTAAGATGGACATATGTGGGCACCCACGGTGAGCTGGCACTCCTTGGCACCAGTCTGCTTGTGGTTTGTGGTAGTTGGTAGGATAGACGGGCCGTTTCTTTGATTGTTGAGCACAGTGACAGCCCGTGCAGTCATGTGATGTGTGAAAGGCGCTATATAGCACTAGCGCTGAGCTGAATTCTGTTCAAAATGAAGCGGTTCATCCGCAGAGGCGGCACACGGAGACGTCAGCTATTTTCAGCCGATGTCGAGTGTATAATTAAGGTGCAAATTTTATGTGTTAATTGCATAGCAGCCCTGGGCCTTTGACATTCTTTTCCTGTTGAAAGCAGGCAGGCTGGCAGAGTTTCGCACTTTTACTCCCTGAGGCAATTTTGCTATTTCTTTTACTAAGCATGGCAGCCGTGGGTAGTGACGATGCCAGTTCAGAAGAGGAGAGAGAGAAAAACGAGAGAGCATGCCAAGATCGGAGAGCTGCCGGCGCACCTCAATCCACACTTGCCGGTGCTCTGACCGCCTCTCCCAGATCTTCAGCAGCCTTGACGGCCTGGCACTTCCGTGACGCTGTTAGCGGCTTGCTGCTGGTGCCCTAGAACGGTGCCCATCTGGAAAGATGGGGAGCAGGATGAAATTGAAATCAGAAAGGCAAAAATAAACATAAATATATATACATGTATGCACACATACACACACGCGCACAAACAGACACACGTGCAGTCTCATGCCCAAACTTACACGCTCACAGACAAATGTGCCCACATGCAGAACCAGACCAAAGAGCCTCCTCACACACACACACCAACATACAGGCGCACACCATTACACACACTTATAGACACGCAGCCACGCACATGCACAGAGACAAACACAAAAACACATGCAATAGAAACGCGCACACACACACACACACTGTTATGGCTCAACCAGGGTAACGGCTCCTGGCGTACGTGGATTTAATGTCCTTCATGGTATTTAAGTTTCCATGTTTCATTGTTTCTGTCTTCTTCAATGAGAAATGCTGTTTTTATTTAAAGTATGTTTTCTTTCATTTATAACCGTTGTGTTTCTATATGTAACATCATGTCCTTTGTGGGTGGAGCCTGTGGAGGCGGGTCACTCTGACATCACAGCCGCTGAGACCGCCCCCCCTGCCTGTTCATTCTGGCCTCAGCAGCAGTTCATTGAGGATTTCTGGAGTTTCACTCTGCATTCGCTCAGTTTTTCTGGATCTCGGACATTTTATTGTGTATTGGAATGTTTCTGCTTGGACCGCCTTTTAGCCAACTGTTTTTTGATCTTTTGAACAAAATTTTGTTATTCTTTTTTTAAAAATATATTTTATATATATGTGCATATATCTGCGGTGGGCTGGCACCCTGCCCAGGGTTTGTTTCCTGCCTTGCACCCGGTGTTGGATGGGATTCACTCAAGCAGACCCCCGTGACCCTGTAGTTAGGATATAGCGGGTTGGATGATGGATGGATATACATTTATATTGAACAAGACGTGCCACCTGTCTAAGACGGGTTAGAAATCTAAGTAATCAACATACACCTCAGCATTAGCGCTTGCAATGCACCATCTGTTGGAATGCCTTTTGTATTGCATGAATTAAAAATGCATTACATTTTTCAATCCAACAGATGGTACACCACAAACATTTGTTGTAATGAAATACAATCTAAAAAAAAAAAAAATTCCAGCAGATGGCACATCTCAAACATTTGCAGTAATGAAATACAATATTTTGCAACCAACATGAATATTTTTTTAAATATGTTACAGTATACTTCAGGGATAAATATATGTTAATATCTTGCAGTGTCATACATGAAATGTATTGTAAAATATGAACATTATTGACATTTTTGTGTATTTTTCAAAATATAAAAAATGTAACTGGTGGCCAGGAAGCAGGAGAGACAAAGTGAAAATTTTGGGGCACTGACCTGGTGACGGTGTTCACTCCAGCAAGAGAAACAGTCCCTAAATTGTCTCTGTCATCCTCTCAAGACAACAACGCCTTCCTGGGGTTCTGCTTTAAATGTCCCAGGGATTAAAAGGGGTGGAGCTTCCTTCTGACTTTACCGTTGGATTGGGTTGCCTTCACTGGGCGTGTTTTCTAGAGGGGAGACGGTTAGCAACAGCGCCTCCCTCTTGCCTGGGAGAGGAACTGCTTGCCTTGGCTGAGCTGATCAAGGAGCCCTCTGGCGCATGTGTGTGACAAAATATGCTTCACAATAAATTTTAAAATAGTAGGAATAATATAATTCAAAAAATATATCACAACACACTTCATACTGCACATTCTTATATATTTATACTAGGGGGCTCTGCCCCCTACTCACTCCACTCGCCCACCCCTGTGTTTGGTTTACATTATTTAAAGAGATTGTTATTTCATGGGAATTGTTACATATGCATTATTTTCACTTTTACTTTTAAAACTTTTGTAAAAACAATACTTGTCCTTTATCTCTTTCTTGCAGGACGTATAACGCTGCTCACGTTGTGAAGAGGAGTTAGTGTTGATCATTGAAAGCCTGTACAGCCGCTGTCCTTTTTCCAACTTTGTGTCTCTGCTGCTCACGTTGTGATCGTTTCTCCGTGATACTAAATTGACCGAGTTGTGTCGCGCGGGCACGCGCATTCATCCCTGATGATCCAGCTAAAGTAATCTACTACACCACTGCGTCTGAAAAACCGACTTATCCCGGATGAGTTTCACCGGCATTAACGCATCCAAGATGAGGCGTCTGATCTCAGGTGATTTAAGCGTCGTACGGAAAATACCCCACAGATGACATTTCTGACAGAACAGGAGTCAAAGTTGACGAATGTTGGACAACAGCAAACAACACCAAAATCCCCCATTACGCGAGTCGCAGAATCCACACGGCAGCATGGTGGCGCAGTGGGTAGCGCTGCTGCCTCGCAGTTAGGAGACCCGTCTGGGTTTGCTTCCCAGGTCCTCCCTGCGTGGAGTCTGCATGTTCTCCCTGTGTCTGCGTGGGTTTCCTCCCACAGTCCAAAGACATGCAGGTGAGGTGGATTGGTGATCTTAAATTGTCCCTGGTGTGTGCTTGGTTGGTGTGTGTGTGTGTGTGTGTGTGCCCTGCAGTGGGCTGGCACCCTGCCCAGGGTTTGTTTCCTGACTTGTGCCCTGTGTTGGCTGGGATTGGCTCTGGCAGACCCCTGTGACCCTGTGTTAGGATATAGCAGGTTGGATAATGGATGGATGGATTAAATATAGAAAGTGGAAAACAGAAAGTGGAAAGAAAGTGTAGCACTGCTCTCATTGAGGAGACGATTGTCTGGCTGTCTGGTGGGGGGGTCAGGAGTTGCTGGCCATCTTTAAGGGAAGAAAGTGTCACCAGGGTATTCAATGGGGCATTTTAATGGCAAAACTCTGTACGTTAATTAAATTAAATGAATGGTTTCATTCAGTTTCTTTCAAATTGCGCATTATTTTTCCATCCAAAACAAGGGGGCAGAGTTCAAAGGGTTAAGTTCAGACCAAACAAGTGACCAGCGAACCCAATGGCCTGCTCTCGTTTGTCAAAGCTGTGTAATGCCCAGTCGACTGCCACCTGTTGGTCAACTTGTACAAGTCCTTGTGGACCTCTGTACCTGAGGTCGTAACGATTTGAACAAGGGTCCTCCCAACACTAACTGCTGTGCCACCACGCAGCTCCTATGTGATTCGCATTTAGTTCTGTGGAGCCCCGCAAACCTCTTGATGTCCACTTCCCTCCCGTAAAACCTTGAAGGAAAGAAAAACTCCAAACAGGAAATCGCAGAGAAAGAATTTGGGATTGGAAAGGTTGAGTGCTTCATGAGGCGAACTGCTCCGTGGACACAGATTGAGATCTTATAAAAATAACTCAGAACACGTCGCCTTAGCTTATTTACGTCTGCAGTGGCTGAGAGTGAGAAATCCACATGAATCTGTTATGTGAAAAAAACGTACTTGTGAAAAGAAAAATGAATTAAAATGAGCAAAAAATAAACCAGGAAAGTCTCCTCCACTAAGCTTTAGTGATCTGATGGTCCTGAGATTTAGTGGCTGTCGGGTGGGCAGGCCTGCTGCAGATCTTAGGGGGAGGCTTTTCTAGGGTACACTGGGTAAGGACAGGCTGCTTGCCCATCATCATCTTCCACCAATAGGAAAAAAGTAACCAATCCTGAAGAAGGTCTCCGACTCCGCCTTTAGCTCCGCCTCTCCTGCCTCTTGCCATACAAGAAGTTCACCATTCATTAGTTTCACGCCTGGGTTTAAAAAGAGTAAAGCATCACCACAAGAGAGCAGAGAAGAAACAGAACGTATACGTTGTCAAAGAATAGACAAAGAGTCACAAGAAGGTTTGAGGAAGCCTTCCGTACGTTTGAAAATGTCATATCACGCCATGCTACCAGCACCTTGTTGAGTTGATGCCATGAAGAAGTCTGGCAGTTCTGAAGACCAAAGGGGGTCCAACGTGGTACTAGCAAGGTGTACCTAATAAATTACAACACCAGTAACTGCAAGATGAACTCTTTCAGGGCGGATGTCAGCTTTGGCCAAAGGGGAGGGGTGGACGATGGCAGTCAACTGTAAAGGGTGACAAAACCCACCGTTGTGTTTCAGTTGGACGCTCTTCACTAGAAGGAAAGTTAATTCATTGGTTTGACCAAATTCTGTGTACTGGCGTGAGTAGTGAGGACCAAACAATGTCAGAAATGGCTTTAACATCTGGCAAGAGATCGAAGCGAATGCGTAAAACAAAATACTCCATTGACGCCGTTTTACATATTGCTGAACTGGACTCGATTTTGATATTAATGATTGAAGACAAATGTGAGGTACCAGCATCAGCTGACTGGTCCCCAGCTAATCGAGGTGCTGAACAGGTTCATGTAGCACAGGCGTCTACGGCAATGTTCACCTGGGAGGACCGCCATTTATAATTAAAGGAGGTGCAAACCTACAGTACACCTGCACAATATGCGGGTTTGTGTTCCTAGAGCACCCACGAATTGCGAAAAACCGCAAATTTTGGATGTGGTTAAAAAAATGCCTATTTTCATAGCTTAAACCCTAAATATTCCCCCAAAACACTTTAATCTAATTTCAAACTCAGCTTAATACGTTACCTAAAAATAAAGAATGTAAAGGCAAACCCGTATACTGCACAGTACTGTACTGCTGTGTCTCCCACAGTGCTAGAGGGTCAAATACCGATGTTCCCGCTATATGCACTGGAATTCATGCAAGTGCGTTTTCATTGCCTGAAGCCTTGGAAGGTGCAGCTCGTTTCGGCGGCATCTTGGGACTTTAACCCTTAAACTGCCAGGTACTTGGGGGATTAATGCATCCCTGGACGCCAAATACTTTTTTGCTGCACTTTAAGTAAAAGTCACAATTCACAAAGAAAAAGTACAATTTTAACGGAACACATTTTTTTTTTCATGCAAAGAGCATTACAATTACTGCAGCACTGATCATTTTACGCACCGCTAATGAACTGTAAAAACTATTTAAAAAACTATTGGGACAATACGTACAAAGTGTAACTGACGCCATGGATGAAATCACCAAGCCAACTGCACTTGAACTGGCAGCACGCGAGCACACAGAGGTAAACGCCGACGCTGGCAGGCTAGTCTTAGTGCATCTTGGGTCACAGAATTGCACACAAACACAGGAGATTGTAGAGACAGGAACTTCATTCAAACACTTCAAATAAAGTGTCTCTTTCAGAAGTCAAAGGAGCTCAGTATGCAGTTAGTTAACAATTAAACAACAGACAAACATCATAGTAGCAGAGAATGTCTGGAGGAGGAGAGAGAAACAAAGCAATCAGCCAAAAAGGACAGGTGCTCTTCAGGCTTTTAAATAAGCGTAATCGAGAAGACGGTGATTTATTTATTTTTATGGTGGAGATTCCAGCCTTGAGCCGACCCACGCACATTCACAAACAGAGACAAAAACAAAGCAAACCAGTAATCAAACAGCAAATAATGAATGTAATGAAAACAAATGAAATAAGAAAGCAACGATACCATCCCTGTTCCTTTTTATGGCGATTACTCATTAAATACAACAAAAGCACAAACAAAACACACTTAGCAAATCATGAAAAAGTCCATGAAAAACAGCAACGGATGAAATGCAATGATGAAGATGGATAGCCCAGAGATCCGCACGTTGAATGGGAATGTAAAGACTGTCCTACTGCTCGTTCCTAAAATGGTGAAGACGGTTGGACGGGTTCAGGAGCGCTCCTTTCCTCACAGGACGGCCATGAATCCACTTACAGTCCTCAAGTACACAGGCAGACGGCAGACAATCCAGACGCCAACCACGAAACGATCGAGGACAAGACCAATAAGTACAGGTAACCCAACAGAAGGCAGACAGACAGACGGGAACTTGAAACACAAATTACAAAAACTTGTTTTTTTTCCTTTTGGTCACCGACCCCCTTTTTGACCCCTCCTTTGACCCCAACAGCCCCAGCGCCCTCAGCAGAAGACCAATCAGAGTCACTGCAGGGACTGCTGGGAGTCGCAGTTTCAAATTCTATTGGCTACTTTCACCATCCCAAGCCACGTTTTCCTCTACAGTTGCTTCCTGTTCTGTCTACAGTACAGCAATGCCATGAAAAAAGCCATAAAAATTAGGGAGGATATTTGCAGTTTCCACTAACAATTATTAGTTGGGTTCTAAGGAAAAATCCGCGAATGACTGAGGCCACGAACTCTGAACCGCAACTTCGAGGGGGTCTACTGTACTGCGACTGCAACTGCCTGCCGTATGCTTGAAAATGGTAAATCGATTGGAGTCCAGAACAGAACTGACTCGGCTGAGGCAAAGATGGCAGTTTTAAAGGAAGGCTGAGGAAGTGACATCATCATCAAACGGAAATTACATCACTGGGGCCATAACTGGTCTACTGTGGAAAGAGACAAAGTATTAACAGATTCTGCCGCCCCCCGCTCTGGCATGGAACTACCATCATTTGAGCCTTTTAACTGCCTCCGATGCTCACGGTTGTGACAATGTGTTAAAAAATGACGTGGTGACCGCTACAAGAGCTCCATTTAGAGCAGCGTACTGACAGTGACAGCACAACACCGGAGTTACGAGACTTCCCACCAGTTTCCAAAAATGGCCACTAGAGGGGGACATTACTGTCAAACCCTGGCTAATGAGAGGGGCAAACACAACATCTCTCTATTATAATAAAAGAAAATTTGGGGTCGAGACGTGATCATCTCGAAGAGACACTTTGAACTCCCGCGAGACTACTTGCACGTCACGCCCTACTTACAAACAATTTCTCGTAGACACCGCGAAACAAGAAAGTGAGACAAAAGGACAGCTGCTGTACAGGCTTTTAAATGAACGACGTGCAGCGTGACAAGCAGAACACGCAGCACGACACAAGCAGCAGCTGGCTTTAAGGACATAACCCATTCACTACAGCTTTCTTACTGGCAAATATCAAGAAATAAAAATTGAATGTAAATGAATGAATCTCTTTAAATTGTATATCCGGTTAACCAAACCCGGGGGTTGGCAAGCGAAACGAGCAGGGGGCGGAGCCAACTAGTCTTTATAAAATAAAAGAAATATTTGTAACCAAAAAGCTAATTGTTGTGATCTTGAGTTTTTCTACATTTATTTAGTTTTTTCTGATTACATTCCAGACAATAATTACATGGAATCTGGGGTTTTGATGTTCAAAGATTTCAAATATACAGTGCATCCGGAAAGTATTCACAGCACATCACTTTTTCCACATCTATACTAATAAAAGGCAAAGCCCTCACTGACTGACTCACTCACTGACTCATCACTAATTCTCCAACTTCCCTTGTAGGTAGAAGGCTGACATTTCGCAGGCTCATTCCTTACAGCTTATTTACAAAAGTTAGGCTTCATTTCGAAATTCTACGCGTAATGGTCATAACGGTCAACAACGCCCGCCATGTTGAACTTTCTTATTTATGGCCCCATCTTCACGAATTTTGGTAGACGGCTTACCTGTACTAACCAAAACCAATGTACTTACTTATTTCGATGGTATGATGCCACTGTCGGCCGCCATATTGAACTTTCCAACGGTCTTTGTTACTGATGGGCCAATCTTCAGTAAAATTTGGTACGCGAGATCCCAACGCTAACTGAATCCTACTTACGTACATATATACGTCCATAGCCTGCAGCTCGGTCGCCGTGTGAGGCGGCGTTGGGTCCCCCATCCCAACGCCTCCCACGTTGTTGGCTGCCTGCCTATATAAGGCCGTCCGTCGCTCCGGTCTCTACATTCCCTTCCTTGCTTCATCACGGGATTCACGTCTCCCTACTGATAACTACAGCCTTTTAATTTAATCCATGGCTTCTCCGCTGTTTTATTGTTCATTTATTACGATTATAGTTATTGTGTAGGTATTTTAGACTTACTTTACATTGTTCAGGTCCCCATTTCCTTTATCATTCCAACCGTACCCCCATTAACATGTCTATCGAGGTGATCACCATCGATCAAAGAACTGTCACTTACGAGTGGTTTCCATGCCGAGATGTCACCTGCCTTTTCCATTCTCTGTGTTACATATTGCACGGCCATATCAGGCTCACTCTTGATATCCATTGTGTCTTATGTATTGAATGACTGGACAGGTTCAAGGTGTGGACTGATGACGTACAGGAGATAATTAGACTACACAGGAGCACTAGAAGAGTGAAATGCTTAAGCCCTTCACCTATGGATCTGCATGTGAGTTGATGGCTGCCGCTGAATTGTTTGGTTGTCACTTTCAAGTGTACCGAAATGGCCAAATATTTTACACAAACCGCCAATGCCTCTTAAACATCTTAGATTGACAGGTGACGATTTGAGTAGTGGACACTTTGATGTTTATGAATGTTTAAACTCTCAAAAGCTGGATGTGAAGTTATCGATGTAACCGGTTGTGTGCTTACAACACTTGACAGATGGTGAATGTCACTTCAACACAAGTCCTACAAATACTGTCGTCATTGAAACAAACCATGAAACTCAAACCGATTACGACAGCAGCAATCCACGCTGTGAGATTTAAGACAAGATTACTGTTCACATGGCCGACTGTACGTTACATGATCAGAGTAAGCTCAGCACACAGCTTGGTCAGATTACAACCGGAGGGCCGAACTCACAATGTGGTATACAAAGAGATCCTTAACAAATAATTAATGGGATATTTTCCTGCCGTTTAAAAAGGTTTAATTTTCTTCTTAATAAAAATTATAAGGCAGTAGTTCGCCACTTCAAAGCGCGGGTATTTTGCTAGTTTTTAATAAATTTGCAAAAATCTCAAGTAAACTTTTTTCACGTTGTCATTATGGGATGTTGTGTGTAGAATTCTGAGGAAAAAAATGAATTTAATCCATTTTGGAATAAGGCTGTAACATAACAAAATGTGGAGAAAGTGACGCGCTGGGAATACTTTCTGGATGCACTGTATGGTCGGAAATGGTGCATACGGTTTAAGTAAGAAGCATATCGTTTGTCCATGTTTTGCCGTAACACCATTTTGTTTTAGTACCTTTTGTATCTGCCGTTTCCTTGGTAAAGATTCTCAAAATTCACTGCTACGCACTCGTCTTCAAAATCGTCCTCAGAAATGCCTGGGTAGTCAAATTTGACGGATACTGTAAGCCCTCACTTCAGTGTCACTCTCTGCTCTTGTTTGAACTCTTTTACTCCAATTTCTAGCTCTCGTTTTGGTTTTGACACTCGATTGTTTTGTCCCCGGGGTTTCACCTTTTTCCCATTCTCTGACTACAACTTCACAAAGAATGGAAGAAACCCTGACTAGATATGTGGAGGACATGCACACTTCACATAGATAAGAGGAAAGCCAATCCAGACATGAGGAGAACATGCAAACTCCATACAGATAAGACAGAAACTGACCAAACATGAGGCAAACATGTGGACTCCATAGAGATAGGAGGAAAGCCCACTCAGACATGGGGAGAACATACAATGTCCACACAGGTAGGAGGAAAACCCCACCAAAGAATGAGGAGAACATGCAGACCTCACATTGATAAGAGGAGAAGCCACCTAAGTAAGGGGAGAACATTAAAATGACACACAGATAGAAGGAAAGTCCACTCTGACGTGGGGAGAACATTCAAATAACACACAGATAGGAGAAGAATCAAACAGAATAGGACAGAACGTCCACACTCTACACTGTCAGGAGGAAAACCTGCCCAGAAATGGGGTGAACATGCAAACTCCACAAAAATCACAAACCCTGCTCAAATAAAATATAACATGCAGGAAAAAATGGATCTTTTGAAGTAACACCTGACCAGCCAGGGAAGAAGTCCACACAGACAGGGGAAATGTCACCGGTGAGGATATGAAAAGAAGATGGACGAGTTTTTTTGTCCTTTGGGTACGCTTGTGCTCTGTGACTTAGAGGACCCGGGTTCAAAGCCAGCTTGTCAGAGTCAGGACATAACATGGAGAGGGATGATGGCGCTGAGTGACTGATCACAGGTGACAAACTCCATACTCAGGCAGATGAGGTGCAGGATTTTAAAGCCAGAATGCAAGCAACACTAACTGCTGCACCACCAGGCTGACCTCGGGCAACAGTGACAATGAAAATGAACTGTGGGGGTGGTGGGGGGGCAACACCCTTATGTAACAGTGCCAGGTTAATTTGCAAGGCTAAACTGAGGTGACCAATATTATCACTATATAGCGCCTTTCGTGGTATAGCGCAGCCCTTACAGGCCACCCCCTGCCCGTGTTTGATTTGTAATCATTGTGTGATTTACAGCTAAATATATTTCTATGATACAGCAGGCCTTGTTTTACATAAAATCAATTAGCATCTTTAAACGCGCGCCTCTGCACTCGACATCAGCTAAATGTGTTTGCGTTCTGACGCGCCGGCCTCCTGAAATAAAAGCGATGTCCCCGATGTAGGCAGGCGCTTCTCCGACATGCTGCTGTTTGTTCTCGCCGAGAGGCACTTTTCTTAAGTACAGATTGTTTGGCAGCTGAAAGCATCCGAAAAATAAAAACGGGAAATGGAGCTGCCAGTGACGAAGAGTACTTAGGCTGGCGACGCACAATCGTGAGCAGACGTTCCCTCCCTGCTCTTGACCCCATGTCCACTTTGGTGCACATCCTCCCCGTGATGACGTCCTCTCATTTCTACAGCTCTGACCCACTCGCTGGCCCCCTGCTGCATCTTGAAGTGGGATTTGTGATGGAAAGCCAAATCTGTGATGGAAACTCAATCTCGAGTCTGTATAGCGCCTTGAATGGACTGGACTCAAATAACAACATCCTCCCACCTGCTTATATAGAGTTGGGTCTGCTGTTGACAATATGCTGGCAGCACTGGCAGCTACGGCGGTGGAAGCCCTGGACAGAGTGCCAGTCTGTAACAGGATTCACTCACACATGTGATGAGAATTTTAAGAACTGGGAGAAGAAGCCCCCCAAACGTGGAGAGAACATACACAAATAGGAGGAAAGCCCACCAAAATATAGGAAGAACATACAAAACCAAAAAGTTAGGAGGAGACCCTAACAAAATGGATGGGGGGCATTCACACTCCAGACAGATAAGAAGATAAATAGGGGAGAACATGCCGACTTCACACAGACATATATGGAGAAAACATGCAGAATCCATACAGATAGGAGCAGCACCATCCAGACATTGAGAGAAACACAATGGTTCTATGTAGCTAGGAGTAAAAGCTCACCCAAATATAGGAGAACATGGAGATGAGACACAGAATGATAGAACGCCCATCCAAATACAGTATGTGACAAATGTGCAGACTTAGATATGCAGAAAATCCACCTAAATCAGGGGACAACATGCAGACTGCAAACATCTAGGAGGAGAGCCCACTCACTCAAAGGGAGAACATGAAAAGCTCACACAGACAGAAGGAGAACCTAACAAAATATGAGGAGAACATCGGCATGACACACAGATAAGAAGGAAACCCACCTAAATAAGGGGACAGATGAGACAGAAATCCACCAAATATAAACCGAGCAAACAGACTCCACACAAACAGCAGAAAAATGTCCCCTGAACAAGGGGGCAACATGCAGACTCCACACAGGTAGGAGGAGAGACGTCTCACTCATATAGAGAACATGCAAAGTATATGCAGATAGAATAAGAACTCAACAAATTAGGTAGAGAACATTGACATTCCTCACAGATAAGAAGGAAGCCCACCTAAATATGGGAGAACATGCAGACTCCACACAAGTAGGAGGAGAGCCCACTTGCTCAATGGGAGAACATTCAAAGTATATACAGATAGAATAAGAACCTACCAAAATTGGGGGAGAACATGCAGGCTTCACACAGACAGGAAAACCAGACAAATATGGAGAAAACATGAAGCTTCCACACAGATAGGAGTAACCGTCCACCCAAACGTAGGAGAGCATGCAGACTCCACATAGAATGGAGGAAAATCCTCTTAAATATGGGGGGACATGGAAACTCCACAAACATTGGAGTAAGCCACACACAACCATGAAGGGAAAAATGTGGACTTGACACAAATAGGAGGAGACCTACCTGATCATGTGGAGAACATGTAGACTTCACACAGGTAGGAGGAGAGCCCACTTACTCAAGGGGAGAACAGATAGATAGATAGATAGATAGATAGATAGATAGATAGATAGATAGATAGATAGATAGACTTTATTAATCCCAAGGGGAAATTCACATAATCCAGCAGCAGTATACTGATACAAAGAAACAATATTAAATTAAAGAGTAATAAAAATGCATGTAAAACAAACAATAATTTTGAATAATGTTAACGTTTACCCCCCCGGGTGGAATTGAAGAGTCGCATAGTGTGGGGTCTCCTCAGTCTGTCACTGATGCTGCTCCTCTGTCTGGAGATGATCCTGTTCAGTGGATGCCGTGATGCCATGGATTCTCCATGATTGACAGGAGTCTGCTCAGTGCCCATCGCTCTGTCACAGATGCCAAACTGTCCAGCTCTTTGCCTACAATAGAGCCTGCCTTCCTAACAAGTTTGTCCAGGCGTGAGGCATCCTTCATCTTTATGCTGCCTTCCCAGCACACCACCGCAAAGAAGAGGGCACAACCGTCTGGTAGAACATCTGCAGCATCTTACTGCAGATGCTGAAGGACGCCAGCCTTCTAATGAAGTATAGTCAGCTCTGTCCTCTCTTACACAGATCATCAGTATTAGCAGTCCAGTCCAGTTTGTCATCCAGCTGCACTCTCAGGTATTTATAGGTCTGTACCCTCTGAACAGTCAGCTCTGATGATCACAGAGTCCATGATGGGCCTGGTTATCCTAAAATCCACCACCAGCTCCTTGGTTTTGCTGGTGTTCAGTTGTAGGTGGTTTGAGTCGCACCATTTAACAAAGTCCTTGATTAGGTTCCTGTACTCCTCCTCCTGCCCACTCCTGATGCAGCCCACCATAGCAGTGTTATCAGTGAACCTTTGCACGTGGCAGGACTCCGAGTTGTATTGGAAGTCTGATGTATGTTGGCTGAACAGGACCGGAGAAAGTCCAGTCCCCTGCGGCGCTCCTGTGCTGCTGATCACAATGTCAGACCTGCAGTTCCTGAGACGCACATACTGAGGTCTGTCTGTAAGATAGTTCACAATGCACCGATGCCACCAGGTATGAATCTACTCCCATCTCAGTCAGCTTGTCCCTAAGGAGCAGAGGTTGGATGGTGTTGAAGGCGCTAGAGGAGTCCAGAAACGTAATTCTTACAGCACCACTGCCTCTGTCCAGGTGGGAGAGGGATCGGTGTAGCATATAGATGATGGCATCCTCCGCTCCCACCTTCTCCTGGTATGAGAACTGCAGAGGGTCGAGGGCGTGGCGGACCTGTGGCCTCAGGTGGTGAAGCAGCAGTCGCTCCATGGTCTTCATCACCACATGTGACGTCAGAGTGACAGGCCGGAAGTCATTCAGCTCACCAGGACGTGATACCTTTGGGACTGGGGTGATGCAAGATGTTTTCCAAAGCCTCAGGACTCTCCCCTGTTCCAGGCTCAGGTTGAAGATGCGCTGTAGAGGACTCCCCAGCTCCAGCGCACAGGCCTTCAGCAGTCGTGACTGATACTCCATCTGGACCCGCTGCTTTGTTTGGCATAAAGTCTCCTCAGCTCTCTGCTCACCTGAGCTGCTGTAATTGTGGGTGGTGATGTCTCACCTATGCTGGTGTCAGCAGAAGGATGGGTGGAGGGTTCAGTACTCTGAGGTGAGAGTGGGTTAGGGTGATCAAACCTGTTAAAGAAGTTGTTCATCTGGTTTTCTCTCTCCAAGTCTCTCTCGATGGTGGCACCCCACTTCGAGCTGCAGCCAGTGATGATCTTCATCCCATCCCACACTTCCTTCATGCTGTTATTCTGCAACTTCTGCTCCAGCTTTCTCCTGTACTGCTCCTTCACCGCCCTGAGCTGGACTCGGAGTTCCTTCTGCACGCTCTTGAGCTCATGCTGATCACCGCCTTTAAAAGCCCTTTTCTTCTGGTTCAAAAGGCCCTTGATGTCACTTGTAATCCATGGCTTGTTGTTAGCATAGCAGCGTACTGTTCTTACTGGAACTACAATGTCCATACAGAAGTTGATGTAGTCAGTAGTGCAGTCAACAGCCTCTTCAATGTTCTCACTATGTGACCCCTGCAGTATATCCCAGTCTGTAGTTCCAGTCTCTCAGAGCCTGCTCTGTCTCAGGGGACCACTTCCTGAATGAGCGTGTGGTTGTAGGTCACGTCATCACTCTTGGTTTGTAGTGAGGCTAAAGCAGAACCAGGTTATGATCAGCGGGGTGGCGATGTATGCGTCTTTAACGTTTGCATACAGTAGGTCAATAGTCCTGTTTCCCCGGGTGTTACAGTCCACATACTGGGAGAAGGCAGGTAAAGTTCTGTCCAGCGTCACTTGGTTAAAGTCTCCAGCGATTAGCACAAGCGCCTCAGGGTGCTGCGTTTGTAACTTAGCAACTGCGGAATGGATGATGTCACCCGCCATCTCCGCGTTCGCTTGAGGGGGGATGTAAACAATAACAACAATGACGCGTCCAAACTCTCTGGGCAAGTAATAGGGGCGCAGACTTACGGCCAACAGTTTGATGTCCCTGCAGCAAGAACATGCAAAGCATATACAGATAGGATACGAACCTACCAAAATAGGGGGAGAACATGCAGGCTTCACACAGACAGGAAAACCAGACAAATATGGAGAAAACATGCAGAATCCATGCAGATAGGAGGAAAACCTTTCAGACTTTGAGCTTCCACATAGATAGAAGTAAATGTCCATCCAAATGTAAGAGAACATACAGACTGCATAGAATGGAGGAAAACCCATTCAGATATGGGGGGCACCACACACAACCATGCTGACTTGGCACAAATAGGAGGAGGCCTACCTAATCATGTGGAGAACACGCAGACTTCACATAAATATGTAGTAAACCCACCTAAATATGGGGACAATGTACAAACTCCATGCAAATATGAAACATGAAGAAAGCGTGCAGACTCCATACGAAACAGCAGGAAAATAAATGTGAACATGGGGACAGCATGCAGACTCCACACAGATAGGAGGAGAGCCCACTCAGTCATGTGAGAGTATGCAAAGCCCACACAGAGTGAAGGAGAACCTAACAAAATATGGGGAGAACGTTGACATTCCACACAGATAAGAAGGAAACCCACCTAAATATAGGAGAACATGCAGACTTCACATAGATAGAAAGAAAACCATCCAAATATGGCGAAAACATGCACCTTCCAAATAGGCAGGAGAAAATGCCCACTCAAATATAGCAGAACTTGCAAACTCCACACAGAATGGAGAGACAACTCACCTACATCATTGGGAAAGCCCATAAAGACAGTAGGAAGGCCCACCTAAGCATAGGTAGAACACGGAAAGTCCATAAAAATGGGACAAAAAAACACACCCAAACAAACAAGGAATAATGCAGACTCCAAACAACAAAAAGGAGGAAAACCCATCTACACACGGGGAGAACATGCAAACTCCACACAGATAAGAAAGAAAACCCACCAGACATAAAGCGAACATGCAGACTCCACACAAATAGCAAGAAACATCACCTAAATAAGCAGACAACATGCAAACTACCCAAAGATGAGAAACAAGTTCACTCCAACATGGGGAGAACATGCAAAGTCCACACAGATAGCAGAAGAGTCTGACCAACCACGGGGACAACACGCAAAGATACTTTCATTCCCGATATTAGGGACACAGCATGTTAGGATTTTCAAGTCATGTCAGGTGGTCCTGACTGATTTGTCTTCCTCTCAATACATCACACGGCTGCTCCGTCAGTCCATCTTGAATAAAGTCTTCTTAAAGTGGAAGGAGGACATGGAGCACCAGCCCTCTGACCCTCAGCTTTGTCGTATTCATAACGTCCATCGGGAAACGTGAAGGATGTGCGGTTTGATAAGCTTGTTGGGTTTGTTATCTTGTTCAAGTGACTGTAATAAAGTTCTTCAAAACTACAAGAGACGAGTTTTGTGCGGTCGATGCGTCAGAGTCTTCCATCCCGCCTGAAGTGGTGCTTAGCAGAGACCTCACTGCTATATGACCCTTCGGCAGGGACGCGGCGCGCTCTGTAAAAATAAATTCAATTAAAGAGAAGCTGTGCCCTCCAGATTCCATCCAGCTGAAGAGCCCCATTGATCGGAATCATCTGCTCTTATCCCCTCCTTTTACTTTTATCCTCATTAGGAGACAACAGGTGCCCATTAAACCACATCCAGGCTGAGGGGTCTCTTGCTAACCCACTCATGAACATCTCAGCAGAACTCAGCATACAAACACACAGGGAGGTTATTTAACTTTGTGAAAAATTAACATACAATTTCTGTGCTACATCGAGGGTCTTGGGATCACATCTGTGTGGAGTCTTCTTGGGTTTTCTTCTCACAACCCCAAAGAGTCTGGCTGATTTTTCTAAACAGCCCCAGTATGTGCCCGAGTGTCCCCAATGCCCAGTGCCACCGGGCTAAGCTCTGAATTACATTAGGGAAGTGTGAGAAGGTTATTGTATAGCAGTATAGTACACTGTGGAGTCTGCATGTCCTCCCCATGGTTGGGTGGGCTTTCCTACCAACTGTGTGGACTTTGCACATTCTCTCCATATTTAAGTGGGCTTTCCAATCATCTCTATGGACTGCATGTTTTCTCCATATTTAGGTGGTCTTTCCTATCATCTCTGCAGACTTTATACATTCTCTCCATATTTAAGTGGTCTTTCTTCCATATGGTTAGGAGGAAATTTCCTACCATCTGTGCAGACTTTGAATGTTCTTCCCATATCTTGGTGGGCTCTCCTCCATTCTGTGTGTGGTCTGCTTGTCCCCATTGACAAACTTAGAGTGCTCAAGACAGATACATAACAAATAAAACAGTGGATTCTGTAAGTATTAAGACCCCTTCACTATCTGCACACTTTACTGTGCTGTGGATTTCATCTGAAATTGATCACATTTGTCACGTTTGCTCATCCGTCGACACTCAATAGCCTACGATGACAAAGTGAGAACGTGTTTTCAGAAAGGTTTGCAAATTGATTAAAAGTCAAACACTGAACTCTGTCATTCACAGAAGTATTCAGACCCTGAGATGATCCTGTTCAGTGGATTCTCCATGATTGACAGGAGTCTGCTCAGTGCCCGTCGCTCTGCCACGGATGTCAGACTGTCCGGCTCTGTGCCTACAATAGAGCCTGCCTTCCTCACCAGTTTGTCCAGGCGTGAGGCGTTCCTCTTCTTTATGCTGCCTCCCCAGCACACCACCGCATAGAAGCGGGCACTACTGTCTGATAGAACATCTGCAGCATCTTCTTACAGATGTTGAAGGACGCCAGCCTTCTAAGAAAAGAGGTGGAGCCTGAGATAGATGCCATATAAAGGGGTGGAACCTGAGAGAGAGAGAGAGAGATAGAAAGAGAGAGAGAGAGAGAGATGTATTAAATCTTGTGTTTGAACCAGCAGTTGTTTCCAGGGTTTGGGGTGCTGCAATGCCCTCTAGTGGTCACAAGGCTTTGTCACACTTGTGTATAATCTGGGCCATGTTTTGGGAATGTCCCGTCATCGCTACTTTTCGGTCCAGCGTTGCCTCTTTTCTGTTATTAATATTCCTCTCTTGCCTGATCATTTTCTTCTGCTTGATCGTTCCTCCCTCTCACTGAATCCTCTCCAGCGGAGGTTATTCTCCCTCAGCTCATTTGCTGCTAAAACTGTTTTAATAACCTGTTGGAAATCCACAGACTCTCTGTCATGCTCTGCTCTCAAAGCCTCTTTCCTTAATTTAAACCTATTAGAGCGATCAGCAGCACAGGCTAACAGGGCATCCGGGGTCAGCATTAGCAAGTGGCCACATTGGGTGAAATTCATTCATAATTTGAGTTGTCGAGTGGTCAACACTGTGGATCAGGAAGGCCCCGCTAGGGCTGTGTGAATTTCTGTCCCCTGCAATATTAGGGTGTTGTACCGTGTTAGCCATTGTGGATGTAGTGATGTAATGTCAAGCAAAATGGCCCCTTTATTTGGCTAACTAGAAAGATTACAATATGCAAGCTTTCGAGGGAACTCAGACCCCTTCTTCAGGTGGGATGTCCCCTGCACCAAACAGACATTCATACCCAAGCCTTGCATTAAGTTTTAAGGCAGTGTTACATTTGATTTCATGAACTTAAACATAGGAAGAAAAAAAAAAAGAAAAACAAAAAACAGTAATTGTAACTTGTGCAAATGTTTGGGCACCCCCTGTCCCGGCCTTTGTCAGATATCAGAGCTTGCAGATGACTTTTTTAGCCAGCTGTGAGTCTTCCTATTCCAAAGATGGGAATTGTCACCCATTCTTTCTTGCAGGTGACGTCTGGTTCAGAGATATTTCTAAGTCATCTTGCAGGCACTGCCCAGATTTTCAATAACGTTCAGTTCCGGGGGACTGTGAGGACCATACGAGAAGCTTCATCTTTCATTACTTGAGGTGGTTCATGCTGGATTTTGATGGTATGCATTGGATTATTGTCCTGTTGTAGAAGCCATGCGCTTTTACGGTCAGGTCTCTTGAGGGACTTAATGTTTGGATCCAGAATGTTCTAGTATTGTGTGCCCTGTGCCACTGGCTGCCACACAACCCCAAAGCATAATGGATCCACCCGCACATTTAATGATCGGTAAGATCCTCCTTTTAAGAATGCTCTTCCTTTACTCCTCCAAACACACAGTGGCATGCAAAAGTATTCAATCCCCCTGACAGTCATCTTAATTTTCTGTTTGACAAAAGATTTGTGCACATGTTTATCCATTCCGGATTTTTAATGTGAACTCTTCTGCAGTTACAATACACTTCCAAAGCCCAAACAAACCATTTTCTGTAGATGTTGAACTAGAGAAGAAGACAAAGTCTTCATATAACAAAGTTCATATTTGCCTTCAAGCCTGACACATTCACACGTTTGCTGCAGTAACAGCCTTCATTCTGTTGGGTAGACCAAGTATGTCCCAGTTTTGCACATTGTCACGTGTGATTCTTCCCCATTCTTCTTTATGGACACCTTCTAGGTTGGTGGGATGTCACCTCTGGACAGCAGTTTTCAAACAGTGTCACAACAGGATTAAGATCAGGGCTTTGACTTGGCCATTCCAAAACATTCACCCTTTCTGTTTTTGGGCCATTCCAGTGTCACTTGGGGGTCATTATCATATTCAAAGATGAGTCTTCTCCCAAGCCGTAGTTTCACAGCACACTGGAACACGTTCTCCTGCAGTACTGTGTGGCATTTGTGTCCCTTCAACTGTCACAAGATTCCCAGGCCCAGCATCCCCATAGCCTGGTGCTGCCACCTCCATATGTCACCGTAGGCCTGGCCAGTGTTAGTTTTATTTCACACGCACCTCTTTCAAGTCTGGCCACAAAGTTCTATTTTGGTCTCTGATCTGACCATCAAACCTTCTCCCTGATTTTTATTGGGTCTTCCTCACACTCACATGGACCTTCTTAAGGAATGGCTCCCCGTTTTATGGGGAGCTCTTGAAATTGTGGACCCCCTTGCACCGTCACCCCAGTTTCAGCCAAAGAGCACTGGAGACTTCTGAGCGTGACGCTTGGATTTTTAGTCGCCTCTCTCACCAGGATGATGTTTAGTTTTGAGGGACGGCCTGTTGCGGTAAAGAGTATGGCCACCATGATGAACCTTCCACTTTCTGATGATGGATCCATCAGTACTTACTTAGCGTTTCACATCCCAACCCACCGCTGTTACTTCAGGTAACTGTCCTGGGGTCCCTCCTCTTTTTTATTCACCTCCTTCCTCTCAGTAATATCTTTCGTAAATATAACATTAATTTCCACTGTTATGCTGATGACACCTGGCTCTATCTCACTAGCAAACCTACTTCTTCCTTCCCACCCTCCTCGCTTATCGACGCCATAGCAGAAATGAAATCCTGGTTCTCCTCAAATTTTCTTAAATTAAATAGTGACAATACTGAAGTTCAGGGGCGGCACGGTGGCGCAGTGGTAGCGCTGCTGCCTCGCAGTTAGGAGACCCAGGTTCGCTTCCCGGGTCCTCCCTGCGTGGAGTCTGCATGTTCTCCCCGTGTCTGCGTGGGTTTCCTCCCACAATCCAAAGACATGCAGGTTAGGTTGATTGGCGATTCTACATTGGCCCTAGTGTGTGCTTGGTGTGTGGGTGTGTTTGTGTGTGTCCTGTGGTGGGTTGGCACCCTGCCCAGGATTGGTTCCTGCCTTGTGCCCTGTGTTGGCTGGGATTGGCTCCAGCAGACCCCCGTGACCCTGTATTCGGATTCAGCGGGTTAGAAAATGGATGGATGGAATACTGAAGTTCTCCTCATTGGTACAAAAATCAACATTATCCAAAACTGATCATTTTTCATTGGTTATTGATAATTCCTCTGTCTCCCCCTGTAATCAGAATATAAGTTTATATGTTTAATATGTCACTGTGCTCTGTACAAAAAATATTTTATAAATCTGCTTCTTTCTCACATGTACAGCTAAAGGCCTGATTTAGCACACAGGGCCTCAACATTTAGAAATGCTAGGCAGGCATTAGAAGACACGGACAGGACCGCAACGAAAATGGGCAACGTGTTCAATTACTGTGTGTTAAGAGTCAGCCTGTCCTCTCTTTGCCTTGTTTGGAATGGCATGATTTACCTAAGTAAGGGCCTACACATGGAGAAAGGGTATAAAGCCTTGGAACATTGCCCGACACACCGGGGAAGCCGACGGACGGATGAGAGATAACATCATCCGATCCTGAAAATCCTTCCAGTGCATCGACGAAAACAGCAGACTGTATACATTGAGCGCCTGCTTCGGTAATTGTCTTGCCATTGGCTTCCATTCGTCTGTTAAGCCGCATAAATCATTATTAAAGAAAGCTAAGTTATTTTCTCTTATCTGATTTTTTTATTGGGGTGGCATGGTGGCGTAGTGGTAGCGCTGCTGCTTCCCGTGTCCTCCCTGCGTGGAGTTTGCATGTTCTCCCCGTGTCTGCATGGGTTTCCTCCCACAGTCCAAAGACATGCAGATTAGGTGCATTGGCGATCCTAAATTGTCACTAGTGTGTGTGTGTGTGTGCTCAGCGGTTGGCTGGCAGCCTGCCCGGGGTTTGTTTCCTTCCTTGCACCCTGTGTTGGCTGGGATTGGCTCCAGCAGACCCCCGTGACTCTATAGTTAGGATATAGCGGGTTGGATAATGGACGGATAGATATATATATATATATTGTGAAATCGAGCGGCCCGGGCACGCACAGGCGGACACCATTTCAGCCATCACCACACGTTTACTTACACTTCTAATATATACAAAGTCTATGTGCACCGCCACCAAACCCCCCCCAGTTCCCCAAAGTCCAGGCTCTCAATAGTCCTTTCTCCACACACAAATCACTTGGGCTTCTCCTCGCCTCCTCTGCACCGACCTCGTCTTCCTCCTCACCCGACTCCAGCCTTGATTGCAGGGCAGCGGCTCCTTAAATAGGCGGCTGATTGTCGAGCACACCCAGCCACCTGTGACAATATAAATTATATATATCTTGTGAGAGAAGACCGACAGCTTATCCCGGCCGACACATCCAGGCCGCTAGATGGAGTCCTCCCTGCAGCATAGAGGGGCCCCAGATTCCCACAGGGCATCAGGGAAGATGGAGCTTGGACTCACAACCCTGCTGGGGATCGTGGGGAGCATCTACAGTGTGACGCTGCAGGGAGACGCAGGGATTTTTATTTTCCCTCTAGCCCGGAAGTACTCCCAAGTCACGGGGACGGAAGAACAGAAGCACTTCCGGGCTGAAGAAAAGTATGAGGCTTCATCTGACCCGGAAGTGCTATTGAATCACATGGACAGAAGGACAGAAGTACTTCGGGGTCAAGAACTATATAAAGGACAATGCGAGACCCAGCGAGGGGAGCCGGAGTTGGGTGGTAGAGTGACGGAGCTGCTGGGAGAGGAGGATTGTGTTATTGTATTTGATTATTGATTTATTGTTTATGGTGGTGTTAGTGGTGTCTACTGTGGCACAATATTGAAAAGAAGAAATTAAAATATTTCTAAGTGCTTTTCCTTGGTGTCCTGGATGTTTGTCTGTGGGGTTTGAGGAGCAACAGCGCCCTCCAGTGTCACAATCTATTAAAAAAAAAATTGTTTGCGCCCTTAGTTGGAACTCACATGCAGTGCATAACTTCACATGTACTCACGGCGTCCTTCCAGAACTTGGGCCGCACTTCTCATTTACCTCCTTGGTGAAATACAGGAATCTCACAGCTCCGTCTGGGATGACGCCAGTAGCTTCATCTTGATGCGGGATGTATTTGCGTTCCCTTTATATATAACAAATTTATCTAAAGTAAAGTTTATCTATTGTCTGTCCCGTTGTTTTCAAAGCTGAGCTCTCTTTTTTTTCCCGCGTTCCAATGAGCCAAACCCGCTCCATGCCTCTCACGTTTAACACTCACCACAAAAAAACTTTTCTTCTGCTCTTTTTTTTCCCGCTCTCGTGTTCTCCACAACCTTAGTACCAGCTTTCTCTCTCCTTTTTTTTTCTTTCTTACACACTCGTTCAACACTCTCCTCCACCTCGCTCTGTCTCCACACGCTCTTCCCCTCAAATCCCCAAGAGAAACAAAAACAAGGCAGAGTGGTGGCCTCTGAGGCTAGGGATCTGTACTGGCAATCGGAAGGTCACCGGTTCAAATCCTGTAAATGCCATAAGGGACACTACTCTGTTGGGCCCTTAAACTGCAATTGCTGAGCGCTTTGAGTAGTGAGAAAAGCGCTATAGAAATGCAAAGAGTTATTATTAAAAATCATTGGAGTACTAAGGGCACGCTGTACCTTGATTGGTAGTAAATCGCACCAATCACATCTCTGTTCCTGCCTTCCCCTAAGCAAAGAAAAGAAAAATAAAATGGTGTCACTGAGGCTTACCTCTAAGTTTACTATTATACCCAACTAGGAGGGCACTACACAAGTCTTAGCATCTTTAACTCGGCCACCTCCAGCTCTGTGTCCAGTTTTATGATCAGACCTCATTATGTTTGATTATGATTGTCAAATGACTGTCACCTTTGTGTCGTTTGTGATCCATTTGTCATTTGTGTCAACCTGGGGCTTCCAAAGCACAGACGTTTAAATACTTAGGCAAACACAAAACTTCTTCAGCTCAATATCTACGCAGGGTGGCTTATGTTGTACTGTGACAGCATAAGAGTTGCCATTAAAAATATGGAATGGACAAATCTTTAGTCAGGCAGAATATTAGGATGACATTCAAGGGGACGGAATGCTTATGGACGCCACTGTACCTCCAGTGATTGTGACCAAAATGCTCAATAACATCTGCCGACAACATTTCCCTCCAGAATGTCCATTTCAGACGTTGCCTTTGTGTGATGAGGTCACAGGACAGTGGAACACCGCACCGTCTCTCCATGGCAGGCTACACCTTCCTGCTGACCCTCTGCGCTGATTCGGTGAGTTTTGTCTCACTTGTGTCTCTGAGTGGATGAGCAGTAATGTTCTCAAACTAAATAAGGAGAAAACAGAAATCTTAGGGATTGGCAAAAATGGATATAATGAGGGTATTGGAAATAAACTTGACCCATTAGGCCAAAAGTCAAGACAGAGATGAAGAATTGAGGAGTAATTATTGACTCAACTGTAAATCACATATTCATCAGATCAATAGGACAGCATTTTTTCACTTAAGAAATATAACAAAGGTTAGGCCTCTTATAACTCTGCAAGATGCTGAAAAGTGAATTGACGCTTTTGTTTTTTGGTTGGCTAGATTACTGTGACGCACTCCTCTCAGGACCACCCAAAAAAAGACATCAATCAGTGACAACGAGTGCAGAATGGAGCTGCTAGAATCTTAACTAGGAAAAGAAAATCTGTGCACATCACCCCAGTCCTGGTGTCACTACACTGGTTACCGGTGTCATTTAGAATCGACTTTAAAATCCTGCAGATGGTTTACAAAGCCTTCAATAATCTGCTCCATCTTATATATCAGAGTGTCTGACATCTTATATTCCAAATCATAACCTTAGATCTTCAAATGAGGGTCTGCTCAGAATTCCAAGAGCTAAACTTACAAGAAGTGGTGAGGCGGGCAGGCAGCCCTCAGTTCTTAGGCACCTAAAATCTGGAATACGAGTTTACTGAGAGAAAGTCGCCAGGCTGATATGGCGGAGCACTTTAAAAAAAAACTGCTAAAAACTCATTACTTTAACACGGTGTAAGAAAGGCGCTATATAGAGCCTGACCTGACACAGATTAGACAACACAGGAGGCATGTGTAAAATTAAATAAACTTTAATTTTCTTCAGCTGTGAGACACAGTGCCCAACACAGTCCCAAGCACACAATAAACACAATCTCTTCTCACTCCACCACTCCTCACCAAGCTTCGTCCTCCTTCCACCCGACTCTGCTCTAACAGTGGTGGTCGATGGCTCCCTTTATAGTTCACCCGGAAGTGCTCCAAGTGCTTGATCCCCAATTCCCGGCTGCACTTCCGGGCGTGACGAATTGGTTGCCCACACGGGCTCAGGAGTCCCAAATACAGCGTCCTCCTGGCGGTAGCTGCGGGACCCAACGAGGCTGCACCCAACTCCAATTCCCAGGATGCCCTGCGGGATCCCGAGACACTGTTCCTGCCCAGGGAGGTGGCCAACTAGTGTTCAGGGGGAGGTATTGCAACGTCCATGGTTGTTTCCCCTGAATATAGTGTGCTGGGGCGTCCCGGCGAGGTAATGACGCCAAGCCCCTGTCACAATGGCTTTCTCATAGTGACATGTTAGCGTAACCCTGATGTTCTGGATATGCATTGAATTATCATTTTTTCGTGGCTCCACAATCCATACTAACTCTTACTTTCTCTGCTGTTCTTTTTCTGGTTTTCTATGGTGGTGATCTGCACCACCATCACCTGATCAGGGCACCACGCTGTCCTTACATCGATGGATCGATGGCCAGAGGTCCACATGATCGGCATCACCATCTGATTCTTCCACGTGAAGCCTGAAAACCATGAGGACTGACTGAGATCACTGATGTGAGGGGGGGCTGGGTGGTCTCGTGGCCTTGGAATTTTTTTTCTCCAGTTGTTTGGGGATTTTTTTTTTTTGTGTTCCCTGGCCATCACACTTTACTTTTATTCTATGTTAATTAGTATTGCCTAATTGTATTTTTAAATTTCTTCATCCTGTAAAGCACTTTGAGCTCCATCATTTGTATAAAAGCATGCTTTAGAAATAAATATTGCTGTTGGTTGCACCTTCTGGTCTAAACAAACACGCAGTTCTTTCAGAAATGTTTCTTGGTCTTTCCAGATCTTTCCGTGCACGGCTTCTCTCAGCTGCCATTTCTTTACCACAGTCCTAATGGTAGAAATTGCAAACAAGAAGGCCTTTGATTATTTCCTCTAGTGTTCCCTCAGTATTACTTTTATAGATCCTCTTGGGAGTTCAGAAGAGCAGCTTGTGGTTTTTCATTGTTACCAGAATGGCTGATGAGTCAGAAGTTATCAAGGGCAGGAGTTTTAATGGAATTGTTATCAGCTGACAATTCCCAATGGGGAACCTGGGGCCTCATGGACAACGCCGTGCGTAGAATTCACACTATAACAGGGGGCCCAACTCCAGTCCTGGAGGGCCGCAGTGACTTCATGCTTTCATTCTGACCCTTTCCTTAATCAGTAACTTGTTTTTTGCTGCTAATTAACTGCTTTTGAATTCATTTTCTTTGACTTGCTGTTGAAGATTCAGACCCCTTCATTGTTTCTTTTCCCTTAATTAGCAGCAAAACAATAATGAGATACAAAATGAGCCAAAACAGGACCAGCAAACTGTGACCATCATACAGTATCTGAAAATAAGGAATGGTGAAGGTCTCAGGAATGCTGATCTGCTCCTATAAAAGAGAAAATCCACAATTTCGGAAATGTCTGCTATTGCACAATGAGAGCAGCAACAAGCCATGGAATTACGGGTTTAATTAACATCAAGAATCAGCGCCTCATTAAGCAGCTGGTTGGAGTGAAATTGGATGGAATTTGTTGGTCTTCTGTTGGCTCACTCGCGTAACATTTCATACAATACAATACAATACAGTTTATTTGTTGTATAGCCCAAAATCACACAGGAAGTGCCGCTTTAACACGCCCTGCCTCTTGACAGCCCCCCAGCCTTGACTCTCTAAGAAGACAAAGAAAAACTCCCAATAAACCTTGCAGGGAAAAATGGAAGAAACCTCGGGAAAGGCAGTTCAAAGAGAGACCCCTTACAGGTAGGTTGGGCATGCAGTGGGTGTCAAAAGTAGGGGGTCAATACAACACAATACACAGAACAGAACAAATCCTTAATACAGCATAATAATAAAAAATTTAGAAGTACGGAGCAGAATTTAACAGTAGATGATATCCCATAATATGATTTGGATTTGTTTAGAGTCCTGGAGGCCTCATTTATCAAGCTGCCTCCCCATTTGGCCATTCCACAGCTGAAATAGCGCTAATTCGATGAAAGGACCCCTCTTTCCCATGATTCCTGTGATCCTCCATCAGGGATGACTTTACCACAGGCAGGCAAACAACTGGGCAGGTGGGCCGTGGCACCAAGTGCCACATTTGGGTACCGAGAACAGAAACAGAATAGGTGAGGGTTAGTATTCAAATATAATTATCATGTTACTTATGTTTTAGTGCTAATGACAGTCTGCACAGTTAATCAGCAGCTCTAGTCAGGGTGTGCTAAACTGAAGTTGTGAGTCTTCAACTGGGATTTAAAGGCTGAGACCGAAGGGGCATCTCTTATAGTAGCAGGCAGACCACTCCACAGTTTAGGGGGCCCTGTGACTAAAAGCTCGACCTCCCACTGTTATTTTATTAATTCTTGGAATCCTAAGCAGACCGGCATCTTGAGATCTTAATGTGCGCTCAGGTTTGTAAGTCATGATAAGTTCAGACAAGTAAGCCGGACCTCGGCCATTTAATGCTTTATATGTTAAAAGGAGGATTTTGAAATCTGCCCTAAACTTAACTGGGAGCCAGTGTAAAGATTTAAGAACTGGGGTTATGTGTTCATATTTTCTTGTTCTTGTAATGATTCTTGCAGCCGCATTTTGGATTAACTGGAGGCTGTATAAAGAACAGTTTGAACATCCAGTGAACACCGCATTGCAGTAGTCAATCCTACTAGAGATAAATGCATGAATTAATTCCTCACAATCCTGTTTATTTAGAAAGCGCCTTAATTTCCGAACATTTTTAAGATGGAAAAAACATGTTTTGGACAATTTTGTGATGTGTGCTTTAAATGACCTGCTAGAATCAAAGATAACTCCTAGATTGCGAGCTGATTCAGTAAAATTAAAGGTGATTCCAACTGAGTTAAATGACGACAAAATATTGCTGTGATCAGCGTCATTCCCTCCAACAATTAACATCTCTGTTTTATCTGTATTTAAAGACAAGTAGTTCTCATTCATCCATTCCTTTAATTCACTAACACAACTAATTAAAGACAACATCGGAGAAACTTCGCTTGATTTAAATGAAAGGTGTCGCAGTGGGGGGCGCTAGCGCTCCCTTGAACCCTCAGGTACCACGCCAAACACCTGGTAAAAGTGCTACAATTATTCTTTTTATTATAACAATGTGCACTAAGCACCCTCCACTCCACACTATTCATAAATCACAATAACCACAATAATAAATCAATAATCAACAATCCTCCACTCCCAGACGTGTTGCCCTCCTACCACCCAGCTCAGCTCGTTGTCTGGGAGTTCCCAGAGTCCTTTTATTCCTCCTGACTCGGAAGTCTTTCTGCCCAACAGTTCCACAAGTCCTTATTCCTTCCGGGTCAGGGTAAACAGTACTTTTCTTTACCCCGGAAGCCCGTTGCTCTTCCTGTGACAAACTTCCGGGTCATGGTGCCCTAATGAGTCCATTGGCCTCCTAACAGCGACTCCCAGGGGCCCCCAAGGTATCCAGCAGGGCTGTGTATAAAAACTACATAGTCCATGAGGCCCTGCTGGAATTCGGGGCCTGTATATGCTCTCGGGAGAGCTCCTCCTAGCGGCCAGGGGGTGAGGGCCGGAGTAAAATGCTGGCAATCCACCACAAAGGTATAACTGGGTGTCATCTGCATACGAGTGAAAATTAACATTATGTTTCCTAATGAGAGATCCCAGTGGAAGCATGTAAAGTGAAAACAGTAAAGGGGTCCGAGTACTGAGCCCTGCGGGACACCATATTGAACTTCTGTGTATAATGATGGAGTCCTGTCAGCACATTTCTGTACATAATTTCTGTTTGGGTGCCATTAAAGGAAAGAAATGAAGCAAATCAGGGGAACAAATCTTAAAAACCAAGTCAATTAAAATTAATTCAAAGAAGTTAATTAGCAGCAAAAACAGCTCACTGATTAAGTAAAGGGTTAGAATGAAAACCTGCAGCCACTGCGGCCCTCCAGGACTGGAGTTGGGCACCACTGCACTATAACATGACATAAGCACAAAAGCCGAAATGTGCTTACGTACAGAAAAATCCAGATGCAGGAATCTGTGCATTCTCCAACTTCCGCGTTCTTCCGCTACATAAATCCCAGTCAGCGTGAAAAGTAACGCCGGCACGCCTGCTGTCCCGCCCCAACTCCTCCCAGAATTACGCCTCTTTGAATATGCAAATCAATATAAATCGCCCTTAAGCTCAGCGTTCTGTGAAAAGACAATGGGAAAGCAAGAGGGAAAATGGAAGAATTTCAGCGAATACCAAGTGGAGGAAAGGAAAAACGTACTATTTGTTGGTTTAAACAGTGAGATAAACAAGAAAAGGAAGTCGATCGACTGACATAGCGTGTCAGAGAAACTCAAAAGCTGAAGTTCACAAAGTCGGAAATAAAAAAGAAGTTGTTAGATATCAAAGTCGCCATAAAAAGATGAGTTGTAGCCCACCGTCTGAGTGTCGTATGAAAACTTATTAGGGTGCAGAGAAAAAAAAAATAGGGACACAAAGCACGAAATGTCAACTTCAGTCTCGAAATTTCCACTTGAATCACGTAGTTTATTTTATCATTAAAGTAGAACATCATAAACTTCATCTTAAAATCATTTCATTTACTAGTTTCTCAATTCCCATCGTAACTAAAGTAGCACGTTAAATGCTTTGTTTTGTATTTGATCTTCAATGTGCTCTGTGTGTGTGAATCACTACGTGCTTCTTAAACTGGCTCTCTTCCTCCGACAGGACACAGACTCCATGACATTCGTGATATCACAGCTCTCTGAATAATTTAAATACTGTGATGTATACGTGATATCATTTTCATGATGATTCGAGTTAAAGCACGTTATTAAACATGTGAACACGGTGGCGTGTGATGAAATAATTTATTGCAGCAGTACTCATGGGCGGCTCTAGGCTCGTGGCGACCCTGGGCAGAGGAAGAATCGGTGGCCCCTTCGCCCGCCAATGTCAATATGGTATCTTATACAGGGCGGATGGCCACGTCCGTTGCAGACGCTGCATAGCCGCCTCGTGCTCATGACGCAAGCGTTTAACTTTTGCCGAAATTTGCCGCTGCGTTTTTAGCTGTGTCATTATTTTCTCTTTCTGTTTTATATTCAATATACAGTATATTGGCGTGGCAGCCCCTGAGATTTGGCGGCCCTGTGCAGGTGCACAGTTTGCACATACCTAAGGCCGCCCCTGCAGTCCTGTCTCTCTCAAACGTACTAACCTCCAGTTCCTGTCCTTCCTTTTCTTTATCCAAGTAACCGATCGCCACACAATCAGCTCTGTAATGGACGTTAAGCCATCTGTAAGCTGAGAACGCCGATTCTTCAAAACTTTTAAGGAACATTCAAATATCTTTGTAGTACGTGTTTAATTATTCTCTCCTTCATGCCAGTCCCAGTGAAGCATACAGTGCGAAGCAGGAAGTGGAGCACCAGATCCGTGCTAGCGTAGCAACACCGTGTCCTTTAATTATTAACAATATAGATTATTTAAATGAAGTTAGTTTTATCTGTATAATATAATAAACTTATTTTGCTGCATTTCATCTTAAAAATTATATTGTCATCATTTGTAAATATGCGCTTAATAAAGTGGCTCAGGTTGTGCGATATTATAACTATAGTGCAAGTTTACAGTGAGGTGATTGAACTTATAAGTACCGACAGTTCTACAAGGAGCACTTGATAGACTGGCTGAGTGCGTTTAGAGTTCTTGGGATGAAACTGTTTCTGAACCGCGAGGTCCGTACAGGAAAGGCTTTGAAATGTTTGTTATATGAGAAGAAGTTCAAATAGACTGTGTGCATGGCTGAGGTAGCGTGTGCTTGATGCTGTATCCTGATAATTCTCTTTCTGATCAGCTGCTGCTGTGATTCTCCACTCAGATACAGTGATACAAATACTCTGAGTGGTGCAGTGAGAGTGATATGGAAAAAGATGATCCGCTGTGGCAACTCCTAACGGGAGCAGCTGAAAGAAGAAGAAGAAGAAGAAAAAGAAGAAGAAGAAGGTGAAGTGAGAGTAACAACGCTAAAGCAGTTATGGTATTTGGAATAGTTTGACCATTATGTGGACCATTGTATTGTTGCTGGTTAATTACAATCAGATGCATTAAACTAATAAGCAATATGCAGTTAATTTCAGTGTAGTGGATCTGAAAAAGAACGGATAACCACACAGGAACAGTAGCACTGCTTTGATGCTGAGTGCCGCCAGTCTGCAACACCGAGCAGAGAACGTGCGTACGACATGGTATGAGGTACCGTGGAAATGTGCATGGCTTTACGCCAAGTTTAGGTTTTATACATCGCGATTTGAACGTGGAAAAGTTCTTACGCAACATTTCTGTGCTTACGCACCGTTTATACATGAGGCCCCTGCTCTTTATTTATTTTACAAGGCCTAACAAGTTGATGAGGTTCTTACACGACATTTACATTATGACCCTCACCGCTCAATTCAATTTGCTTTCTGGACTGCCGTCGCTACATTATAAGATCCGGATGATGATGATGATAAAGGAATATCTCCTTCAGGCGTTATACTTGACGACTAAGTCTGGGAGGACCCCGCCCGGTAAGGATTCCAGCTGCCTAGAGCAGGTGTCATGTTGCTATGATGACCGATTCAGGAAATGGACATTTTGGCAGGAAACTTTTCTTTATAAGGGGACCAGCTGACTGAGAAAAAAAAAATTAAAGAGGGACAGAAGCAGAAGGCAAGGAGCTCAGCAAATGATGCTTGAGGCCGGCTTTATACTACTTATAATGCGACATGTGCTCCAGTGGACGATACTGCTACAAAAGTGTTGCATTGTTTATACCTGTGCGCGTACTTACGTAAATCTGGAAGATTCCACCAGGTGGCAGTGTAAGATATTATCACGGTGAGTTGTGAATTGCCTGAAACATCTATTAAATCCGAAGATATCTTCCCACAATATCTCTGAAAAGGATGTTTAATGATTAAATCCATCAATCCAATGATTTAAAGTATTGAAGTATAAACGAGCCCTAAGAAGACAACGCGATCAGATTTCACCCAGGGACGTCTGCTAGTTGTGGGTGGCCACACTGAAGATAAGAAACAGCGAGGTGAATCCCTGAGAAGAAGTAAGGTAAGGGTTAGGGTATATGAACCCATGGTGCCCCCGTGGGTGAGTCGGACTTGTCTGTCCATTATAAAAGAAAATCTTGAGACAAGACTATTGCCAAGAGATATTTTCAAGTCCCGCCCTCCTCTCCACCATTTCTGGTTCACGGCCCATGCACACAGTCCTCTCACCTCTCATTCTTATGAATGCATTTGTCAGACACACACAGTTCCTGCGCTCTCAGCTCTTATACGCTTTTACGTTTTCCTCGCTTTAAGTTCCCAATTAAAGAAGACGTATTCTGTCCAAATCTTATTGAAGAATTTCATCCCGAAGGGTTATCAACAGAAGAAATGAGCACCTGGGCAATCCTAGCACCGAGAAACGATGAAGTCAAACAAATTTACACAAAAATTGTTGATTGGTTACACAGCAAATTGGTTAAATGTGTATCAACAGACTCTGCTGAAACAGTTGGTGGTGATGGTTAGGAAGATGAAAACATCAACTTACAATATCATGAAGAACATCTACAACCGTTAACACCGTCTGGTCTTCCTCCACATGAATTACTGTAGAAAGAAGGACGTATCGTAATGTAATTGTGTAATTGATGTCTGAGTGATGGGCTGTGCAATACGACAAGATGAGTTGTATTGAAAATTGGGCGAATGATTCTGACATGTCACATTTTAAAAGGCGATAAGAAAGGTCATGTAGTCCATCTAACATGAGACACCAAAAGAGATCTCGATATGCCAGTCATATTAAAAGGTTCACAGTTTCCCTTTAGAAGAGCTTTTGCTATGACAATTGACAAATCACAGGGACAAACATTCGAAAAAGTCGGTTTATTTATTAGAGAGAAAGAAACGAAATTCACTCACAGGCCGTTATACGTTGCATTGTTACGATGTAACGCCAAACACAGAATGAAAATTCAACGCGTATTAAAGAAAAGTTCATTTGAAAAATTGTTTTTACTGAAGTTTTACAGTAAAAGTGCAAGTTTAAAAAGTATTTGCGTGTTAATTTTAAAGCCAAACAGAACGAAAACGTATAACACAACAAACACCTCTAACACAACATGAAAGATCATTTTCTTTGTGTTTATTACGTTTTACTATTTTTTAATATGGTTAATAACTCACTGTAATGTAAAATAGTCAGCTCTATTATGCATATGTAGCAATTCCCATGAAAATAACAAATCTGTTTAAATTTTACATCCACTTCCCCATACGCCAGTGGCAGATCTGTGAAGAGGCTAGCAAGTAACACCCACCCATCCTGCGGGATCCTGTGGTTGATGTGGTGGAGAGTCTGAGCTTGGAGTATCTGGAGGATCCCTGGGGTGGGTTCACTAGGGGGGTCTTGGGCTGGGGGGCTGCTGCCCGACTCTGGTGGTGCTTGGGCTTCTGGTGGTTGTGTGTGGGGCCTTAGGGGGTCTTGACGGTGGCTGCGGGTCGCTGCCTAGTGGCTGCAATGCCCCTGGGTTGGTCTGGGTGTGGGCCTGGTGGCTTAGGGTATGGGGGCGGCCGTCCCCGGATGGGGATATGGGTGGGGCCTTGGGGATTGGGTCCTGGCATGTACGCTGCCAGGAAGAGGGCCGGAACGTGCGGCAGTTCCACCATGGGGGAGGGGGAGGATCCAGCTTTACCTGGGTGTCTTATGTCTTAATCTGAATGTTGAGTAAATGTGGGGATGGGAGTAAATATTCTGCTGGGGTGGTGTGGGTTGGTGGCCTCAGACTCCGTGGGGCTCTGTGATGCTGCTGCTTCGGGCCATGGCTAGATAGGCTGGGGCCTCCGTGCCCCGGTGGATTTTGGGAACAGAGGTGCCTATGGGGCCAGTAGGGGAGCTGGCTCCTTGGAGGGCTCAGGCCCCTCAGCCGTTCCTCCCCATCCTCAGACATTTCCCTCCTCCTGCTCCTTCACATCATCACACAAACATGCACATAGGGCCTTGGGGTGTGGGTAAGTCAGGGGGTGCGGGTATGGATCCCGTTTCCGCAGTCCTGTGGCAGCCTACCCCCAATTTTATTTGCACATTAAACACTTCCACAAAAAACATTCCACACAAATGCACACTTAGGGCCTTGGGAGTGGGCACACTCAACGGCATCCGGTGGGGGGAAATTTCAGCCTCACTCCGAGTGCTGGTGTCCACTTCCAATTTTAAACTGCACCTAGTCACGGAGAGTTTTGGGGGGGAGATGGGGCTGTGTGTTGGCATCAGCTGGTGTAGGCCACATGGTGCCAGCACTGCCCGCATCCCCCCAACCACAAAATGCACCTTATCAGCACACACCAACACTACATTAGAGCAGGCGGAGGGAGACTAGAGGTCTTATTACACCTCTGTTCTCAGTTAGCTGCCCGGGGCTGGAGGCTAGGAGTGGGCGCTGGCCGTCTGCCTGTGGTCTGGAGTGGTGGGTTGCTTTGCTCTGCGTTGGACGGGGTGCCTGCTCACTATTACCCCTCGAACGGGCTAACTCTGGCGTCCGGGAATAGTTGTACCTCAGGTACGGCAGCACCGGGACCAGAGTTAGTAGGGTGTGTGTGGGGAGTGTGAATGGGTGTCTGGCGTACATCCTTGTAAGTCTTGGGTTGTATGTGTATGTGAGAGCATGAGGGAGGGAGTGTATGACTGTGTTTGTGTGTGACTGTATATGTCAGGTGGGGTTTTGGACTCCTCATCTCTCCTGGGACATCTGGCAATACTACAACATCTTCGCCTACCCTCCCCCTGCCTTAAGCATCTGTCTGGTCGCTCCCGGTGGCTGCCTGGTGGGATCTGGGTCCCTGGGCTCTGTTGGGTCCTCGGCGGGGTGGGTCGCCCTTGGGTCCCGGGCTGCTGGGTTCCGGGCCCGCCGACTCGGGGTGAGCGGCTGCGGCGGGCCTGAGGGCTTGCCGTTGATATCTCCGGGACTCTGCCGGCTGCTGGTTGTGACCCCGGGTGATCCTCTGCGCCTCGAGTGGGGGTTGGGGCTTCTCTGGTGCCGGCCTCCCTGGGGTCTCCGCACTCTGGGGTGACCTCTGGATCTCTGGGCTTGGAACTCCCTCCATCTTCTGCACGTTTTTGGGGGCAGGTCTGTGGCCCTTCACACTTTACACATACAAGCGTGCGTACGCATACAGGTGCTCACATGGTGATTTCATAAGGATGACTTGGACATCTTCAGCACATGACCTAAGGTTGTGGTGGCCCTAAATGCCTTAGTAATAATTACTGTATGATTGTCAGCAAACATTTTTACTTTTATATATCTTCATGTAGCTGATGCAGCAATGTTTTTGTCTTGTGGTTTTTTTTTTTTCCCCCCCTCTCTTTCTGCAGGTCTAGAAGCGGATTCTGGTTCATTTATTGTTTATTCTATACGAACCCCCCCCCTTCCCCCTTTACCTCCATCTCTTCCTTCTCTCTCTTCTTTTTCTTTCACTTTTGTCTCCGTGTCCGGTTTGAATCTTAAAAACATCTGAAAATATTTTTAATAAAGTTTTGGTATCAGGCGTGACGTCAGCAGAAGCTGTAACGCTCCACCTGAGAGAAAAACTGTAAGGCTAATCGCCAGCATTCAGACATCAATTCTGATTGCTTCACAGCCGAACAGGACACGGTGGGAAAAAAAAAAAAAAGTCGAGCAGCGGCATTTTGCACCAGCTGTAGGTGAGCGATGGAGGCCTGGCTAATTCCAAAAAGAAGCACATTGCAGTCATCTAGACGAGAGATGTTGTAAAAGCAGGTATCCCTATTTCAAGGGTGCGTTTAGACAAAACAGGCTTGATTTTTGACAACTGGAGAAAGCGAGATTATACCACTGTGTTCACATGGCTATAAAGTAGAATCCATTTTCTCACCTAAATTTGAGATCATGGATTTCTCAAACTGAGCCACAGTGCAAAGGTCGATGCAGGGGGTCCCGCCGGTGCCATTGGGTCTACATAGCATTAGGCTAATAGACTAGATTACAATACACTTGCTCACTTAACCAATGTAACTACCATCTGGGTTTCTTTCGAGTATTGGCGGGCGGGGAGAGAGGGGAAGAGGGGGTCAATTACCAAATATTTTTTAATGCCGATGTATCCTTCGAGCATCGTCCACGTCCCTCTCGGGTGGTGAAGTGCAGCGATCACACCACCCCTTATAGGGCATTTGTGACCTGCATATCTATAGTGGCAGACGACCGGGGACCTTGCCCCACTGGGATGCTTGGCGAAGGGAACAACCGGGAGAGGGGCAATATCTCCCCCCAGGACGCAAGAGAGCAGTCACCCTGGATTGCATCGGGGCCACGGACTTGGAACTTGGAAGCTCAACCCTGTTGGGGATCGTGGCCACCACCAGGGGGCGCCTGGACAATCCTGGAGCCTTGGACTGCCCTGGACCTAGGAAGTGCTGCAGGAAGTTCATTAGGGCGCACCTGGAGCTCATCTGGGTGAACTATTAAAGGGATCGCCTCACTCCATTCGGGGAGCCTGGAGGCAGAGGACGGAGACTTGCGAGTGGAGGAGTGAAGGCGGCGGAAGAAAAGAGAAACGGAAAAGAAAGGACTGTGAGCAATAGTGCTGGTGATTTGTGCACTGTGTGCGTGTGAGGCATTGAAGAAAGAAAATGAAATGCGTGTGTTTGGGGACTGCTGTGTGTCCCGTGTCTGTCTGTCTGTGCTCCGGGCATCTTCCACACGGCCTGTAATGTGAGTGCATCTTTTCTCTGAAATGGCACAAGTCAACTGTGTCAGCAACAACAAAAAACATCAAACGTTAGTGAAATGACTCTTGGCATTAAAACTGACAAATGGACACCATTGTTGCTCGGGTATGCATTGCATTTTGCTCTGGAGGATGGCAAACAGTTTGTCAGCTGCAAGGTGAATAAAAGCCGGATGGCTGGCTAACTTTTTCTGTTTTCGCAGCCATTGTTATCACTGATGCATCAGTAGTTCGAGAAAGTCGAGAAAGGAGCCAGCAATGGTTGGGACGTGACTGCTCTCCTCCATTGTTGTTTTGCCACACTAATGGCGGATGATGATGGTGCTCAGCCTATGCATATGGGCAAAAAAAAAATACACCTACAACTCCAATCTGACCGCTCTCAGTCATGTCACATGGCCACAATTTTGATATTCATATCCAATCCAATTTGACAAGAACGAATTTACAGTATGTGTCCATACAGCCCTGAAACCGTCTGATTTGTGTCACATTAGAGCAGGGGTGGAGGGCCGCAGTGGCTGCAGGTTTTCATTCTAACCCTTTCCTTAATCAGTGACCTGTCTTTGCTGCTAATGAACTTCTTTTGAATTCAGTTTATTTCACTTGCTCTTGAAGACTCAGACCCCTCAATTGTTTCTTTTTTTCCTTAATTAGTAGCCAAACAATAATGAGATATAAAATGAGCCAAAACAGGACCAGCAAACTGTGACCATCACACAATATCTGAAAATAAAGAAAGGTGAGGGTCTCATGAAAGCTGATCTGCTCTTAGAAAAGAGAAAATCCACAATGAGAGCAGCAACAGGCCAGGGAATTAAAGAACGAGTTTATTAATGACGAGACTCAGCGCCTGATTGAGCAACTGGTTGGAGTTTGAGGCCTTGGCTCACTCACTTCACGTATTTTTTTTAAATTACACTTTATTAATCCCGTAGCTTTTTGCATACCCCTTGGGGTCAGGGCACGGGGTCAGTCACTGTACAGCACTTGTTTAAGCAGTTGAAGGTTAAGGGCCCAGCAGAGCAGGATCTCTTTTTGCAGTGACGGGGATTCGAACCAGCAACCTTCAGGATACCAGCGCAGATCCTTAGCCTCAGAGCCACCACGCTGCCCCCTTGTCACTTCTGTTTGGGTGCCATTTAAGGAAAGAAATGAAGCAATTCAGAGGCATGATGAAGAAATTCAGGGAAACATTTCTTAAAAACCAAGTCCATTAAAATTAATTCAAAAGAAGTTAATTAGCAGCAAAAACAGGTCACTAATTAAGAAAAGGGTTAGAATGAAAACCTGCAGCCACTGCGGCCCTCCAGGACCGGAGTTGGGGACCCCTGCACTAGAGCAAAACAAATTGGATTTGAATCAGCCTGGTAATGTGAACGTAGCCTTAGACTTTGCGAATGGAAGGGTGCACAGAGTTTTGCACAAGTCACAATTACTGTGTTTTTTTATGGTTAACTTCATGAAATAAATTGTAACTCTTCAGTAAAATGTGAGAAAACACTTGTGCAGGGGTGCACTTCAAAAATGAACAAATATGACTTTTTTCAGGGGTGCCTAAACTTTTGCATAACACTGTCAAAGTTTTTTTCTGTACAGTTTATATGCATTTGGTTGTTTCCTCCCATTTAATGAATAATTGATCACAAATAAAAGGAAACACCAATCACAGCGGTTTCCTCTGCCTTTATAGGACAGGGGGCGGTCCCATGGCAATGATTGGCAGGTGGTCCCGCCTCTTGGTAAAAGTAGAAGGAGCATAGACACACAGAAATTAAATAAGACACAATACTAATAAAAACTGAATAATAATAAACATCAATAACAACATTAACATAAACTAAACAATCAGATCAGAGCACAACACACATACTGTAAAGATTTGGACCACCCTACCCCTGCTGAAACATAACATGTTGTTTTGTTTTTGCCAGCTCCTCATTTTGTGGGCCTACTTTGGCCGAAGCCAGCAGGTGAGTAGTTGGGGCCTGGCTGAGTTTAGCTGAGCCTCTTCTGGGCAGGTTTGTCAAGGTGCTGGCCTGCTTCTTGGCCTCACAGCCATCTTGCCTGTTAAGATTCAGATATTTGTTGAAGCCCCTCAGATGTTCACACTTTCCAACTGATGGTGCTTTCACTTGCTTTTCTTTAACTTTGAATTCTCTAATTGCACTCCTCTCACCTTTTGTTTTCCCCAGCAAGCTCTCTCCATTTCAGGTGAGGGGGCCACCTACTGGCTTAAGGGGACATTGGTCTTCTTCTCTGCTCTCCCTTTGTCCACCCCTCTTTATGTCCCAGAAGCGATTAGCCCCGGACATCCTTCATGACATTGGGGTGTAGCCCCATCAGCGGGTGGCCTCCCGGGTACCGACTCTGCTAGTCCTGACACCTCACCACCGGAGCCCATCACAGTCCCCATCCCACACCACCAGAATTCCCCACCAGGCCCTAAACACCACACATGTCATTAATATTAAAGCGTTTTATGTTTCTTAGTTTTATTCATTTTCTAAAGTTGATTGCGTTTATCTTACTGCTCACTGTCTGCTGTCACTTGTTAGCGTTACTTGATCCAAAGGACAAGTAGGAGCTTTGGTGACAGAAGGGCCATCAGCCTGAACAGTATAATTTTGGCTTTGCAAGCCACCGATGGCAGCCTTGTTTGGTCAGCAATCTTTGGAAAAAGAAATAAAGTGTCACAATGTGAGCCGACTTCATCAATCGGGTGACGATGAAGCACAGTTGAGATCTGAGTAGACAGATGAGCTCACTACCCACCTCATGGACATTGGCACAGGAATTTCTGCAGCTGAACACTCCACTCCAAGCATCATCCAAAGGGACCTCCAGCTCAACTCCTCGTCAGCCAAATTGGCAGCGTTGCCAACCCTTGGGGTCATTCTTGGTACAACACTCAGACCTGAATGTCACTTCTTGGCTGCAGGACATGAATCTGAGTGAACCTCTCCTTCATCTCCTCCTCCTCCTCCTCCAGTCTCACAGCTTCATCACTACTCAGCCACATTCCAGCACTCAATGTGACTGCGTTCCTCCTGCTTAAAATACTAAAATATGAAGTTTGAAATGCTGCCAGTGTCCTGACGCCACCCAAACCCAATGAACATATCACATCTCCCTCGACTGGCGCTGCTCCACCAGCTTCTGTTCAGCAGCTAATCATCTTGAAAAAGTGGCGGAGGAAATAAAAAGCTGAAAATAAACTCAAACTGAGATAGTCAAACGCCAGCCAGAGGTACAGTGTGGCACAGGACATTCTCAAGGCCAACCCTGGATGGCACATGTGCCACCGCCTCACCTCACTGAGCACAGACAGGCTCACATGTGCCCACTTTAGAACCTGTGGGAATGAGGGGGGGGACGGGACTGAAATAGCCGTATAAAAACACGAGGAATGACATGAAAGGCACTATATAAGAAGATCTTTCTATTATATACTACCTTACTACTCTGTCACTGTATGTACCTATTACATACTGCCTTTCACATTGATACAGTGTTCTATCTATTATATAGTGCCATGCATCTTCATCAGTCTACTAGCTGTGCTGCCCATCTATGATGAGTTCAAATCAACAAAGACCTCTGTGTTAATGCATGCAGTGGACCATCTACTGGAACGCATTTTGTAATGCATGTTGGAATAAAATGTACTGCTCTTGCCATTCCAAGAGATGGCACATCACAAATATTCATAGTAATAAAAGGCATCACTAGAAATGTTTGCAGTGCATCATCTGTTGGAATAACAAATGCAATGCATGTGTCTCTGTTATATGCCATTTGGTATGGAATTCAAAAAAAGCAGTGATAATGTTTGTGATACACCATCTGTTGGAATGACAGAAACATAGCAACTGGATGGGTGCAAAGATAAGTAAACACACAGACACTTGTCCTTTTATTAAAGTGGATTATATACTGCCTTTCATTTCTATCCTATAGTGTCTAGTAAATGGTGCTTTTCATATCTATCTATCTATCTATCTATCTATCTATCTATCTATCTATCTATCTATCTATCTATCTATCTATCTATCTATCTATCTATCTGTATCTGCTATCTATCTATCTATCTATCTATCATATACTGCCTTTCACTCTATCTATCTGTCGTGAAATGAACAGCCTCAACACACACTCAACGGTTTGGGGCAGCCACCCATATATTGTCCCTGGCTGCTTTGGGTTTTTTGAAAAACTCATATGCAATGGTTTGAGTCCGAACTGCCGGGATGTTGACATGATGGCGTCATTGATGGTACGTCTGGTAGGATTTCCAGTATGTGGCTTGCAGAGATAATAGAAGTAGAATTAGTGCACCCTGCCAACCCCTGGCCTAGCAGGTAATTACCTCCACTTGGTCCACTCAGCTTCCTCCTACTTGCACATGTGTGACACTATCTATCCATCTCTCTATCTCTCTATTATATAGTGCCTTGCATCTCTATCTATCAATGCATTTTCCTTGTATTATAGTATTTTCATATCTACAGTATCAATATACGGTATGTATAATATAATGCCTTACATCTCTATTAATCTATGTACTGTGTGTATTTAATACATAGTTTCATATCTATTCATTATTTTGTCATTTTATAGTGACTTACATATCTATTTATTCTATAGTGTCGTACAATCTGTTTATTATATTCTGTAGTGCCTTTCAAACTATCTGTAATATATTTCTTTACACATACATCTATGTGCTATCTTTCTATCCATCTATTATTTAGTTCCTCACATCTTCATTAATCCATATAATGCTTTTCATATCTGTCATTATATCTACTATATAGTTTTCTATAGTCCACCTACTGTATATATTGTATAGTGCCTTACATCTGTTGATCTGTTATATAGTGCTATACATATCTATTTGTCTATTATAAATTGCTTTACATTATATTATATAGTGCCTTTCATCAATGCATATTATATAGTGCCTTTTTCCTCTACTGATTCATTTATTATATAGTGCCTGGCATCTCAACATTTAATATCTTAGTGGGAAAGGCAGTAAATAATCAATGGATAGTTACATATGAAAGTAAACTATATGATATGCAGTTAGATAGATATTGTAGCCAAAGTGCACGATAAAGCTGGAGACAGCAACTCGAAAATAAAACCAGGCTTAATTATTAGCAGCTTGCACATGAGCGTCCACTGCTAACACACAACTGCTCCCAAAGATAGATAGATAGATAGATAGATAGATAGATAGATAGATAGATAGATAGATAGATAGATAGATATGAAAGGCACTATATAACTGAGATAGATAGATAGATAGATAGATAGATAGATAGATAGATAGATAGATAGATAGATAGATAGATAGATAGCACTAGATAGATGAGATAGATAGATAGATAGATAGATAGATAGATAGATAGATAGATAGATAGATAGATAGATAGATAGATATGAAAGGCACTATATAACAGATACACAGACAGAGCACTGGCACAGGATGTGAACATTTTGATCCCCAGTTGCTGAAGCCATCTGCCGGCTGCACTGGTCCCCGTTGTGTCCTTTCCGGTGTCCCTTAGTGTTGTTCTTCTTGCTTTCTTTCTCTCTCTTTCTCTCTCTCTCAAATCCTCCTCCACTTTTTCTTTTTCTTTTCTGTCTCTCTTTCTCCTCTTCTTGATTCTCCTGCCCTCCCTTACTGATGGTGCTGTGCCACCTGTTGGCTCCTCAGTTACGTCTCTCTGTCTTCACGCTTGTCGGCTCGACTGGCTGTCTGTATTTCTTAGGCTTGATGAACTGAATTAGTGTACCACGCTGGGTCGGGTGTCACTGTGCCATTGCATTGAGGGCACAGTCACCCTCATAGGCACTTTAAAAGTCTTCAGCCCCCCCCTTTACATTCTCACATTTTCCTACTGTGCATCACTGAGTCCCTGTGGATTTGCCTTTCAAGACACTAATCGACAGCAAAAGAGTCTTTCATGTCAAAGTGGAAAGAGACCTTCAATGTGCTCTAAATTAATGACAAATATAAACCACAGCATCATTAATTGTATAAGTATTCAATAGGACACATCACTGGTACACCGCGTTGGTGTCAGTGGTCCCATTACCAGCTCAGTAGATATCACCTGACTGGGGTTTCCATTGGCTGTTCAGTTGAATTACAAGTTAAAATGTCCCTCACAGACCCTGCATTTAGGATTTGTGAAGAAAATCCAAGTAGCTGAGATACAACACACACACAGACACAGGGAGAACAAGTAAACTCCACACAAATGACAATCACACTGGGATTAAACCCAAGTGTCTGGAGCAGTGAAGCAGCTGCCCTAACTGATGGGCTACCCTCTCTGAAACATGCGATATAAAATAATATTTGATTTATGGATTGAATGATTAGAAAGTGTCCGCTCTTATCCAGGGGTGGTGCACTGATGGGATAAAATTAGAAACAAAAAAGCTGCAATTTATAGACTAAAACTCTCCGCAGTTCCTAAATGACGTGTAGTGTCTGCTTAAACAGGTATCTTGACTTGCTGAGTGCCACCAACAGCAATTAAATCTGCAGCCTTCAGGTTCACAGTCCAGGGCCTTAACAGTTACATTGCACTATGGACAACCAGCAGGTGAAACCAGAATGGAGTTGTTCAGTGGTAAACTGAACCTTAAAAGGTGTTGGTCATCCCATAGGAGAAAAAAAAGTCCCAGGACTCAAACTAAAATTCAACTCATGATATGGAGAGGCACAGCAACTGAAAGAAAAGCTCAAAAAGAAAGAGAAGGCCCAGAGGATGAGCTCAAGTTAACATCCATCCATTTTCACACTCACTTACTAGAATTGAAGATCAGCAAAATCCAAATCCAATGGATAGTAAGATCAGGTTGGGCAACCAGCCATGCAGGAGGGGCAGAAAGCCACCGCAGGGAGCAGCGGGCACATCGGGCACATCAGACCAGAGAGAAGTCAGAAATTGGACAGACCTGCCATTATGAGGGATCTGTGAGGAAAAATAAAAAAATAAAATAAAATATGAGTGGGGCTGCAGGGGGACAGGGAACTCCACATAAAAAGATTCCACCGCAGGATTAGATCTCGGCCTCCTGACCATGTGATACGCCTGTACAAACCTTCAAGCGGTTCTCACTCTTAAGAAAGACAATACAAAGATAGACAGAAAAATAGAAAGACATATAAGAAAGAAATGAATATGAAAGTCACTATATAATAAAAAGGCAAAAAGAGAACAACAGATAGGAAAGGCACTGTCTAATAAAGTGATAAGTAGATAATTAATCAATAGAGAGATAGAAAGAGAGACAGACAAACAGATTGGAAAGTGATAATGTAATTAATAGATAAGTAGATGTGAAAAACGCAATATGAAAGGTAGGTGGACATGAAAGGTACTACAGTATATAATAGGTAGGCAACAATGAAAAACGTGTCATCATTGAGATAGACAGATAGATAGATAGATAGAAAGGCACTATATTATAGATAGATAGATAGATAGATAGATAGATAGATAGATAGATAGATAGATAGATAGAAAGGCACTATATAACATGTTAGATAGATAGATAGATAGATAGATAGATAGATAGATAGATAGATAGATAGCCCATAATGTTCTGACATGTTAAAGAGCAGGTATGTGAAGAGTGACCTGCAGGTGACAGCACCTCACACTTAGACATGCGTGCATGTGTGTGTGCGTGCGTGAGTGTCTGTGTAAACTCGGACGTGTTGCGCCTCAAGTAGGCCCGCCGTGCGCTCGCGCCCGTCGCCGTGTTGCGTGTTCCCGCGTGGGTGGTTCACGGGCGCGCGGGTTCCTCCGTTACTTCGCCTGCACTTGACTCGACTGGAGGGCGCGTGCGCCTCACCCAGACTCCGTCAGACACGCCGCTGCTCTTTGCGCTTGTCGATTCGAACGCTGCCCCCTGGCCGGCGGGCACGCGGGCTGTGCCATGTTAGTTGCCTGGCTGCATTGTGTTGTCAGCTGAGCGGTGCGATGCCGCTGCATTGCTACGGATCTGCGTGTCTCAGTCGGAAGTTGAGAGCCGGCATTAGCGCTCCTAAGTTATTCTGGAAGCATAGGCAGCCTCTCCTGCAGCATTTCGTCTGACAGCAGAATATGATCTCCATGGAAAATCATCCATCGCCATAAAGCAGGAGTCTGCGTATCGGAGGGGCTTCGCAACAGCCCACTTTTTTTTTCCTATCGATGACTTGAAATTCGCGATGTGGTGGCTTACATAACTGAGTGAATGGGGGGTGGATGTCATGAGGTTAATCATTACCATTACGGTGGATTTCTGGAGTTCTTTCGGCAAGAGGAGTCGGTGCTCTCCATCAATAATTAATGCATTTTTAAAGCAGCGGGAAAGGCAGAGAGAGCGCGCAGTGAGAGAGGTCCTCTTTTCGAAGAGTAATCGTCTGCACATCATGTCTCACTGTGACAGATCCCCGAAAAGAGCCGACGAGGAGGACAAAGGAGGATGAAGCAAGGAAGGGGGACCTTAGAGGTAGAGGGGGAATATAATGAAGTTGAGTGGGAAAGGAGTGTGCGCCGTCGCATCCAGCTGCCTGCTCTTCGCCTGCGCCCTCGGCGCCGTCGCCGTCGGAATCAAGAGCTTCTTGCTGGGCACCGAAGTGAAGGGGCATTTCCACCTGGGCACCGCGGCAGGAGCTTTCTATTCGGGGCTGCTAGTCTGCCTCGGGCAGGTGCTGCTCGGCGTGGCTTTGATCTGCTGCAAAGGGAAGCCCCGGGGTCAGAATTTCTTCCTGCTGGGAGTCTTGGTGTTTATGCTGGGAGTGCTGACTGCCTTCTCGGGAGCTGTGATCGACGGAGACACCGTGTCCCTGGTGGAGAGGAAGTATTCCCATTACTGTCTCAATTCCCTGGATTTAAAGCCCATCTGTGAGAAATTAAAGGCTTACCAAAGGAGTCTGGTCATATCGACTATCCTTAACACCTTGGAGTGCCTCTTAGGGCTTCTAAACCTGCTGATCGTCAAGCGCTATAAATCTGCTCAGATCTACAGGAGACACTCGCAGAGACAAAGTGTGGGAGCCATTCTCTTCAATGAGGAGCAGGACTTCACCGTCGGGGAGTTTCACTTCCAGCCCGTTTCTTACATCAACCTGGGAGTTTTTCACGTCTTTGACGAAGCTGGGGTGGAAGTACAGTGCGGCGGACACCCGTCAGTGGAGCTGCCCGGCTACTCGCCCAGCGATCCCGAGTTGAACCACTCGTACCCGTTCTCGTACCCTTTGCCCAACGAGCTGCCACCCGCCTACGAGGAGATCTTCCCGGCGGAAAGCAGCAACAAATAGCAAGCGGAGGGAAAACACAGCAACGGCAGATCGAAAAAAAAAATTAATAAAACAACGAGAAAGCGAACCAGCTGTCCAGTATGCAGTGACAATCATTAAAAAAAGAAAAGAACGGAACTCTCGAGCTGCTCCAAGCGGTAATGTTTTCACATAACAAACCGGTTTATGATGCCTTTTCATCTCTCAAAGTCATGTTATGTCAGGAAATTTACAAAAGAATAAAAACTACGAGAAATAAACGAAATATTAGACTTATCCAGTTCAACAGCAGATTATTCATATTGAATCCGAGCTTCTGCGAAGTTAGCTGAGAGGATGCTGAGCACTTAACCCAAACGGCGCCCGCCTGCCCCGTGCCCAGCAACCTCAGCCCTCTCACCGACGCCGGGTCCGTTTGGGTGGTGGATGTGTTTCGGTGAATGGTCCGCCAGCTCGATCTTGGGGACAGTTTATGCATTCAACCAAGAATGGTTCATTATTACAAGCCTTAGTCTTTAAAGAGGAGGGGTGTGAGGACAGGCGGCGTCCGGTGGTCTCAAGACATAAGCCTTTCAGCCTTTCTCGGGCAGGTGCGCAATACCTTTTGAAATAATCCGTTATTCCAGAGGCAAGCAGGTTGGTGAACTGGCGCTGCTAAATTGGCCCGCGCGTGCGTGTGTGTGTGTGTGTGTGTGTGTGAAAATATCCATCCTGCGATGGACTAGCGCCCCGTCAAGGGCTTGTTCCTGCCTTGTGTCCCAGGCTTGCTAGGATAGGCTCCAGGTTCCCCGACACCCTGCTACGGATAATCGGATTAAGAAAATGGACGGATACCTTCGGAGGGCGACTCCAAAGAAATTCTGTAGGATGTTTTCATAAAGACATCGGCGTCTACCTTATGATAAAGAATGCGCATTGCCATGAGACCGATTTAACCCTTTAGGGTAATATTATTATTATCAGTATTATTATTGCCTTGTACTCGGTGCTTCTGGGATAGGCCCCGCCCCCCGTGCCCCTAAACGGGATTTAGTAAAAGTCAGAATGTTATTTTTTTAGTGGCCCCTCACATTTTGCACACACACACACTTGTCACGTCCAGCAAACCACCGTCTCGGTATCTGTATTATTATTCACGATATTCCGTCCAGTTTGAAGGATTCTGCAGAAGGCAGCACAATTTTAACTAAGACGAAATCCTTTACGTCATTCCGATCACAGGATTACTAACCACAGTCCGAGTGACAAGGAAGCGACCCCGAGGGCGTACTCGCTCGCCATTGTCCCATATTGGTGACGGCCCTTTTCACCCGACACAACGCGAGGACTCGGCCTCTACGGCAAACGGAGCACAGGCGGGCACCGGGGGCTTCTGCAGTTCACGAGGAGATTCCCAGCAAAACCTTTGCACGTCAGTGGGAGAGCTGGTTACTTCACTAACGCTGCTACTATAGGCAGTGATGATAAAACTACACTCTGGACAGGCGCAGGTGAAAGTCTGCGGCCAAATGTCAGGTCAGAGGCGATGGCGGCAGAACGTACGCCTTTTGAATGCGGAATTGGTGAGCCGGATAAGCACAATTTGTATACGGAGACGACTATGTGACCAGCTGTAGCTTTTTCCTTTTTGGTTTCATCAACTGCAAATAGTACAATATTGAACTGACACCAAATATTTGAAGATTAAAATGTTTTCTCTACTGCAAATAAATATTTTTTTTTTCTCAAAGTGTATCAATTTAATATGGAAAGCAAATAATTTCTTCACTCAAAGAGGCACATCCTGCGCTTCTCTGTTACACAAGTGATCTTCATGGAAATGGACTTTGAGAAAATCATCTGAGGCGCTTCGATCAGCCTGGAGAGCTCTGCCAGGTCTGTAAAATGATATGATGGCAATTTACAAATAAAGTGCTATTACAGCGTCTAAAGCCTCCCACACACACACACCTTTATATACGATTGACATAAAGACAGCACTGTGAACAAGTTAAGAGGCAAGGAAGTCATTATTAACTCTTTTCTATTTTGTTTTTAATTTTCTACCTTGACTCTTAAAAAGGCAATGCATTAAAAAGGCCACTAGGAGATACGTCATTACTTGTGTTTAGAACGAGGTCTTTCATTTTCTTAAAGAAAATCTGACAAGATGTTTATGAAATTGTGTTTGAACAGCTGCATTTAAATGTTTTTATCAGCTACTCTGTAATATAGACACAGATGACGTAATGTACAAGAGTTCATAAAGTGACTAACTTGTACTTAAAATAGTCCATAAGGCCAAGGTGGAAAATAACTGATAATGTGTGAAGGACTTTAGCAGTATTATTAATATCACACTCCTGAGGTAACAGAACTGTCACTGTCACCTCAGCTACCCCTTTGTCGCATACAGTAAAACAGTACATATTCACCGACACAACATATCCAATGCAAATAAGCTTTGAATAACTTCAAAATGGTCAGGAATGTATTGCAGAATAGAATAGAATATGGGGTGGCACGGTGGCACAGTAGTAGCGCTGCTGCCTTGCAGTAAGGAGACCTGGGTTCGCTACCCGAGTTTGTATCTTCTCCCCGTGTCTGCATGGGTTTCCTCCTGCAGTCCAAAGACATCCAGGTTAGGTGCATTGGTGATTCTAAATTGTCCCTAGTGTGTGCTTGGTGCGTGTGTGTGCCCTGCCAGGAATTTGTACCTGCTTTGCACCCTGTGTTGGCTGGGATTGACTCCAGCAAACACCCGTGACCCTGTGTTAGGATATAGTAGGTTGGTTAATGGATGGACAGATAATATAATATAATATAATATAATATAATATAATATAATATAATATAATATAATATAATATAATATAATATAATATACTGCAGTGGGTTGGCACCCTGCCCGGGATTGGTTCCTGCCTTGTGCCCTGTATTGGCTGGGATTGGCTCCGGCAGACCCCGTGACCCTGTGTTCGGATTCAGCGGGTTAGAAAATGGATGGACTGATGGATAATATAATATAATATAATATAATATAATATAATATAATATAGGACGACACGGTGGTGCAGTGGTAGTGCTGCTGACTCGCAGTTAGGAGACTCTGGTTCACTTCTCGGGTCCTCCCCGCCTGTGTGGAGTTTGCATGTTCTCCCTGTGTCTGCGTGGGTTTTCTCTGGGTGTTCTGGTTTACTCCCACAGTCCAAAGACATGCAAGTTAGGTGAATTGGTGATCCTAACTTGTGCTTGGTGTGTGTGCCCTGCCTGGGGTTTTTTCCTGCCTTGTGTTGGCTGGGATTGGCTCCAGCACACCCCGTGACCCTGTAGTTAGGATATAATGGATGGATAATATAATATAATATAAAAAGACAGAATGGTGGTCCAGTGGCTAACTTTTTATATCATTTGTGCCCCTTGTGTCTATTGTTGATATCCTAAATACAGGGTCGCAGGGGTCTGCTGGAACCAATCCCAGCCAACACAGGGCGCAAGGCAGGAACCAATGCCAGGTAGGGCACAAACCCACCACAGGGCACACACACACATACACTAGGGATAATTTAGAATCGCCAATAATAATATAATATAATAATATAGGGTGGCACAGTGGTATAACTGCTGCCTCACAGTAAGGGGGCCACAGTTTGTGTCTTGGGTGCTCCCTGCGTGGAGTTTGCATGTTCTCCCCATGTCTGCATGGGATTCATCCGGGTGCTCTGTTCTTTTTCCACTGTCCACAGACATGCAGGTGTGTGTGTTTTTCCCTGTGATGGGTTGGTGCCCTATCCAGGTGTCATTCCTGTTTCGTACCCTTTGGCTGAAGGAATAAGCTTCAACTGCCCCAAGACCCCTGACTTGGATAAGCTGATTAGGAAAATGAATGGATGGATAATAATATAATATAATATAATATAATATAATATAATATAATATAATATAATATAATATAATATAATATAATATAATATAATATAATATAATATATATATAAATGCGTAGCATAATGATGTAGTGGTTAGCTTTAACTTTAGTGTAATTTGTGCCCCTTCTGCCTAATTTGCCAGTATGAGAACTGGGGTTATGTGGATTAAAAGGGGATTAATATAATATAATATAATATAATATAATATAATATAATATAATATAATATAATATAATATAATATAATATAATGTGATGTTGCAGTGGTTGGCATGTCAGCCCCACACATCCTGCATTCTAATTTATGCCCAGTCACCACCTCTATGAAGTTTTCACTTTCCCCCTGTGTCTCTGTGGGCTTTGCTCCAATATCCCCTAAAATGTGCAGGTTAGATTAAACGGCAATCACAAACTGGCACTGTTCAGTGATGGGCTGCCACCCTTTGGGGTTTTTGCTGTTTAATCCCTGATGCCACTAAAAGAGGGGCACCAGTCTTTTGGGTGAAGGATATTTAAGAGTGTCATCTTTTAATTTGTTATCAATTGTGCAGCTTGTGTCTATTGCTCCCAGGATAGGTATTGGGAATAATTAGTTTAAAATTGAATAATATAATGTCACATCCATCTTCCTATCCTGCTTATCCAGGAAAGGGTAATTGCTATTCCAACAATTAAAGGGTGCAAGACAGGAAAACCACCTGGACAGAGCGCCAGCCCGACACATGGGCCAGTTCAGCAATGCCAATGCAGCTCACCCGCATGACTCTGCATGACTCTGGACTGAAGGAGGAACACCCAGAGGGAACTCCCTCCCGCACACATGGAGAGAACATCCAAACTCCACGCAGGGAACACCAGGGATATGTTAACCACACACACCCCTTACTGTGAAGTGGCAATACTACCAGTGCACCACCTTATCTTACCTTTTCTCAAAAGTGTTGCAATGGTAGCACTGCTGCCTATTAGTCAGGCGTCAAGTTCTGGGTGCTCCTTGCAGGGAGTTGGCCTGTTCTCCTCGTGTTCATGTGGGTTTCCTCCGTGGTGCGTTGGTTTCCTCTAACAGTCCAAAGACATGCAGTGTTAAAAATCAAGGTGTCAAGTGAGTGGGATGCCATAGGGGAACCGGTTTCCAAGAGAACCGTCCATGTGAAGATTCCAGAAAAATACTTTTACTTATTTAAATCGGTAATACGTTTTATTAATAATTACGATTAGATGGAAAGAGATTTATGAAATACTGTATCAATGGCTTTATGATTTTAAAGGACTTTAAAGATTTCTGTTTTATTCACATATCAGAAACCTTTTCAAGGCCCAAAGAACCAAATTCATCTGCAAAGAAGCTCAAATAGAATGAAAAGGTTCCTTGTAAAGCAAAGGTGCTATAAGGACCCACACAACCCAACTAGTATTTTACAAATGTGGGTGAATTGGCAATGCTAAGTTGTCCATTGATTTGTGTGTGTAAGATGCCCTCCAATGGACTGGCACCTTGTTTAGGATTTGCTCCTTCCTTGCCCAAGATGCTTACTCAGATAGACTTCCAACGACGCTGCCATGGATAAGCAATAAGTTTAGAAACTGGATGGATATAATTTAATCGAATATAATCCCAGACTGCAAAAGTAATTACACTGTATGAGTTTGTATGTAAAGTGCTTCTTCCATCTCTGCTAAAGACCTTACAAGAGCACCACATTTAGGCCAGTCCCGTGATTAACATTCCTGCTCCATTTTTCCAGCCTGGCATTCCCCCTTTCTTTCCGTGGCGCATTCCAACTCTTTCCTCGGCTCCCTTTACTTTGCCTTGTCGGTAATTCTGTTGGCAGGCGTTTTCAAGAACAGAACACGTCAAGACTGCTTGGTGTGCGCTTCTTGCCCTCCGGAGCGGAGGCAGATGAAGTGGGCCACTCGGAGTCACAATGGCGAATTGAACCGGCGACCTTGCGATTTGCAGTTCAATGGCTGAGCTGTCCGTCTTAGGAGCGGCAGCTGCTTTGTAAATTGGGTGACGGTGTAGACCCTTGCAGCTGTTTGACAGGTGCCAGCTGACGGAGCCCCGCTCCACACACACACACACACACACATACAAATACTGTAAATGACAGTTCAGCGCACTTCCTGCAGTAGACATCAAATGTAACGATTACTTTCTTCATGTAAACAAGAACGAAACATTAGCGGCCTTGCATTATGAATAATGTATGACACAATCCTAGAGACACAATATAAAAATAAAACCCGTGTATCTACACCGAGTGTGAATCTAAGCAACGGTCTATTCGCTACGGCCATGTCCCTCGGTCACCTGTCTTTTCATTATATTTCAAGTGGGGCTCTCGGCGCTAATTTATTTGATAATTTAGTTTATTTCTAAGGGATATAAAAATGCCATTTTCCTCACGATGTGGAAGCTTTCACTGAAAAAAGGCGACTAACCGAGTTATGGTTTCAATCACATAATGTGCTGAGAAATGCAACGGCACGGTGGCTCTTCTCATTTTTATGGCCGGATTCGCTCATGCAGACAACAAGCGCACGCGGAGCTCTCCGGGCTGCCTTTCTCACCAAACCGCACGCTCCCGGCTTCTGCTTCAGGCTGCTCACTGATTTAGTGTGCGAAGGAGTCGATCGCTGTTGGTGTGTTTAAATACTGAGGAAATGTTCGAAATTTAGCTCGGGTTAATAAGGGGCTTAACTGGTGAAGTGCCTTTAGGCTTATATATCGTGATAGCGAAATTAAAAAGCTGGATTGTTTATCGTTGTACAAAACATGACGTCTTCTAAAGCTGCTTTCACTCATGGATCATCTGTGCCTACACAATCGGCGGGCTTCTTCATAAACTGTACATTAACGGGAATGCTTCTAAAATAAATTAATAAACAGCACTCAGCTCTGCTGGCTCCTGTACAGAACTGGCATTAAGCAGGCAGGCAGGCAGGCTTCATCCTGAACATCGCATGCTGGCTTCTCTGCTGTTCCTCGTTTTCTTCTCGTCACCTTCTGCTTCTTGCTCCGGATGTTGGCAGACTGGGATCATGAATAAGAATCCATTGCTTTGGCTCCCTCTTCTCCGACGGGGAAGGGGCGTGGCTTTGAGTTTAATGGAAAAGTTCGGGATTTTTCAAAGTCGAAGTTATTTCTTCACAATTACGGTGTTAATTTCCCACAGAAATATTTGGTCTAAAAAAAGTTATTATTATTATTATTATTATTATTATTATTATTATTATTATTATTATTATTATTATTATCAATAATAATAATAATAATAATTTTAAAAATATGTTGTCCACGGTGGCGCAGTTCGCTTCCCGGGTCCTCCCAGCGTGGAGTTTGCATGTTCTCCCCGTGTCTGCGTGGGTTTTCACCGGGTGCTCCGGTTCCCCCCCACAATCCAAAGACATGCAGGTTAGGTGGATTGGCGATTCTAAACTGTCCCCAGTGTGTGCTTGGTGAGTGGGTGTGTTTGTGTGTGTCCTGCGGTGGGTTGGCACCCTGCCCAGGATTGGTTCCTGCCTTGTGCCCTGTGTTGGCTGGGATTGGCTCCAGCAGACCCCCGTGACTCTGTATTCGGATTCAGCGGGTTAGGAAATGGATGGATGGATGGATATGTTGTCCACGGTGGCGCAGTTCGCTTCCCGGGTTCCCCCCCACAGTCCAAAGACATGCAGGTTAGGTGGTTTGGCGATTCTAAATTGTCCCCAGTGTGTGCTTGGTGTGTGTGTGTGTGTGCGCGCCCTGCCCGGGGTTTGTTTCCTGCCTTGCGCCCTGTGTTGGCTGGGATTGGCTCCAGCAGACCCCCGTGACCCTGGATAACGGATGGATGGATGTTGTCCATTCTTGCAGCTTACAATAGGACCAAAGGGTATGAATGAAAAAGCCTTAAAAACGTAACCAAATATGTCCACTCTGAAGCAGCAAAGGTGTCGATTTAAGAAAACGAGCCTTCGGCGTGTATGAGGTATCCTTGAGGGATAACAGAAAGCCTTCGATAAGGTGCCACGTGAGAGGGTGGGCATCAGACTAAAAGAAATTGGTGTTTTGTAGATGGGTGCAGAATTGGCTCAGCCGAAGGAAGCAGAGGGTGACGATGTGAGAATTGCGCGATCTCAAGAGTGGTGTCCAGCAGGGGTCACTGCTGGGCCCGCTTCTATTTAACTCTTTCTGGGCTGATGTTGACGTTTGTCAAAATTCAGGAGTAGAGGACGGTAATGGGCTGTAAACTGTGACAAAGCTCGCCCGTAGGTTTTAGTTCGACTCTCGTTGGTTGAAGGAAAGTCACGTAGCTTTGTTGATTTGACCTCGGATTCCCCGCGCATGCATGAGTAGTGAAGAGCAAACAGCCTCTAAAATGGCATCGACATCTGGCGAGACTAAAACAAATGTGCAAAGCAAAACACTCCATGAAAGTTTTACGTTTCATCGCTGAATTGGACTCTGACTTTTTGGACTCGGAGTTTGATGCAAGTGTTCTGGAGAGGAATATCGAAAATGAAAGTGCGGTACCAGCATCAGCATATCGGTCGCCAGCTGATCGTGGTGATGAACACTTTCATGTACAGGGCGGTCCAGATCTAATGATGCAATTATGAAAAGGCGAACACATCGCACCGGCTGCTCGACTGACAACCGTCTCCCCATCATGTTGGAATGCAGGGCAGGTGCTGCCATCTATCGGCAACAAAAATAATTTTTTTTTGTGAATTCTCTATGTAATAAACTTAAGTTATAGCGTAATAAAAATTGCATAATTCGATCTGGACCACCCTATAGCTGATATGCCTACAGCGGCGTCCGTCTAGGCAGGGGTTCTCAAACTCGGTCCTGGGGACCCCTGTGGCTGCAGGTTTTTGTTCCAACCAGCCTCTGTTTTTAATTGGACTCCTGGGCTAATTAAGTGAACTGTTGTTTCCCAGATTTGCTATTTAGGGAACAATATACAAATTAGAAAACTAAGTTTGGTAAAAAAAAAAAAAGTATTAAAATGTACTAAGCAGTTATATGTATTTTTTTTCTTTTTAACAGTATTTTCATCTTGATTGTCATTCTACTTTTCCAGGTGCTCTAATTGTTTAATTAATCCGTTATTTGCTACTTTGTGGGGCTGACGCTAAAGTAGTTGCAGCCTTTCACAGTTGAGTGTTGTTTGCTTGGGTTTCTGCTCTGCTTATTTTTAATTGTCATTATTAAGATTCAATGAAGGGAGCAAAATGCACAGAGAAAGGGTGAAATATAATAAAAAGAGAGTTAAGCATTTAAGTCCATAGCAAAAACAAATATTTCTAAGTTTCTTATAAATGTAAAAATCATGCTGCTGTGCTTTTCTGAATGTAGAATAAAAGATAAATAATCCCAGCTAATTAAATGAGCTCAGTGCTATCAGGTGTTGTCACTGATTAGGAATCTGGTTGGAACAAAAACCTGCAGCCACAGGGGGTCCCCCAGGACCGAGTTTGTGAACCCCTGGTCTAGGAGGACCACCACTTATGATGACGAGAGGTGCAAAACATATTGCGTCACACTGGCACCGTTGCCCACCAGCTGTGCGAAGACAGCCTGCATTCCTGCTGGCCATCGAGTCACCCCTGCACAGCCACTGCTGCCAGAGATGCCAAAAAGGTGCCAACAGTAATCACAGCACATAGCAACAGATGTTTTATGTGGGAAACCAGTGCATTGGGGGCTTTTCAGAAAACGGAGATCTCGGACAAAAATATTCAGTCCTCAAAGAGTTAATATACATACTGTAAATGATTTGCATAAGAATATAAAGGACAAGCTGGCTGCTTTTCCCAAGATTTCTTCTAAATTTTTTATTCCCTAAAAAAGGTTTTCTGTTTTTGAAAGGGATTTCTTGTCGTTTAGGGAGTCATGGCTTGGGGGCTGTCAAAAAAAAAAAAAAAAAAAGCAGGTCCTATTAAAGCCCATTGAGACATTCCTTGTGTGATTTTGGGCAAAACAAGAAAGAAATTGATACCAAGAAAGATGGATTGTCAGAAACTCGAGAATCTGTTGAGTCAATGGAGATTGGACTTGGACAGCAGACAGGCTTGGGCAGATTTATGGACGATGTCAATGTCAGTAAATGTAAAGTGTTACACAAGTCACAGGAGGAAGTGAAAAGGCTACAAAAGGACATGTGATAGGCTGAAAACACAATGAGGGAGGTCTGAAAATCAGTATTGAGAAGTACACCTTATTAGGAGTTAGGAGTTCTGTCGTAACACACTGGTGGGCTTATTGAGTCCACAATCAACTGGCAGAGAAGAGCGACTAGGGTGTGGGCAGGAGCCATTAACAAGGCATAACAGAATGTCAGGTTATATAGCGCCTTGACGTGTGGAGTACAAGTCACAGGAAGTTCTGCTCAGGCTTTATAACACACTGGTGAGGCCTCATCTGGAGTCCTAGGTGCAGTTTGGGTCTCCAGGCTACAAAAAGGACATAACGGCACAAGAGAAGGTCCAGAGACGAGCGACTAGGCTGATTCAAGACTACAGGGGAAGAGTTATGAGGAAAGATTAAAAGAGCTGAGCCTTTAAAGTTTATGCAAAAGAAGATTAAGCTTAGCTATTAGCCAGGCAGTATTGAGAAGCCATTAAGAAGGCTAACAGAGTGTCAGGTTATATAGCGCCTTGATGTGTGGATTACAAGTCACAGGAGGCTCTGCTCAAGTCTTTATAACACACTGGTGAGGCCTCATCTGGAGTCCTGGGTGAAGTTTTGGTCTCCATAAAGACATAACAACACTAGAGAAGGTCCAGAGAATTGAGATAAGGTTGATCAGGACTACAGGGGATGAGTTATGAGGAAAGATTAAAAGAGCTGAGCCTTCACAGGTGATGAAGAGGAGACCTGACTGAAGTGTTTAAAATGAAGAAGGGAATCAGTGCAGCGGATCAAGACGGTGACTTTAAAATGAGTTCATCAAGAACACGCAGGGGGACACAGCTGGAAACTTGGGAAGGGGAAATTTCACACCAACATTAGGAAGTTTTTCTTTACACAAAGAACGACAGACACTTGGAATAAGCGACCAAGTAGTGTGGTGGACAGTAAGACGTTAGGGACTTTCAAAACTGGACTTGATGTTATTTTAGAAGAATTAAGTGGACAGGATTTGTTGGGCTTTTTAGTCGGTTCTAATCTGGATTTTTCCAGTTTTCTTTCATTAGAATGAGTGTGAAATAGCGTAAACTGCCCTAATTCGGGATGTTCACAAAAAAAATGTAAAGATTTAATTCATAAGGAAGATGTACATAAGAAATGAGTAGCTGTGCCAAATAGTTGAAATATTAAAACATTTAAAGTCAAGAAAATCTTAATTTTAACAAAAGTTTGTCATTTTTCTCCCTCTGATAAAGGTCCAGAGAGGGCTAGATCCCAAGTAAAGAATCAAAAATAAAGAAATAAAAAAAAACATATTTATAATCACTGACGTTAAATAATCTAAAACAATGGCCCATATGGATCTGTTTGAAATCTGTCATTTTTAACCTTCCAGGAGTGGCTCTTGAGGAGGCGGGACCACCGGTAAAGAATCAAATATGTGATCATATTTCTGATCATCCATCCATTATTCAACCTGCTACATCCTAACTACAGGGTCACGAGGGTCTGCTGCAGCCAATCCTATCCAACACAGGGTGCAAAGCAGGAAACAAACCCTGGGCAGGGCGCCAGCCCACTGCAGGGCACACACACACCAAGGACAATTTAGGATGGCCAATGCACCTAACCTGCATGTCTTTGGACTGTGAGAGGAAACCACGCAGACAGGACCCGGGAAGCGCACCTGGATCTCCTAATTGCGAGGCAGCAGCGCTACCCACTGCGCCACCCTGTTTGTGATCAGCAACCCCAAAATAGTTTAAAAATGACACCCCACATGTATAGAGTACCAATTACCTAATTTTTGAAAGTTTTGTGAACAGGAGTAGCTTGGAAGCCTGATGGTCAGTCGATGAGGCCTACACAACTTTAAGTCTTCTCGATTATTTTTGCCCAGCCTGTTAGTTTACTTGTTACCATAAGGGTATAACTTGTGCAGGCCCGGTCTTAGGTATTATGGGGCCCCCTGAGGAGACGCAATGAGAGCATCAGTATCGGCTTTTTTCTTTCGCTTAGCTGCTCCAGATTCGTATTTACGCTTCGAGGACATACTGACAGACAGGGGTTTTGTTCATTCTCGCAACTCAGATTGCGGTTCTGCCTTCCCGCTCCCGTGCCACCTGCTGCCACTGACGAGGTGAAAGGATTTATGAGATCTTGACTTCTTCTTTCTTCTTCGATGAATGATGATGAGGGCTGATTCACTGATGTGATCGTTCGACCCATAGAGATGTTGACTCAAACCGCTCCGCTTTTATAGACAGCCGCCCACGCGGACACGTCCCTGCTGGCCCACGTGATTTAAACATGCGAGGGAGGGGCGGGTCGGAGCCCCCCGGACGCCGGGGCCCTAGGCGGTCGCCTACTTCGCCTATGCCTAAGGCCGGGCCTGACTTGTGGGTCAAGATGTGGCCCAAAAATGTCCTAAAAAAGAGAGCTTTTTAGGGACTAGAGGGCCAAAAATAGGTTGGAAACCCAGAGAAGCTCGATGTCTTATATAACTAGACATCACGACGAGCTGAGACGTTTATCATCTGTGGGGATTTTCTCATACCGGTGAGTCAGGAGGCGCCGGACAAAGTAAGATGAAGTGATTTCAAATTGTTCAGAGGTAATTGTTAAAATAATAATAATAATAATAATAACTAGGGGGCTTCACTCCCTGCTCACTTCGCTCGCCAACCCTCTGGCCTGCAACAACAACATTTATTTCTGTCGCACATTTTCATACAAATAGTGGATCTCAAAGTGCTTTACATGATGAAGAAAGAGAGAAAAAAAGACAAAGTAAGAATTAAAATCAGAGAACCCTAATTAACATCAAATAAAAGTACGGTGGTCCGATGGCCAGGGAGGAGAGAAAAAACAAAATCTGCAGGGGTACTGAGGCCACCCAGTCCCCTCTGGGCATTCTACCTAACATCAGTGATCAGTCCTGATTGTATTCAGGGTTATCATGGAAGAAGTTGATGATGATGGTCATGTGGACTTCTGGCCTTTAATCTATCAATGGAGGGACACCACGGTGCTTTGATCAGGTGGTGGTGGCACAGAACGCCACCACAGAAAACCAGAAAAAGAACAGAAGAGAGAGTAGGGGTTAGTACGGATTTTGCGTCTCTGCCACTCGTGTTGTGAAGAGGAGAGCTGAACGCACCACAAGGAGACGCGGTCGCTCCTCCGAAACCCCCTCTTAAACGGTGACACAATGGGAAACCAGTCCAGTTTTTTTTTTTTACCTCCTCTTTGCTCAATCAGCTGCTGGCTTGCTGCTGCTGACGCGCCATGTGATCTGTATCTCACCTGGCACACTTCTGTCATCATCTGTGTCCATATACTTGATCTCTTTTCGCTTTTACCTTTACCTATCGCCTTGAATTTTGATTCCGTGTTTGGAATGACAACGTAACGTTATAGCTGCCCGTGAGTGAATATCGCTTCTTTCTCTCTACAAGAACTGTGTCTGACAATAGCATTCACACAAATGAGAACTGGTTGAACCGTGTGCTTGGTTATGTGGGCGGGACTTTTCCAAATCTCTTTGAATAAGCTCTTGTCTCGCGGGATTTCACTTTCACCAAACAACCAATCTTTAAGTTCTCGTGGATAGGCCTCTTCATTGGGAGGCAACACGAATTAGACGATCTACAAGTCTCCGACTTAAAGTTAAAATCCAAACATTATATTCGATCTCTTTTCGCTCTTCCATTAATTCACAGTGTAATAATTTCTGTTTGCTTGCACTAATACAATCTTTACTATCCTTTTTTTTTTACTATCCTTTTTTTTAATACAATCTTTACTATCCTTTTTTTGATACTTTTGAATTTTCGTACTTCCATTTTCTCTAACCTGCTCTGCATGTGTACTACGCCAACGTTTTTGGAATCTTTTAATTCTCACAAATACGCCTCTTCATTGGGAAGAAACGCAACTTTTTTTTTCCCTGATGGCAACACAAATTAGACGATCTACAAGTCTGTGACTTAAAGTTTATAGCCTTACAATATATCCATACTTCTGTCATATCACCTATGTCCACGTATTCCATCTCTTTTTGCTGTTCGGTTATTTCACCGAGTAATAATTTCTGTTTGTTTGCGCTAATGCGATCTTTACTATCCTTTTTTTGAGACTTTCAAATTTGCGTACTTCCATTATCTCCAACCTGCTCTGCATGTGTACCGCGCCAACGTTTTTGAATTCTTTACGGCGTTCTACTTTGTCATCTACTCTTTGTCTTTTATTTCCGGCGCCAGGCGTGGTTAAATCTCTTGGTCTCGCAGGATGTGAAAGTGTCTCTCTGAGAAAATCACGTCTCGTCTTCTTCCAACCTTGCAAGATTTTTTTTTAATAATAGAGAGTGTGACAGATAGAGGGCGCTTTTGTCCCCTTTAACCCTCGGATCAGACGCCAGACACCAGATAAAAGTCCAATATTTTGGTTTATAACAATGATAAAGTGCACAAAGCACCTCCACTCCACAATTCTCATAAACAATAATAAATCCACAATCAATAACCAATCCTCCTCTCTCAGATGCGTTGCCACCCTTCCTCCCGACTCAGCTCATCCATCGGGGATTTCCCAGAATCCTTTCTAATCCTTGACCCGGAAGTGCTTCTTAACCCTCAGTCCATGTGACTTCCTAGCACTTCCGGGTCAGATCAAAAACTCTTCTTTAACATCCCGGAAGTACGTCATTTTCCCTGTCCCTGTGACCAGAACGTACTTCTGGGTTATAGGGCACATAAAAGTTTCTGAGTCTCCCTGCAGCGTCCCCTTGCGGCCCCCATGGTATCCAGCAGGGTTGTGAAGGAAAACTCCAATATCCATGATGCCCTGCTGGCATTCGGGGCACCTCCATGCTGCCGGAAGAGCTCTATATAGCGGCGTGGGGGTATTGGGCAAGATGATCTCACAAGAGATAATAATAATAAGTTTTATTTATGTAGCGCCTTTCATACACTCAAGGACACTTTACAATTCAACAAAAACACATTCACAAGACAATAGAAGTTACATACAAGAAAATGAATAACACTCATTGAAAAGATATGTTTATAACAGGAGTTTAAAATGAATAATAGATTTTTCCTATTATGTTATGAACATAATAATTATTTTATCACCAATTCTTGGGACTGTTTTACATGATTTTCGGTCCCTTTGTCTGCTCTCAGCAGCCATCTTGGGTGCACTAATGATAACCCCAACCTGCTGCCTTCGCCAAGCTCTATTCTGCTTATTCTCCTACTTTTCCTTCCATAATTTTGCTTCTTCAGCAGTTATGCTCTGCCACGGCTTGTAACAACAGACAGATGTGCACTCAAATCATAGGATTATTTTTTCCTAAGTGGTGCCAACTTTACGCCAATTACTGTATGCAGAGCGAAATTCATGAGAGGCAGCACCGTGGTAAAGATTGCATATAAATGCTTCATTGTACTTTGTACAAATAACAAAAATATGAACGTATTAATGCTGAATTGTATTTTTAATAAAAGCCTTCGATTTTTGAAAAAGCCAAGCCACATCGCAGTTTCCAGGGTGTGCTGTCTGGAAGCACAATAAAAGAATTACTTACAAAATGACAAAGGCAGAGTGTACGATAATAATAATAATAATAATAATAATAATAATAATAATACATTTTATTTATATAGCACCTTTCCCATCCTCCAGGTGAGTCCATGAAAGAATGGCAGGGTATACAGTATATAGCATTGTACTAAACCAGATAAATAAATAAAGAAGAGTAAGATAGTAAATTCAGAGAAAAGCCTAACAGACAACACAATTGATGGTCTGCACACACACAGACACACACACAGACACACGCACACACACACAGACACACACACAGACACACACACAGACACACACAGACACACACAGACACACACACACACACACACACACAGAGGTTACCTGAGCATCTTGACATGGAGGTAAACTGAGAGAAGGGTAGTAAAGTCAAGTAGAGCTAAACGCCTTCCTGAACAGATGAGTTTGGAGTTGTTTTTTAAAAGAATTCCTGGAGTCAGCTGATCCGATTCATTTCGGTAGGTCATTCCAGAGTCTGGGCACTCGCTATACAGCTGAAGGCCCTGCTGTCACCCTTGGAGTGTAGATTAGTGTGGGGCACAACAGGATTGGCAGAGTCAGAGGACCTTAGTGGACGGACAGGCACATAGTGATGGAGGAGATCACTGAACGTGAGGTCGTTTAAGGCTTTGTAGGTTATTAGTAGGATTTTCTATTCGATTCTGTAAGACACAGGGAGCCAGTGAAGGCAAAGCAGGATGGGTGCGATGTGCTCGCTGCTGCTGGTTCGTGTCAGGACTCTGGCAGACGAGTTTTGAATAAGCTGGCGCTGTGATAGAAGATTAGAAGGGGCGCCTGGCAGTAGGGATTTACAATAATCGATGCGGGATGTGATAAAAGCAGGGACAGGTTTCTCAGCGTTAGAAAAGGAGAGGAAGCAGCGAACACGGGATACGTGACGGAGGTGAAAGTAAGAGAGTTTCTTAATGTGGTTTATGTGGGCGGAATAAGAGAGGGAGAAATCGAAAATGACACCGAGATTCTTTGCAGTAGAGGCAGGTCTGATGAGATCACCGCCAAGATGGACTGGGAAGGAGGCTCATTTTATTAAGTTGCATTTTAGTCCCAATCTGCAGGAGTTCAGTTTTGTTCCAATTTAATTTTAAAGAGTTCTACTCCATCCAGGTATTAATTTCACTGAGGCAGGTTGTGAGCTGAGAAAGCTCTGATGAAGTTCCACTTTTGACACTGAAGTAGAGTTAGGGTTTGGGTTTCCTTCGGGTGCTCCGGTTTCCTCCCACAGTCCAAAGACATGCAGGTTAGGTGCATTGGCGATTCTAAATTGTCCGGCAGACCCCCGTGACCCTGTAGTTAGGATATCATGGGTTGGATAATGGATGGATGGATGAATAGAGTTGAGTATCATCTGCATAAAAATGATAACCCAGCCCATAGCTAGGAATAATATGGCCAAGGGAAAGAATCTAAATACAGAAGAGAAGAGGGCCGAGGACAGAGCCCTGAGGAGCTCCTTGTGTGACTGGCGCTGAGCTGGATCTGCTGTTGCCTATCAGTCAGATAGGACTTGAACCACTGGAGGGCAGTGCCAGAGACACCCAGCATGTTCTCCATTCTGGACAGTAGAATGTCATGTCTGACCTGAGTGTCAAATGCTGCACCGAGGTCTAATAGAATTCATATGCTGGTTTGTCCAGAGTCTGCTGCCATAAGCAGATCATTGGTTACTCGTAGAAGAGCAGTTTCGCATCTGTGCCACACCCTGAAACCAAACTGAAAGGGTTTCCATCACATTATTAGAGGTTAAGGAATTGATGAGTTGGGAGGTTAAAACATGCTCAAGAGCTTTTGACAGAAAAGGAGCAGACTGAAGTGTCGCAAGCCCATTCTAGAATTTCTTAATGTATGACGAATCACTTTTGCGGAGGATATGGTAATAAAAGAACAGAGGACAAGGTTTTTGAGCGATTAAACTCACTGGTGCTCACAGGGAGAAGACGTGAAACTCATGAAGACCCTGGTGCTGTGAGGCAGGAACGACAGCTTTGTGCTACCACTCTGCCCATGCACATCTGTACTCAACTTGAGTGAATTGGCGTTGGCGAAATATTGGTTGGCGAAATATTCGTTCTAGCGTGTGCGTGTGTGTGTGAGTTGTTCCTGTCTTGTGCCCGGAGCTTGTTGGCATTAGCTCCAACTGCCCCATACTCCTGCCCCTGATAAGTGCTTTAATGTTTATAACGTCTGTTTAGTTCCTGTCACACGATTGCATGCTACACGAATGCTCGATGTTCTCTGCCAAGCACAATCACGCATTATCAATCCAGCGGCGGCAGGCAAAAATGAATAAACTTCCATATACAGTGGTGTGAAAAACTATTTGCCCCCTTCCTGATTTCTTCTTCTTTTGCATGTTTGTCACACAAAATGTTTCTGATCATCAAACACATTTAACCATTAGTCAAATATAACACAAGTAAACACAAAATGCAGTTTTTAAATGATGGTTTTTATTATTTAGGGAGAAAAAATCCAAACCTACATGGCCCTGTGTGAAAAAGTAATTGCCCCTGAACCTAATAACTGGTTGGGCCACCCTTAGCAGCAATAACTGCAATCAAGCGTTTGCGATAAATTTCAATGAGTCTTTTACAGCACTCTGGAGGAATTTTGGCCCACTCATCTTTGCAGAATTGTTGTAATTCAGCTTTATTTGAGGGTTTTCTAGCATGAAGCGCCTTTTTAAGGTCATGCAGGTCATAGCATCTCAATTGGATTCAGGTCAGGACTTTGACTAGGCCACTCCAAAGTCTTCATTTTGTTTTTCTTCAGCCATTCAGAGGTGGATTTGCTGGTGTGTTTTGGGTCATTGTCCTGTTGCAGCACCCAAGATCGCTTCAGCTTGAGTTGACGAACAGATGGCCGGACATTCTCCTTCAGGATTTTTTGGTAGACAGTAGAATTCATGGTTCCATCTATCACAGCAAGCCTTCCAGGTCCTGAAGCAGCAAAACAACCCCAGATCATCACACTACCACCACCATATTTTACTGTTGGTATGATGTTCTTTTTCTGAAATGCTGTGTTCCTTTTACGGGAGATGTAACGGGACATTTGCCTTCCAAAAAGTTCAACTTTTGTCTCATCAGTCCAAAAGGTATTTTCCCAAAAGTCTTGGCAATCATTGAGATGTTTCTTAGCAAAATTGAGACGAGCCCTAATGTTCTTTTTGCTTAACAGTGGTTTGCGTCTTGGAAATCTGCCATGCAGGCCGTTTTTGCCCAGTCTCTTTCTTATGGTGGAGTCGTGAACACTGACCTTAATTGAGGCAAGTGAGGCCTGCAGTTCTTTAGACGTTGTCCTGGGGTCTTTTGTGACCTCATGGATGAGTCGTCTCTGCACTCTTGGGGTCATTTTGGTTCACCACTGTTCCATGTTTTTGCCATTTGTGGATAATGGCTCTCACTGTGGTTCGCTGGAGTCCCAAAGCTTTAGAAATGGCTTTATAACCTTTACCAGACTGATAGATCTCAATGACTTCTGTTCTCATTTGTTCCTGAATTTCTTTGGATCTTGGCATGATGTCTAGCTTTTGAGGTGCTTTTGGTCTACTTCTCTGTGTCAGGCAGCTCCTATTGAAGTGATTTCTTGATTGAAACAGGTGTGGCAGTAATCACGCCTGGGGTGGCTACGGAAATTGAACTCAGGTGTGATACACCACAGTTAGGTGATTTTTGAACAAGGGGGCAATTACTTTTTCACACAGGGCCATGTAGGTTTCTCCCTAAATAATAAAAACCATCATTTAAAAACTGCATTTTGTGTTTACTTGTGTTATATTTGACTAATGGTTAAATGTGTTTGATGATCAGAAACATTTTGTGTGACAAACATGCAAAAGAATAAGAAATCAGGAAGGGGGCAAATAGTTTTTCACACCACTGTATAAAAAGAGTATAAGCAATCATAAGTGTGTCTTACTGAGTTATTATTGTCCAGGTGTGTATAGATCTGGACATCAACATTAAATAATGCCAATAATAGTGCTTAACGATTCCTTCCTGAGGTGAATCCACACACTTCTGACTAAAAGGTCACCATGAAGGAAAAAGAGAATGGAGTAATAGGCCGAGTGAAGCGTGCAGCGCCTCGAATTTTAAAAATGGCTAAATCTCACAACAACAATGGGTCGCTTTTTGCTTTTTACCTTTTTAAAGACCTCAGGGATTCACAGTTTTGTAATATGTGTGCAATCTCAACATGCAGATCAATCTCCGACAACATCTTTGGCTTGAACAATGGACAAGTTTGAAGGCTGTTCTTTTTAATCGCACCCCAGTATCCATATCATGGGCAGAGTGGTGGCTCTGAGGCTAGGGATCTGCACTGGAAATCTGATATTCTGTCCATGAAAACCACAAACAGGAGTTGTGACAGGTCACCACGTTGACCCACGGTGAACGAATTCTACTTAACTCCAAGTGTTCACAAATGAATCTCAGTGCATTCATGTAGGGGACGAAAAGCATGCAAGGAGTCACCCTGTTACCGCACATTCCTGCAGCACCTCCCACCTTAACATGGCCACAGGCCTTCCCAAATCTACAAAGCATATGTAGACTGGGTTATCATACTCCCATGAACCCTCCAGCAACCGTGCCATGGAGAAGAAGCAGTCTACTGGTCTACGGCCAAGACAGAATCTTCATTGTGTTCTTCCTTTGTCTTTGGCTCCTCCCTTCAGCACCTTTGCATATGCCTTCCCTGGCAGGATGATCCCTCTGTTTTTTGGAAATTCACCCTCTGGGTCACCTTTCTTACCCTCCTTAGTGTTAGACTCGTGCATCACTCGGGCTGTAAACAACAGTGTTAGATCTGAGTGTCCCTTGGGCAGCGGTATAGACACGTCTAGCATAAGACCAGAGAATTAGTCGAGCGGTAGAAGTGCCAACAGTGTTAGTGCCAAGCGTTGCTCAGGCAACAGTAAAGGCGTGTCTCACATTAGTGTCAGGCCCAAACGTTACCCGAGCAACGTCTTCTCCTCGCCTATAAATGAAGTGATGTGTATGAAACTGGAATGACAGAAGTAAGTATCACGTCCTACTTATATACTAATATACCAAAGGTATCACGTCCTGGTGAGCTGAATGACTTCCGGCCTGTTTCTCTGACGTCACATGTGATGAAGACCATGGAGCGGCTGCTGCTTCACTACCTGAGGCCACAGGTCCGCCATGCCCTCGACCCTCTGTAGTTAGCATATCAGGAGAAGGTGGCAGCGGAGGATGCCATCATCTGTCTGCTCCACCGATCCCTTTCCCACTTGGACAGAGGCAGTGGTGCTGTTAGAATTACGTTTCTGGACTTCTCTAGTGCCTTCAACACCATCCAACCTCTGCTCCTTAGAGACAAGCTGACAGAGATGGCAGTAGATTCACACCTGGTGCCATGGATCGTGGACTATCTTACAGACAGACCTCAATATGTGCGTCTTGGGAACTGCAGGTCTGACATTGTGGTCAGCAGCACTGGACCTTCTCTGGTCCTGTTCAGCCAACATACATCAGGCTTCCAATACAACTCGGAGTCCTGCCACTTGCAAAAGTTCACTGACGACACTGCTATCGTGGGCTGCATCAGGAGTGGGCAGGAGGAGGAGTACAGGAACCTAATCAAGGACTTTGTTAAATGGTGCGACTCAAACCACTTACATCTTAACACCAGCAAAACCAAGGAACTGTTGGTGGATTTTAGGAGGACCAGGCCCCTCATGGACCCCGTGATCATCAGAGGTGACTGTGCAGAGGGTACAGACCTATAAATACCTGGGAGTGCAACTGGATGATAAACTGGACTGGACTGCCAATACTGATGATCTGTGCAAGAGAGGACAGAGCCGACTATACTTCATTAGAAGGTTATCGTCCTTCAACATCTGCAATAAGATGCTGCAGATGTTCTACCAGACGGTTGTGGCGAGCGCCCTCTGAATACATGAAATTTTGCCTCTCACACTTCGGCCCCACTACATTTCACCTCCATGGTATTCCTCCCCCACTCCAGTAACTTCTAATACCCACACCCAGACGTTTTGAGTGTTGGAAGTTTCTAGAAAAAACTAAAGTGAATAATTGTTCTCAGCGCTCAAAAGTGACTTCCCTAATTTAAACATTTTTGTAGCAAAATGATAACAAGTTAGCAATAGTTAAACGCTCTGTAAACATATATACATTTTTATTTGGATTAAACGAATCCAAACGATTTTACAAAAATTAATATCACGTGCCGTTGGGAACAAAACATACGTGACATACAATTATGTACTCAATTAATATCTTTGTAATTTTAATGTTCGCAAAAAATCATTTCCATTTATGAAATTACTGATTAGAACTCAAAGTTGTATGCGATGCCTCTACGGTAATCAATTACAATACAATTTTCTACATTTTGGGCGATCCCTTTGATTCTTGCAGAAATAGCAGCGTACTTCTCGTTTCTCTGATTGCCTGGATTACCGGCAATTAGTTGTGTAATTTCGAAATTGTGCAATAATAAAGTTGATTTTAGGTTTAGTCACGATGCAAAAATAACGCTTTGAGTGAGAAAGTAATCCACGATGCGGTGAGTGGTGATGCGGCAGTTCTGATTTCGCGCTGTCTGCGAGGTGCTGGTGGTTCTTCAACATGGCCACGCACCACCGTAATCAGGCGGCGAAAACCGTAAACACACGTCTCGAAACGGCCTTAGTGCTAGCAAAATAAAAAACATGCAAAATCCAGTCCAGTCTATGTCTGTATATCACATAAGACAGATTCAATTTGAAGTACAATGCTCACCTTTTATGGAGGCAATCACGCATACTGTTTTTAGTGGAGCACATTGATCTGTGAGTCGTATAAGAACACTACCTGAGTGAACTTTTTTTATTTTAAATTTTGGGTAAGGTTTATTCAATTTTTAATTACAATTGTAGATATAAGTGGTGGCGAAAATTACCGGGGGCAAAATGTGTCAGAGGAGAAATGTGAGGGGGCAACTAATCCGGACGCCGAAGAAAAGGAGGTGCAAAAAGGCATGGAAAGCCAAGAATCCAGCAGAAATCTGCGAGTATTTAGAAGGGCAATCGCTGCCCCCAATCAGTGCAAAAAGGTTTCTCATCTCCAAGGTGTCACACAATGATGGGTTAAAAGGAAAGAGCTCTCTGAAGACCTTCACAAAACACACTGGTGGCATCGGTGACAGACGTACTTCTAAACTTCTGAATCTTCCAGTGAGCACCATTGGGGAAGTGGAACGAACATAACTTCGCCATAAACCGGACACGACCATCTGCTCCTCGTAAGGTTTCTGTTAAAAGAATAATCATAAGAGTTGTCCCAGAGTCAAGGACCACTGAATTGAATCCAATTGAAAATATATAGAAAGAAATGAAGATCAGAGTTCATAGACGAGGCTCCCAGAGCCTTCAAGATTTGAAGACAGTTTGGGCCAAAATCCCACCTGAGCGATGCATGCGACTCGTTTCTCCATACAGGAGGCGTCTTGAAGCTGTCACTACCAACAAAGGCTTTTCTACTAATTATTCAATGCTTATTCCCTGTGTCATTCCACATAATGTATGGATTTATTTGTATGTGTGGATTACTTGGGTTGTTGCTGACATCTGGTGAAAATGTGATGTCAGTAGCCCCATTAGAAATCTATTTACTGAGAAGGACGTTGACATGTTCAATACTAATTTTGCCCGCTGCATATAGACTGCGAGACTAGCCCAGACACCACCAGTCGGAGACCACATCTTTATAAAATGTACACATTTATTTATCACCACCAAATACAGGAACCACGTTCCTGAACACCACACAATGCACACGGCCTATTACTCGCCACAATAATCACTACTCTTCCTCAGTCCTTGGCCGCCTGTCTCCTCCGGAGAGCTTTGTCCTGCTCCCACTCCCGACTCAAGCTCCTCGATTGTATGAAGGCGGCCCCTTTTTTGCCCACCCAGATGTGCTCCAGGTGGCTGATGACGACCTTCCGGCAGCACTTCCTTGTTCCTTTGCAACAGAAGCACTCTGGGTCGTCCCAGGCAGGTTCATCCGCCATCTTGCCTGGTGTGGCGGAAGTAGCAGTTCTCCGGGTCCCACAAGGCTTGAGATGCCCCCTGGCGGTGGCCACGGGTCCCAACAGGCCAGTACCTCTGTTCTCCTCTCCTGTGGTCCTCTCCCAGTCCAGAGCAGTTGCTTCCCCTCATGGCCCGGAAGCTATTAATGCCACCTTCTGATCCTTCCAGGCATCCCAGCTGGGTAAGAACTCCAGGAATCTGCCACAAGACATATGCCAATATCACCCCTCTTCTTCCCACCAGCCACTCCTAAAAATGTGCCATTTTGGATACAATGTGAACGTGGCACCATGTTGTTAGGAACTTTTCATGCTCAGCAAAAAAACGGCATGTCTGAGTCGTGCGAGGGGGCGTGTCTCAGTGTCTGACATCATTATTGGCGTGCGACCCTCATGACCAGAGGAGACACGTTAAGTATAAATGAGGCTTTAATGTGTTTTGAAGCTTTCTGCTGCTCTTCTTCCCAGCCACTTATTTTATTCACGACTTCCACGAGCCGCTCGCTATTGCAGAAAGTGACAGAACGACGGATGTTGGGGTTTTGTCATTGACAGTACTTGGGTTCAAAGTTTGTGTTTATGCTGCAAATGCTTCAGCCTTAACAGTCTTAACTGTTGACTTAGAAGGATGCTTGGGAAAAGAATAGGGAATCCATAATTGGGACTTCATGTCCTACATGTTAGACACTCAAAATTCTCCAGTGTCCTCTACATGTCAGAGTTCTGCCCCCTGCTCACTTCGCTCGCCAAACCCTTTGCGGGCGCTACTCGCTACCCTCTTTGCAACTCTGCCATTAGCGTATGGGGAACCAAATGTACAATTTAAAGAGATTATTATTTTCATGGGAATTGTTACATAAGCATAAAAGAGCTAACTATTTTACATTACAGCGAATAATTAACCATAGTCCCATTATATAAAAAGGGTGACAGGGCAGATCACAGCAACTATAGGCCGGTAAGCTTAACAAGCATCACAGGAAAATTAATGGAAGGGATTATTAAGGATAAAGATTGAGCAACACATGGCAAGGACAGGACAGTCAGCGTGGGGTCAGAAGAGGGAGGTCGTGTTTTACTAACATGTTGGAATTCTATGAGGAGGCAACAAAAGGATCTGATCAAAGTGGAGCTTATGATATTATTTATTTGGACTTTCAGAAAGCATTTGATAAGGTGCCACATGAGAGGTTGGGCATCAAGTTAAAAGAAGTGGGAGTTCAGGGTGATGTTTTTAGATGGGTGCAGAATTGGCTCAGACACAGGAAGCAGAGGGTGATGGTGCGAGGAACCTCATCAGAACTGGCCGATGTTAAGAGTGGTGACCAGCAGGGGGCAGTGCTAGGGCCACTGCTATTTTTAATATCTATAAATGATTTAGATAGGAATATAAGGAACAAGCTGATTAAGTTTGCAGATGATACCAAGAGGGCGGCATGGTGGCACAGTGGGTAGCGCTGCTGGCAGTTAGGAGACCGGTTCGCCTCCTGGGTCCTCCCTGCGTGGAGTTTGCATGTTCTCCCGTGTCTGCGTGGGTTTCCTCCGGCGCTCGGTTTCCTCCCACAATCCAAAGACATGCAGGTTAGGTGGATTGGCGATTCTAAATTGGCCCTAGTGTGTGCTTGGTGTGTGGGTGTGTTTGTGTGTGTCCTGCGGTGGGTTGGCACCCTGCCCAGGATTGGTTCCTGCCTTGTGCCCTGTGTTGGCTGGGATTGGCTCCAGCAGACCCCGTGACCCTGTATTCGGATTCAGCGGGTTAGAAAATGGATGGATGGATGATACCAAGATAGGTGGATTAGCAGATAATTTGGAATCCGTTATATCATCACAGAAGGACTTGGATAGCAGACAGGCTTGGGCAGATTTGTGGCAAATGAAATTTAATGTCAGTAAATGTAAAGAATTACACATAGGAAGTAAAAATGTGAGGTTTGAATACACAATGGCGGTCAGAAAATCAAGAGTACACCTTATGAGAAGGATTTAGGAGTCATTGTGGACTCCAAGCTATCAACTTCCCAACAGTGTTCAGAAGCCATTAAGAAGGCTAACAGAATGTCAGGTTATATAGCGCCTTGATCTGTGGAGTACAAGTCACAGGAGGTTCTGCTCAACCTTTATAACACACTGGTGAGGCCTCATCTGGAGTACTGTGTGCAGTTTTGGTCTCCAGGCTACAAAAAGGACATAACAGCACAAGAGAAGGTCCAGAGAAGAGCGACTAGGCTGATTCAGGGCTACAGGGGAAGAGTTAGGAGGAAAGATTAAAAGAGCTGAGCCTTTACAGTTTAAGCAAAAGAAGTTTAAGAGGTGACATGATTGAAGTGTTTAAAATTATGAAGGGAATTAGTACAGTGGATCGAAGCGGTGACTTTAAAATGAGTTCATCAAGAACACGGGGACACAGTTGGAAACTTGTTAAGGGGAAATTTCGCACAAATATTAGGAAGTTTTTCTTTACACAAAGAACAATAGACACTTGGAATAAGTGACCAAGTAGTGTGGTAGACAGTAAGACGTTAGGGACTTTCAAAACTCGACTTGATGTTTTCTTGAAGGAAATAAGTGGATAGGACTGGCGAGCTTTGTTGGGCTGAATGGCCTGTTCTCGTCTAGAATGTTCTAATGTTCTAATAGTAAAAAAAATAGTAAAACGTAAGAAAATTGTTTCTTGTTGCGTTATACAGTATGTGTTTCCATTCTGTCTATCGTTGAAATTAACATTCAAATACTTTTTAAACTTACACTTTTACTGCAAAACTTCAGTAAAAACTATTTTTTCATTTATTTTTTGTTAATATCGCATTGAATTTTGATTCCTTGTTTGGACTTTCATTGTGACAACACAATGTGAGTGAATTTCGTTTCTTTCTCTCTAATAAATAAAATGACTTTCTCGAATGTTTGTCCCTGTGATTGTTAATTGTCTTTTCCAAAGCTATTCTCACGGGAAACTGTAAACGTTTAAATATGAACTAGCCGACGCCCGCCATAGCATACGATGGTGTAAGAATAGGAACGGAAAACGGTGAGAAAGGAATTCAGAAATCAAAAAAAAGGAAATACTTCTTGAAAGACGCAGTTGTGAATCGGTGTTTTGGTGGAGACGACAGATTATGAGTTGAAAGATCTAACCGTAGAAAAAGCCACGAACAGGAACAGTTTTGTTGCATGTATCTTGGACTTCCTGGAAATGCTTACGGTAATTTGATCATTTTGTCTACACGTACGTTGATATTTTCAGCCTGTGCTTGCAGTGCATCTGACAGTCCTTTGTATTGTTCTACGTGCAGATCTTGTTGATGTAATCTGAGATACTTGAGACGCGCGCTCTCTGTTTTAACATACGCATCTACGACGTACTGTTGAAATAGTTCACCACTGGAGTGCAAAATACTAAATGTATTCCTCATTGCTAATCTGTATGTGTAAAATTGGCATTGAGTAAGCATGATTCGGTTAGCGGTTCTTTTATCGGGAACATGTTGTAAATCTTTGTGCCAGCCAATGTCTCCGTAAGGGAATAAAAGTGGGTAAACCATAGGATCGCAATTCATATTGAGCGTAGAAATCTGTTTACGGGAGTTGCCTCTGGGATAGATGCAAATGTCCATTTCGGCAGGCGGTTCGCCATCTTCTCCAACAAAAATCGCTGGAACATCGGTGTGACATGTCGGGGCATTGTATCGTCGTAAGAGCATGGACTCTAGCTGGAGAAGTCAATTTTTGCGGCCTGCAGAGTTTGCTTTATTTTGTAAGCGTACGTGAGAAGCTTGTGCTGTGTCAAAAACATACAACTGTCCATATCCTGGAGAGGTAGAAGTGTCAGCGCATAGTGGAGAGATTTGGTGATAAATTTGACCGTGTATTTTAAAACAGTATGGTCGGTGGCCAGGAGGTTGAGTTATCTGTGGAAGAGGACGAATAGGAATCGAGAAATGCCGTGTCGGCTGTGTGTGGGCGGGACCAGTTAGTGGAAACAGGACGAATCAGAAGAGAAATCTAGAGAAGAGATGGCATATCAAGATCTCCTTTGGTGTCTCATGTTAGATGTACTGCATTAGCTTTCTTGTTGCCTGTTAAAATTTTACATGTCAGAAATGTTTGACCAGTTCTGAATACAGCTAATCTTGTCGTATTGCATAGCCCATCACCCAACATTACGATATGTCCTTCTTTCAACAGTAATTCAGCCGGTGGGAGACCAGATGGTGTTAACAGTTGTAGATATTCTTTGTGATATTGCAAGTTGATGTTTTCACCTTCCGCACCATCACCATCAACTGTTTCAGCAGAGTCTGTAGCCAATTTGATGTGTAATCGATTGACAATTTTCGTTTTAATTCGTTGGACTTCATCGTTTCTCGGTACAGGCCCGCCGCCAGAAATATTTGGGCCTCAGAAAACTGGGTACATGTGGGCCCCTCTGCCTTCCCCCGGGTCCCCAAATGCACAAAAAAATCAAGCGTGAAGGGGCCCCCTTCCGTTAGGGCCCCGGACCAGAGTCCCGTTTGTCACCCCTGGCGGCGGCGGGCCTGCTCAGTGCTAGGATTGCCCGTGTACTCATTTCTTCTGTTCATAACCCTCCATGAGATTTGGACATAATACGTCTTCTATTATTGGGAACTTAAAGTGAGCTGAGAGTGCAGGAAGTGTGTCTGACAAAAACATTCACACCAATGAGAGGCGAGAGGACTGTGGGCGTGGTTTGAGAGGTGGGCGGGACTTGAAAAAATCTCTTGGCAAAATTCTCATCTCGTCTCAAGATTTTCTTCTATGATAGAGAAAAATATCTACAGAAAATTTGGACTTTGTATGGACAATGTATTGTCACAGCGTAAGAGTTAACATTAAAATAATGATTGGATGAATATGGGGACAAATCTTCTCTCGTGCACAAAATGAAGATGACTTCTGCAGGCCACTGTATGATTCACTTGCCTCTGCCACCTCCAGAGTGATTTGGATGGATCCTAATAACACTTGGGCATGTTTTTACTTCTGTTGCTCGCAAAATGCTTCAGGCAGCGTGGCACGGTGGTTAAGGCTGTGGACATCAAACCCTGGGGTTCTGCGTTCAAATCTGTGTCACCATGAGCCTGTCACTTCATTTGCCTTTGCTCCAACTGGAAAAAAAAAGAAGAAATGTAACCAAATCTCAGATGTTGTAAGTCAGCTTGGATAAAAATGTCAGCCAAATAAGTAAATGTCATTTCTTGTCCATTATACACACTAAAGCTATTTTAACACTACAGCCGTTTAATTTGAAAACAGTGTTTGTATTTGAACATGCTCTCTGTTCACACTAGTGTCTTCGCATCATTTACAAACGTGTCTCTGTTCACACTAAAACGACTGAAAATAAATAAACTACAGACGCTCACCTCCACTAGGCATTTGTGGATTGGCAGAACAAGCCTCGAATGGATGTTGACCGCCACAGGATTTATCGCAAAACTGTAGTGACCAGTAAATTGTTTGCTTTTTGCACGTGTGCGCACCATTCAACAAGCACAACACTCAGTTTAGATACAACACAACAAGCGCCATGAAAAGCAAATCCTCCATGTCCACCGTGTTGGAGTTACGGGTGCCTTCTGTGAAGGGTGACACATTTTCATCAATCAGCAAAGGGCTGCATAACAAGCACAACAAATCACAGTGAGATTGAAGTCTTTGTTTTCAGCAATCCACTGTACAGAGCTGAGCCGGCGTTTTCAGACGCATTCGGCTCCGGAGAGCAGTTTCAAAAGTCTCCATTTTCAGGGGTTAAAAACATGCCAGGGTTATGTAGATAAAAGGCAAAAGCGGAGAGTAATGTCTGTGTTTATATATGAAAAATGTAGAAGTGTGGACAGAGTCCAATACTTAAGTGATGATCACTTCAAAGGGAATTGTTTGTCTATTGTCTCACAACTCACAAATTCACTTTAGGACAGCAGGAAAACGAGTCTACTCTGGAAGGGCTGGATGCAAATGTGACCCTCTTATGTTTGATTAAGGTCTTCTCTCTTTTTGTGTATTAATTATGTAATCATTTTGTATTCATGATGATGATGATGAGGAAGAATGTATTTTATTTATATAGCTCCCTTGACATATTCACAGTGCTTCAGACATACTGTGAAACCTTGGAATCCAAATTTAATCCGTTCCAGAACCCCATTTGAGTTTCAAATCATTCGAATTCCAAGACAATCTTTCCCCTTTAAAATGATAGAAACTGGATTAACCTGTTCCTGGGTCCCACAGACTCGAAATTTCAAAATGATTTTAACACTAAATACACTGGATTTTAACGTAAAATATTAACAAATAATAATAATATTGGAATAAAAATGTAAATTAATAAAATTAAAAATATAAAAACCTGTATTTACCTTAAAAAGAATGATGATGGCACGTGTGGAAGTTGGAGGAGGAGGAGAAGGAGGAGGAGGAGGAGGAGAGTCACCTTCTGCGATAACATCAGGTAACTGCATTTCTGGTGGTTCTGGTGTCCACATTCTTTACCTTTTCATGCCCTTAGCCAAGTCAGTTCAGGCATCCTGAACATATCAGCGAGATCAGCCACACGTGTACCGCGTTCATGTTTAGCAATAAGATCTTCCTTAACTTAAATTGGAGCTCTAACAGCTTTCTTATTACTCTCATTTTCCTCACTACACTTTTTAGGACCCATGGCGAATATACTAAGTTGTTATTAGATAGATAGATACTGTAGATAGATAGATAGATAGATAGATAGATAGATAGATAGATAGATAGATAGATAGATAGATAGATAGATAGATAGATAGATAGATAGATAGATAGATAGATAGATAGATAGATAGATAGATAGATATGAAAGGCGCTATATGATAGATAGATAGATAGATACTTTATTAATCCCAAGGGGAAATTCACATACTCCAGCAGCAGCATACTGATAAAGAACAATATTAAATTAAAGAGTGATGACAATGCAGGTATAACAGACAATAACTTTGTATAATGTTAACGTTTACCCCCCGGGTGGAATTGAAGAGTCGCATAGTGTGGGGTCTCCTCAGTCTGTCAGTGGAGCAGGATGGTCTCCTCAGTCTGTCGCTGAAGCTGCTCCTCTGTCTGGAGATGATCCTGTTCAGTGGATTCTGCATGATTGACAGGAGTTTGCTTAGCGTCCGTCGCTCTGTCACCCTATATTATATTATATTATATTATATTATATTATATTATATTATATTATATTATATTATAATATATAAACAATAACACAAAACAGGCACAAAAGCCTGTTAAAATTAGCAGTGAAAATCACACAAGATGCTTTCACTAAAGCTTCCGACAATGAACTGAACGACAAAGCGTATGGGTGGCCCGAGTGCTGGTGAAACGCACGCACAAACAAACACACACGAACAACATGCTGGCCGTTCAGATTCCAGGGCCAAATTTGCTCAAATGTTGTTATTTGGATTCCAAGTTGTTTGAGTTCTGGGGCATTTTATTCCAGGGGCAATACTGTATTTAAAAGGATACAGAAGGAATAATAGAACTGAAAAAAATAAAATTAGTAACATTAGTAACATCAGCATTCAGCTTTATTCTGGCAAAAGTAAAACAAATGATAAGTAAAAAAAACACTGTCAAGACAGTAACAGACTCCTCTCTATGAAATCTTCAGTTTTTGGCAATCTGTCACACGGCGTAGGGCGGAGTGGTGGCTCTGAGGTAGGGATCTGCACTGGTAATCAGAAGGTTGCTGGTTCAAATCCCGTAAACGCCCAAAGTGACGCTACTCTGTTGGGCCTCTTGAGCAAGGCCCTTAACCTGATGCTGGGGTGTCACCCGCTGCATGGCTGCACTCGGGTCCTAATCTGGGGATCCTGAGTTGGTTTGTCATGAGGTGGGCGGTGTGGCAATGCACTGTAGCAGCGTGTGCTCCTAACCAGTCACACGGAATAGCCTTCATTTTGCAAGAAAAAGCAATTGGCTGTGTGGCGGGCAGTCGGCATCCATGTATGTGACACCCCTTCGTTATATGTTCAGGGGGAGGAGCCATGGACTGTGCAATACCTCCCCCTGGATGCTAGATGGCTGCCAAACCCCCCCAAAGGGTTGGAACGGTGCCTCAGTTTCCTGCAGGGCTCCATGGGAATTGGAGTTGGGTCCACCAGGGGGTGCTGCAGCTGGGACTTCTGAGCCCGTATAGGCAGCGTATTCGCCACACCCGGAAGTGCAGCCGGAACTCAGCAGTCAACCTCCTGGAGCACTTCCGGGTGGTCTATAAAAAGGCCCAGCGACCACCACTCAGAGGCCAGAGTCAGGAGGAGGAGGACGATGAAGCTTGATGGAGGAGTGGTGGTACAAAGGAAGACTGTGCGTGTTGGTGTTTTTTTTGCTGTACTTGGGACCGTGTTGTGCCTGTGGGGGTCACGGGGAAGACGTGCCCCACAGGTGAAGAAAAATAAAAAGTTTATTAATGTTACGTGTGCCTCACGGTGTCAGTCTGTGTCAGATCAGCGCCCATATAGCGCCTTTTTACAGCTGAAATTAACTTCAGGAATGGCAGTACCTTGTTACCCAAGGAAAGAGATTTAACTGAAGGGAACAGCAGGTTTCAGCAGTGCTAGAGCAAATGTGAAGGTTCCTCTAATAACCAATTATCATTTATACGTGACTAATTAATTAAGCTTAGGCTAAAGGAGTTTGCCATTAGGAAACTGAAGGAATGGATGGTAAAAAAGGGGCTTTGCATTCATATGTGAATGATGAAGTCAAAATTAGTTATTTCAAGCAGTGACCGCTTTTAGCAGCAGTAGTAATGTCTTGGCTGTTTTTAAAAATTAATTTAATTTAAAAAAAAAAGATCTATCCAAAACACGAGAATTTCTCAGTCGTTCCAAACCTTTATATAAACTGATGAATTTGAGAAACGACATACGGGACAAATGAGGATTTTTAAAAAGATAATCGATCGGGACACCCAAACTGGGCAAGACATTTGTGACTGAAGTGGGAGACACGGGACACCTGATGAGCCAAATAACGAACAGATCAAGAAAACCTGAATTTAGGCGGTAGGACTTTGTAAATAGGAAACATATTGGTGTTTCATAAATCTGTTATCATGGCTATTTATAAATCTAAATGAAAGGTTCTTTCTGAATCTTTGATGCCAATGGTGCTCTTAAGAACCAAAAAACGGTTCCCCTATGACACTGATCTAGAGAACCACCCTGGCTCTTTTATTTTGAAGTTGCCATCTTGTCTCAATAACTTCAGTTCTGTTTTGGACTCGAATCTGTGAACATCTCTGTTCAGTTTAATTTTGCAGCGTTTGAACAATATACAGATGGCTGCCCCAAACCTTCATGATGTCTAAGACTCATTCTTGTGACACGCCATTCAAACCGCACAGTCCTATACTGACCCGGGGTGTCCAACTCCGGTCCTGGGGGGCTGTGGTGGCTGCAGGTTTTCATTCTAACTGTCTTCTCAATTAGTGAGCCGTTTTTGCTGCCTTAGTTTTAATTGACGTGACTCAGACCCCTTAGTTGTTTCTTTCTCCTTAATGAGCAGCCAAGCAATAATGAGATACAAAACATGACCAGCTCACCTGAAAATAAAGAAAAGTGAAGGGTCTCGGTCATGTTGGTTTACTCAGGTCACCAAAACATCTTAGATAAAACAGAAAATCAACAGTCTGCTCTGGCAGAACGAGAGCAGCAACGGATTTAATGGACAGCAAGAATTAGCCTCTCATTAAGAAACGGGTTGGAGTGAAATTGGTTGGTGTTTGACGTTCCAATTTAGCTGGTCATCTGTCGGCTCGTTTCACGTCTCATTTCTGTTTGGCTGTGATTTAATGAAGAGATGAATCAATTCAGAGGGCTAAATCCTTAAAAACAGGGCTATTAAAATGAAGGGTAAAGGAGTTCATTAGCAGTGAAAACTGATTAGGAAGAGGGTTAGAATGAAATCCTGCAGGCACTGCGGCCCTCCAGGCCTGGAGTTGGACACCCCCGATTTTGACTAAACTTGCACTTGCCCCTATGCACTTTAAAATGTTGAGAAGTGGACCGCCCCTTTCCTCAATTGTTGACGCCCCTTGCCCCACCTTTTGAATACTGATTGGCTATTTGATTATGTTTTGTTTTGGCACAATGAAAGTGTGGTCTTCAATCCACACAGAGGTGCCGCTAAGCAGAATGCTTTTTCCTTTACTTACGACACGCAAGCCTTTGAACACGAATTAAAATCTTCTCTCTATATATAAAATCATTAGCCTAAAAGTGCAACAATTTTATGTGACATTTTTATGTGACATTTTTTGTCACGCTTTAAATCTGGCTTATTTTAAAACCTACATATATACGGTCATATGAAAAAGTTTGTGACCCCCTCTCAGCCTGTGTAATAATGGACTCTCCTTTCAACAGTAAAGATCACAGTGGTATGTCTTTCATTTCCTAGGAACATCTGAGCACTGCGGTGTTTACCGAACAGAGATTTTTAGTGACGCAGTATTTAGTTATGAAATTAAATCAAATGTGAAACACTGGCTGTGCACAAATGTGGGTCCCCTTGTCATTGTGCTGATTTGAATGCCTGTCACTGCTCAGTGCTGATTACTTGGTATGATGAGCTCATTAAGCCTTGAACTTCATAGACAGGAGTGTCCAATCATGAGTGGTCAAAGGTATTTAAGGTGGTCAGTTACAAGTTGTGCTTCCTTCCCTTTGACTCTCCTCTGAAGAGTGACAGACAGCATGGGATCATCAAAACAACTCTCAAAGATCTGAAAACAAAGATTGTTGAGTCTCCTGGTTTAGGGGAAGGCTACAAAAAGCCATCTCAGAGGTTTAAACTGTCAGTTTCAAGTGTAGGGAATGTGATCAGGAAATGGAAGGCCACAGGCACAGTTTCTGTTAAACCAACTCTGCAGGTCTGGCAGGCCAAGAAAAATACAGGATGGCATATGAGCAGGATTGTGAGAATGGAGACAGACAACCAGAGATCACCTCCAAAGACCTGCAAGAACATCTCGCTGCAGATGGTGTATCTGTACATCGTGCTACAATTCAGCACATCAGTATGGCAGGGTGATGAGAGAGAAGCCCTTTCTGCACTCACGCCACAAACAGAGTCGCTTGTTGTATCAAATGCTCATTTAGACAAGTCAGAGTCATTAAGAACAAAGTGCTTTGGACTGATGAGACACAAATGGAGTTATTTGGTCAGAACAAAAAGCGCTTTGCATGGCGGAAGAAGAACACCGCATTCCAAGAGAAACACCTGCTACCTCCTGTCAAATGTGGTGGAGGTCCCATCATGCTGTGGGGCTGTGTGGCCAGTTCAGGGACTGGGGCCCTTGTTAAAGTCGAGGGTCGGATGAATTCAACCCAATATCAACAGATTCTTCAGGATAATGTTCAAGCATCAGTCACAAAGTTGAAGTTACTTAAGCAGGGGTTGGATATTCCAACAAGACGATGACCCAAAACACAGTTGGAAATCTACAAAGACATTCATGCAGAGGGAGAAGTTCAATGTTCTGGAATGGCCATCACAGTCCCCTGACTTGAATATCATCGACAATCTATGGGAGGATTTGAAGCAGGCTGTCCATCAAATTGAACTGAACTGGAGATTTTTTGTACAATATTTTGTCGTCATTTAACTACTGCAATGCGGTGCTCACTGGATGTTCAAAATGTTCTTTATTCAGCCTCCAGTTAATCCAAAATGCTTTTGCAAGAATTATTATAAGAACAAGAAAATACAAACACATAACTCCAGTTCTTAAATCTTTACACTGGCTCCCAGTTAAGTTTAGGGCAGATTTCAAAATCCTCCTTTTAACATATAAAGCATTAAATGGCCGAGGTCCGGCTTACTTGTCTGAACTTATCATGACTTACAAACCTGAGCGCACATTAAGATCTCAAGATGCCGGTCTGCTTAGGATTCCAAGGATTAATAAAATAACAGGGGAGGTCGAGCTTTTAGTTACAGGACCCCTAAACTGTGGAGTGGTCTTCCTGCTTCCATAAGAGATGCCCCTTCAGTCTCAGCCTTTAAATCCCGGCTGAAGACTCACAACTTCAGTTTAGCACACCCTGACTAGAGCTGCTGATTAACTATACAGACTTCATCTCTGTTGTTAGTCATTAGCACTAAAACATAAGTAACATGATAATTATATTTGAATACTAACCCTCACCTATTCTGTTTCTGTTCTCGGTACCCAAATGTGGCCATTGGTGCCACGGCCCACCTGCCAAGTTGTTTGCCTGCCTATGGTAAAGTCATCCCTGATGGAGGATCACAGGAATCATGGGAAAGAGGGTCCTTTCATCGGAGCAACGTTTCAGCCGTGGCATGGCCAAATGGAGAGGCAGCTAGATGGATGAGGTCTCCAGGACTCTAAAAATATCCAAACCTAATTATGTCATATCATCTACTGTTAAACCGTACTTCTAAAATTTTCATTATTATGCTGTCTTAAGGAATTGTTCAGTTCTGTGTATTGTGTTGTATTGACCCCCTACTTTTGACACCCACTGCACGCCCAACCTACCTGGAAAGGGTCTCTCTTTGAACTGCCTTTCCGAGGTTTCTTCCATTTTCCTACAAGGTTTTTATTGGGAGTTTTACTTGTCTTCTCAGAGAGTCAGGGCTGGGGGGCTGTCAAAAGGCAGGGCCTGTTAAAGCCCATTGCAGCACTTCCTGTGTGATTTGGGGTTATACAAAAATAAACTGTATTGTATTGTATTGTATTGTATGAAGAATGGTCAGAAATACCAACATCAGAGTCCAGACACTCATCACAGGCTACAGGAGGACAGCGTCGAGAGGCTCAAAGGAGCAAAAGGAGGCTCAGCTAAGTATTAATGTCATATCTCTGTTGAGTGCCCACCTGTCTAATTTTGTTATGATGCATATTTCATATTTTCTGTCACTCCAGTAAACTTAATGTCACTGCTGAAATCCTACTGTGTCCATAAGGCATGTTGGATATTAAAAGGAAGTTGCTACTTTGAAAGCTCAGCCAATGAGAAACAAAAATCCAAAGAGTTAAGAGGTGTACCCAGACTTTTTTATATGACTGTATGTTTGGTATCATTCTTTTCAGAATTTATCGAACTTTAAAGTGATGATGTTAGATTTTCAGATTATTATTCTGTTTTTAAATTATAAACTAATATATATATAAAGAACTCACGTCCCGCAAGACGAGACTTTGTGCCAACAAATTTAACCAGGCCCATAAATAAAAGACAAAGAGTAGGACAACTGCTGTACAGGCTTTGAAATGTTTGAAGCGCCACGTGAGACGCAGATCAAGTGGCATGGCAGCAGCAGCAGCTGATCGAGCAAATTGGAGGTAAAAAAAAAAAAACTGTATTTGTTTCCCATTGTATCACCATTTAAGAGGGAGTTTCGGAGGAGCGACCGCGTCTACTTGGGGTGCACACAGCCCCCCTCTTCACAACACGAGCGGCAGAGACACAAAGTGGCTGGCACGTATCACAGGCCGATTGGCAAGTGAAGCAAGCAGGGGGTAAGCCCCCTAGTGCATGAATAAAATTAAACTGACAATAGAAGTGTGTGCTGTAGTGAAAAGCAAGCAGTCGTTAGGTTGATACGTTTTTAACTATAGCACTGTGCCAGAATCAAATGTCCTGCTTGCATATGCGTCGCACTTCAATGTAGTTAACTCGCTGGATTGCATTTCATTTTGGCACAAATTATCCTCCATATTTGATTGGGAACGAGCGGAGTTTGAAATGTAAATGAACTGCATGGATTGGGGGATTTATTTTATATTTGGGGTATGTCTGGGGTGTTGAATCCCTGAAATATACTTTGATTACAGCTTCCACTAATTCATCATAGACAGAATTCATATTCTTTATTATCCCCTGTCACAAGACATGACTGGAGACATCAAAAAGGTTTGGGGCAGCCACCCATATACAGTGGTACCTCGGTATACGTCCTTAATCCGTTCCAGATCCTCTGACTTGTACCAAACAGAACGTATAACAAACACATTTTTTCCATAAGAAATAAAGGGAAAATGATTAATCCATTCCCATGAAAAAAAAACCTATAGTTATTGGCATATTATACATTGATGGGGTTGTATAAAATAATTTAAACACTGCTTAATACTAAAATACATACAGTGGTGTGAAAAACTATGTGCCCCCTTCCTGATTTCTTATTCTTTTGCATGTTTGTCACACAAAATGTTTCTGATCATCAAACACATTTAACCATTAGTCAAATATAACACAAGTAAACACAAAATGCAGTTTTTAAATGATGGTTTTTATTATTTAGGGAGAAAAAAAATCCAAACCTACATGGCCCTGTGTGAAAAACTAATTGCCCCCTTGTTCAAAAATCACCTAACTGTGGTGTATCACACCTGAGTTCAATTTCCTGATTCCTGCCACACCTGTTTCAATCAAGAAATCACTTCAATAGGAGCTGCCTGACACAGAGAAGTAGACCAAAAGCACCTCAAAAGCTAGACATCATGCTAAGATCCAAAGAAATTCAGGAACAAATGAGAACAGAAGTCATTGAGATCTATCAGTCTGGTAAAGGTTATAAAGCCATTTCTAAAGCTTTGGGACTCCAGCGAACCACAGTGAGAGCCATTATCCACAAATGGCAAAAACATGGAACAGTGGTGAACCTTCCCAGGAGTGGCCGGCCGACCAAAATGACCCCAAGAGCGCAGAGACGACTCATCCAAGAGGTCACAAAAGACCCCAGGACAAAACGGCCTGCATGGCAGATTTCCAAGACGCAAACCACTGTTAAGCAAAAAGAACATTAGGGCTCGTCTCAATTTTGCTAAGAAACATCTCAATGATTGCCAAGACTTTTGGGAAAATACCTTGTGGACTGATGAGACAAAAGTTGAACTTTTTGGAAGGCAAATGTCCCGTTACATCTGGCGTAAAAGGAACACAGCATTTCAGAAAAAGAACATCATACCAACAGTAAAATATGGTGGTGGTAGTGTGATGGTCTGGGGTTGTTTTGCTGCTTCAGGACCTGGAAGGCTTGCTGTGATAGATGGAACCATGAATTCTACTGTCTACCAAAAAATCCTGAAGGAGAATGTCCAGCCATCTGTTCGTCAACTCAAGCTGAAGCGATCTTGGGTGCTGCAACAGGACAATGACCCAAAACACACCAGCAAATCCACCTCTGAATGGCTGAAGAAAAACAAAATGAAGACTTTGGAGTGGCCTAGTCAAAGTCCTGACCTGAATCCAATTGAGATGCTATGGCATGACCTTAAAAAGGCACTTCATGCTAGAAAACCCTCAAATAAAGCTGAATTACAACAATTCTGCAAAGATGAGTGGGCCAAAATTCCTCCAGAGCGCCGTAAAAGACTCATTGCAAGTTATCGCAAACGCTTGATGGCAGTTATTGCTGCTAAGGGTGGCCCAACCAGTTATTAGGTTCAGGGGCAATTACTTTTTCACACAGGGCCATGTAGGTTTGGATTTTTTTCTCCCTAAATAATAAAACCATCATTTAAAACTGCATTTTGTGTTTACTTGCGTTATATTTGACTAATGGTTAAATGTGTTTGATGATCAGAAACATTTTGTGTGACAAACATGCAAAAGAATAAGAAATCAGGAAGGGGGCAAATAGTTTTTCACACCACTGTAAATACAAAAGCAATTAGATGAAATAAATGAAAATGTAACCTCAATTTACTTTTTAATAACGTCTTTGTTTTCCACAATCGTAGATACCGTCGTTCTCGGCATACGGTATGCAGCAGCCAAGTCCCGGATACGCACGCCACCTTCATACTTCTCAACAATCGATTCAAAATTTATGCGAAAAAACACAAAATCACGTGAAAATTCACAGAATTCACTGAATGCTAGCAACTGGCGTACTGACGCTCGTGGGCAGTCGTGTCTTTGTCTCGAGAGAGAGGTAAACAAGGGTAGCGCACGTGAGTCGTACTCCAAATAAAGGTCGTATACCAAGCAAAATATTTCATGTCCAAAGCGGACAGATACCAAGGTAGCACTGTATGTTATTCCCTGGCTGCAGATTGGGCTTTAAGCAAGTACGATGTGAACAGGTTCAAGTCCAAGACACAACTGCTCCCCTGGCACAAAGATGGCAGCTTTAAAGGGGAGTTGAGGAAATGACGTCACCATAGGGGCCGGAACTGGAAGTGATGTCATAGAGATCACACCCGGAAGTGACATCCTCACTGGGGCCGGAACGGGAAGTGACGTCATTGGGACCAGGCGGAATTTCCCATAAGTGGTCTGCACAGAAGTGAGAAAAAGAGTTAGTGCACTCGGCCATCTGCTGGTCTGGCATGGAATTACTCTCATTCGAGCCCTTTAGTTGCCTCTCATGCACACGTGTGTGACACCCAGAGATGAATCTTTGCTGTATCCCTGTGATGAGAAGTTCCTTGTCTTTTATTACGAGGGGGGAGTCAAGCTAAAGTTAGAAAACGGGATCTTATCAGTAAATGGAACCAACCTTACTTAGCAAAACTGATCCTGTCATTCATTTCTCAATGGTGCCACCGCCCTTCTCAATGCACTTGCGTCATCTACCTGGACTCCAGCAGAATAAAAGGTGTTGTCTTGTCCTCGCTGCCACTCGTGCCCCTGAGTTATTGTCAAACAGTACATGCTGAAGAATCCTCCAGTCAGAAGTGCAAGTTACTGTGACTCGCTGGAGACCAATGCGAAGCCTGCTATTCGACCCAATCGGCAGGAACTGCTGTCTCAAAGAGTCCTTTTGCTGCCCACACACTGCTAAGAACGCCAAGGCCCGTCTGGAGACTCTGCAGTTTGAGGTATTGCCACCTCCTCCTTATTCACCAGATTTGGCAACTGGGTGATTATCGATTCAAGACAGATGATGACGTGAAGAAAGTGGTGCACAAGTGGTGGAGCGGATGAGATAAAAACCTTTTTTTTTCTGCTGGAATCCGGGCACTGCCAGGCAGTTGGCATAAGTGCATTGAGCAGAGTGGAGACGACATTGAGAAATGAATGACACGATCAGTTTGTGAAGGTTGGTTCTGATTTCGAACTTTAGCTTGACTCCCCCTCATATTTTTTTCGTCTTTCTTGTAACCATGTAATATTTAAGAACATTTTGGGATGGTCAGGTGGCATAACGGCACCAGTAAATGAGATGCGAGTGTTTTAAAGATGGGCGCTGTGAGGAACGCGGCTAAAACACAAAAACGTCGAGGCTCTGAAATCCTGTGTGCCTCTTAAATGAGCGTCTGATTGGTTGGTCGATTTCCCGGACTTTCAGGCATTTTTCAGCTTTCAGCAGTGAATTATTGCAGAAGGTGGCACACCGCGTTTAATGATTTAGAGTCAGAAGAGGGTCAAAAAATTGTGCACTACTGCCATGATTACCGGAAAGAGAAGAAAGTAAGCCGGGTGCTCTGAAATCCCTAATAGGTGGCAAACAATTTCTCGATAATCAAAAATACTTTCCTTTTTTTTGTGGAGTCTTCATTTCTCTTGCTGGTACATCAGGAGCACAGTCAGTGGGTTCATTTTCAGCTTACTAAAATATAACTTTTGACGGCCTGAGCAGCCCACAGACCCTCAAACAAAAGGGTTTTGTTTCTGAGCCTTCGTCGGGGGACAAGTTGTGTTAAGTATTCAGACCCTTTCACTTCATTGTGTTCTTTTGAGTCACTTGTGCCCATCGATCTGCATTCGATAATCCATAATGACATGAAAATGTGTTCAGAATGGTTTTCAAATCTATTAAAAATTCAAAAACTGAAATCTCTCCTTCAGTCTGCGGTATTCAGACCCTTAACTCAGCACACTGTAGAAGCCCCTTTGGCAGCAATTCCAGCTTTCAGCCTTCGTAGTAAAGTCTCTACCAGCTTGGCACCCCTGGAATAGGGCAGTCGATGCTGTTCTTCCTGGCTGATCCTCTCAAGCCCCATTCGCTTGGTTGAGAAGGGTCTGTAGGCGGACATCTTCAGGTCTTTCCACACAAGGCTTTGGATGGGGACACTCAGAAACAGGACTGTCATGATCGAATGTTGCTATTGGAATATAATTTGAGTTTATTTAAGAAAATGCTGGGGTCATCTGAGGTAATAACAGGAATACATGTTGAGGTGCCAACTCGGCTTTTCCCGTTTACTTCCAAAACAAAAAGAGAATCGGTGGCGCGATTACAAACACAAAATGGAGACTAAATGGGGGGGATGCAGCGTGTCGGCTGACACTGACCAGGCTGGGGGTTTTAAAGTATTGTAAGAAAAGGAAATTCAGAATTCGGATATTTACTCTCCATTTGCTTCATTGGCATTAAATAACAGTCCTGGATTTCAGGTGTAACAACGAAAGGGACAGAATGAGACACAAAACTGGTACTTTCAGGGCACCGGAAAAGAATTTAGAAAAATGGCTCTGAGTACACCTGTAGAGCAAAGCGTGAGACAGAAAGAAAAAGAAATGGGTGTTGTGAAGGGGTCCGAGTGTAAGTTTTACTTTTGAAGAGCCATTTCACATTATGACAAGGCTGATTGTGGAAGTCAGGTCAGGTTGGGGGGCATGCACTGGTACAGCGCCCAGTTGGCAACAGGGCAGACACACGGTCCAGTCCCACCCTCCGGAAATGACCCTCTATCTGCCGCAGCCAGGTGTTACGTGGGTGTCCCCTTGGCCTGGTCCAGCCACTCAACAATGAGGGTCCACCCTCGGGTAATGGCGCCACATGGCCGTAGTGACATAGCTGACGCTCCCTCACAATGCAGGTCATGTGCCTCAATCGGGACCCCATGAGCAACACAAAGTCAGACCAGCGGTACCCAAGGATTCTCTGAAGAGACACACATGAAGGAGTCCAGTCTTCATCTCAGGTCACTGGATAGCGTCCATAAGTCACACACAGGGGGCACCAGGACTCTAAAGACTTGGACATCCGTCCTTTTGCAAAGACATCAGGAGAGCCACTCCCCCCTTTATGACCTCAAGACCCCCATGCTCTCCCAGTCTTCATAGGAAGGGTCACCAGAGTGTCATGAATGTCACTGCTGAGGTCAGTAAACCTCTCAATGATGAGGTCGACACTCTCTTCGCAGACAGACACACTGCTGATGGCCTGGAGGTTGGTTTATATCAGAACCCTCGCAAGCCCAGACTCTCAGACTCCTCACTCAGTCTTTCGAGACCCCCGATCAGATCCTCCATTGACTCCATGAGGATCACAGCATCGTTAGCAAAGTCAAGATCCGTGAATCTTTCTTCACCAACAGATGCCCCCCAGCCGCTGGACCCCACAGCCCTGCAGAGTAGGAGCAGAATAGACCCCTGACGGACCCCAGAATCAACTGGGGAAAAACGCAGAGGGCCTGCCTCCACTCTGCACAGCACTCCCAGTACCAGTGTACAGGCCGGCCATGATATCCAGCTACTTTGGGGGGATCCTGTGAAGTCTCAGGACGTCCCACAGGGCAGTCTGATCAACTGATTTGAACACTTGGTGAAAATCAACAAAGGCTGCAAAGAAACTCTGCCGACATTCGCGTCTGTGCTCCATGAGACCCCTCAGTACCAGGATGTGGTCGATGGTCGACTTCTTAGGAGTAAAACCAGACTGCTCCGGTCGCTGGCAGGTGAACAAGTGATCACAGATCCTATTGAGGACGACCCTAGTGAGGACCTTAACAAGGAAAATGATAACGAACAAAAAATATTGTACCAATGTTCAGCTTGCACACAGCTATTTATAAATCTAAATTAAAGCTCATATAAAACTACACTGGGCTTTCACTGTTTAAATCCAGACTGCTGCTTCTCATCATACCCTGAAGTCTAAAACCTTCTGCTCTTCCTTGCTGAAGTGTCATCCATAACATCAATACAGGAGATCTGACCAGAAGGCTTATGGTTGATGCTAATGACAGCATGGCCACCCGTGTCATGGTGGCGCTCAGGCAAGTCTTAAGCTGATGTCACATTACACGACTTCTAATCGTGGGGAGTGTCCGCCACACTTGCCAATCTTGCCATCAGACCGTGTTAGTTTACATGACTGGAAATCTCTGGGTATGACAAATTTACCGAGTGACAGCGCAGTCGAGCTCACCCCTGTGTTAATGACAGCCTTTAACGTGCTGCCATGAAGGGCTTCCAGGTATGGCAAGTTCAGCCACAGTCTTGGCCTTCTGCTTGGTCTTTTTTCCATTCTGTCTAGGGATGTAAAACACGAGACATCAGACAGACGAGCTCCTCTTCTGTTACTGAGGTCCACTTGTTCCTGGTCTCTGCATTCCATGCATTGTACTCCAAGATGAGCCAAGAGCTGTCCCAACGGCTAATGAGAGTGGAGTCGCTGGGGGTGTCAGACTACACGACTGCCACAGACTTGCTGAGATTATATGAATGAGGTCTTCAACTGGGAAGTTTGTGTAATGTGACGTGGCCTGTAATGAGCTGAAGTTCAGAAAAAAGCTCTCAATGGGTGGGGATCGATCTGTTCTTAAAATAATTCTTTTTTTTGTAAAAACTTGATTGCTATGTATTGATTGTAATAAAATTAATAAATAAAAATTAAAAAAAGAAAAAGAAAAAAGCTCTCTGCTCCAGTCGCTGTCCCTCAAAGAGTGGCAGAAATCCCGAGGATGATCCATAGATTTGGGTAGATCTCTGTGAGCTGCTTCTCATGGCTGACTGAGCTCGCCCTCAATTACATTCTTTGACAGCACCTCAAGCAATTCTTTCAGCTCCCGTGCAACTCGTCTTCCATTTGCATCTGATTGTCCTCCTTAGCTTATTGTTTTGCCAGCTCCTCGATTCTAAATGTTCCTCTCACATTTTCCAAGGTCAGGAATTCCCCCCCCCCCCGAGTTAAGTGCAGAGATTGCAGCATCCACATCTACATCTCCAACATTTTAGATGCACCACTTATAGGCTCAAGAATGTGGTGCCTATACCAGAAACCACCTCTGGGGCTCCTTAATAGTTGGGGGACTCTGTGGAACATGTGCTCTGTGTACCCCCCTGTGAAAGGATTGGACAGACGCAGAAAGAGGTTTGGGGGCAGCCACCCATATACTTGAATTAGGCTGCCAAAGATGACGGTTTGGTTTCACGAACAATTGGTCTCAACAATAGAAGAAAAATGACAGGCAGACATGGCGGTTTTAAAGCTGGACAAGGGAAGTGTTATCATTGGGGCCCGGAACCGGAAGTGACGTCATTATGCCCAGGACCAAATGTGATGTCATCAGGGCAGGAACCAGAACTGACATCATTGGGCCCGGTACCAGAAGTGATGTCATTGGGCCCGGAACTGGAAGTGATGTCACTGGGCCCGGAACCAGAAGTGATGTCATTATGCCCAGGAACAGACGTGATGTCATCAGAGCAGGAACCGGAACTGGAAGTGATGTCATCAGGCCAGGGACCAGAAGTGACATCATTGGGCCCAGAGCCAGAAGTGATGTTATTGAGCCTGGAACTGGAAGTGATATCTTGAGTCCAGGTGAAATTTCCCATGATTGGTCTGCCGATGAAAAAGAGGAAGGATCAGTGTACTCTACCACCCCCTGGTCTGGCATGGAATTATCCCTTTGTGAGCCCTTCAGCTGCCTCCCATGTGTAAGTGTGTGGCACCCCTATTCAGAGTACACCCCTGGCATTGAGTCAGGACGCCTGTAAACTGCATAAGCTGTGCGTCGTTCTCTTCAGCTCCTAAAACTGGTACGTTTAATATCAGAAAATGTACATTGATGCTACTGTAGATCTGAGAACTCCACAACTGTCACTGTGTTAATTAACGGAAATTACGCATTCGTGTGAACAAACCTAATTTATTTCTTGATATAACTTAGCAAGTCTTGAAAGTTGGCAAAACGAAAGAGCAAACCACAATGAGTCATCGGCGACATACATTTACAACTCATACAGATCAGTGAATTAATCAACTCAGGAAAAAAATGTCATTTAGGCAATGCACACAGATACTGCATCCATTAATAATCCTGCTCTCATTGTCTTACCTCTGGTTGACGGCCTTATCCAAGGCAACTTACAAGTTCAGGTTACATTACGGCCTTAATGTCCACCTAAGTGTCTCTGTTTACGTGTCCATCCAGTTGCCGCGACTCGATTATATGCCATTTTTGTTAGGGGAATTGGAAAAGCAGAGCTAATGGTTGTGATATACCATCTGTTGGAATGAAAAATGTAATGCATTGTATTACTGCTTGCATTACGAAACACATTAAAATAGATCAGGGGTTACATTATGGACTTACTGTCCACCTAAGTGTCTGTTTATGTGTTCATCCTGTTGCTGTGACTCAATTATATGGCTAATGTGTGTGATGTGCCATATGTTGGAATGAAAAGTTCAATGCATTGTATAACTGCTTGCATTACAAAGCACATTCCATTCGATCAGGGGTTACATTATGGCCTTAATGTCCACCTAAGTGTCTCTGTTTACATGTCCATCCAGTTGCCGCGACTCGATTATATCCCATTTTTGTTAGGGGAATTGGAAAAGCAGAGCTAATGTTTGTGATGCACCATCTGTTGGAATGAAAATGTCAATGCATTATATTACTGCTTGCATTACAAAACACATTCCAATAGATCAGGGGTTACTTTTACGGCCTGTCTCTGTTTATGTGTCCATCCAGTTGCTGTGACTTGATTATATGATATTTTTGTTAAGGGATTTGTAAAAGCTGTGCTAGTGTTTGTGATGCACCATCTGTTGGAATGAAAAAGTCAATGCATTGTATTACTACTTGCATTATGAAACACATTAAAACAGATCAGAGGTTACATTATGGACTTACTGTCCACCTAAGTGTCTGTTTGTGTTCATCCTGTTGCTGTGACTCGATTATATGGCTAATGTGTGTGATGTGCCATATGTTGGAATGAAAAGTTCAATGCATTGTATAACTGCTTGCATTACAAAGCACATTCCATTCGATCAGGGGTTACATTACAGCCTTAATGTCCACCTAAGTGTCTGTTTACGTGTCCATCCGGTTGCCATGACTCAATTATATGCCATTTCTATTATGAGAATTGGAAAAGCAGAGCTAATGTTTGTGATGCACCATCTGTTGGAAAGAAAAAATTAATGCATTGTATTACTGCTTGCATTACAAAACACACTCCAATAGATCAGATCAGGTGCTTAACCTGAGGTCCGTGGACCCCCTAGTGGGGTTTCAGGGGGTCCGTGAGGGTCAGATAAAAATGACCATTTATATTCACTATACAGCCCGGTACTGTTGATTTAGAGTAGATGTAGTAGGTAACATAGTAGAAGTAGATCTGTTTTAATTTGCACAAGTGGATTGTATTTTATAATTATAATTACTTTTTACATAAAAAGGAGGTTTTTTTTTAGATTGTTTACTTTAAAGTTTAATAATACTTTGTGTATGAGACAATCAAATCTCTATAAATAAAGTATTTTATATTCATTGCACACTGCAAACACATTGTGTTTTTGTGAATATTTCTGGCGGCTGTGTGGTGGTCCATAGCTTTCATCAGGTTCCTAAAGGGTTCCATGACCTAACAAAGGTTAAGAATCACCACTGCAATAGATGGTGCACTGCAAATGTTAATGTTGAATTCACCCAACACAGAGTAACTTCCAGACAGACAGGAGTCGACATGAGTCTACCTGTGACCCACAATACACCTGTGACGTCTGTTATGGAACACTCACAATGTAAGTCAAGAAACGCCCTTATAATACAATACAATTTATTTTTTGTGGCCCAAAATCACACAAGAAGTGCTGCAATGAGCTTTAACAGGCCCTGCCTCTTGAGAGCCCCTCAGCCTCGACTCTCGCAGAAGACAAGAAAAAAATTCCCCAAAAAAAAGCCCTTGTAGGGTAAAAACCTGGAAGAAACCTCCGGAAAGGCAATTCAAAGAGAGACCCCTTTCCAGGTAGGTTGGGTGTGCAGTGGGTGTCAATAAAGGAGGTCAATACAATACAACACAATACACAGAACAGAACAAATCCTCAATAGAGTATAAAAATAAAAATATTACAAGTACGAAGCAGAATTCAACAGGAGATGATATCCCATAATATGATTTGGATTTGTTTAGAGTCCTGAAGACCTCAGCCATCAAGCTGCCTCCCCATTTGGCCATTCCATAGTTGAATCAGCACTGGGCCAGCCAATCCGATGACAGGACCCCTCTACCCGATGATTCCTTAAATTCTCCATCAGAGATGACTTTACATTAGGCAGGCAGAACAACTTGGCAGGTGGGCAGTGGCATCAAGTGCCACCTTTGAGTACTGAAAAGAGAAACCGAATAGGTGAGGGTCAGTAATAAATTCTAACTATCATGTTACTTAAGTTTTAATACTAATGACTGACAACAGAGATGCAGTCTGTACAGTTAAACAGCAGCTCTAGTCAGGGTGTGCTAAACTGAAGTCATGAGTCTTCAGCCGGGATTTGAAAGCAGAGACCGAAGGGGCATCTCTTATAGTAGCAGGCAGACCACTCCACAGTTTAGGGGGTCCTGTAACTTAAAGCTCGACCTCCCGATGTTATTTAATAATCCTTGGAATCCTAAGCAGACCGGCATCTTGAGATCTTAATGTGCGCTCAGGTTTGTAAGTCATGATAAGTTCAGACAAGTAAGCCGGACCTCGGCCATTTAATACTTTATATGTTAAAAGGAGGATTTTGAAATCTGCCCTAAACTTAACCGGGCGCCAGGACAGGATTTAAGAACTGGGGTGATGTGTTCGTATTTTTGTATTCCTTATAACAGTTGGTTGCCATGCCACTCCATATTAACCCTTCCAACAACGCTAATCTTAACCATAAAAATCTGAATCATTAATCTTAAGAATAGTGATAATGCAAAACAACAACCTCCTCAACAGAGCAGAACTCTGCAGCTTGGCACGATTGGTGATGAAGTATTGAACCTTAATCAAATGCCCTGCCGAGTATAACCACATATTTTTTTAAACTCATGTAATTCACAGAAGATTGCAGTCTTGTAAAGCAAAAGACAAGACCAAAATGACTATACTGTATATGTATAAAGGCCGTGTATCTGCGACGCTCCACAAGTCACTATGATGTTTAAGAAAACGTTTTTGTTAAAGTGCACATGTCCTTTGCTCTACTCATTGTTAAAAGTTCAAATACTGCAGGGAAGTAATTCTCGGTCACCCCTAAAACCGTTTATCCATCCATCCATCTTCCAAAACCGCTTATCCTGAACAGGAAAGTGGAGGCTATCCCAGCAAGCATCGGGCGCAAGGCTGGGGCACCAGCCCATCACAAGGTGAGCGCCCTCACACACAGGGCCAAGCTGGCAACACCAGTCCACCTAACCTGCATGAAACCAGTGAACCCAGAAGATACCAACATGGGCACAGGAAAACATGCAAACTGGACAGGAAGGCAGTCCATCGCAAGGTGAACAGAAACACACGCGCACGGACACACACTATAAGGTCAAATTAACGTCCCCATTTCACCCGTCTTGCACGTATTGAAACGTCGCCAATGCATGAGCCCATTCCGGCGGCATTCCGAGTAAAACGGGACAAAATGAAATATCCGCTCGATCTGCGTAATTGCACACCTCGCAAAATATGGGAACTTTATCCGATTCAAAGTGGAAGGAGCGCAGAGCCAATACCTTAAATAACAAACTCTGGACGGCACACTAGCCAGTCGCGGGTCCTATTCACCGGTGTTTAATTCTGAGTCGCTAACTCACCTAACGCACGCGTCTTTGGAGGTGTGGAAGGAAAACCCGAAAAAAAACAACGCACACTCGAAGCGGCGGAAGGTGCAAAAATTGAGTCGGGACTCAAGCCCGGGGCTCTGGAGGTGCGAGGCAGCAGCCTTAACTACTACGCCAGGCCGACCATTGGACTAATAACGCGGTTTTTAAGAGTCCTGAAATGACCGATTCTTCTCTCGCTGTTCAAGTGCTTCTTGTTTCGAACCCCGCAGCTCCTTTTGACTGTCTGACCTGCGCTGTGCGGGTGCTAAGTGTGGCGCCTGACGTCACGCATGGCGTCATTTTGCCAGCAGAGCACGGAGCGCAGGATATTTTTAAATTTGCACGCATCTCCGCAGTACGTTTGAAAATTCAAAGCCGCGTCATCCAGTATAATAATACCTGAGCTCAGGGACTTGAAGCGCCGGCCTACGCAGCTGGCTGGGGCGCTCGCGGTCCCGGAGTCGAGCGCCGTTAACTGCAGGCGCAGCGGCGGGGATTTAACTCTTACAAAGAAGGTTTCTCGTGGGTGAGCGGGGATAAGAAATGCAAAAGAAAACGAATTCAGACTGCGTTACGGCAATATGGGGTTAACACTTGTCGAGCCAAAGCAAAAGTGTAAAAAACAAAAGACGGAAAAAACCCAAATCACTCATAAGAGGAATGTGGTGGGCTGGGGTTACATGGGCCGTTAGTTGGTGGGCCAACCCCTGCAGCCCTGAACGAGTTCATTCATTCGTTCGTTCGTTTTAACGCTCATTCGCACATTCAGTCAGTCATCTGCCAAAGCTGCTAATTGATTACAAACAGTCAGTAAGCCATCTTCAAACACCGGCATAATCCCTGTAAATATTCGTTCATTCATTTCATAACTCATTCAGCCTGTCATTTATTTGCCAAACCTACCGTGTCCCTTGTCTTCATTCATTTGTTCATTCAACACACAGCCATTCATACAGTCAGACAGTCTTTTTACAAGTACTGTGCCTTCCTAATCCTTTATAAATATTCAGTCAGTCAGTCACTTTTAAAACACATGCTTAGTGAATATTAGTTCACTCTGAATTAATCCAGTCAGTCATTCACTTAACAAACCAACTTAATCCCTGAAATTGATGCAGTCACTCTGTTAGACAGCCATTTCCCAAAGCTGCTTAATCAATTATAGATATCCATTCATCCATTTGTTCATTCATTCATCTAGTCAGCTGGTCAGTCAGTGGTTTTACAAATCCATTCATTCTTTATAAATATTCACTCATTCAGCCAGTTATTTTTAAAGCACCTGCCTCATCCCTGTACATTTTAATTCAGTCATTCGATTACATTTTCCACACCTCATCCATTCATTCATTCGTTTTCTTTCTTTCTTTACTTCAGACTGACTGACAGACAGACAGACAGACAGACAGACATATATCTAATCATTCAGTCTGCCATTTTCCAAAGCTGATTAATCCCTTATATGAATTAATTGATACTAAATGTATTCTTTCTTTCTTTCTTTCTTTCTTTCTTTCTTTCTTTCTTTACTTCAGGCTGACAGACAGACAGACAGATGTCTAATCATTCAGTCTGTCATTTTCCAAAGCTGATTAATCCCTTATAAATATTAATTAATTAAAAATAAATTCATTCATTCATTTGCTTATTTAGTTATTCGGTTAGACAGTGTGTGATTTTCAAAATCTTTAAATTCATTTTAAATATCCAGTCAATCAGTCAGTCAGCAGTTAATCCTCTTGTCACTCAGTCATTTTTTTTTCAACATTGGCTTAATCCCTATAGATATTAAATATTTCATAATTAATTCAGTCAGCCATTCATTTTCCAAACCTACTTAATCTTTTAGTTATTCATTCACACAGACAGCCTTCCAATCAGCCGAACATGAATTTTCCAAATACATTCCTAATCCTTTGTAAACATTCATTCCTTCAGTCAGTCATTTAGCTGCCTAAGCCATTATGCATATTAATTTGTTCATTTACTAATATTTTACTTCTTCTTCTTCTTTTGAATGTGTTAATTCCTTAAATAAATGCCTAGTCCCTTTTATTCATTCTTTCATGCATTCACTCATTCACTCGCTCACTTACTTGGTCATTTTCTAAAGGTCCATTATGCACTCCTACTCATTCCTTCATTTACTCATTTAGGTAGTCAGACAGTTAGTCATCTCATTGGAGTTTTTTTTTTTTGTTTGTTTTTTCTGTCCCCCCTGGCCATCGGACCTCACTTATTTTATGTTAATTAATGTTGACTTGTTTATTTTTTATTGTGTCTTCTATTTTTCTATTCACTTTCTAAAGCACTTTGAGCTACATTTTTTGCATGAATATGTGCTATATAAATAAATGTTGATTGATTGATTGATTGATTGATCTGTTTCCAAAACTTGTTAATATTCATTCATTCATCCATTCATTGAGTCAGTCAGTAAGTCATTTTAAAGTATCTGCTTAATCCCAGTAAATTTTTATTTATTCGTTGAATACATAATTTAGTCAGACATTCATTTTCCCAACCTTCATAATACGTTATATTCATTCATCTAATCACACATTCAGTCATTTTCCAAACATTCATTCATTCATTTGTTCTTTTATTTTTCAAGTCTGCCTAATCCCTGTTAAAGATTTCTGAAAACAAGTTGCTGGTCTGGCCCACCATCCCATGTTACCGACCCCAATTTAAAACAGGACAGCAGCAGGAACATCAAGAGCGAGCAGTGGTGACATTTGCCTCTTAGTCATCTCCAGACCTAAAGGTGATGATTAAATCTACGATGCTGTGAGAAAGTATTTGCCCCTTACAGAGTACTTCACGTTATTAGGAGCTCCAGGCAGCACAAGGCAGAAGGCGCTGAAGGCAATACCTTTAAAATGGGCAAACCCAAAAGCCAACACACGCGTCGTGTCTCAGAAAGGCTTCCTCCCCTGGTTGGGGGTTCAAATTCTTGTGTTGCATTGTTTTTCTCCATTCTCAACTCTTTAATTTATGTTAATGTAACATTTGTTGTTTTTTTTATTGTCTTGACCATCTATGCAGGCTGCCTGCGTTACGTTCCATGTACTTTGCGGGTGGTCCCCCAAGATGTAGGCCTATAAATCCGGAGGGTCTCCCACAGTTCATGACCCTTTTGGGAGTCTCTGTTTTGAAGGTCTTTGTGCCTTGTGCTCCTCGCACCTTATTTTTGTGCACGTTTGCTTTACGGTAATCCTCTCCCTTGTGGGGCATTTTTTTGTATAAATTGTGGGGCTGGGAATTGCTTAAAAAAATGAACTATTTAATCGCATAAATGTATGTAATTGCTCACATCTAAGATTAAAACATGTAATTATAGAATGAATACACAAAACATGATGTAAATACATGCTGAATCACAAAATTAGTGTAGAATCAACACAAAAGAATTTAAAAATAATAATGAATGGCATAGTTTAAACTTAAACAACGACCTTCAACCTGAATTTTTAACAAATTGCTGCTTGAGCAGGTGCAACGTGAAATTGAATGCCTTCCTAAAAGACACGTTGAAAAGAAGGCAAAAAGAAAACGAGGCCAATGTATTAATTCTCAAATTGGCAGAGCATATGAGGCAAGGACGTGCCAGATTAAAAACTAAACGATCAAAACGACTGTGGACTTTGAATGGACTGCTGAAGACTAACTTGACTGAAAGAATTTGCATCTCTTAAATGCGCTGTGATAAAGAAGAGTCTTCACAAAATAGAAAAAGGTTTAGGGATCGTCCCCATATATTGTCGTCCAGACAATTGAAATAAAGAAGCAATTCAGAATGACTTTGCAGTACAAAATGAATGAATTACTGTAGACAAGATGGCGTTTATATAACAGAATGCATGATGGGAGAGGAAATGGTTGGCAGGAAGTGACGATTGGAGGCGAGAACATGGAACCAGTGTCATCAGGAGTAGACAGAAGTAATGGATTGTGGAACCGGGAGTGGCATCATTGGAGTGGACCGGAAGTGACATCATGGCGGCCATTTTGAAGCCAGAAATGGAGAGGTTTTATTTTTCTTCCGGTTTTCTGCAGGTAGAAAGAGATTAGATTAGATTAGATTAGATTAGATTCAACTTTATTGTCATTACACATGTATAAATACAGGGTAACGAGATTCAGTTTAGCATCTAATCAGAAGTGCAAAGAGCAGAAGTGCAATAAATATAGTATGTGCATATTATGTACAGTTAAATACGATATGTACAGTTAAGAGCACAGTGAAGATGGGAATAGATATATAGATATATATAGATAGATATACAGATGTTCTAAATGCGGATGGCAAATATACAGATGTACAATATACATGTATGTACCTATACATGTATTTGTATGTACTATAATACTATAAGTACTATATATATATATATATATATATATATATATACATACAGATGTACAACATACAGGTGTGTTATGTATGTGCAGTAATACTATAAATATTGTAATATATACAGATGTACAATATATGATGTATGATGTACAATGTACAGGTGTGCTGTGTGTGCACAGGTATGTACAGGTATGTACAAGGAAAGGGAGGAGGAGTAGTGACCACGTGATATTCCCTTGTCTCGTGAGATTTCACTCACCTTTAGCCTCTTTGACTGCCTCCAACTCGCACGTGTGTGTGACAGCGCGTACATTAAAACTTGTGCTAAAAAAGCACAAATACTCTCCTCGATTGCTCAGCACCATCAACGATTGAAAAATGACACTCCACACAAGTGCTGTGTCTGCGAACGGCCATCTCCGAGATACTTTTTTGCCACCCCCAGTTTACCACATGTATGAAGTTTAATGCTTTTGAGAATCGTGGTGCACCATGGGATTTTTTGGGTTACAAAAAGCGTGCCACCAAAGAAAAACGACTGGAAAACACCTTCGCTCCTGGCGCGCTAAAAAAACGCACATCGGTAGCTGCACTAAAGAAGTCTAACATTGATGTTGTTCATTCAACGTAAATTTTCTCTTTCAAGCAATTTAAGATTAGTCGTTTAGTGTTGCAGCTTAAAATATTTGGTTTCAGATTTCAATCAAAGTAAAAAAATGTGTTTGTACCAAAATAAGTTATTGTGGAGGGAATTAGGGTTAGGGTTAGGGTTAGGGTTTCAGTGAACCTGATATTTTCGGTTGTTCGTGTGTTGTGTCAGAGGGCCGTTTGTATTTTCTTCCAGTCGAACTTTCCAGCGTGCTGGCTTTCCAACTGCCAGAAAAGAAGAAGACTTTCCTGAGTGGAGTGGAGTGGACGTGGCTGTCCAGGTCTGGTCAATTTCAGCAGCAGACTTTCATAACGGAGGATGTCTGGTAAGTAACCCTGTTTCTCAACTGTTCATCTTACACTGAAAAAAGTCTAACATCGATGTTGTTCATTCAATGTAAATTTTCTCTTTCAAGCAACTTAAGATTAGTCATTTTGTAGCAGTGCTACCATTGGTTAGAACTGCATCTCCCAGCAGTCCTTGCAGGGGCTGTTGGGGGCAAAGGTGGCCAGAGGGGTTTAAAAGGAGGGCAGGCGTCGAAGAGAGAAAAAAGTTTTTCTTCTTGTTTGTTTGGTGCTCGTACTATCTGTTGAACTGCCCGTCGTTTTCCTGCTTTACATCTTCATGTCCTGGATTGTATTGTTTGTTGGGGTCTGGTTATCATTTGTCTACCTGTGTACTGTTACTGAGGACGTTGTCTGGATTCATTGGCTTTCACGGAAGAAGGAGCGCTCCTGAACCATTCATCGGTCATCATACTTCAGCAATTACCGGTAGGACTGTGTTTTTCCATTTCCCGCGCTTCATACAAATCACTGGACATAACTTCACCGCTGATCATTTCATACATGGACTTTACTGCGTGTTTGTCGTGTTTATCTGTTAATTGTAATATCGCCGAAGGGATCAGGGGTGGTATTATTGTTTTCATTTAGTTAATTTAATTTCATTATACTTTTTTATCGTTTAAGTTCCCAGTGCGTTTTCTTTGTCTCTGTAGCGTGTGTGTGTGTGCCGTGCCAAGGCTGGGGTTGTCCCTGGTAATCCTCATATAAAATAAATAAATCACCGTCTCTCACGACGGTGTGAATCTTAGCGGCTTCTGACCGCTACAATTTAGTGTTGTAGCTTGAAATATTTGGTTTCAAATTTCAATCAAAGTAAAAAAAATGTGTTTGTACCAAAATAAGTTATGGTGGAGGGAATAAAAATCCTATTTCATTTGACTTAATATTTTAGGTTGTTCGTGTGCTGTGTTTGAGGGGCCGTTTCTATATTCTTTCGGTCAAACTTTCCAGTTTGATGGCTTTCCAACTGCCAAAAAAGAAAAACAACTTAAAAACAGATTTACTTCAGTAAAAAACAAGTGAATTGCACCCAATCACTCGAAATGATTTGCCTCAACTTAAAAATTGTGGGTTCAATAAGCTAAAAAGAATTCTATTGGTTCAGATTGAAAATATTAAGTGTGAATCATTATCTTCATTATTGTAAGTTGAATGGAGGTTATACGGGTGGCGCAGTGGGTAGCGCTGCCACCTCGCAGTAAGGAGACCTGTGGGTTCGCTTCCCGGGTCCTCCCTGCGTGGAGTTGTCATGTTCTTCCCGTGTCTGTGTGGGTTTCCTCCCACAGTCCAAAGACATGCCAGTTGGGTGCATTGGCAATTCTAAATTGTCCCTGGTGTGTGTGTGTATGCCCTGCGGTGGGCTGGCACCCTGCCTGGGGTTTGTTTCCTGCCTTGCATGCTGGGATTGGTCCCAGCAGTGACCCTGTAGTTAGGATATAGCAGGTTGGATGATGGATGGAGGTTATACTTTTTACGGTATGCTGTCTCGCTTACAAACAGACTCCGCGCATTACTTGGGTGCGTCCTTTGCATAAATTAGCTAAGATCCTGCAAACTGGAATCATGGGTAGGGATCATCATTACACTTCTGCGCTGTGTTGACTTTTGTCATTATAGCAGGGCTGACAGCACTGTAAGCTACCTGGAAGACTGGCGAGTTAAATACAGAGGTACTAGCAGGGACGTGTGGTCAGGTGAGGCAGGTGAGGTCATCATGAAAAGTTAAAAAAAAAATCTAATATTGATAACATCAAATAAATATGTCCACTGGTCTGTGATATAGGTTTGTTTTCTGTATGATTCCAATAACTGTGATCATTTTTATAGCCAAATTTGCTGAATTGGAGCATTTCCTGGTCAAATATAAGAGAGAAACACAAAAGGTGGCAGCAACGAGCCTCACCTCACCTCAGACTGCGCTCTCCCTCAGCGACGCACAGTCAGGGGAGACAAGTGAGGAAGAGCTTCACCTGTCATCATGAAAAGGAAAATGACTAATAATAATAAAATAAATGTATCCACTGGTCTGTGCTATAAATTTGTTTTCTGTATGATTCCAATCATTTTGATCATTTTTATACAACAGCAACAACAACATTTATTTCTATAGCACATTTTTATACAAATAATGGAGCTCAAAGTGCTTTCCCCTGGGATTAATAAAGTATCTATCTATCTATCTATCTATCTATCTATCTATCTATCTATCTATCTATCTATCTATCTATCTATCTATCTATCTATCTATCTATCTATTATATAGTGCCTTTCTATCTATCTATCTATCTATCTATCTATCTATCTATCTATCTATCTATCTATCTATCTATCTATCTATCTATCTATCTATCTATCTATCTATCTTTACATGATGAAGAAAGAGAAAAACGACAAAGTAAGAATTAAAATAAGACAACACTAATTAACATAGAATTAAAGTAAGGTCTGATGGTCAGGGAGGACAGAAAAAACAAAACTCCAAATGACTGGAGAAAAAAAAATAAAATCTGCAGGGGGTCCAAGGCCATGAGACCACCCAGCCCCCTCTAGGCATTCAACCCAACATAAATGATCAGGAATTTTGATTAGAGTGAAAATTTGCTGCTCTGGCACATTTCCTGTGCAAATACAGGGGAGAAATGCCTCACCTCAGAGTGTGCTCCCTCACCTCACACACGGGGTTGATGTCTGCAGTTGGCACGTGCCCGTTGCTGTCTCTCTGTATGTCACCAATATAAGGTTTGCAGACACGTTTATTATACACCCTGACTTTCCACAGTCTGTCTAATATCTTTAATGAATATGTATGACATATGTAGTGTTGCTGATTGGACATAAAACTGCAGTGAAAAGGCACAGGGTGAGGCAGACAGTACTGTGCCGCCCTGAAAGTGACGCATGTGAGCCCAACGGGTGCTCGTTGCTGCCGTTCTTCTATGCAGAGGTGCCAATAAGTTAGCGATATCAGAAAGTCCATTTTTTTATTCCAACTGACTGCCAAAATGGAAGATTAAGACTTTTAAAACTAAAGTAAACAAGAAAGTGACGAATATTTTCATGGATGAGGATAGGCGCATGGACTTCATTTACAAATAAAGGTAAGACCGTAAATGGTTTTCAATTTAAAAGAAAAATTAGATCAGACTAAGAAAAACAATCCAATATTTAAAACCTATATTTTGACCTTCAATAAAATATTCTTTTGTTTTTCTTTTTATCCTTATGTTGAACAGTATATACAGTATCAAAATTTATTAAAGCATCAGAATTAAGAGCTTTTAAAAACAACTAAATATTTAAATTACGGTCAAAATTGAAATCCATTTTCTTGCACACCACTCTGTATTTTCATTTGTATTGAATGAGTATGAATTGTGGAATTTGAACAGCAAATTAGAACACGTGGAGGGTGAGGAACAAATGCGCTCTCTCTCTCCGCTCGCTCTCTGCTCTCTCTCTCCGCTCTCTCTCCGCTCTCTCTCTCCGCTCGCTCTCTGCTCTCTCTCTCCGCTCTCTCTCTCCACTCTCTCTCTCTCTGCTCTCTCTCTCTCCGCTCGCTCTCTCTCTCCACTCGCTCTTGCCGTTCTTTCTTAGCCAAACGTGCGCCTTACCGATGTGTGTGTACAGAATGCTGACGAGATATGAAACATAACCAGTAGTCAGTGTGCATGCTGCCAATTGAACAGTCAATAAGCTAATCTTTGGAGTTCACACATTTGTAAATCACACTCTGAAGGAGTCACCAGCCATGAACCTCACCGCACGTCACTGCTCTCCCTCACGTGTGGGGTTGATATCTGCAGTTGGCATGTGCCCGTTGCTGTCTCTCTGTATGTCGCCAGTATAAGGTTTGCAGACACGTTTATTATACACCCTGACTTTCTACAGTCTAGCTAATATCGTTAATGAATGTTTGTGACATATGTAGTGTTGCTGAGCGGACATAAAACCGCAGTGAGAAGGCGCAGGGTGAGGCAGACAGTACTGTGCCACCCTGAAGAGGACGCATGTGAGCCCAACATGCGCACGTTGCTGCTGTTCTTCTACATAGAGGTGCCAATAAGTTAGCGAGATCAGAAAGTCAAGTGCACTGCAGCTGCTCCGTTTATTTCTAATTTTTATTCCGACTGACTGCCAAAATGGAATATTAAGATTTTTTAAACGAAAGTAAAATAAGGAAGACTTTTACAAGAAAGTGACAGAGATTTTTGTGGAGAAAGACAGGCGCATGGACTTCATTTATAAATAAAGGTAAGACCTAATTTCAATTTAAAAGAAAAATGAGATCAGAATATTTCAAAACTAAATTTTGACCTTTGTCGTGTATAAAAACTACATAGTCCATGATTCCCTGCTGGTCTTCGGGGCACCTCCATACTGCAGGGAGGGCCTGGGGGTATTGGCTGGGATGACAAGTGGGCCAAAGACCACAGGGACTTTGTGTGCTTCAGACAATAGAGTCGCGGTACCTGTGAGGTCAGTCACGTAACGCCCCAACATCTCGAAGTGTCCTCCACGTCAGATTAGGGTGGTGAGAGGGTTACCTGACTCAAAAGGCGCTTCGTGACTGACATTTTGGGTGTTACCTGACCTACGTTGTAGGCATTGCAGACTGAATATTAGAACTCTCAAGTTCATAACAGATTGTAATTTGATGGATTTAAAGTGGCAAGAAACATAGGGTTGGACTTGCTTTTCCCAAATCAACACTTTTGTTCATTTAGATTGCGAGAATGAATGTGACGTCCACCTGGGGTGTCATTTGTTCAGGTACACCACCATCATCTGTAGGCACTATCTGCATGAAGATCTCCAGTTTGCCTCTTCAAATGTGACAGAGAGATTGAGCCGTTTCCCTGGGGTGTACTTACTTTTTCACATGACTCATCCAACCCAAACAGAGCTTAAGACTTTTGCACAGGGCTGGACAAACCGCAATCCTTCTTTACACTCGCTTGATTTCCCCGTGACTGCGACCGCATAGCGCAGTGACTAAGGAGGGGCACTGAAGAGCAGCATGACATGCGGCGACGTGGCGTCCTGAAGTGCGCTTAGGTACTGAAGGAGCTGATCGACTCACCGTCTCTGCTCTGTGATCTTCATCAACCATCCACAAGAGAAGAATAATTCGCAACATCCTGGCTTTGGCTCCTCTTGACACATGGAGAAGGCGAGGAGCTGCTCAACTGCCGAGCGCCCAACGTCTGGCTGTGATCAGAATGAGTCACCGCCGTGCTAATCAGATCCTCTGCTGTCACCCTCAGACAACTTATTAGGCCCTGGATGCTGTGTAACAAATTATGTTAAATTCACGCCGTCCTGATGTGTGATACAAATACGGAGGAGGAATTTGGGGAGGGAGGCATACATGTGTGAGACATTTTGTGCTTCATCAAGATGTGTTGACGAATCATTTTGAAGATCGCAGCTGGTGTGTCACATTGGTGTGGGGGGACATCACTGTCACAAGCACCTCCAGACACAAAGGGCTCCCATATACATTTATACATATATATATTGTAAAATAAAGACAGAAAAATAGAGTCAAAGGTTTGGGGGGATCTCCCATATACTGTCACACAAGCAAAGGAAATGACATCTTCACAGACAGAGTTCAAAATGGAACTGACAAAAGAGGAAATGAAGGCGGTATATATAGTAGATTTCCAGGAAGTGATGTCATGAGTGGGAGGCATTCTGGAACCGGAAGTAACATTATGAAGAGGCGTGTCTTGAGGGTTGGAACTAGAAGTGATGTCACGAAGAGGTGGGTCTTGAGGGTTGGAACCAGAAGTGATGTCATGAAGAGGCAGGTCTTAAGGGTTGGAACCAGAAGTGACGTCATGAAGAAGTGGATCTTGAGGTTTGGAACCAGAAGTGACATCATGAAGAGGCGGGTCTTGAGGGTTGGAACCAGAAGTGACGTCATGAAGAAGCGGATCTTGAGGGTTGGAACCAGAAGTGACGTCATGAAGAGGTGGGTCTTGAGGGTTGGAACCAGAAGTGACATCATGAAGAGGCAGGTCTTAAGGGTTGGAACCAGAAGTGACATCATGAAGAGGCAGGCCTTGAGGGTTGGAATTAGAAGTGACATCACAAAGAGGTGGGTCTTGAGGGTTGGTGGCCCGTCCGGAAGTTGTTCCTGTCTGTGCCCATTGCTTGTTAGGATAGGCTCCAGGTGCCCTGCAACCCTAACCCTGGATGGGCAGACTATGAACATATAGACTTGTTTCCATTTCATGGACAAATCTGGGTGCCCTCTCTTCTTGCCCTGGCCTAGACCAGAGTTTTGGGGATCAAGGTTGCCCCCAGTTAGCAAATCTCAATTAGGGCCATTGCTGTCTGACCATACTGGGCCTACACTTGGCCAACGTTAGTTTCCTGGGACTTTTTGTAAATTACTGACATATTATTTTCTGGCTCCCATATTGACCTGAATGTCATTACTGGGGTCTTCGGTGCCGATGATTCTCATAAAATCATTTGTTTTGTGCTTTAATGCTCTGTTTAGATGTTCATTTTTTGATTTGGGTCGTGTTTTTCTGCCACCATTTTCTTTTGTCCCATTGCACTCATTGCCAGATTTTGCCCAGCTTTTTTTCAGAGGCCGTGATCCGGTCAGTCATTCCTCATCAGGATTAAAGAGTCATGCTAAGTTCACTTCCTTATCCGACTCTTTAGGCGCTTGGTCATACTCATGCACATAAGGGACAGCTGAAGAGCTCCAATGATTGTAGTTCCAATGCCACACCAGGGGTTGGCGCCGTGTCCTAATCCCTTTTTTTCTTCCTTCCTCTGCAGACCAGATGACTGATGGCTTGAACACCACTGACATCACTTCTGGAGTCTGTCCACCTGGACCCACCTCTTCCTACCAGAAGGACTAAAAACTGGAAGTGCCACCATCTTTCTCCATTCTGTCCCGAGCTCATGTCTGATAGATTTGTGTGTTTTGCAGTTTACTTGTGATTCAGTTATACAGGATTACCTGGCGGGCACCCCAGCTCTTTATCTATTGTGAGGGACAGCTGGCATCTCAACCTGGCTGGTAGATGCCCAAAGGAGGGAAGGATGGGGGAAGGCAGATATTTTGGGACACTGCCTCCCCCAAAACAATTGATGGTAGCTCCCCTGGAGTGTAGCAGTGCAGGGCATCCTGGGACTTGGAGTTTGGCTTCTCATCCCTGTTGGGTACCACCTGGAGGAGCTGTCTAAGGACCTGGGGACTCATCCTGTCCCTCTAGCCCATAAGTATGAAGTAGTCACGAGGATGGAAGCCCCAAAGTACTTCCAGGCTAAAGAAAAAAGCCAGATCTTCACTAGACCCAGTCACATGGTTGGAAGGACAGAAGTACTTCCGGGTCAGCGACTATATAAAGGACTGATGGGAACCCAGCAAGCGAGCCAGAGTTGGGAGGTAGAAGGCAGAGCTTGTTGGGAGGTGTGGAGCAGATAGAGAATAGTGATCATTTATTGCAAATTTGCATTGTTATTATTATTGTATTGCCTGTGTGGCGGACAGCCGGGGTCCATGCCCGGCTGGGATGCCCCATCATTATATATTCCGGGGGAGCAGCCCTGGACTGTGCAATACCTCCCCCTGGACGTTAGATGGCTGCCCCCTGGGTTGGAGCGGTGTCTCGGTTCACCACAGGGCTCCATGGGAATTGGAGTTGGGTGCAGCCCTGTTGGATCTCGCAGGCACTGCCAAGGGGTGCTGCAGCTGGGACTCCTGAGCCCCATATGGGCAGCGTATTCACCACACCCAGAAGTGCATTCTGAGTGGACTATAAAAAGCGGCCAGCAGCCACCAGTCAATGGCCAGTGTCACGAGGAGGAGGACGAAGCTTGGAGGAGGAGTGGTGGTGCCAGAGAAGAGTGTGCTTGGGTGCTACTTGTGGGACTGTGTTGTGCGTGTGGGGCTCACGGGGAAGACGTGCCCCTCTGGTGAAGAAAATAAAACGTCAGTTATTTTTATACGGTGTGAGTCTGTGTCGGGTCAGGCGCCTACATAGCGCCTTGCTTGTTACACCTGTTTAGTGGTGGCTGTGGTGCTTAGGGCACTATTCTGAGAAGAAAATGATTATAAATCTTCAGGGTGCTTTAACTTTGTGTCCTGAGCGTCTGTTTGTTGGGGTTAAGAGGGCAACAGTGACCCCTGGCATTCACACTATCTTTGTCTTCTCGCTTATCTCACATCTTGTGTTTTGTTATTCCGTGTTTGTTCCCTTGCCGATTTTTGATTTCTGTGGTCCCCTGTGTTCTCATCTCGCAGTTTTCCGTTCTCCTGGTTCAGACCCTTCCCTCGTTTATACGTTTCATCCACGTCTTTTCTTCTAGTCGTTCTCATTTTCTCTTGACCTGTGGGCAGAATACCAAGATGGTAGCAGCAGATCCTTTAAGTTTTGAAGTGAAGCCTCCATGGATTGGGCTTGTTTGTCCAGCACATCCCACAGATGCCCCACCGGATTGAGATCTGGGGACATTTGGCAGCCAAGTCAACCCGGCAGACTCTTTATCATGCTCCTCAATCCACATTTCTGCAGGGTGGCAGGGTGTATTACCCTGCTGAAAGGGGCCACTGCCATCCGGGGATACCACAGCCATGCAGGTCTATACGGTGGTATAGCGGGTCTGCGGCTCAAAACGTGTGGCCATTTTAATAAATAAATAAATACATCCATCCATTCATCCATTCTCTTCCGCTTATCCGAGGTCGGGTCGCGGGGACATACATACATAAATAAATAAGGAACGCGCTCGTGCTGAGGAGTGGAAGCCATCCTGACTCCGGGTTGGTGCGAGGCAGTCAGCCGTCTCGTCCGTTGCCTTGCCTTGTTATCAACCCGGGGCATCTGCAACAGCTCCCCAGCCTGTAAAGGGGAGTGCAAAAATAAGAAAGTAAAGGAGACAAGAAAAGAGAAGGGACATTAAAGGAAGGAGAAAAGAGAAAGAAAACAACAAGAGTGAAGCCCTAAGAGGAGCGTGTGGCCATCGCTCAGGAAGCAGGGGGCTGTGGGTCACTCCTGTTGAGCATTTTAGGAGCAGGCAGGGCTGACCTAACGCATTGGCATGCTGGGCAGGTGCCCCACGAGCATAGGGGGCCCATGCTAATCTATGTATGTTGTGACTTGCTGAGTGGTTGTGTAGGTAGAGGTGCCAGAGGGGCTTATAATGCGGTGCAGGAGTGACCATTATGCTCTGGAGGTGGTCCCGCCGGGAGGAGCCTTTGAGATGGGGACGGTGGGAGTACAGAGCCTGGATTGTCAGTGGTTTGGGTGGAGCAGGGCTTGGTGTTCGCCCACAGACGCCATGGGCTTGGTTGCAGGGGACACAGGGGCTGGATGAGATCTGCTGGTCGACGTCTCTGTGGTCTGTGAGGCCCCAATATGATAAGCCAGAGTGGCGTCAGTTTAAAAGGAAGGCACCAGGGCTTGCAGATTTTAAACGAAATATTAATTGTTGGGTGGTGAAGTGGTGACAGAAAGAGCCAGTTAGAGACCAGGGATGATTAGGGGGCCAGAATGACCAGGCCATGGTGGGCAATTTAGCCATCAATTTGCAATGCACTTGACTTTTTATGAAGGGTGCCCAAAGATCTTTAGTGACCACAGAGAGTCAGGACCTTGCTTTTACATACAATACAATACAATACAATGTATTGTTTGTGTAGCCCAAAATCACACAAGAAGTGCCACAATGGGCTTAAACAGGCCCTGCCTCTTGACAGCCCCCCAGCCTTGACTCTCAAAGAAGACAAGAAAAAACTCCCCAAAAAACCCTTGGAGGAGAAAACAATGGAAGAAACCTCTGGAAAGGCAGTTCAAAGAGAGACCCCTTTCTGGGTAGGTTGGGCGTGCAGTGGGTGTCAAAAGAAGGGGGTCAATACAACACACAGAGAACAGAATACAGTATAAAAATAAAACTATTACAAATACAGAACAGAATTTAACAGTCGATGATATCACATAATAGGATTTGGATTTGTTCAGAGTCCTGAAGACCTCGGCCATCAAGCCGCCTCCCCCTATTGGCCATTCCACAGCTGAGCCAGCCAATCCAATGAAAGGACCCCTCTATACACAATGATTCCTGTGATCCTCCATCAGGGATGACTTTACCTTAGGCTGGCAGGACAACTTGGCAGGTGGGCAGTGGCATCAAGTGCCACATTTGAGTACCGAGAAGTGAAACAGAACAGGTGAGGGTTAGTAACAAATTCTAACTATCAGGCAGACCACTCCACAGTTTAGGGGGTCCTGTAACCAAAAGCTCAACCTCCCACTGTTATTTTATTAATCCTTGGAATCCTAAGCAGACCGACATCTTGAGATCTTAATGTGCGCTCAGGTTTGTAAGTCATGATAAGTTCAGACCAGTAAGCCAGACCTCGGCCATTTAATGCTTTATATGTTAAAAGGAGGATCTTGAAATTTGCCCTAAACTAAACCAGGAGCCAGCGTAAGGATTTAAGAGCTGGAGTTATGTGTTTGTATTTTCTTGTTCTTGTTATAATTCTTTCAGCGGCATTTTGGATTAATTGGAGGCTGAATAAAGAACAGTTTGAACAGCCAGTGAACACCGCATTGCAGTAGTCAATCCTACTAGAAATAAAGGCAGGAATTAATTTCTCAGAATCCTGTTTACTTAGAAAGCGCCTTAATTTCCCAACATTTCTAAGATGGAAGAAACCTGATTTGGACAAGTTTGTAATGCGCGCTTTAAATGGCATGCGAGAGTCAAAGAGAACTCGGGCTGATTCAGTAAAATTAATGGTGACTCCAACTGAGTTAAACGATGACAGAATATTATTGTGATCAGCGTCACTCCCTCCAACAATTAACATCTCTGTCTTATGGGCGTTTAAAGACAAGTCGTTCTCATCCATCCACTCCTTTAATTCACTAACACAACTAATTAAAGTCAACATCGGAGAAACTTTATTTGATCTAAAAGAAAAGTAGAACTGGTTGTCATCTGCATATGAGTGAAAATTATCACGATGTTCCCTAATGAGACATCCCAGTGGAAACCTGTAAAGTGGAAACAGTAAAGGTAGAGGTGTCCAATCACGAGTGGTCAAAGGTATTTAAGGTGGTCAATCGCAAGTTGTGCTTCCTTCCCTTTGACTTGACTCTCTGAAGAGTGACAGACAGCATGGGATCCTCAAAGCAACTCTCAAAGATCTGAAAACAAAGATTGTTGAGTCTCCTGGTTTAGGTGAAGGCTACAAAAAGCCATCTCAGAGGTTTAAACTGTCAGTTTCAACTGTAAGGAATGGAATCAGGAAATGGAAGGCCACAGGCACAGTTGATGTTAAACCAACAGGTCTGGCAGGCCAAGAAAAATGCAGGAGCGGCATATGAGCAGGATTGTGAGAATGGAGACAGACAACCACAGATCACCTCCAAAGACCTCAAGAACATCTCGCTGCAGATGGTGTATCTGTACATCGCTCTACAATTCAGAACATCTGTATGGCAGGGTGATGAGAGAGAAGCCCTTTCTGCACTCACGCCACAAACAGAGTCGCTTGTTGTATCAAATGCTCATTTAGACAAGTCAGAGTCATTAAGAACAAAGTGCTTTGGACTGACGAGACACAAATGGAGTTATTTGGTCAGAACAAAAAGCTCTTTGCATGGCAGAAGAAGAACATCGCATTCCAAGAGAAACACCTGCTACCTCCTGTCAAATGTGGTGGAGGTCCCATCATGCTGTGGGGCTGTGTGGCCAGTTCAGGGACTGGGGCCCTTGTTAACGTCGAGGGTTGGATGAATTCAACCCGATATCAACAAATCCTTCAGGATAATGTTCAAGCATCAGTCACAAAGTTGAAGTTACTTAAGCAGGGGTTGGATATTCAAACAAGACAATGAGCCAAAACACAGTTACTCACATGCATAGCATTTATTGTATTTCATTGCCATGTACCTGGATAGCTTAGTGAATGATGGTTTTGATGATTTATTGTGCTTTATTTTGAGAAAGAGCACCACAGATGAGATGTTTGCTCTGAGGGTGTTGATGGAGAAGTTTAGAGAAGAACAGAAGGAGTTGCATTGTGTCTTTGTGGACCTGGAGAAAGCAAATGACAGGATGACTGAGAGGAGCTGTGGTATTGTATGAGGAAGTCGGGAGTGGCAGAGAAGTACGTAAGAGTTGTACAGGATATTAACAAGGGAAGTGTGACAGTGGCGAGGTCTGCGGTGGGAGTGACAGAGGTGGGATTACATCAGGGATCGGCTTGGAGCCCTTTCTTATTTGCAATGGTGATGGACAGGTTGACAGACGAGATTAGACAGGAGTCCCCATGGACTGTGATGCTTGCTGATGACATTGTGATCTGCAGGTCGAGGAGACCCTGAGGAGATGGAGATCTGCTCTAGAGAGGAGAGGAATGAAGGTCAGTAGGACCAGCACGACAGAATACAGGTGTGTGTGAATGAGAGGGAGGTCAGTGGGATGGTTAGGATGCAGGGAGGAGGATGAGCTTAAATACTTGGGATCAACAGTACAGAGTAATGGGGATTGTGGAAGAGAAGTGAAGAAGAGAGTGCAGGCAGGGTGGAGTGGGTGGAGAAGAGTGACAGGAGTGATTTGTGACAGACGGGTAGCAGCAAGAGTGACAGGGAAGGTCTACAGGACGGTAATGAGAAGACCAGCTATGTTATATGGGCAGGAGGCGGTGGCACAGGAGACAGAGCTGGAGGTGGCAGAGTTAAAGATGTTAAGATTTACATTGGGTGTGACGAGGATGGACAGGATTAGAAATGAGGACATTGGAGGGTCAGCTCAGGTGGGACAGTTGGGAGACAAAGTCAGAGAGGCGAGATTGCACTGGTTTGGACATGTGAGGAGAAGAGATGAGGGGTATTCTGAGAGAAGGGTGCTAAGGATGGAGCTGCCAGGGAAGAGGAGAAGAGGAAGACCTAATAGAAGGTTTATGGTTGTGGCAAGAGAGGACATGCAGGTGATGGGGGTGACAGAACAAGATGGCGAGGACAGAAAGATAAGGAAGAAGATGATCTGCTGTGGCGACCCCTAACAGGAGCAGCCGAAAGAAAAAGAAGATTGTGCTTTATTTTGATATTTATATTCTGTTTACACGTTTATTTTAATTCTTGCTCTTAGTGTTACTTGTGTGTACAGTTGTAACATAAATAATTTCTCTCAGGATTATTATCAGGATTTCTGATTCTGATTTTGAAAAATATCACAAAAGTCCCACAAAGGGAGAAGTGACCGTAACCACTCAGTTTGTATGAAAAGGCCAAATAAAGAATCTTTCTCAATACCAAAGAGAGCAGAAACAGTAAAATGGCTTTGCCAAAATACGCCAACCTGAGCCAACAAGTCCCAATCAAAAAATCCAAAGCCTTAAAATATAGCAGGAAGCTGACAGAAACCAACTAATCCAGTACAGGCAGTATGAGGGGTGTTTTTAGGATTTGATGGTATCGGGCTGGTGAAGAGAGATTCTCTGATCTTGACTTTGCTGACACTGTTGTGATCTTCACGGAGTCAAAAGAGCTTATGATCGGGGCTCTCAAGAGAGGACTGAGGAGTCGGAGGGTCCTGATAAAAACCAACAGCCAGGTCTTTAATGACCTCTTGGGCACAGCCATCAGCAGTGTGTCTGTCTGCGGAGAGAGTGTCGACCTCATAGATGGATTAGGAGATCATGGGGGGTAATGAGATCATAAAGGGGTGTGTGGCGCTCCCAGTATCTCAACAGAAGGACGAAGTTCCAAGTTTTAAGAGTCCTGGTGCTCCCTGTTTGTGAGACATGGACGCTGTCCAGTGACCTGAAATGAAGTCTGGACTCCTTCATGTGTGTCTCTTCAGAGAATCCTTGAGCCCCGCTGGTGTGAATTTATGTTACTCATGGAGTCCTAAATGAGGCACATGAGTCGCATTTGTGAGGGAGCGTCAGTTATGGCACTACGGCCATGTGGTGCGATTCCTCTAGGGTGGTCCGGCTCACAGGAACCTCATTGTTGAGTGGCAGGACCAGGCCAAGGGGGAGCGCACATAACACCTGGCAGCGGCAAATAGAGGGTTATTTCAGAAGGATGGGACTGGACCGCGTGTCTGCCAGGGGGGATCCCAAGCTGTTTTTCCGTCTGGTGGGTGCGACAACACTCTGTAACAGTTCAGGCTCCCCAGCTTGACCAAACCTGACCTGAAGTGTGTCTAGGGGCATCTTTCTCCAAACTTGAATTGGAAACAATTTACTGTTGGCACTCTGTTTTGTTAGTGTCTTGATCCTCCACGCGATGCGTTCTAAATTTTGCACAACTTCTTTGCCATGTGTCTGTCCCCTCTGTGCTGGTATATGAATATTGAAGAGTTGTCTCCTTGTGGTTTTGGGGTCTCTTTTTGGGTTTTGAGTTTACTGATATACATGTAATGTTGTGAATAGTATGGGGTTTAGAACGGGATTGGGAAGAACCTGGAGTCAATCCCAGCAAGAATATAGAGCAAGGCAGGAGCAATCCCAGAACAGGGTGCCAGTATATCATAGGGTGAGCACACACACACAATTCAGTAATTACCAAAATACCTGCATGTCTTGTGGACTGTGGGAAGAAGTCCACTAAGATATGTCGAGAACATATATATATATATATCCTAAAAATATAATGAACAAAATGAATGAAAAGATCAGGGCCTTAGCCCATTTAATCAGGGTCTTACACCTGTGAAGCCCCCTCCCTCCCAATACCACTGGACAGTAATACTCACAACACTCCACTAGAAGTAAATGATCTCCTGCTCCTAAGCCATCTCACCAGACTTAAATGGCCAGAGGGATGGTTCAGGAGTGGTGATGCCAGAGTGACCACGCCTCCTGGGGCTCCACCCACAAAGCACAAAGAACACAAACACAATTAAAAGGACAAAACATTATAACAGAATTACAATTGAAACCAACAGAAATAATACAAACACATAAAAAATAATAACTTAGGATTAACAGAAACAACAAAAAAACATAAAATGCTCTAATTAAGAAATACATAGATAGAAAGTCACTATATAACAGGCAGACAGACAAATAGAAAGATAGATAGATAGATAGATAGATAGATAGAAAAAGGCACTATATCAATAATAGATAGATAGATAGATTGAAAGATAGATAGATAGATAGATAGATAGATAGATAGATAGATAGATAGATAGAGTGAAAGGCACTATATAATAGATAGATAGATGTGAAAGGCACTATATAATAGATAGATAGATAGATAGATAGATAGAGTGAAAGGCACTATATAATAGATAGATAGATGTGAAAGGCACTATATACTAGATAGATAGATAGATAGATAGATAGATGATAGTTGTGAAAGGCCAGAATGGACGATGTGGTGGTGGGCAATTTACCAAGTACACCATGGCACACCCTACTCTTTTATGACCACAGAGAATCAGGATTTTGGTGTTATGTCTCATCCAATGGACGATGCCATATTTACAGTACAGTGTGCCAGATACTGCACTGGAGGTATGCGCCCCCTGCTGGCCTCACTAACAACCATTCCAGCAGTAACCCAAGCTCTTCCTAAATGGTCTCCCTTTAAAGTACTGGTCAGGCCTGCCATGCTTAGCTTTGGGTGGATTTCCTGTTCTTAAGCGTGGGTGGTATGGCTGCTGGTAATGTTGGGAGACAATCTTCATGAGACAGAGTCTGTATGCTCATTGCAGTCCCAGTAATATTATTAATTTCAATTTTTTGTAAATGAGTGTCTTTCCTTTAAGTTGTTATAATTACTAATGAATGTCTTAAACTGATGATTAATTACTGCCTATTTTTAGCCCAGTGGAGTCTCATTATGCCAAAGTGAACACATTTCTGTGCCCAGTTTCTGTCATCTGGCCCTCTCTGTCACATTTTGCAGGTTGTGGGATGTCAGGCGCAAACCTCAATTCTTCAGAATCAGGCAATCGAGAAGCCTCTCAGGCTGCTGGCTTCGTGGGCCCCGAGGCAGACACCCACTTAATGATTTCCCAGCTCCTTGCCACACTCCCGGCCCTGCATCTCAATGGTTTCCGTGGTGTTCAGTCCAGCACCCTGATAATGATCTGCATCATGTCATCACCGGGAAACAAAGCCCACGGCTTCAATCGCAAAGCTGTCATCACCGGCTACTCTGAATAACCGTTACTCATTGTGAAACACTCCAGTTTGCCTGAGGATCACGTCTAGACGGTGTGAGAGGGATGGAGGACTGCGACATTGTATCCTGGTAACTGCAGGGAAGAGGTAATGAAACCCATCTGAGGTGGGGGAGGAAGCAGGCGGTCACTCGAAACCCCCCTCTTTGGGATGCCAGTCAGCTCTCCACAACTCCTCAATCTGTCATCCCTCTTCTCACACTCAAACAAATCTAAATTAATAATAATAATAATAATACATTTTAATTATATAGCACTTTTCCCACACTCAACGCCTTTACCTCTTTATATAGCCACCTTCATAAAAGGGCAAGTGTCTGTGTGTCTGTGTATCTGTGCATACGTGTGTCTGTCCATTTGCTATGTCTCTGTCATTCCAACAGATGGTGTATCACAGACATTTGTGAATTTCCCCTTGGGATTAATAAAGTATCTATCTATCTATCTATCTATCTATCTATCTATCTATCTATCTATCTATCTATCTATCTATCTATCTATCTATCTATCTATCTATCTATCTATCAATTATATAGTGCCTTTCACTATCTATCTATCTATCTATCTATCTATCTATCTATCTATCTATCTATCTATCAATCTATCTATCTATCTATCTATCTATCTGTTTGTAGTAATGATTGGGCAGATTTGTGGCAGATAACATTTAATGTCAGTAAATGTAAAGAATTACACATATGAAGTAAAAATGTGAGGTTTGAATACACAATGGGAGGTCTGAAAATCGAGAGTCCACCTTATGAGAAGGATTAAGGAGTCGCAGTGGACTCTAAGCTATCGACTTCCCCTCAATGTTGAGAAGCCATTAAGAAGGCTAACAGATTGTCAGGTTATATAGCGCCTTGATGTGTGGAGTACAAGTCACAGGAGGTTCTACTTTATAACACACTGGTGAGGCCTCATCTGGAGTCCCGCGTGCAGTTTGGGTCTCCATAAAGACATAACAGCACAAGAGAAGGTCCAGAGAAGAGCGACTCGGCTGATTAGAGGACTACAGGGGATGAGTTATGAGTGAAGATTCAAAGAGCTGAGCTTTTGGAGAGATGAAGAGGAGACCTGACTGAAGTGTTTAAAATGATGAAGGGAATTAGTGCAGCGGTTCGAGACAGGGACTTTAAAATGAGATCATCAAGAACACGGGGACACAGCTGGAAACTTGTGAAGGGGACATTTCACACCAACATTAGGAAGTTTTTCTTTATACAAAGAACGATAGACACTTGGAATAAGCGACCAGGTAGTGTGGTAGACAGTAAGACGTTAGGGACTTTCAAAACTCGAAATAAGTGGAGAGGACTGGCGAGCTTTGTTGGGCTAAATGGCCTGTTCTCGTCCAGAGTGTTCAAATGAACAAACATCCTCATGCCAATGCTGGCCCCAGCCTGATTGGGTTCATCTAATTGCCCCGTTTTTATCAGAGGGAAGTGCAGCACCCGTATTATGATTGAGAAGTGCGCACTGCGTCTGACCATCAAACCCTGAAAAGGGAAATATCGGTCCGTTATGGTCTCGTGCTCACGTGCCAAGCCCGGAGTAAGAATTCTTTCAGCAGTCACAAGACTGAAATCAGCCCTGATTGAGAAAGTTCAATTGCTACGACACACAAGGTGGCAAGGTGTGATCAGAAGGACCTGGGGAGGACCTGAGTTGGCATGAAAGATGAGAACCAAACTCAAAACTGGAAGATGAGATCAAAAACATCGTTTACCTCCTTAGCGTTTCTTTTTTTCTCAACAAAAACATGTAAGAAGTGTCGCAATTTTTGCCATAAAAAATTACACATTATTAAAACTCATCCTTCTACTATAAAACATGCAAAACACTAAAAGTACAAAGTCAGAAATGTAGAAAGTGTAATGATACAAAAAATAATAATAATAATAATCTACTCTCTATATATAAAATCCCAAGCCTAAAAGTGCAACCATTTTATGTGATTTTTTTTTTGTCACTTTTTTTCACGCTTTAAACCAGGCTTATATTAAAACGTATATATGTACAGTGGTGTGAAAAACTATTTGCCCCCTTCCTGATTTCTTATTCTTTTGCATGTTTGTCACACAAAATGTTTCTGATCATCAAACACATTTAACCATTAGTCAAATATAACACAAGTCAACACAAAATGCAGTTTTTAAATGATGGTTTTTATTATTTAGGAGAAAAAATCCAAACCTACATGGCCCTGTGTGAAAAAGTAATTGCCCCCTTGTTCAAAAATCACCTAACTGTGGTGTATCACACCTGAGTTCAATTTCCTGATTACTGCCACACCTGTTTCAATCAAGAAATCACTTAAATAGGAGCTGCCTGACACAGAGAAGTAGACCAAAAGCACCTCAAAAGCTGGACATCATGCCAAGATCCAAAGAAATTCAGGAACAAATGAGAACAGAAGTAATTGAGATCTATTAGTCTGGTAAAGGTTATAAAGCCATTTCTAAAGCTTTGGGACTCCAGCGAACCACAGTGAGAGCCATTATCCACAAATGGCAAAAACATGGAACAGTGGTGAACCTTCCCAGGAGTGGCCGGCCGACCAAAATGACCCCAAGAGCAGAGACGACTCATCCGAGAGGTCACAAAAGACCCCAGGACAACGTCTAAAGAACTGCAGGCCTCACTTGCCTCAATTAAGGTCAGTGTTCACGACTCCACCATAAGAAAGAGACTGGGCAAAAACAGCCTGCATGGCAGATTTCCAAGACGCAAACCACTGTTAAGCAAAAAGAACATTAGGGCTCGTCTCAATTTTGCTAAGAAACATCTCAATGATTGCCAAGACTTTTGGGAAAATACCTTGTGGACTGATGAGACAAAAGTTGAACTTTTGGAAGGCAAATGTCCCGTTACATCTGGCGTATTTCAGAAAAAGAACATCATACCAACAGTGAAATATGGCGGTGGTAGTGTGATGGTCTGGGGTTGTTTTGCTGCTTCAGGGCCTGGAAGGCTTGCTGTGATAGATGGAACCATGAATTCTACTGTCTACCAAAAATCCTGAAGGAGAATGTCCGCCATCTGTTTGTCAACTCAAGCTGAAGCGATCTTGGGTGCTGCAACAGGACAATGACCCAAAACACACCAGCAAATCCACCTCTGAATGGCTGAAGAAAAACAAAATGAAGACTTTGGAGTGGCCTAGTCAAAGTCCTGACCTGAATCCAATTGAGATGCTATGGCATGACCTTAAAAAGGCGCTTCATGCTAGAAAACCCTCAAATAAAGCTGAATTACAACAATTCTGCAAAGATGAGTGGGCCAGAATTCCTCCAGAGCGCTGTAAAAGACTCATTGCAAGTTATCGCAAACGCTTGATTGCAGTTATTGCTGCTAAGGGTGGCCCATCCAGTTATTAGGTTCAGGGGGCAATTACTTTTTCACACAGGGCCATGTAGGTTTGGATTTTTTTCTCCCTAAATAATAAAACCATCATTTAAAAACTGCATTTTGTGTTTACTTGTGTTATATTTGACTAATGGTTAAATGTGTTTGATGATCAGAAACATTTTGTGTGACAAACATGCAAAAGAAGAAGAAATCAGGAGGGGGCAAATAGTTTTTCACACCACTGTATGTTTGGTATCATTCTTTTCAGAACTTCATCGAACTTTAATGTGATGTTGTTCGATTTTCAGATTCTTGTTCCATTTTTAAATTATAAACTAAAAAATATCAAAAACTCACATCCCACGAGAAGAGAGTTTTGTGCTAAGAGATTTAACCAGGCCCGGGGCCGGACATAAAAGACAAAGAGTAGGACAACTGCTGTACAGGCTTTTAAATGTTCAAAGCACCATGTGGGACGCAGAACACACAGCACAGCAGCAGCAACAGCTGATCGAGCAAAGAGGAGGTAAAAAAAACTATTTGTTTCCCATTGTATCAGAGGGGGTTTTGGAGGAGCGACCGCTTCTACTTGGGGTGCGTTCAGCCCCTCTCTTCACAACGCGAGCGGCAGAGACACGGGGTTGACGAGTGAAGCGAGCAGGGGATAACCCCCTAGTATTAATAATAATAATAATGCTAATACCGTATATACTGTCAAAATGTATTGTTTGTGTGGTATATCTTGCAGCACAGTGAAATACACAATCCATCGTCACAATCAGGACAATAGTAGCAGATTCCTTGTGATTGACACGAACGTCACTTTCAGATTCATCAGAATCACTTTCGATTTCGCTGTCCATTTTGATTTTTCTAACTGAAGACAGATTCACTTCGTCATCACTGCTCGTATCACTGTCAGTATCAGCATGAAGTCACTGATGTGCCTTCCCAGTGCTTTATGGGATTGATTTTCATGAAAATGGGCAACATGAAAACCCCCAAAACTGTGGCTCTGATCAGTAAAACAATATGGTCTGACATTAAAAAACTTTTAAATAATATTTCCAATTAAGAAATTAATATTAGAAATAGATTCTCTATGGATGGAAATTCCCCCAAACATACAGAAATTAACTTATGTGGTATATGGCTGGCTTGTCATCCCGGCCAATACCCCTAGGCCGCCAGATTGAGCCCTCCCTGCAGTATGGAGGTGCCCCGAAGACCAGCAGGGAATCATGGACGATGTAGTTTTTATACACGACCCTGCTGGATACCACAGGGGCCACAAGAGGGAGCAGCAGGGAGGACCGAAGAGTCGTTTGTGCCCTATAACCCGGAAGTGCTTCAAAGGAAGATGTGACGTGCTTCCGGGGTGAAGAAAAGGACTTGTACCTGACCCGGAAGTGATAAAGAATCACATGGACTGGGGATTGGGAACACTTCCGGGTCAGGGAGTATAAAAGGACTGTGGGAGCTCCCAGGCGGTGAGCTGAGCTAGGTGGAAGGGTGGCATCGCGTCTGGGAGTGGAGGATTGTGTTTATTACTGATTATTGTATTGTGTTATATGAGTATAGTGGAGGAGAGGGTGTTTTGTGCACTGTGGCATTTAAATAAAGTCAACTAATGGACTTTTATCTGGTGTCTGGAGTCTTGGACAGGGGTTCAAGGGAGCGATAGTGCCCGCTATCTGCCACACTTTCAAACATATAGAGAATCCATCCATCCATTATCCAACCTGATATATCCTAACATTGGGTCATGGGGGTCTGCTGGAGCCAATCCCAGAAAAACACAGGGCGCATGGCAGGAATCAAAACCCGGGTAGGACGCCAGCCCACTGCAGGGCACACACACACCAAGCACACACTAGAGACAATTTAGGATCACCAGTGCACCAAACCTGCATTTCTTTGGACTGTGGGAGGAAACCAACGCCGACACGGGAAGAACATGCAACTCCACACAGGGAGGACTCGAAGTGAACCCGGTCTCCTAACTGCGATACAGCAGCGCTACCACTGCGCCACCATAGAATCCATAGCAAAACTTATTTAAAAAATATCAACCATGACACTCAAAATAGACCTCAACTCTGACATCAGAGCCTCAAACTCAATTGGCACGTTTTGGCCTACACGGGCCCAAAATGGCAATCAGGCTTTAAATATTCCAAAACACCCTTTGGTTTGAGATGTTAATTGTAAATGTCAGGACTTAAGAACAAAAAAACAAAAAGTTCCTTTAATATTTAAAAAAAAAAAACTATTAGAGAATCAAAAAAGAAAAACAATGTGGGAGAGACAGAGAAACAGAAGCAAAAAAAAATCAAAAAAGGGGTCTCTAATTCTTAAATCACAAGAACAAATAAAACAATATGAGAAAAAAAAACAGAAAATCCAACAATAAACTTGATCTAAACTCCCAATCTGGAGGGTCCGACACACTGCTTCAGGTAAACAGGGGGGGGGGTGTTACTTCAGCTGATCGTCATGTTGGCCCCGCCTCCTGATGCTCTATTTCAAGGGGGCATAACTAAACATTAACACAAAAATAAACATAAATATATACTTAATAAATAACTAACCAACAAAATAATATCCAAAACATAAGACACAAGAGGGCAAAACACATTATCGATAACCATTATACAATATCTCTCTATTATAATGAAAAAATCTTGGGAAGAGAGACGAGACGTGACTTTTTCAGACAGACACTTTCACATCCCGCGAGACGAGACTTTGTGCCAAGAGATTTAACCACCAGAAATAAAAGACAAGCAGTAGAAGACAAAGTAGAACGTCGTAAAGAATTCAAAAACATTGGCGTGGCACAGATGCAGAGCAGGTTAGAGATAATAAAAGTATGAAAATTTGAAAGTCTCAAAAAAATGATAGTAAAGATCGCATTAGCACAAACAAACAGAAATTATTACTCGCTGAAATAACAGAACAGTGAAAAGCGATGGAATATATTGTTCGGATTTAATCTCTAAGTCGTTGACTTGTAGATCGTCTAATTTGTGTTGCCATCAGGGAGAAGTAGTGTTTCTTACCAATGAAGAGGACGATCTGCGAGAATTAAAAGATTTGTTGTTTGGTGAGTGAAATCCACACACGCGAGCGGCACAGACGTGAAGTTGGTGGGGTTGGCGAGCGAAGCGAGGAGGGGGCAAAGCCCTCTAGTTATCTTATATATAAACATCTACACATGGAAGTGTGTGTGTCTGTCTGTCCGGCCTAGAAGTGAGAGGCGGAGTCGGGGTAAGGAAACACAAGCGATGTGCGCAAATCAGCAAAACGAATCCTCCTAGGAGAGAGACGCCCAGAGGAGTTTCTTTCAATTACCTGACATCTCTACATTTCAATTTTTTGTTTTTTGATTTCAATAGTTTCTAGAACCCCGGGTTTTTTACAGCATGGGCTTACATGGCTAATCTTCTTATGTAACATGCTACCATAGCTGTCCGTTTGTCTGTTCAGGATTTTAAATCACCTGTAACTCGCAAAACGTTTCACAGATTGACCTGAAATTTGGTACACATACTGTATACTGTGTGACGTCTACTATCCACTTTAGGGGTGATGATCTTTTTCTCTACAAGAAATGTGTCTGACATAACCACACAGGACTTTTCCAAATCTCTTTGCATAAGCTCTTGTCTCGCAGGGCTTGAAAGTGTCTCTGGGACAATTATGTCTCTTCTCCTTCCAAGGTTTTTTTTTTGTATATTAGAGAAATAAGTGTAGTCGGCAGGATGAAGGTCTTTCAAACAGTACATTTGGTTTCCAAAGTTATATTGAAGAAGTAGATCAGCTTTACCTGTTGTCATGAAAAGCTTCAATGATGAAAACTAGCGTAGTCGGCAGAACCAAAGAGCTGTAGACCGAACGTCTCATTTCTGTAGTTCTGCAGAAGCAACGGATCAGCTCTCTCTGTTGTCATGTAAAACTCTAAAATCAGCAATGAAAATTAGGGTAGTCAGAGAGATTAAAGTCCAAGTAAAATTCTGAAAGAAAGTTCACCTTCTACAGCTGTACTGAAGCAACAGATCAGTTCAAAATGTTATCAAGGAAAATTCATTTAAAGTAGATAGATGAGTGTAGTCAGCAGGATCCGAGCCCTGCGGACAGCATCTGTAGTTGCCAGAGATGTGCTGAAGCAGCAGATCAGCTTTACCTTTTGTGAAGTTAGACTCTGAATCAATAATGAGGATAAGTGTAATTGGCAGGTTTTGAGATCTTTAGACAGAATGTTTTGTTTCCGGAGCTGTTAATGGAGCAGCTGGTCAGCTTTACCTATTGTCAGGTGAAACTCTGAATGAATGATGAAGATTATGTAGTTGGTGGGATCCTACAGGCAGAATATTTACTTTCTAGTGTTGTTATCAGTTGTCACAAAAAGCTATGAATTAATAAGAAAAATGAGTATAGTCGGCGGGATCAAAGTCCTCGAGACAGAACATGTACGTTTCAACAGCTGTACTGAACAAGCAGAGTGGCTTTACTTGTTATCTGGGAAAACTTGAGTGATAATGAAGATGAATGCAGCCAGCAGGATCCAAGCCACTCCAGACAGAACGTTTAGTTTCCAGAGATCAACTCCCTCAGCTGTCAAAGACAGCCCGTAAATCGATTTTGAGGATGAGCATAGTTGGCAGGATAAAAGTCCTTTAAAGAGAATGTTTCTTTTCCAGAGTTTTACTGAAGCAGTAGATCAGATTTACCTGATGTCACGCCAAATTCTGTGTCAGGGATAAGAACTAGCGTAGTCGGCAGAACCCATGACCTATAGACCAGATGTCTAGTTTCCATAGTTGTGCTGGAACAATACATTCAACTTTTTCTGTTGTCAAGTATACTGCAGTTCATGGGATTCAAAGTCCTTCAAAGAAAACATTCAGTTTCTGTGGCTTTGCTGAATCAGCAGATCTGTCATCCCCTGCTATCAAGGACAATTTAATCGATGCTGAGGATGAGTGTTTTCGGCAGGATCCAGTTCCTGTAGGTAGAATGTTTCGTTTCCAGTTTTATGCTGAATCATCAGTTCTTTTATCAAGTAAAACTTTGAACCACTGATGAAGATTTGTGTAATCAGTAGGATTAGAGTCCTAGAGATGAAGTTTCTACAGCTGTGCTGAATCAGCTTATCAGCTTCACCTGTGTAAAATGAACACAAGAACAACGTCAAAGGTTTGGGGACCAACCCTGTATACTAAGAGTATAGGAAATGCAGACTGGAGTCCAAAAATAGAATTGAGAATAACAAAAATGGAGGTCGTATATAAGGGAAATGACATCATGAGCAAATGGCAATTCTGGAACTGGACGTGACATTGGGAAGAGGCAGGGGCACTAGAGGCACTGGAACCGGAAGTGACATTGAAGTTGTTGTCTGAAGACCTGAAGCGATTGTTAGGTTGAGAATTCGTCGGTTGTTCTGCAGGAAGAGAGGAGTAAGAGTTAAGCGGGCAGAGCCAACCCCTGGTCCGGCGGGTAAATGCACTTATTTGAGCCCATAAACTCCTCTCCTAATCGCAGATGTGTGACGCCTGTTATCAAGGAACATTCGATTAAAAGAGAAAAATGAGTGTAGTCGGCAGGATCCAGCCCATTCACCCAGAGTGTTTGGTTTCCAGAGTTGTGCCGGTTGTCAAGTGTGGACGCTAGGGGTCACTGTTGCCCCTTAAACCCAACAGACAGACACGCAGGACACAGGGTAAAAGCACTAAGAAGTATTTTTATTTCCTTTTATTATTTTCACTTTTTATACAGTGCCCTCCAAGCACCACAGACACAATAAACAGGCAAATAATCCAACACCAACACAAATCTTCTCTCTCGCTCTCTTTTTCTTTCCACACCACACCTCCCAGTGAGCTTCGTCCACCTCCACCCAACTCTGACTCACCTGCTGGGTTCCTTTATATACTGTCCGGCCCGGACGTGCTTCTGTTATTCCGTCTACGTGACTTGTCAACACTTCCGGGTCAGATGGAGAATTCAAGTTTTTCAATCAGCCCGGATGTACTTCTGGGCTTCTGTTCACGTGACCTGCTAGTACTTCTGGGCTGGGCGAGACCCTTGTCTCCCAATGTCCTTCCATAGCACCCCCTGGCAACACCCATGGCCCCCAAAAGGGCTGAGGTACCGAACTCCAAGACCCAGGATGCCCTGTGGGAATCCGGGGCACTGCTACACTCCAGGGGAGCTGCCATCTAGCGTCTTAGAGGAGGCAGTGTCCTAAAAAAGTTGCCTTCCCCCATCCTTCCATATCAGGGGCATCCCAGCCAGGTTGAGCTACCGGCCATCTCTTACACAAGGAAGGAAAACTCTTCATCAATTATGAAAGTGAGAATAGAGGTCAGGATCGAAGACTTTATAGACAGAATGTTTAGTGTCCATAGCTGTCCACCTAACTTGGGTCCAACAGGACTTTTAGGGAAGATGTTGCAATGATGACTATGACAGTCAGCACCAAGCCCCGGAGATGATTACCAGCATGGCACATATGCAAATGAAGTGTGTAAGTTCCACCCCCATGGGTAATAAAGGCACCCGCAAGGGGGGCATCACTGCGAGACTGCTGGCAGTTCAGACACTCTTAGGGACCCAGCATGCCCTGGAGAAGAAGACAACAGCCATATGTTCGGCTCTCTGACTTTGGAGAGAGGGAGAATTGTGGCAAAGCGGTGAGTCAGATTATCTTTCCAGGACATCGATGCCAGTTTTGCATGGAGTACAAACATAGTAATGAAGGCATTGGCATTAGTGAGTAGAGGAAGGACGAACCTACCGAATTGAGGGTACATTAGAACACTCGAGACGAGAACAGGCCATTCAGCTCAACAAAGCTTGCCATTCCTATCCACTTCTTTCTTCCACAAAAACATCAAGTCGAGTTTTGAAACTCCCATTCTGGTGAGGAGCCTTCCAGGGTTTGACACGACCAACTTCATTCACCTGGATTTGAGGATTTTCTGCCATTCTTCTCGATAGATCCTCTCAGCCTCTGTCAGCTTGGATCGAAACAATCAGTGAACAGCTGTCACCTGGTCTCTCCAGAGAGGTTCAATGAGCGGGCAACTCAAGGACATTCTCATAGTGGTCTCTAAGCCTCTTCTGTGTTGTCTTTGCTTTGTTTTCCTGGTTACTGAATCTGGTAGAAGGTGATTTTTAGCCCAGTCTGCTCCCTTATCAATAGAACATTAGAACACTCGAGACGAGAACAGGCCATTCAGCCCCACAAAGCTCGCCAGTCCTCTCCACTTATTTCTTCAAAACAAACATCAAGTCAAGTTTTGAAAGTCCCTAACGTCTTACTGTCCACCACACTACTTGGTCACTTATTCCAAGTGTCTATCGTTCTTTGTGTGAAGGAAACCTTCCTAATGTTTGTGTGACATTTCCCCTTCACAAGTGTCCTACTGTGTCCCTGTGTTCTTGATGAACTCATTTTAAAGTCACCGTCTCGATCCACTGCACTGATTCCCTTCATCATTTTAAATTCTTCACTCAGGTCTCCTCTTCATCTCTCTGAAGGCTCAGATCTTTTAATCTTTCCTCATAACTCATCCCCTGTAGTCCTGAATCAGCCTTGTCGTTCTTCTCTGGACCTTCTCTAGTGCTGTTTTATCCTTTTTGTAGTTCGGAGACCAAAACTGCACCCAGTACTCCAGATGAGGCCTCACCAGTGTGTTATAAAGCTTGAACAGACCCTCCTGGGACTTGAACTCCACACATCAAGGCGCTATATAACCTGACAGTCTGTTAGCCTTCTTAATGGCTTCTGAACACTGTCTGGAAGTCGATAAATTAGAGTCCACTGCGACTCCAGAGTCCTTCTCATGAAGTGGACTCTTGAGTTTCTGACCTCCATTGTGTATTCAAACCTCACATTTTTACTTCCTATGTGTAATTCTTTACATTTACTGACATTAAATTTCATCGTTCACAAATCTGCCCAATCCTGTCTACTATCCAAGTCCTTCTGTGGTGATATAACAGATTCCAAACTATCTGCTAATCCACTCATCTTGGTTTAATCTGCAAATTTAACCACATCAGCACATAAAGGGATGGTAGGACAGATGTCTTGTGTAATGACCGTGATGCCCCTACCAGCCGCATCACAGATGCTAGCACAACAGCTGAGGTCAGTCACACGTCACACACCATTTGCAGCAGAAGGTTCTTCTCATTCTTTGAAGACCCTTGACCCTCAGCCACAAGCATCTGTGACCCCAGTAGTGGTGCCAAGAATGCCACCAATGGCAGGATGACCTGGCATCACATTGTGTTCTCGGACGAGTCTCGATTTAATTTACTGCTCCATGATGGACAGACTCCTGTATGAGGGCACCACAGTGAAAGGCTCCTCTGGGGTTCCATGGGGCTCCACTCCACTGGTCCTGATTTATGCGCATTGCCAGTACCTTGACCACCAGTTAAGGAAGCTCACTCCACGCTCTACTCTATATAGCGCCTTCATGTCTGATACTTTATGTGTACCGTATAACAACAACAACATTTATTTCTGTCGCACATTGTCATACAAACAATGGAGCTCAAAGTGATTTACATGATGAAGAAAGAGAAAAAAGACAACATAAATAATTAAAATCAGGGAACACTAATTAACATGAAATAAAAGTAAGGTCCAATGGCCAGGGAGGACAGAAAAAACAACAAAAAACTCCAGATGACTGGAGAAAAAAAAATCTGCAGGGGTTCTGATGCCACAAGACCACAAGACCACCTGGCCAGCCCCCTCTAGGCATTCAACCTAACATAAATTACCTCAATCAGTCCTCATTGTAGTCAGGGTTCTCATGGAAGAATTTGATGATGACGGTCACGTGGACTTCTAGCTTTTAATCCATCAATCGGACATCACGGTGGTGGTGGTGGTGGTGCAGGTGGCCACCACAGAAAACCGGAAAACGAACAGAAGAGAATGTAGAGGTGAGTACGGATTTTGGAGCCACCATGAATAATAATGAAAATGAATTGAATATACAGAGCATCAGGATTGAACTAAAGTGAAGTTATGAGAAAGCCATGTTACAGTAATGAGTTTTTAGCAGATTTTTAAAGAGCTCCTCCGTATCAGCCTGGTGAATTCCTATTGGCAGGCTATTCCAGATTTGAGGTGCCTAACAGCAGAAGGCCATAACCACTTCTTTGAAGTTTAGCTCTTGGAATTCTAAGCAGACACTCATTTGAAGATCTGAGGTTACGATTTGGAGTGTAAGGTGTAAGACATTCTGATATATAAGATGGAGCAGATTAGTGAAGGCTTTGTAAACCACAGAATTTTAAAGTCAATTCTAAATGACACAGGTAACCAGTGTAGTGACGCTAGGGCTGGAGTGTTGTGCTCGAATTTTCGTTTCCGAGTTAAGATTCTAGCAGCTCCATTCTTGATGTCTTTTTTAGGTGGTCCTGAGAGGAGTGCGTTACAGTAATCTAGTAGTCGACTGAAAACTAAAGCGTGAACTCATTTTTCAGCATCTTTCAACGTCTAACTTTTGCTATATTTCGTAAGTGAAAAAATGCTGTCCTAGTAATCTGATTAGCATGTGATTTAAAATTCAGGTCAAAGTCAATAGTTACCCCTAAATTCTTTCCCTCCATCTTGACTTTTAATTCTAATGCATCAAGTTTATTTCTAATAACCTCATTATATCCTTTATTGCCAATCACTAAAATTTCTGTTTTCTCTTTATTTAGTTTGAGAAAATTACTCCTCACCCTCTCAGAAATACCAGTCAGACATTGTGTTAGTGAATCGAGAGAGTCGGGGTGATCAGGCGCTATTGATAAGCACAGCTGTGTGTCATCAGCATAGCTATGGTAGCTCACGTCATGCCCTGAGATAATCTGACCTAATGGAAGCATGTAGATCGAAAAGAGCAATGGACCCCGGTGAGACCCTTGTGGACCACCATGTAGAATATCAGGGGTCTTTGAAGTATAATTAGCACAACTTACAAAGAATTTTCTCCCTGCCAGGTAGGATTCAAACCAATTTAAGACCCTGCCAGAGAGGCCCACCCATTGACTAATTTGGTTTCAAAGAATATTGCGATCAATGGTGTCAAATGCAGCACTCAGATCTAAGAGGATGAGAATTGATAAATGGCCTCTGTCTGCATTGACCTGCAAGTCATTGACTACTTTAATGAGTGCAGTTTAAAGCAATTGCTTCTGAATTTGCAGCACATGAATGATGACAGGGGAAGTGACCTTTATACTCATATTTAGTCAGTCATCATCCAACCCGCTATATCCTAACTACAGGGTCACGGGTGTCTGCTGGAGCCAATTCCAGCCAGCACAGAGTTCAAGGCAGGAAATAAACCCCGGGCAGGGCGCCAGGCCACCACAGGGCACCCACACACACTAGGGACAGTTTAGGACCGCCATTGCACCTAACCTGCATGTCTGTGGATTGTGGGAGGAAACCCAAGCAGACACGGGGAGAACTTGCAAACTCCACACAGGGAGGACCCGGGAAGCAAACCCTCCTTACTGCGAGACAGCAGTGCTACCCACTGCGCCACCGTGCCACCCTAATCATATTTAAACCTCAGTAATTTTATATAGCGCCTTTACAGCATGACACTTTACTGGCACACTAAGCTATCCAAAATTGGCAGGGGTGACACAGAGACTACAACGGGCATCCATGTGCCTTACAGTCCGAGGTCATACCCACTTGCTGCAGTTTATGGCTATGATCCCATAATCCCATAGCCCCCCACCACTTCCTGGATGTGTCCAGCCAGCCCCTCGCGACTCGATGGCATTCATTCAGGCGCCACAATTAGTCATTCTTCAGGCTGCCGACACATACACTGAAATAACGATGTGGAACAAGCCTGCTGCCAGCATCTCCATTTCTATATAAATGTTTTCACTTTCTGAAAATGGCTTTTGTTGAGCAGGCCGTGTGTGTGCGTGCGCGTTTATTGTATCTTTTTGCTTTTCATTTTCTTTAGGCACCCTGCCGAGAATCATCTCAGAGACAAAAAAGAAATCACATTTTCATTTTCCAGAGGGTCAACTTTGAGGCGTGAGACATGCTCAGAGCCTGCAGGAAGGCATTAGAATAACAGCAGTGGAATAGGGGGCAGTGACCCAGGGGCTGTCTTGGAATGGAGATCTCGGGGGCAGGTGGGGGGCATTTCAGTGAATTCTTAAAAATGTACCACCAGGGTCGACAAATTCTAATTTCTTACAACGAGTCGCCGTCTTATGAACCTCCGCACCCCCCCATGACAGGCGTGTGTGGCTGCCATATGAAGAGGTCCTTTTGGTGTTTCTTAGTAAAGGAATCACTTGGAGGTGGGCTGGGACACTGAACCCACCATTTTAGATGCCAGCTTCATTTCATGCTGAAAAGTTGCACTTAAAATACCTACTTTACATTACATAGCATCAGGTGGGAGGGGTTGGTGGTGCCCAGCTGCCACGATATTTCCAGATTTAGGGCACCACAAAAAGTTGTAGTAGACAATACACAAGAGGCAGAGCATTGTGTGCTGTCGAAAGGGGCAAGAGAGACACTGTAAGAAAGGGCGGAGCCTGTTAGTGAGAGAGTGTGAGGTTGAGAGAGAGACAGAGAAAGAGAGAGAGATACTGAATAAAGGGGCAAAGCCTGGGGGAGAGAGAAAGAGAGAGTGAAAAGAGGGGGTGAAGGTGGAAGAGAGAGGGGCGTGGCCTGTGAAAGACACTGCGAGAAGGGGCGGGGTCTAAGAGTGAGAAAGAGAGAGTGAGAGACACCTAGTCAGAAAGGATGGCACCTGAAAGAAAGAGCAAAAGATGCTGTCAGAAGGGGCGGAGTCAGAGAGGGGGAGACAGAGAGCAAAAGAGTGAGAGAGAAGAAGAGTGGGAGAGAGAAACAGAGAGATGTTATTAGAAGCGGTGGAGCCCAAGAGAGAAAGAGACATTGTCAGAAGAGGTGGAGTCTGAGATAGAGAGAAAGATACTATTTTAAGGGGCGGAACCTGAGCAAGAGAGAGAGAGAGAGAGAAAGAAATGTTATAAGTAGTGGAGTCTAAGAGAGAGAGCATGAAAAGAGTGAGAGAGAAAGAGAGAGAGAGAGTGAGAAAGGGTGGAGATAAAGAGAGAGACATACAGTCAGAAACCTGAGAGAAAGTACAAGAAAGGCTGTCAGAAGGGGCGGAGTCACAAAATGAGAGAGAGAGAGTGAGAAAGAGCAAGGGAGGCTGTCAGAAGGGGCGGAGCCACAAAATGAGAGAGAGAGAGCGAGAAAGAGCAAGAGAGGCTGTCAGAAGGGGTGAAATCAGAAAGAGAAAGACAGAGAGCAAAAGAGAGAGAGAAATAAAGAGAGACAGAGAGATGTTGTTAGAAAGGGTGGAGCCTGAGATAGATGCTATATAAAGGGGCGGAACCTGAGAGAGAGAGAGAGAGAGGGAGAAAGGGTGGAGCCTGAGATAAAGAGAGAGAGACATATAATCAGAAACCTGAGAGAAAGAGCAAGAGAGGCAGTCAGAAGGGCGGAGCCACAGAATGAGAGAGAGAGAGAGGTGTGCTGTCAGAAAAGGCGGAGTCTGTGTGAGACTCACTGTCAGAAATGGCGAATCATTATTGAGAACTGGCAGATGAAATAACACTAAGTCAGAGATGATGTTTTGGTGACCTTGCTATTGTATAGTCTTGGGGACTGAATCTAGCGGTGCAATTTTAAATATTGTCTTTCCAAAGTGACATTATTTGGTTCAGTAATTATTATGTGGCGATTAAGTGACAGGAAGTCAAGGGTGGGGGATTTGGGCACCTTGTTATAGTATACAACACCATTTGAAATCTCCGTTATTTTCACAGGAGCAGCAATGAAGTGATGGGGACTGAACCTATCTCTGTGACTTTAAATAGTGACACCATTAAGTTCAGTTATTACCATAGAGAGCACTGGAAGATGACGTGACAGGAGGTCAGAGATGGGAGTTAAACCTGACCTTGAGATTTTATATAGCGCCTTTACATGGTGATAGCATGTTCATCATTTACTTGCATATGAAGCACTAGTAGGTAAGATGAGTGACAGACTGAACCTGTGACCTTGTGGACATACAGTATATAGCGCCTTTTCATAGTGATTGGTATCATGTAGATCACAGGCCTGCACAGTAACAGGAAGTCAGGAATGGAGAATATGGTAACCTTCTTATTTCATCTGAGCCTTTTATAGTGAAAAGCTGAATTAATGAATGGACAGAACTGTGTGATTTTATATGGCATCTTCCCAAAATGACAGTGTTAGGTTCAGTTGTTACTATATGGAGCACTGGTAAATGAAGTCACTGGAAGTCAGTGAGAGGAGTTATATAGTGCCTTTCCATAGTGATGGTATTCACCTCCAGTCCTTGCAGAGGAAGCATTGGCAGGTTAATTGACTTGATTGTTACAGAGGGAGTGGCAGACTGAACCTCTGAGCCTGTGGATGTATATAGTGCCTTTCCATAGCAATCACCTTTGTTACAAGAGCAGCTCAGTTGTTTCCATATTTCTACTGTGTGAGTCCTGGAAGGTGAAGTGATTCCCTCGGGGTCACACAAAGAGGTGGTGGTTTGGCTGAACTGGCATCCATCAATTTTCTGAAGCCACTCGGGCTAGCAGCCCATCCTGCTGAACATTCAGACAGACTCCTATGTGTGCCAACTGAACCCGCCATGCATTTGTTGTCTTTGGAGAAACTGGGCATGAACACCTGCAGAGCATAAACATTCAACAGAGCTTGGCAGAGCTGGAAACTGCACCTGAGCCCTCGGAGCTGTAGGATGGCGCCACTAAGAACTGCACCACCATGCCACCCAGCAGACTTTTTAGTTTAGACTCGGACGCCTCCGGTGACGCTGCTCAAACGCTTTGTGTCATTTCAATTCTTTCAACAATTGCATTGAATCCGCATATTTGAAAAGCCGACTCGACGTCTTCACCAGCGTCACGGTAATCGCATTCTTAACAAAAAGTGTCTGACATCAATGGCTTTCTCTGCCCTTCCATTTGTGTCGTGCCCTCCGTCTCTCTTTCTCTCTCTGAGGTTAGAAGCAAATGCCCTTCATCCACATAAAGGGCTGACTCTCCGCTTCAGAACACGGCACCGGCACAAAGGACCCCCGACGCAAACTGTTGCCATTTTCTAAAAAGTCTTTGTATGAAGTCGTCTGCCCGTCTGTTATTTTTTTTTTCCCAGAATGTAATTTCTGAAAAGCTAGGGATTTGAAGCGCGCCTGACAGTTGGGCAATCTTTGACAGGGATGAGGGGAGAGGGAGCCTCACCATGCAGCATCAGGGCCAGGGCAGGAAGAGAAATAGTCCTGATGGAGGCGTCAGTCCATCACAGGGCCCACTTAACCTGCACAGATATGGGATTTGGGAAAATTCAAACTGGGAACTTTGCACTAAAAATAAGCAGGTTTGAAATAGAACCCACATCCATGCAGAACCCTAACCCTTGTGCCCCCTCAGTTATTGAGGATGATTGACTCTGCATGACAATTCGGCAGGGCACTAGTGAGGTGGCACCTTTCTTAAGGATGTGGCCTTACTGCGCCATGCACTTGAGATCAATTTGAACTCCAGTCCATAAAGTAGCGAGACAACAATCCCTAACCACTGTGCCACCTCATTACAAGGACAATTGGGAGAAATGCCTCACCGCTCCATGAACCTGGGTTCAAGGGGTGGAGCAGCAGAGCCCTTAACACCTTCCAATGGAGCCGTGGGTGCTGCCTTACTGCTCCATGGGATCAACTCCAGTCCTTAAGGTAACGAGACAGCAACCCTAACCACTGCGCCACCTCACACCTGAGGATGATTGACAGCTCATGATAAAAATCGTGGGGTCAGTTTCAAGGTGTCTCAGCGGTTAGCATGCTGCTTCACTGCTCCGTGAATTTGGACTCATTTTGAACTCAGGTCCATGGAGCACTAACACAGCAGCCCTAACCACTGTGCCGCTTCACGACTGAGGCTGGTTGACTCTACTTGACAATTCAGGAGGCCACTTGTGAGGTGGCACCATTGTTGAGAATGCTGCCTTACTGCTCTGTGCACTTGAGATCAACTTCAATTCAAATCCATACAGCATGATATCCGATATGGTGGTCCACAAGGCTCTATCCTGGTCCGCTGATCTTCTCAATCTACATGCCTCCGTTAGGTCAGATTATCTCAGGGCACAACGTGAGCTACCACAGCTATGCTGATGACACACAGCTGTACTTATCAATAGCACCTGATGACCCCGACTCTTTTGATACACTAACACAATGTCTGACTGGTATTTCTGAATGGATGATTAGTAATTTTCTCAAACTAAATAAAGAGAAAACTGAAATCTTAGTAATTGGCAATAATGGATTCAATGAGGTTATTAGAAATAAACTTGATGCATTAGGATTAAAAGTCAAGACGGAGGTAAAAAACTTAGGGGTAACTGTTGACTGTAACCTGAATTTTAAATCGCATATTCATCAGATCACTAGGACAGCATTTTTTCACTTAAGAAACATAACAAAAGTTAGACCTCTTATATCACTAAAAGATGCTGAGAAATTAATTCACGCTTTTGTTTTCAGTCGACTAGATTACTGTAACGCACTCCTCTCAGGACCACCCAAAAAAGACAGAAATCACTAGCAACGAGTGCAGAATGCAGCTGCTAGAATCCTAACTGGGAAAAGAAAATCCGAACACATCTCTCCAGTTTTGATGTCACTACACTGGTCACCTGTGTCATTCAGGATTGACTTTAAAATACTGCTTATGGTTTACAAAGCCTTAAATAATCTGCTCCATCTTATATATCGGAATGTCTGACATCTTATATTCCAAATCGTAACCTCAGATCCTCAAATGAGGGTCTCCTTAGAATTCCAAAAGCTAAACTTAAAAGAAGTGGTGAGGCGGGCAGGGGCCTTCTGCTGTTATGCACCTCAAATCTGGAATAGCCTGCCAATAGGAATTCACCAGGCTGATACGATGGAGCTCTTTAAAAACACTGCTGAAAACACATTACTGTAACATGGCCTTCTCCTAACTTCACTTTAACTTAATCCTGATACTCTGTATGTTCAGTTCATCATAATAACTATTCACAGTGGCTCTAAAATCCATACTGACCCCTACTCTCTCTTCTGTTTCTTTTTCCAGTTTCTTTCTTCTGCGCCACCACCACCTACTCAAAGCTTCATGAGGCTCCAACATTGATGGACTGAAAGCCAGAAGTCTACGTGACCATCATCATCAGGGGCCTCATGTATAAACGGTGCGTAGGCACAGAAATGTTGCGTAAGAACTTTTCCACGTTCAAATCGCGATGTATAAAACCTACACTTGGCGTAAAGCCACGTACTTTTCCACGGTACCTCATACCTTGTCGTACGCAAGTTCTCTGCTCGGTTTTGCAAACTGGCGGCACCCAGCGTCAAAGCAATGGTACTGTTCGTGTGTGATTACTCATTATTTTCATGACGCGGCTTTATAAATACACTGAAACTAACCACATATTGTTTATTAGTGTAACGCATCTGATTGTAATTAACTCGTTACAATATAATGGGCCAGGGAACAGCCATAGTATTCTAAATACCAGAACTGCTATAGCGTTGTTACTCTCACTTCTCCTTCTTCTTCTTCTTTCAGCTCCTCCTGTTAGGAGTTGCCACAGCGGATCATCTGTTTCCATATTACTCTCACTGCACGACTCAGAGTATTTATATCACTGTATCTGAGTGTGAATCACAGCAGCAGCTGATCGGAAAGAGAATTATCAGTATACAGCTTCAAGCACACGCTGTCTCAGCCACGGCAAAACGTTTCAAAGCCTTTCCTGTACGGACCTCGCGGTTCAAAACCGTTTAATCCCAAGAACTTTAAATGCACTCAATCAACTGCTCCTTGTAGAACTGTTAGGACTTATAAGTACAATCACCGCACTGTAAACTTGCACTACAGTTATAATATCGCACAACCTGAGCCACTTTATAAAGTGCGTATTTACATATGATGACGATATCATTTTTAAGGTGAAATGCAGCAAAATATGTTTGTTAAATTATACAGATAAAACTTTAACTTCATTTAAATAATCTATATTCTTCACTGGGAGTGTCATCAAGGATAGAATAATTAAACATGTACTACGAAGATATTTCAATGTTCTTTAAACGTTTTGAAGAATCGGCGCTAAGCTTACAGATGGCTTAACGTCTATTACAGAGCTGATTGTGTGGCGATCGGTTACTTGGGGAGAGAAAAGCAAGGACTGCAGTGGCGGCTACGCCAATATATATTGAATATAAAACAGAAAGAGAAAATAACAACACAGCTAAAAACACAGCGACAAATTTCGCCAAAAGTTAAATGCTTGTGTCATGAGCACGAGGCGGCTATGCAGTGTTTGCAACGAACGAGGCCAACCACCGTGATAAGCTACCTTACTGACATTGGCGGGCGAAGGAGCCACCGATTCTTCCTCTGCCCAGTGCCACCACAAGCCAGAGCCACCCCCTGAGTACTGCTGCAATAAATTATTTAATCGAAGTGAAACTCCATGTTTAATAACGTGCTTTAACTCCTATCATCATGAAAATGACATCACGTATACATCTCAGTATTTGAGTTATTCAGAGAGCTGTAATATTACAAATGTAATGGACTCTGTGACCAGTTGGAGGAAGAGAGCCGGTTTAAGAAGCAAGTAGTGATTCACACACACAGAGCACACAGAAGAACACATACAATACAAAGTATTTAATGTGCTACTTTAATTACGATGTGATTTGAGAAATTGGTTAATTAAACGATTTTAAGATGAAGTTTATGATGTTCTACTTTAATGACAAAATAAACTACGTGATTAAAGTGGAAAATTCGAGATTAAAGTTGACATTTCGTGCTTTTGTGCCTTTTTTCTCTGTACCCTAATAAACTTTCATATGACACTCAGACGGTGGGCTACAACTCTTCTTTCCACGGCGACTTTGATATGTGACTTCTTTTTTATTTCCGGCACTGTGCGATTTTGTGAACTCGAGCTTTCAAGTTTCTCCAACACGCTATGTCACTCGATCAACTTCATTTTGTTGATTATACCGCAGTTTATTTGAACAAATTGTATGTTTTTCCTTTGCCTCCACTTGGTATTCGCTGAAATTCTTATATTTTCCCCCGTGCTCTTCCCATTGTCTTTTCACAGAAGGCTGAGCTTAAGGGCGATTTATATTGATTTGCATATTCAAATAGGCGTAATTCTGGGAGGAGTTGGGGCGTTACATAATGCGTGCACGAAGCGTTAGTTTTCACACTGATCGGGATTTATGTAGCGGAAGAACGTGGAAGTTGGAGTACGCACAGATTCCTGCATCTGGATTTTTCTGTGCATAAGCACGTTTCGGCTTTTGTGCTTACGCCATGTTAGAGTGCGAGTTCTACGCACGGCGTTATACATGAGGCCCCCGGTCCTTCCATGAGAACCCTAAATCCAAAGAGGACTGTTTCATTTATGTTAGGTAGATTGCCCAGAGGGGACTGGGTGGTCTCATGGTCTGAAACCCCTGCAGATTTTATTTTTTTTCTCCAGCCTCTGGAGTTTTTTTTGTTTTTTCTGTCCACCCTGGCCATCGGACCTTACTCTTATTCTATGTTAATTAATGTTGACTTATTTTTATTTTCTTATTGTGTCTTCTATTTTTCTATTCTTCATTTTGTAAAGCACTTTGAGCTTCCTTTTTTTGTATCATAATGTGCTATATAAATAAATGTTGTTGTTGTTGTAAGGTGGCCGTCCTAACCCCTGTGCCACCTGACCTATTAAGAATGATTGACTCTTCTTGACAATTCAGGAGGTCACTTGTGAGGTGGCACCATTGCTATGAATGCTGTCTTAATTGCTCCATGAATTTGGACTCATTTTGAACTCAAGTCCATGGAGCTGTGACACACCGAGGCCCTAACAACTGAGCCACCACACACCTGAGGATGATTGACAGTTCATGATAAAAATCGTGAGGTCAGTTTCGAGGTGTCCCAGAGGTTAGTGTGCTGCTGCACTGCTCCATGAATTTGGGTTTATTTTGAATTCAAGTCCATGGAGCACTAACACAGCAGCTCTAACCCCTGTGCCACCTCACAACTGATGTTGATTCACTCTACTTGACAGTTCAGGAGGTTGCTTATGAGGCGGCACCATTGATAAGTATGCTGCCTTAACTGCTCTGTGAATTTGGACTCATTTTCAACTCAAGTCCATAAAGAAGTGAGACAGCAAGCCCTAACCACTGAGCCACCTCACACCTGAGGTTGATTGACTCCAGTGAGCAATTCAGCAGGTCCGTCGTGAGGTGGCACAGCAGTTAGGGATGTTGCCTCACTACTCTATGGACTTGGGTTCAAATTGAACATTTGACCACCGAGAATAATTGACCAGGGATGCCACCTCATCATCCTAATTTGAACCCACATTCATGGGGCAGTGTCCCTGTCACCAGGCCATCTCATGACTGATGATGATCACGTTACAAATCGGTTGGTTCATTGTGAGACGGCACAGTGTTTAGAGCTGCAAGTGCTGACTGCTCGGTGGACGCGGGTTCAGTTTGAATTGTATCACCTCCTGAACGGGCACGACTGACTGTTAAACAGTTAACAGTTGTGATGTGGCTCAGTGGTTAGGGGTAGGGATGTCCCCTCGCCACTCCAGCTCATTGCTGACTGCTTGGATTCCATCTGAACTCAAGTCTAAGGAGCAGGGAGGCAGCATCCCACACCGCTGTGCCACATCTGGAGATACATTTTCAAACTGTAAGGCAGCACTGTGTTTGGGGTGGCTGCCGCGGCTCTCCGCGGACTTGGGTTCAATTCCCAGCGGGCTCAGATCAGAGCTCCCCGATCTCCGTGTGGATTGTCTTCGCCGCCATTATATTCATTCTTTTATTCACATTGACGCTGTTATCCGAGCTGACTTACAACATTTGACATATAACTGGTTACACTTCTCTGCGGTGGGCTGGCGCCCTGCCCAGGGTTTGTTTCCTGCCTTGCGCCCTGTGTTGGCTGGGATTGGCTCCGGCAGACCCCCGTGACCCTGTAGTTAGGATATAGCGGGTTGGATAATAGATGGATGGATGGTTACAATTCCTCTTCTTTTTCTGGAGCACAGGCTGGTGAAGTGACTTACTCAGGGTCACAAAATAGAAACCCACATCTACGCATTACTCCACACTGCCTTCCCAGTATTGGATTGCGGGTCAGATAACAGCGGACGTATAAAATCCCCGGAGATGCGCGATGGCGATTAAAAAGTTCCTGCTGCTTTCACCTTCCGAGATCTGGGACTAATCGGGACTAATGAATGCAGCTCCCTGTGGGGCGATCGATGCAGAGACGTCCTCGGATTGTCGCCAACCCCCCCACCCCCTTTCGTGTAATGGCTCGTGGTGACAGTCCGTACGGGACAGCGGCATTCGACTGTCACAACACATTAAGAGCGCGTTGAGACGCAAATGAAAGATGACAAGATAGTGCGGGACGACAACGACACCCTCACTCGGCCAGCACGGGAATCTCCAGCCTTCCCTTATAAAGTCGGCACCTGATTGGCTACCGCAGGGAAGAGGGCGAGGAGCCGAGCGCGGGAAACCGTTCCCGCTTCTCATTTGCCTTCTCATTAAATCAACGGGCTTTTCTCTCAGTAATCAAATCTCCTTTTCCGAGTCCGTCGGCCAAGTGAACGCTGATGGCGGCTGAGCGTCGGGGCGCTGCGATGCGAATTCTACAATTTGATGCAAAATAATTGAAAATCTTCTGAAGAGAGCAGCAGATGAGAAAGGTTAAAGTCTGGGGACGATGGAGGGTAGACTGTCCATCAGGACCTTTCCTGGAGTTGCTTTCCTCTGTTACCGAGTGGTGTCAAGGATAGGAGCTGAGGGGTTCTCTTCAAGACGCTATATAAGTTAAAAGTATTATTATTAAGCCGTTAACTTTATAGTGCCAGCCGAGAAAAAAAAAATAATAATAACATGTTTTCAAGGGGGCGGCAGGTAGGAGAACCGGGCGCTCTGGTTTCCTCCCACAGTCCAAAGACATGCAGGTTAGGTGGTCTGGCGATTTGAAATTGGCCCTGGTGTGTGCTTAGTTTGTGTGTGCCCTGCGGTGGGTTGGCACCCTGCCCAGGATTGGTTCCTGTCTTGTGCCCAGTGTTGGCTGGGATTGGCTCCCGTGACCCTGTGTTTGGATTCAGTGGGTTGGAAAATGGATGGATGGATGTTTTCACGGGACTCCCTCCTGCTTGGAGTTTGCATGTTCTCCCCATGTCTGCGTGGGTTTTCTCCGGGTGCTCCCGTTTCCTCCCACAGTCCAAAGACATGCAAGTTAGGTGCATTGACGATTCTAAATTGTCCCTGGCACCCTTCTCGGGCTTTGTTTAGTGCCTTGCGCCCTATGTTGGCTGGGATTGGCGTGACCCTGTAGTTAGGATATAGCGGGTTGGAGGATGGATGGATGTTTTCACGCAGAAAGTTTATATGATTCAACGGTTATGGTGGTCAGTAAAAAATATCGAAAACATCCATTTAACCCATCACAACTGGGGGACATGGAGCTCCTGCTCTGGAAGAACTGAGACCTTTTGTTGCACAGCACTTAATTAAATTGGGTTAATTCATCCAAAATAACATCAGGAAGAGTTTTGAAGGTCCATAAGGTCATCCTGTCCACCACACTACTTGGTCACTTCTTCCGTGTGTTTGTGGTTCTCTGTGTGAAGAAAAACATCCTAATGCAGCGTTTCTCAGCCTTTAAGTATTTGTGACCCGAGTTTTCATAACAGTTTTAATCGCACCCCCCTAATGTTTTTTTGAAAGGAGCCCACTAATACCAATTTGTTCTTTTTTAATTAATGATATATCATAGATGCATATTTAATTATACCTACTTAACTTTTATCGACATTTATTTAACTCTATATTTATTTTTCTAGTATCAGAATGTAGTTTAAGTTCATTTGTTTTGGTTTCAATAGATGGATTTTTCATATTTTCAATTCTTCTTTTCTTTAATTCACATCTTTGTGCCCCCCTTTTTGTTACTTTGCGCCCCCCTAGGGGGGTCGGCCCCACAGTTTGAGAACTACTTCCTAATGTTTGTGTGAAATTTCCCCTTCACAAGTGTCCTACTGTGTCCTCGTGTTCTTGATGAACTCATTTTAAAGTCACCGTCTCGATCCACTGGACTGATGCCCTTCATCATTTTAAATACTTCAGTCAGGTCTCCTCTTCATCTCCTGTAAAGGCTCAGCTCTTTGAATCTTCACTCATAACTCATCCCCTGTAGTCCTCTAATCAGCCTAGTCGCTCTTCTCTGGACTTTCTCTTGTGCTGTTATGTCTTTATGGAGACCCAAACTGCACCCAGGACTCCAGATGAGGCCTCACCAGTGTGTTATAAAGCTTGAGCAGAACCTCCTGTGATTTGTACTCCACACATCAAGGCGCTATATAACCTGACACTCTGCTAGCCTTCTTAATGGCTTCTGCACACTGTCTGGTACAGTCGAGTCCACTATGACTCCTCAGTCCTTCTCATGAGGCGTACTTTCAATTTCTTCTCATTTTAAATTCACCATCTCGATCCACTGCACTGATGCCCTTCATCATTTTAAACACATTAGGTCAGGTCTCCTCTTCATCTCCTGTAAAGGCTCAGCTCTTTGAATCTTCACTCATAACTCATCCCCAGTAGCCCCCCGTAATCAGCCTAGTTGCTCTTCTCTGGACCTTCTCTTGTGCTGTTATGTCTTTATGGAGACCAAAACTGCACCCAGGACTCCAGATGAGGCCTCACCAGTGTGTTATAAAGCTTGAGCAGAACCTCCTGTGACTTGTACTGCACACATCAAGGCGCTATATAACCTGACAGTCTGTTAGCCTTCTTAATGACCTCTCTGTCTGCCAGTTGATAGAGTCGAGTCCACTACAACTTCTAAGTTCTTCTCATAAGATGGACTCTCGATTTTTTCTAGTGCTGCTTTATCCTTTTTGTAGCCAGGAGACCAAAAAATCACACAGAACTCCAGGCTGAAATCAAACAAACCACCAGGACCAGATAATATTTACCCTCAAGTTCTGAAGGAGGTTAGTGAGTACAGATATAAACCCTTGACTCACATTTCAAAGGACTAGAAAATGGCAGATGTGACATAAAAAGGGTGACCGGGCAGATATAAGCAACTGTAGGCCAGTAAGCATAACGGGCATCACAGGAAATATAATGGAAGGAATTATTAAGGGATAAGACTGAGCAACACATGACAAGAGCAGGAGGTTTACTGAGCAGTCAGTGTGGGGTCAGAAGAGGGAGGTCGTGTTTTACTAACAGGCTATAATTCTATGAGGAGGAAACAAAAGGATACGACCAGAGAGGAGCAGATGAGATTATTGATCTGGACTGGCAGAACGCATTTGATGAGGTGCCACATGAGAGGGTGGGCATCAAGTTAAAAGAAGTGGCAGTTCAGGGTGTGGCGTGTAGGTGGGTGCAGAATTGTGTAAAGAAAAACTTCCTAACGTTTGTGTAAAATTTCCCCTTCACAAGTTTCCAACTGTGTCCCCATGTTCTCGATGAAATCATTTTAGAGTCACCATCTCGATCCACTGCACTAATTCCCTTCAGAATTTTAAACACGTCACTCAGGTCACCTCTTAATCTTCTTTTGTTTAAACTGTAAAGGCTCAGCTCTTTTAATTTTTCCTCATAAGTCATCCCCTGTAGCCCCCCGTAATCAGCCGAGTCGCTCTTCTCTGGACATTCTCTAGTGCTGTTATGTCTTTATGGAGACCCAAACTGCACCCAGGACTCCAGATGAGGCCTCACCAGTGTGTTATAAAGTAGAACCTCCTGTGACTTGTACTCCACACATCAAGGCGCTATATAACCTGACATTCTGTTAGCCTTCTTAATGGCTTCTGAACCCTGTCTGACAGTTGAGTCCACTACGACTCCTAAATCCTTCTCATAAGGTGAACTCTCAATTCTCACACCACCCATTGTGTATTCAGACCTCACATTTGTACTTCCTATGTGTAATTCTTTACATTTACTGACATTAAATTTCATCGTCCACAAATCTGCCCAATTCTGTCTGCTATCCAAGTCCTTCTGTGATGATATAACGGATTCCAAATTATCTGCTAGTCCACCTACCTTGGTATCATCTGCAAACTTAACCAGCTTGTTCCTTATATTCCTATCTAAATCATTTATAGATATTAAAACTAGCAGCGGCCCCAGCACTGCCCCCTACTGGTCACCACTCTTAACATCGGCCAGTTCTGATGAGGTTCCTCACACCAACATCCTCTGCTTCCTGTGTCTGAGCCAATTCTTCACCCATCTAAAAACATCACCCTGAACTCCCACTTCTCCTATTCCTTATGTTTTAGTGCTAATGACTATCAACAGAGATGCAGTCTGCTCAGTAAACCAGCGGCTCTAGTCAGGGTGTGCTAAACTGAAGTTGTGAGTGTTCAGCCCCGATTTGAAAGCTTGTATGTTCGCCATACAATAAAGTTCGATTCTGCTGCCTGTCCTGAGACTCCGAGTGCCTTCTTTGGAGCTGAGGGTGCCCGTGCCAGTCTGCTTTCAACCATGTGAGAAAGCTCCATCTCAGTAACAGTTCACAGACCCTCCAACAGGATGATGAGCCAAAACACACAGCAAAAAAGCCCCCAAAAATGGCAATGGGACAATTCTGACACGGCTTTCTATGAGTCCTGATTTGAATTCCCATCAAACATCTATGGAACGAACTGAAACACGCAGGCTGGAGAAGATCCCCTTCAAGGCTGGAGCAGTTTGAGTGGGTCGGGTGACCTGTGGACAGGTGTAGACGTCTCATGAGGAGCTCCAGGACTTGCTGGTGAGCAGGGACTGCAAACTCTAAGGGTTGTGCAACCAAATATCAGGTGAAGAGTCCCTGCCATTTTCGTTGGTGTTGTTGTTTGAAATGTCCTGTTGAATCCAAACAAAGTGGGATTGGTGTTAAAAATACGGAAAAAACAAAGGTGGGTACCGATTGCTTTGATCTGTTTCAGGTTATTTCGGTAGACCATTGTGGGTTCTTCATTTTTCTTGGAGGGGGATCTGACAAATTCATCCACATCTCTAACCTGTTTAATTCAAATCAGGGTCACAGGTGCTGGAGCCTATCCTGACAGCGCCCAGCTCAAAGCAGGTGCCCACCCTCTGTCTGTTTTGTTAAAATACATAAAAGGGGGCTTCTTCCTATTGCTCCGGCAATTATTCAGACTGAAAAGGGACACATTCTGATCTTCCAGCCTATTTCTTGATGCTAACGTGTTTAGAGAGAATAACAATTTGAACTTCACTACAGCAGAAGTGGGCCCGACCCTGGGGATCTGAAACTGCTTCTCCTCAGCCTCCTTAATCCCTTCCAATGATATGGATGCCAGAAATCTCATTTGGAATATAATTAAATCCCAGCTCCTCCTCCCCTGCAGGCTCACATTTGAATACATTTAAATCCCATTGTTAATGCACAGCCATCCCTTTCGGACTTCCTTAAGACGAGGCGGCTAAGCAGCAGGTCAGAGTCGATGCGATTCTAAGACCCTTTGACCTTGCACCTGCCCGGCCGTCACCATGACAGCATCAGCTGGTCTGTCCTGAAGCGTGGCGCCAGTTACCTGTTCTGAGGTGTCGGATTGATCTGATTGGTCAGAGTTGTGGAGGGTGGGGGGGTTCCGCTGATATTTCAGCAGTTCACCTGAGTGGTCTGTTATTGGACAGACACTGTGTGTGGGTTTATTTATGTGTGTGTATGCATGGCTGATACTTTTTGTGTGAGACCACCATACTCTGCTGAGGTACAATGCTAACCACATTGACACCTGTTGACTAAGACCAATAGACTCTAATGGTCTTTAATGAAAAAATTGACAAGATATCGTGGATTCTAAAAATATTCAGACTCCATCACTCCCTGTACACTTCATCGTGTTGTAGATGTCATTTCAAATGGATACATAAATTGGCCATTTATGCCCATCAATGATCCATTATGACAAAGTGAAAGCAAGTTTTCAGCAAGGTTTTCAAATACCAAAACAAAATATTAAATATCAAAGTCAAATCCTGATTTCTCCCATTCATATATAGGTTTAAGGTCCGGCCTACTTGTCTGAACTTATCATGACTTACAAACCCGAGCGCACATTAAGATCTCAAGATGCTGGTCTGCTTAGGATTCCAAGGATTAATAAAATAACAGTGGGAGGTCGAGCTTTTAGTTACAGGGTCCCTAAACTGTGGAGTGGTCTGCCTGCCACTATAAGAGATGCCCCTTCAGCATGGGCGCCGGCAGGGGGGGTGCAAGTAGGTGCACGTGCACCCCCCTAGCTTTTGAAAAAAAAGGAAATGGAGAAAAAATAAATCTTTCAATAATAAGAAAACGAAAAATAGTTTTTATTTTAAATTTTTAAATTACAATTAGACGTTTACATTTTACAACTATACATAAACAATCATTCACTTTGTTTCTAAAAGAGCATTTCAAGCCTTCTTTTTTGTTGTCCAAACTTGTCTACAACTTTGTCGATAAATTTTGGACAATTATTTATTCTTTTTTTGTGTACACTAAGCATACATAATCCACTTAATCTATCGTCACTCATTGTAGATCGGTTCCAAGTTTTGACGCGCCGTAATGTGCTAAAAGATCTTTCAATACTGCAGGTTGTTGCAGGAATTGCACGTGCACCTACTTGCACCCCCCTGCCGGCGCCCATGTGCACCCCCCTGAATTAAATCCTGGCGGCGGTAATGCCCTTCAGTCTCAGCTCTCAAATCTCACAACTTCAGTTTAGCACACCCTGACTAGAGCTGCTGATCAACTGTGCAGACTGCATCTCTGTTGTCAGTCATTAGCACTAAAACATAAGGAATGTGATAGTTAGAATTTGTTACTAACCTCACCTATTCTGTTTCTCTTCTCAGTACTAAAATGTGGCACTTGGTGCCACTGCCACCCTACCACATTGTTCTGCCTGCCTAAGGTAAAGTCGTCCCTGATGGAGGATCACAGGAATCATCGGGTAGAGGGGTCCTGTCATCGGATTGGCTGGTCCAGCACTGTTTCAGCTGTGGAATGGCCAATGAGAGGAGGCAGTTTGATGGCCGAGATCTCCAGGACTCTGAACAAATCCAAATACTATTATGGGATATCATCTACTGTTAAATTCTGTTCCATACTTGTAATATTTTTATTTTTAAATTGTATTAAGGATTACTTGTGTTCTGTTCTGTGTATTATATTGACCCCCTTCTTTTTGACACCCACTGCATGCCCAACCTACCCAGTAAGCGTTTTGTCTTTGAATTGCCTTTCCTGAGGTTTCTTCCATTTTTTCCCTACTGGGTTTTTTTTTGGGAGTTTTTTCTTATCTTCTTAGAGAGTCAAGGCTGGGGGGCTGTCAAGAGTCAGGGCCTGTTAAAGCCCATTGTGGCACTCCTTGTGTGATTTTGAGCTATACAAAAATAAATTGTATTGTATTGTATTGTATTGTATTGTATTGTATTGTTTAGACCCTCAAATCAGTCTTTTGTAGAAGCCCCTTTTTGCAGCAATGCCAGCCTGGAGTCTTCTTGGCGCAGTCTCTACAAGCATGGCACGCCTGGATTTGGGCCGTGTATCCCATTATTCTTGGCCGATCCTCTCAAGCTTCATTAGATTGTGTGGGAAGTGTCTGCAAATGGCCATCTTATGGTCCGTCTACATGTGTTCTTTGGGGTGAAAGTCGAGAGTTGAGGACACCCAGACACTTGTCCCATAGCCACTCTGTGATGGTGCGGGTCGGCTCCATGCTCCCTCTTCATTTCTGGGAGCCTCTTAAACCTGACACCATCAGTACCGTAACCAAGACGATAGATAGATAGATAGATAGATAGATAGATAGATAGATAGATAGATAGATACTTTATTAATCCCAAGGGGAAATTCACATACTCCAGCAGCATACTGATAAGAACAATATTAATTAAAGAGTGATAACAATGCAGTGCAAGTTAAAAAATGCAAGGTGGAGAGTGCCAGGAAGATATGACAGACAATAACTTTGTATAATGTTAAAGTTTACCCCCCGGGTGGAACTGAAGAGTCACATAGTGTGGGGTCTCCTCAGTCTGTCAGTGGAGCAGGATGGTGACAGCAGTCTGTCGCTGAAGCTGCTCCTCTGTCTGGAGATGATCCTGTTCAGTGGATGCAGTGGATTCTCCATGATTGACAGGAGTCTGCTCAGCGCCCGTCGCTCTGCATGGATGTCAAACTGTCCAGCTCTGTGCCTACAATAGAGCCTGCCTTCCTCACCAGTTTGTCCAGGCATGAGGCGTCCCTGTTCTTTATGCTGCCTCCTCAGGACACCACCGCGTAGAAGAGGGCGCTCGCCACAACCATCTGATAGAACATCTGCAGCATCTTATTGCAGATGTTGAAGGACGCCAACCTTCTAATGAAGTATAGTCAGCTCTGTCCTCTCTTACACAGATCATCAGTATTGGCAGTCCAGTCCAGTTTATCATCCAGCTGCACTCCCAGGTATTTATAGGTCTGTACCCTCTGCACAGTCACCTCTGATGATCACGGGGTCCATGAGAGTCCTGGTTATCCTAAGATCCACCACCAGCTCCTTGGTCTTGCTGGTGTTCAGGTGTAGATGGTTTGAGTCGCACCATTTAACAAGTCCTTGATTAAGTTCCTATACTCCTCCTCCTGCCCACTCCTGATGCAGCCCACCATAGCAGTGTTGTCAGCAAACTTTTGCACGTGGCAGGACTCCAAGTTTTATTCGAAGCCCAATGCATATTGGCTGAACAGGACCGGAGAAGGTCCAGTCCCCTGCAGTGCTCCTGTGTTGCTGACCACAATGTCAGACCTGCAGTTCCCGAGACGCACATACTGAGGTCTGTCTGTAAGATAGTTCATGATCCATGACACCAGGTGTGAATCTACTCCCATCTCTGTCAGCTTGTCCCTAAGGAGCAGAGGTTGGATGGTGTTGAAGGCACTAGAGAAGTCTAGAAATGTCATTCTTACTTGCGTCACTGCCAGGAGGCCGGGCAAATTAAGACACACTAAGCAAGGGGTTTGATGAAAAAGTGCAAACAGGCTTTAAATAAAAAACAAGTCCAAAACGGCATTCAAAGTGCAGTACTATATATAAATATATATGGGCGGCACAGTGACGCAGTGGTAGCGCTGCTGCCTCGCAGTTAGGAGACCTGGGTTCACTTCCCGGGTCCTCCCTGCATGGAGTTTGGGTTTCCTCCCACAATCCACAGACATGCAGGTTAGGTGGATTGGCGATTCTAAATTGGCCTTGGTGTGTGGGTGTGTTTGTGTGTGTCCTGTGGTGGGTTGGCACCCTGCCCAGGATTGGTTCCTGCCTTGTGCCCTGTGTTGGCTGGGATTGGCTCCGGCAGACCCCCGTGACCCTGTATTTGGATTCAGCGGGTTGGAAGATGGATGGATGGATGGATGGAGTATATAAATATATATGGGCGGCACAGTGGCACAGTGGTAGCGCTGCTGCCTCGCAGTAAGGAGACCTGGATTTGCTTCCCAGGTCCTCCCTGCGTGGAGTTTGCATGTTCTCCCCGTGTCTGCGTGGGTTTCCTCCCACAGTCCAAAGACATGCAGGTTAGGTGGATTGGCGATTCTAAATTGGCCCTAATGTGTGCTTGGTGTGTTTGTGTGTGTCCTACGGTGGGTTGGCACCCTGCCTTGGATTAGTTCCTGCCTTGTGCCCTGTGTTGGCTGGGATAGGCTCCAGCAGACCCCCCATCACCCTGTGTTCAGATTCAGTGGGTTGGAAAATGGATGGATATATATATATATATATATATAAGTATCTATCTATCTAAAGAACTAAAATGAATGTGTCAATGTAAATTAAAAAGTTATAATAAATAAATCCATTAAAAGCAGAGGTAAAAAAAACACACAGTCGTTGGATCCTTAATGTTCTTTGTAGTACCGGATGATCCCAGCCCACCTCCTTCTTCATCGCCCCGGCTCACCCATAACTCACGCAGCCGGCTGCAGACTCAGCAGCCATGGTCATCACCTGACCCCCATCTTGGCTGCCCCCAAACAACTCCAGCCAGACTGTCCATCCCGTCATCCTTCATGCACTTTCATCCGCCATGCTCACCCCACTCCACACAAATGACCAGAGGGGTAAACCATCCCCTAGAGCACCAAAACCTACACTCCTTTGTGGGACCCCTGATTGCGCTGCCTTTCCTCCCTAGGTGGCCGGATCGTCCTGCCAGACTCTTTTTTACCTCTGATGCCAGGTCTCTTCTGATCCATTCCTTCCTGCCCAACGAGCCACGCAGATTCTTTTTAAAACTGTTAGCCAATTGGGTGCTGGTGTGAGGAGCCGCTACCTCCACAGCAGTTTAAAGGCTCCCGATTGATCCATGTGCGTGTGGCGCAGTCCGGCGGTGCCTCCACTAACCGCGGAGTGAAACGATTTACACCCCGTCACACCCGCTTAGAGCCTTCACCTACACCGGTATGAAAATTTATGTCAAATCGGCACTGCGTCACAGACCCCACGTCACACACTCCCGCTCTGTCTTGACTGGATGGTTTGGCTTGTTGAACCATCACCCCAGCTGGAATGCATTTGGGAGTAGATCTTCTTCAAGGACCCTCTCTGTATTCATCCTTCCCTCAGTTCTGACCAGTCTCCCTGTCCCATAGTGTGATGCTGCGCCAACCGTACTTTACCATAGGGATGGTGTTATGCAGGTAATGAGCAGTGCCTGGTCTTCTACAGACATAGCAACTCAACTTCTACCAAAAGACTTCACTATTTCTCTCATTGAACCACAGAATTGTTTTCCTCATGCTCCGAGAATCCTTTTTTTCCTTCTATTCCAGGGTGGCTTCAGTCCACCTACTCCACCATAGCCACCTCATTGATGGAGTGCTGTTGAGTTCTTCAACCTCAGCAGAGGACGTCTGACATTCTGTTAGAGCGACCATTGGGTTCTTGGCCACTTTCCTGACCAAGGCTCTTCTTACCTGCTTACCTCCGTTTGCCTGGTGCACCCCCGAAACCTCTCCATGCCAGGACACACTGTAGGATTTGCCCAAGATGTAGGACTCAGACCACCTGAGGGCAGTCCCAGCGATGCCAAGGCCAGAGAGGGTGGCAAGGAGGTTCTGATGGTTGACCATTTTGAGAGCAGAGGAAACATCAAACAGAATGAGCACAGATGACATGCTGGTAGCTCCAGCCAGGAATAATGTGTGTACGACAGTGAGTGGAGGCGTCTCGTTGGAAAGGCCCTGTTGAAGCCTGACTGACTAGCATCAAGCAGTCTGTTCTGTAGAACAAAGGAAGGAGGACTGGTTAGAGATGGTGCAGTCAAGTGCATCAGATAGGAAGAGGAGGAGGGAGACTGGTCTGTAATGATCTGCTTGACATGGGTCAAGAGCCGACTTCTTGACATCCCTCTCTTCCTAAAAAAGACTCCAGCTGAGAAGGCTCAGAAGCAGGAGGTCATACATTCACACTGGAGTTTTGCTTAGGGTTGTTGTTTTTTTTATCTGGATTTTTTACTATTTCTCGCTTGGTTTTCTGATTTCAGAATTGTGGAACTGGAATTGTTTCCTATTAAGTCCCATCCATTCATTTATTATCCAACCGGCTATATCCTAACTACAGGGTCATGGAGGTCTGCTGGAGCCAATCCCAGTCAACACAGGGCGAAGGCAGGAAACAAACCCTGGGCAGTTCGCCAGCCCACCGCAGATATATTATATTATATTATATTATATTATATTATATTATATTATATTATATTATATTATATTATATTATCCAACCGGCTATATCCTAACTACAGGGTCACGGAGGTCTGCTGGAGCCAATCCCAGCCAACACAGGGCGCAAGGTCAGAAACAAACCCTGATCAGGACGCCAGCACACCACAGGATGAGCACACACACACAAAGCACACACTAGAGATAATTCAGAATCGCCAATGCAACTAACTAACCTGGACTGTGGGAGGAAATCAGAGTACCCGGGGAGAACATGCAAACTCCACGCAGGGAGGACCCAGGAAGCGAACCCGGGTCTCCTAACTGCGAGGCAGAAGCACTACCCACTGCGCCACCGTGCCACCCTCCTAGGAAATCCCTTTTTATGAAAATCATTTGAACACGTTTTGCCCCTTTGAGCTTTCCTTTCTCTTTGTCTGTTTTGGTTCATAAAGATTTGTTTTTTTTACCCTGCTTCCATAAGGGGTCTTTTGTGATATTTTTGAGGACATTTAACTTTATTTGTGAGGCTTAAATCCCATTTCTGAGCCTGCGTAGCCTTAGGCAGGCCAGTGGAATTGTGGTTAAGTCCATTTAAGTGAGGGAAAGGAGGCCTGTCCCAGCCCGTGAAATCTTTTGTCAGCCTCACACCCCTTTTGTCATGAGGATGACTCCAAAGTCATCATAGATGTTTCCTTTGCTGCTAATCTTCAGGAGGCTCTCTGACTTCAAAGCAAAAGTACATTTTTATTTAGAACCATAATTCCAGTTTATTTCTCCATTTATATTTTCTACTAGCTGTGCAACTAAGATGGGCTACAATCTAGATGGACCTCGGCATTAACCTTTGCAGGACATCATCTATTGGAATGTATTTTGTAATGTATGTAGTAATGAAACGCACTGAATTTGTCATTCCAACAGACGGTGCATCACAAACATTTCTAATAACGCATTTTATTACAACAAATATTTGTGATGCAGCATCTGGTGGAATGACAAATGCAATCCATATGTTTCTGTTCTGTGCTATTTGGCATGGGATTTGTTAAGGCAGTGTTTGTATTTGTAATGCACCATCTGTTAGAATGACAAATGTTAACATTTTATTACTACAAATGTTTCTTTTTTAATAAATTTTATTGATTTTATTGTAATCATTCCATACAAATAGATCAATTTTTACAAAAAATAGAATTGAAAACAAAAAATGTTTCTGATCTACTATCTGTTGGAATGATAAACGCAATGAATATGTTTCTGCTATATGCTATTGCTGTGGGATTCTTAAAATTAGTGTTAATATTTGTAATGTACCATCTGTTAGAATGACAAATGGAATGCATTTTGTTGCTAAAAGTATTTGTGAGGCACCATTTCTAGGAATCACAAATGGAATGCATATGTCTTTGTTATATGCTGTTTGGTATGACATTTGTAAAAGCAGTGTTAATATTTGTGATGCACCATATGTTAGAATGACAAATGCAATCCATTTTATTACTACAAATGTTTCTGATCTACCATCTGTTGGTATAACAAATACAATGAATATGTTTCTTTTATATGGGATTGCTGCGGGATTCTTAAAATCAGTGTTAATATTTGTAATGCACCTTCTGTTAGAATGACAAATGGAATGCATTTTATTGCTAAAAGTATTTGTGATGCAGCAGTTCTAGGAATCACAAATGGAATGCATATGTCTTTGTTATGGGCGGCACGGTGATGCAGTGGTAACGCTGCTGCCTCGCAGTTAGGAGACCCGGGATCACTTCCCAGGTCCTCCCTGCGTGGAATTTTGCATGTTCTCCCCGGGTCGCTCCGGTTTCCTCCCACAATCCAAAGACATGCAGGTTAGGTGGATTGGTGATTCTAAATTGGCCCTAGTGTGTGCTTGGTGTGTGTGTGTCCTGCGGTGGGTTGGCACCCTGCCCAGGATTGGTTCCTGCCTTGTGCACTGTGTTGGCTGGGATTGGCTCCAGCAGACCCCCGTGACCCTGTATTTGGATTCAGCGGGTTAGAAAATGGATGGATGGATGTCTTTGTTATATGCTGTTTGGTATGAAAGTTGTAAAAGCAATGTTACTATTTGTGATACACCATCTGTTGGAATGATAAATGCAGTTCATGTTATTACTACAAATGTTACTGATGCACCATCTGTTGGAATGACAAGGACATAGAAATCAAACAGACACACGGATACACAGACACTTATCCTTTTATTACGATGGATTTTATTTTCTACTGCTGCTATTACTCTATTCTTAATAAATACTTCTTTGCTGTTATTTTGTTTGCATATTTTAGGTCATTAAAATAACAAAGTAAACACAGGGCACCTGGTATGGGGAGGCTGACACTTTCTTTCTCACAGGTTTAGCCATCTAAGGGGGGACATCCCAAAAGAGGACAGCATGGTGGGAGTAACGCATTGTTGGTTAGTAAGTGCCATTAACTAAAGGTGTGTCAGCCTCCGTGTGTCTAGGGTACATTTGAGCACCAAGGTGTAACAACAGGTTATACAGTGGATGAAGAAACCACTTCACTTTCTGCACACGTGTTGTAGAATTCATTTGAAATTGATAAAATTGACATTTTGCCCCTCAATCTACACTCAGTAAATGAAAACACAGTTAACATCCTGGCAAAAGAGCTGAGACTGGCAGAGTTCTATGATTGAGTGGCTGGAGATGCCCCACTGCACAGCTGACCGTAACGGGCACAAGGGCACACTCCACAACTGGCTGCAGCTTACTGTCAAGATTATGTAAATGAAAGCAACGTCTGAAAGTCACTGATAAAGTTGTGTTAGATTGGCCTTAGTGGAAAGTAGACAATGGTGGCAGGGATTTGGTGTATAGTGACAATGTATTCCCACTCACCACATGGGACTTCTGATTGGCTGAGAAGTCTCCAAAGTAAAGCCCCACCAGATTAGAAACTGTTTTGTTTGGTGGGATCTGCAGGATTGTGAAGCTGACGGCCACTGAAAAAAAAAATGAATTCCAGAAAAGAAAAGAGCAGGAAGGAAAAGACAACGAGGGCATCTGAAACGTCAGCAAACGTACCAAACCAATCTGATCGCAACTGGGAATGGATACATATGACTTTTATTGGGTGACTTTTGCATCTATGAACGTAATAATCTTTTGTAAGTGCCTTTCACATTTATCTATGTACTCATTTTTTATATAGTGCCTTTCACATCTATTTATTTCTGCATATATCTTATAGTACCTTCACATTTATCTATGCATTCATCTTTTATATAGTGTCTTTCATTTTTAACTATCACTATGTTTATCTTTATTATAGCACCTGTCACATTTATTTAGTTCTTATGGTGCCACTTGGACACATCTTTGGTGATGAACCCCGGGGTCATGGCGTGTTTTGGGTCTTTCATCATCAGACGCTCTCGCCCAGGTGACCCATTTGTGTCCAAATGGCAGTCTGCTCCAAGGATTGCGCCCTCTGAATGCACAGCCACCACAAGGTCTTTTCTGTGGCTTTTAGGATGTTCTTCTAGGAGTCCTTTTACTGCAAGTAGTTTGGGAGTTCAGTGAAACAAATGGTGCCCACATGGCTTGGCATTCAGCATTGACTGACTCACAGCGGGCTCTTCAGTCATCACTCCAGCACTCTGGAACAAGGTTGGCTTATTTAACCCGTCTGTGCTCATTGGTTTCCTCCATTGGGAATTTGTCTATGTAATCACCTTTTGTAGATCGTCCCTTTCACATCTATGAATTGTGGCCTGTAGGGGGCGCTCCAGATCCCCAAACCCGACACAGACAGGCAAGAACCACAAGTAAGCACCAAAGGTTTATTTGTGTGAAACTCTTCTCGTGTAAGAGTGTCTCACCATAACCACAGTTACAATTACAAAAGCACCACAATTGTTTGTCTTTGGCATCTTCTCTCTGTTTCTTTATCTACCTTCTCCGTTCCTCCAGCAAGCTTCATCCTCCTCCTCCTGCCTCTGAATGAAGTGAGGCTGCTCCTTTAATGCTGCACCCAGTTAGAATGGTCTGGAAGCACATCCGGGTGAGGTGAGAGCCTGACGAAGCAGCCCTGCAGCACCCCCTGGTAGAACCCAGCAAACTCCAAGTCCCAGCATGCCCTTTGAGAATCTGGGGTGATGAAGCAACCCACAGGTGCTGCCATCTAGTGATCTGGGGGCGAAAACACCCTGTGCGTGCTTCGTCCCCTGGTCCTTCCACTATGACGTCATCCTGGCTGGGTAAGGGCACCGGCCATTCTCCACACTATGCATATATCTTTTATATAGTGCCTTTCATATCTACCTATGTCTTAATCTTTTATATAGTGCCTTTCACATTTATCTATCTACATATTCATTTTAAAAAAACAAACCAAGAGTGAAGGAGCTACCTACAAGCACACGCTCATTCAGGAAGTGGACCCCTGAGGCAGAGCAGGCTCTGAGAGACTGGGATATCCTGCAGGGGTCACGTAGTGAGAACATTAAGGAGGTTGTTGACTGCACTACTGACTACCTCAACTTCTGTATGGACATTGTAGTTCCAGTAAGACCAGTACGCTGCTATGCTAACAACAAGCCATGGATTACAAGTGACATCAAAGGCCTTTTGAACCAGAAGAAAAGGGCTTTTAAAGGCGATGATCAGCATGAGCTCAAGAAGAAGGAGAAAGAACTCCGAGTCCAGCTCAGGGCAGTGAAGGAGCAGTACAGGAGAAAGCTGGAGCAGACGTTGCAGAATAACGGAATGAAGGAAGTGTGGGATGGGATGAAGATCATCACTGGCTGCAGCTCGAAGTGGGGTGCCACCATCGAGAGAGACGTGGAGAGTGCAAACCAAATTAACAACTTCTTTAACAGGTTTGACCACCCTAACCCACTCTCACCTCGGAGTACTTCATCCTCCAACCATCCTTCTGCTGATACCAGCATAGGTGAGACATCCCCACCCACAATTACAGCAGCGCAAGGTGAGCAGAGAGCTGAGGAGACTTTGTGCCAACAAAGCAGCGGGTCCAGATAGAGTATCAGTCACAACTGCTGAAGGCCTGTGCGTTGGAGCTGGGGAGTCCTCTACAGCACATCTTCAACCTGAGCCTGGAACAGGGGAGAGTCCTGAGGATTTGGAAAACATCTTGTATCACTCCTGTCCCAAAGGTATCACGTCCTGTTGAGCTGAATGACTTCCTGCCTGTTGCTCTGACGTCACATGTGATGAAGACCATGGAGCGGCTGCTGCTTCACCACCTGAGGCCACAGGTCCGCCACGTCCTCGACCCTCTGCAGCTTGCATACCAGGAGAAGGTGGGAGCGGAGGATGTCCTGCCACGTGCAAAAGTTCACTGACGACACTGCTATCATGGGCTGCATCAGGAGTGGACAGCATCAGGAGTATAGGAACCTAATCAAGGACTTTGTTAAATGGTGCGACTCAAACCACCTACAACTGAACACCAGCAAGACCAAGGAGCTGGTGGTGGATTTTAGGAGGACCAGGCCCCTCATGGACCCCGTGATAACCAGAGGTGACTGTGCAGAGGGTGCAGACCTATAAATACCTGGGAGTGCAGCTGGATGATAAACTGGACTGGACTGCCAATACTGATGATCTATGTAAGAGAGGACAGAGCTGACTATACTTCATTAGAAGGCTGGTGTCCTTCAACATCTGTAATAAGATGCTGCAGATGTTCTACCAGACGGTTGTGGCGAGCGCCCTCTTCTACGCGGTGGTGTGCTGGGGAGACAGCATAAAGAAGAGGGACAAACTGGTGAAGAAGGCAGGCTCTATTGTAGGCACGCAGCTGGACAGTTTGACATCCATGGCAGAGCAACGGGCGCTGAGCAGACTCCTGTCAATCATGGAGAATCCACTGAATCCACTGAACAGGATTATCTCCAGACAGAGGAGCAGCTTCAGCGACAGACTGCTGTCACCATCCTGCTCCACTGACAGACTGAGGAGACCCCACACTATGCGACTCTTCAGTTCCACCCAGGGGGGTAAACGTTAACATTATACAAAGTTATTGTCTGTTGTACCTTCATTGTTATCACTCTTTCATTTAATATTGTTATTATCAGTATGCTGCTGCTGGAGTGTGTGAATTTATAAAGTATCTATCTATCTATCTATCTATCTATCTATCTATCTATCTATCTATCTATCTATCTATCTATCTATCTATCTATCTATCTATCTAATACAGTATCCTTCACACCTATGTACTGTAATTATTTTATATAGTGCCTTACACATCTTTCAATGTATTCACCTATTATATAGTGCTTTTATCATATTCCAGTGTCTTAATTTTATATATTTCCCTTCACATCTATTTAACTATCTATGTATTCATCATTTATATATTTCAGCTTCTGTCTATTTTTGTATTTATGCATTGTCACGCATTTGTCACGGAGGACCTCCTCACAGGCTCAGTTGAAGTTTGTAGTGACCTGCCAAGATGAGAGAGGGCACTGCCACCAACACTGCCTCCTCTTTCTTTCCCCACCCCACTGACAAACTGCATGGAGATGGAGATTAACCCCGCCTTTTCTGCTCCAGCCAATCATAAAGTCCCAAGCGTCCTGGATGGATGTGTCATTTACTGGCTTGAGCAACCACCGGGTGGAGCTCCACTGGAGACGACTGCATTTTGAAATCCTCTTATTTATTATTTCCCGCATACAGGATGAATGCCAAAGAGTGAGATTTCTTTTCCTTTACTTTCTCTTTGTTCACAGACAATAAAAGCAATGACCCGGATAATGCATCAAATTTTCTTCTGCTGCTTGAAAGACCAGTCATTCCAACCCCTTGTCACAGTATCCATCTTTTATATAGTGCCTTTCACGTCTATGACCCTTGTAACAAGACAAAAGAGACAACAACGGTCATAAAGGTTTGGGGAGCCTCCCCATATACAGTAGCGTGAGATGATCCGAGTATTCAATTCAGACTGGTTATAATAGAATGAGACTCAATGGAACTTTATACAGATTTTGCCAGAAGTGAAGTACTGAGGAAATTAGGATGGAGCTGGAACCAAAAGTCAGAAGTGATATCATCGGGATGGGACGGAAGATGAACAATTGTTGTGGAAGTGGGTCGATATTATGGAGATGTTCTTCTGGAGGTTTCAAAAGATGCGGACTTTATTCTTACGTTTTTTCTGCTAGATAAGAGAGAGAGAGATTAGTACTCCTTTCCAAGCCCACCTATTTTGTTCTATCGCGCTTTGTTGAGCCCATCGGCTGCCCCCTAATCACATGTGCATGACCCTCTATAGATTAATAGGTAGGTAGTACTTTATTTATTTAAAGGAGAAATGCAGTTTTTCATCTTTCAGAAGTTCAACACATATGGAATTATTCTAACAAACAACAAAAACCACATTCAAATACATACAGTCATTTGAAAAAGTTTGGGACCCCCTCTCAGCCTGCGTAATAATTGACTCTCCTTTCAACAGTAAAGATCACAGTGGTATGTCTTTCATTTCCTAGGAACATCTGAGCACTGCGGTGTTTTCAGAACAAAGATTTTTAGTGACGCAGAATTTAGTTGTATGAAATTAAATCAAATGTGAAAAACTGGCTGTGCACAAATGTGGGTCCCCTTGTCATTGTGCTGATTTGAATGGCTGTCACTGCTCAGTGCTGATTACTTGGTATGATGAGCTCGTCAAGCCTTAAACTTCACAGACCGGAGTGTCCAATCATGAGTGGTCAAAGGTATTTAAGGTGGTCAGTCACAAGTTGTGCTTCCTTCCCTTTGACTCTCCTCTGAAGAGTGACAGACAGCATGGGATCCTCAAAGCAACTCTCCAAAGATCTGAAAACAAAGATTGTTGAGTCTCCTGGTTTAGGGGAAGGCGACAAAAAGCCATCTCAGAGGTTTAAACTGTCAGTTTCAACTGTAAGGAATGTGAATCAGAAAATGGAAGGCCACAGGCACAGTTGCTGTTAAACCAACTCAGCAGGTCTGGCAGGCCAAGAAAAATACAGGATGGCATATGAGCAGGATTGTGAGAATGGAGACAGACAACCACAGATCACCTCCAAAGACCTGCAAGAACATCTCGCTGCAGATGGTGTATCTGTACATCGTTCTACAATTCAGAACATCTGTATGGCAGGGTGATGAGAGAGAAGCCCTTTCTGCACTCACGCCACAAACAGAGTCGCTTGTTGTATCAAATGCTCATTTAGACAAGTCAGATTCATTAAGAACAAAGTGCTTTGGACTGATGAGACAAAAATGGAGTTATTTGGTCAGAACAAAAGCGCTTTGCATGGCAGAAGAAGAACATCGCATTCCAAGAGAAACACCTGCTACCTCCTGTCAAATGTGGTGGAGGTCCCATCATGCTGTGGGCTGTGTGGCCAGTTCAGGGACTGGGGCCCTTGTTAAAGTCGAGGGTCGGATGAATTCAACCCAATATCAACAAATTCTTCAGGATAATGTTCAAGCATCAGTCACAAAGTTGAAGTTACTTAAGCAGGGGTTGGATATTCCAACAAGACAATGACCCAAAACACAGTTGGAAATCTACAAAGGCATTCATGCAGAGGGAGAAGTACAATGTCCTGGAATGGCCGTCACAGTCCCCTGACTTGAATATCATCGACAATCTATGGGATGATTTGAAGCAGGCTGTCCATCAAATTGAACTGAACTGGAGAGATTTGGTATGAAGAATGGTCAGAAATACCAACATCAGAGTCCAGACACTCATCACAGGCTACAGGAGGACAGCGTCGAGAGGCTCAAAGGAGCAAAAGGAGGCTCAACTGAGTATTGATGTCATATCTCTGTTGGGTGCCCACCTGTCTAATTTTGTTATGATGCATATTTTCTGTTAATCCAATAAACTTCATGTCACTGCTGAAATCCTACTGTGTCCATAAGGCATGTCGGATATTAAAAGGAAGTTTCTACTTTGAAAGCTCAGCCAATGAGAAACAAAAATCCAAAGAATTAAGAGGGGTACCCAAACTTCTTCATATGACTTTACAAAGAGTGACAAAAATGACTTGTGTTACGATAAGAGCACATTCCCTGTGAGGCACTATACAGGCATATTACTGTAGTACTGAAGGAGCCCCCATAGCTTCTGTACCCACCTCTGTTGGCTAAGCCCAGTCCTCCATGCTGGTGTGTCACGGAGTGGATGTGCAGCAATTGTTCCTGATGGCCCCCAGCTTTGCCTTCATTCTCTGCTCCATTACTATGTGACCACCATTTCAGCTCAAGTCAACCACCTTACTGCCCACCCTGGGCTGGAAAGCGTGCCAGTCTTTTGACAAAGCTCCAAGCTGGATGTCTCCCTGCCAGTGGCGTGTTCTCAATCTGTGTGTGTGCGTGTGTGTGTGTGTGTTTCCTTGAGGCTCCATTCCAGTAATTATCTGGTGAGGGATGCCAATTAAGTGTCGAAATTATAAAAGCTGACAAGAACCCAATGAGAATTGATAAAGTTAATGGCCTGGAATAAGGGAATGAATTCCTATGTTAATGAGCTCAATGACACAGAGTGCTTGATGGGACTCCTCAGGGAATGTTCACAAATGAACTTGGAGAAGCAGAAAGCGTCTGCTGTCAAAAGTCGACACGTCACCTGAGTCGTGCCACCAGGTCCCTTTGCGTGTGAGTGTGGACCTCAGGGGCTTGACACGAGTTGACTTGGACTTGATAAGCCGCCATAGGCTCCGTGGACCGATCTCCATCCACTTTCACGAGACGCTGTCAGACACCTGCAAAGGGCCTTTTCACTTCTGTCACTCAAGGATCCGTGTCACTGTTTCATGTTGTCACAGAAGCTGGTGGCTTTTTCACTCCCAAGTGAGGGCCATGTCACGTTAGACAACTTTTCCATCCGGGTTACAGTCGTAGTCTTCATTTTCGTAATCTTGGTGAGTCAGAGGCGTTTTACAGTTTGACTGACCCCCCAGCTACTGTACTACTTGACACATTTTGTGTTAAGTCATAGGGGCAGCGCGTGAGAGCTGACAGCCAGTGGGGGCTCGTCTGACAGTACAATGCACAGAACGCAGTGACGAGGACTAAGGAGCACAGGTGTTGGCATATCTCAGGTTGTTCATGAGTCTTCCTCCAATCCTGAGGCCACGCTCTACTTCTTATGGTCCAGCTTCTCGGACGATTTGCTCAGCATAAAAATTGAATAGGTATGGTGAAAGAATCCATCCTTGACACGCACACCCTTCCCAACTTTAAATCATTCAGTATTCCCCTTTTCTGCCTCTTGGTTCACGTACAGGTTCCACGAGAGGATGATTAGATGTTCTGGGATTCCCAATCTTCGCAAAGTTATCCATATTTGTGTTTTTATGATGCAGTTCCAGTTGAATTGATTTTATGTTCTTTACCATCTTTATGTTGAGCCTAAGGGGGTGGGGCCCTTTGACACTACAGCTTTGGCTCCGCCCCCACACCTATATAAGTCTGTTAAATCCTCGGCCCCAATGCCATATCTGTTCGGCATCCCTTTTGGATTTTCGCCTTTGATATTTTGTAAACCTTCTTCTTCTTCTTTTTCATTTCCTGTTTTTTGTTTTGCTTTTCAGATTTTGATTTTGGAATAAATTTGCTAATCCTTAGCTTGCCTTTCTTGAAAGTAATTTTTCATTCTTTCATTGAGCTTTTCCCTTTTGTCATGTCATGTCATTTTCTAACCCACTTAATCCAGACCAGGGTTGTGGGGTGAGGTGCTGAAGCTTCTCCCAGCAAGCATATTGGGGAAAAGCAGGAACAAACCCCTGACATGGTATCAGTCCAGCCCAGGGCCCTTTTGTAATACATTCTTTAAAAATAAACTAAGGAACTTTGCTTTGGGGTGGCATGGTGGCGCAGTGGGTAGCGCTGCTGCCTCACAGTTAGGAGACCTGGGTTCACTTCCCGAGTTTGCATGTTCTCCCTGTGTCTGAGTGGGTTCCCTCCGGGCACTCCGTTTTCCTCCCACATTCCGAAGACATGCAGGTTAGGTGCATTGGTGATCCTCAATTGTCCCTAGTGTGTGCTCGGTGTAGGGGTTTGTGTGCCCTGCTTGGGGATTTGTTCCTGCCTTGCGCCCTGTGTTGGCTGGGATTGGCTCCAGCAGACCCCCGTGACCTCGTGTTAGGATATAGCGGGTTGGGAAAATGACTGACTGACTGACTGACTTTGCTTTGTCAATATGATCCAGCAGTTTTTACGGTTTTCCCCTCTCCCTTCTTCAGGTTGACTTTGCTCCTCTAGGAAACAAGCAAGAGCTTATTGAAAAGTAACTGGAAGAAAAGATGGAGTCAAATACCAAACTGAAAACTGGGAAGTCAGTACACACCTTTACTGTCCTGCAGGGGACCGACACCATGAAACATGTCAGTCTGGAGATCTGTCAATGTGGTGAACTGGCAGTAGTATGCGGGATGAGGATGGGGGCTGTCAAAAGGCAAGGCCTGTTAAAGCCCATTGCGGCACTTCTTGTGTGATTTTGGGCTATATAAAAATAAACTGAATTTTATTGCCATGCTAACTGAAGGAGGTCTCCATTTAGCTTACGCTCACTTCTGGGCCAGTCCACCACAGTGCAAGTCTTCAAACTTTTGATGCTTCATGGTGCTGCTCCACAGCAAGACAGTTCCCAAAGCCCAATCGGCAGACAAAATCAAATCTACAAATACAAACACAATACAAAAAGTCGAGACCAGAGGACGGTTGCAGTTGAACAAACAAACAAGCAAACGATTGACCAAAAAAAGGTGTGGGATTCCAGAAAGCGAACTTTTCAATTCTGTCGGTGACAAAGGTTATGACCTCTGAGGTCACTCCCCTAACAACACAGAAAAGCTTCCTAACGACGGGTACATAAAATGGCTCTTATAGTGAAACGCCACAAATGGTGACACAAATGGCTCCAATACATTTGCAGAATTTGAAATCAAGCCGCTGGTCATAAAATTGCAGTAAAATTAGGACTCTGGGGTACAAAAATCAAAAGAAAAACAAAACGAGTCTAAGAAATGACAAGAAGGTGGCGGTTTTATATACAAGGAAATTGAATGGAAGCCACTAATGATAAATACACCAGGCTTCAGTTTGCCCTGTGATGGGGTGTGAAGCCCGCTCCTTGGGTTTGGGGCTCATATTTTGGTATAAGGTCTCCTAGTGACCCCCCCCCTCAAGGTTTAGTTTTTGGGGTACAGCCGATTGTTTGAGTTTTGTAAGTCCGCTGACCCTCACAACACTGTCTGCCCTTTTCTCTTGTGTTATAGTATTGCAAGCGTAATGTTTTATCTTTTTTACCAGTGCGCTTTTAAGACGCCTGCTGAAATCAGCTTTTTATACCCGGTGCTAAATGCCATTGTTAACCACATGAGAATGGCCATTCCATTTTTTTTCTTTCTTTCTTTTTTCATTTATTCTGTTTATTGCAGGCCTGCAGGGAGTCTTACATATGCAGTGGCTGATTGCTGCAGAGCAATTACTGTGCGCCACTCGTTAATGCCAAGTGATTTCTTTAAGCGCTTCCTTTCTGATAGGCCCGCATGTTGGATAAACTGCTTTGAGACCCCCTGTTGATACCTTCAATCCCGAGGAATTAAGAAAAAGAAGCTCCGTGCCAAGGGAGCACCGCCAGTCCTGGCCGTCATGCAAAGTGCAGAGTGGAGGATGAAAGGATCCATGTCATCCACTGTGGACTTTTGTTATCACCGGTTGGAGGCAGCGGGCACCCTGACTGCAATGGGGGGACAATGCAGTCCTGAATGTTGCAATCTCATCCAGGGAAAGGAGAAAGGACCTTTTGTTGGCAGCCATTTTGGTCACACCACTTGTGCCTTTCACTTTCTCCACATGTATCTTTAAGTCCGGTTAAGTGGGCAATGCCATCCCAAATGGGTGTTAAAATCCCACCCCGTGGGCATTCTGCTCGCACTGTGCTAGCAGTTCACTTAAGTCTCCTGGTTGTTGTCACATCACCATAGAGTCTTTTAAATCACAACATGTGGGCATTTCAGCTTTATTAGGGGATGTGCCCCGGGACTACAATACCTGGCATTAGTGCTCAGCCAAGCTGGCTGGCATCTCTGCCTCTTTATGTAGGCATTTCAGCCTGCCCTTGTAGGCAGTTAATGGCTTCCTCTGAGGATTATAATCTCATCAAGTATCATGTAGGCATGTCAGTCTCTCCATCAGCGTCGGGGTTAGAGTGGCACAAAGTGACACACTGCAGTAAATGAACATGTTACGTGTTGTGGACAGTAGGGAGCACTCCAGCTCCCCAAACACCCAACACAAGCAGGCTCAGGGCATAAGTTAAAAGGCACAAAGAGTCTTTTATTGTGGGAAACTCTTTAAACCAAGTGTTTCGCACCACAGCCACAAGTACAACTATGCACAAGCACAACTCTTTCCTTCCTTCTTCCGCTGGTCACTGCTTCCTCTGCTCCTTTCTAGTCCCACGGCACCTCCTTCTGTTCGCAGGTTGTAAAATAATCGGATGTGTCCTGGAGCATCGGCATGTCTTCTCTTCCCAAGCTGTAAACCAATATAGTCCTGGGTGCTTTGCTTTGCTTACTAATACAATTCGGAAAAACAGGATGCTTTGATGTCGTCCCTTATCAAGTGTTAAAATTATCCTCCCCATATGAGTAAAATATTTGTTTTGAAGTGATACATTTTGTTAACCATTTTTGTTTTGTGTGAGCAAAAAATAAAACAAAATATAAAATCCACGACACTGCACACAGTTAGCTGCGGCAGCGCCCTCTGTCAACTTGGGGTGGTATCACTTACCCATGAAGGACTTGGGTGACGTACATGTGTGACAGTTCTTATTGCTGAAGGTCAAAGTCCTGTAACCCCAGAAACTTGGTTCTGTCTGTCTATCTGTCTACAAGGGAACCACTGATAGTCAACCTTTCCTGAAGTCAGCGATCATCAGGTTGGCTGTTGAGGGCTTCGGTTATGAATTTTGCACCCAGTTATCAACTGCTCCAGCATTCTTCTATTCACTCGAAAGAGGCCCCCGGGCCCCGAATATTCTGTTGTAACTCCCGTTAGGATGAAGCAATCTGAACCAATAAAATACGCCCTATATCTTGACGTATGTGTAATCGATTGCATGACATGCAATGCTGGAAGTGGTTTCTGTTTTCTGCCAGACACATTCTGAAACGGTGCTCCACTTTCCTGAACGTATCGGCAAGCATCTCTGGGGGAACTGCAGCAATTTCACGTTGGATGTTTTCCTTCAAATCTTCCTGAGTGTGAGGCTTGTTCCGATAGACTTTTCCAAAGGAAGAAGTCTGGTGGTGTCAGATCCGGTAACCGTGATGGCCAAAGCCCCTTTGAAATGACCTTGTTAGAACATTCGAACACTCTGGACGAGAACAGGCCATTCAGCTCAGCAATGCTCGCCAGTCCTATCCACGTATTTCTTCTAAAAAAACTTCAAGTCGAGTTTTGAAACTCACTAAAATCTTACTGTCCACCACATTACTTGGTCACTTATTCCAAGTGTCTATTATTCTTTGTGTAAAAAAAAAAACCTCCTAATGTTTGTGTGACATTTCCCCTTCACAAGTTTCCAATGGTGTCCCCGTGTTCTTGATGAACTCATTTTAAAGTCACCGTCTCGATCCACCGGAATAATCCCCTTCATAATTTTGAACACTTTAATCAGGTCACCTCTTAATCTTCTTTTGCTTAAATTGTGAAGGCTCAGCTCTTTTATTCTTCCTTCATAACTCATCCCCTGTAGCCCCCCGTAATCAGCCTAGTTGCTCTTCTCTGAACCATTTCTAGTGCTGTTATGTCTTTATGGAGACCAAAACTACACTCAGTACTCCAGATGAGGCCGCACCAGTGTGTTATAAAGCTTGAGCTGGAAGTCGATAGCTTAGAGTCCACTATGACTCCTATGTCCTTCTCATTAGGTGGACTCTCGATTTTCAGACCTTCCTTTTAGTATTCAAACCTCACATTTTTACTTCCTATGTGTTCCAGACAGTTGGGAAACTACAGCAGATGTAGTAAGGGTGACAGCAAGAAGAATACTTAGCGTGACATTGGGACAGAGGAAAGAGGCAAAGGAAACCTGGTGGTGGAATGGGGAAGTACAGGAAAGTATACAGAGGAAGAGGATGGCAAAGAAGAAGTGGGATAGTCAGAGATGCGGAAAGTAGAGAAGAGTACAAGGAGATAAGGCGCATGGTGAAGAGAGAGGTGGGGAAGGCTAAAGAAAAGGCATATTATGAGGTGTATGAGAGGTTGGACACTAAAGAGGGAGAAAAGGGCCAGTGGGCTACAGAGGGACCGAGCTGGGAAAGATGTGCAGCAGGTTAGGGTATAAAGATGGAAACATGCTCACAAGCGAGGAGAGTGTGTGGAGCAGATGGAAAGAGGACTTTGAGAGGGTGATGAATGAAGAGAACGAGAGAGAGAAGAGGTGGGATGATGTGGAGATAGTGAATCAGGAAGTGCAACAGATTAGCAAGGAGGAAGTAAGGACAGCGATGAAGAGGATGAAGAATGAAAAGGCCGTTGGTCCAGATGACATACCTGTGGAAGCACAGATGTGTTTAGGAGAGATGGCAGTGGAGTTTTTAACCAGATTGTTTAATGGAATCTTGGAAAGTGAGAGGATGCCCAAGGAGTGGAGAAGAAGTGTACTGGTGGGCCGATATTTAAGAATAAGGGGGATGTGCAGTACTGCAGTAACTACAGGGGGAAAAATTGATGAGCCACAGCATGAAGTTATGGGAAAGAGTAGTGGAAGGTCAGTTAAGAAGTGAGGTGATGATTAGTGAGCAGCAGGGTGGTTTCATGCCAAGAAAGAGCACCACAGATGTGATGTTTGCTCTGAGGATGTTGATGGAGAAGCATAGAGAAGGCCAGAAGGAGTTGCATTGCGTCTTTTGGAATGGTGAGCATGCAAGGAGTTGAGTTGGCAAATGTGGTGGAGTTTAAATGCTTGGGATCAACAGTACAGAGTAATAGGGATTGTGGAAGAGAAGTGAAAAAGAGAGTGCAAGCAGGGTGGAGTGGGTGGAGAAGAGTGTCAGGAGTGATTTGTGACAGACGGATATCAGCAAGAGTGAAAGAGAAGATCGACAGGACAGTAGTGAGACCGGCTATGTTATATGGGCTGGTGACGGTGGCACTGACCAAAAGCAGGAGACAGAGTTGGAGGTGGCAGAGTTAAAGATGTTAAGGTTTGCATTGGGTGAGACGAGGATGGACAGGATTAGAAATGAGGACATTAGAGGGTCAGCTCAAGTGGGACATTTGGGAGACAAAGTCAGAGAGGCGAGATGGCGTTGGTTTGGACATGTGTAGAGGAAAGATGATGGATATATTGGGAGAAGGATGCTAAGGATAGAGCTGCCAGGGAAGAGGAGAAGAGGAAGGCCTAAGAGAAGGTTTATGGATGTAGTGAGAGAGGACGTGCAGGTGATGGGTGTGACAGAGCAATATGACAAGGATACGAAGAGATGGAGGAAGATGATCCGCTCTGGCAACCCCTAACAGGAGCTGCCAAAAGAAGAATATGTGTAATTCTTCACATTTACTGACATTAAATGCCATCTGTCACAAATCTGCCCAATTCTGTCTGCTGTCCAAGTCCTTCTGTGATGATATAACGGGTTCCAAATTATCTGCTAATCCACCTATCTTGGTATCATCTGCAAACTTCACCAGCTTGTTCCTTATATTCCTATCTAAATCATTTATATATATTAAAAATAGCAGCGTCCCCAGCACTGCCCCCTGCTGGTCACCACTTTTAACATCGGCCAGTTCTGATGAGGTTCCTCGCACCATCACCCTCTGTTTCCTGTGTCTGAGCCAATTCTGCACCCTTCTAAAAACATCACCCTGAACTGCCACTTCTTTTACTTTGATGCCCACCCTCTCATGTGGCACCTTATCAAATGCTTTCTGAAAGTCCAGATCAATAATCTTATCTGCTCGACTCGTCGTTTCATATTTTGTTGCCTCCTCATAGAATTCCAGCCTGTTAGTAAAACACGACCTCCCTCTTCTGACCCCACGCTGACTGTTCCTCATAACTCCTGTCCATGCCAGGTGTTGCTCAATCTTATCCTTAATAATTCCTTCCATTAATTTTCCTGTGATGCTTGTTAAGCTTACTGGCCTCTAATTGCTTGAATCTTCCCTGCCACCCTTTTTATATAATGGGATGATATTTGCCATTTTCCAGTCCTTCAGGATCTCTCCAGTGCACAGTGACTTCCTAAAAATATGTGTCAAGGGTTTATATCTGCACTCACTCGCCTCCTTAAGAACTCAAGGGTTAATATTATCCGGTCCTGGTGATTTGTTTGATTTCATCGTATTTAATCTCAGCAGCTCTTCTCCCTCTACAATTTCCAACTCCCTCAGTACCTCCTTAGTAGTCCCTGTTGCCACTCTAAGGTTGTCCACTTGCTCACTTGTGAAGACCTCAGAATGATGTAAGTTTAGGGCATCTGCTATTTCACTGTCTGCATCTTTTAATTCCTCTTTACTATTTCTGATTCACTTCACCTCCTCCTTGACTGTTCTTTTACCACTAAAATACTGAAAGAATCTCATAGGGTCTCCGGTGGGCTGGCACCCTGCCCAGGGTTTGTTTCCTGCCTTGCGCCCTGTATTGGCTGGGATTGGCTCCAGCAGACCCCCGTGGCCCTGTGGTTAGGGTATAGCGGGTTGGATAATGGATGGATGGAATCTCTTAGGGTCATCTATTGCCTTATCTGTCATTTTCCTCTGTTGCTGAAGAAGGACTCAGTTTCTGCCATGCTGCTTGCCGATGTGTGACATGTTGCTCCATCTTGCTGGAAGTAACCTTCTGTTAACTCACAATAATCCGGTTGATTCTGACATTGCTTAAACGAATTGGTGACCCAGTAGGTTTGCAGCATGAAGATGATGGGCTGCTCAGTACTGTACAGCATCATCCTGATGAGAAGTCGAGTGACTGAGTGAAGGGCTACAAGTGGGACGCACCCAGAAGTTGCAAACAGAGGTTAAACGTTGCAACGGCTGTCTGGCACCTACCTTATTGCTCGAACGCAAGGGCATCCCAGCTTGTTTGAAACTCCATATAGATAGATAGATAGATAGATAAAGGCACTATATGATAGATAGATACTTTATTAATCCCAAGGGGAAATTCACATAAGCCAGCAGCAGTATACTGATACAAAAAAAAATATTAAATTAAATAGTAATAAAAATGAAAAAAAAAAAAAAGCAGACAATAACTTTGAGTAATGTTAGCATTTACTCCCCCAGGTGGAATTGAAGAGTCGCATAGTGTGGGGGAGGAACGATCTCTTTAGTCTGTCAGTGGAACAGGACGGTGACAAAAGTCTGTCACTGAAGCTACTCCTCTGTCTGGAGATGATCCTGTTCAGTGGATGCAGTGGATTCTTCATGATTGACAGGAGTTTGCTTAATGCCCGTCGCTCTGCCACAGATGTTAAACTGTCTAACTTTACTCCTACAATAGAGCCTGCCTTCTTCACAAGTTTGTCCCTCTTCTTTATGCTGCTTCCCCAGCACACCACCGCGTAGAAGAGGGCACTCGCCACAACCGTCTCGTAGAACATCTGCAGCATCTTATTGCAGATGTTGAAGGACGCTAACCTTCTCAAAAAGTATAGTCTGCTCTGTCCTCTCTTACACAGAGCATCAGTATTGACAGTCCAGTCCAATTTGTCATCCAGCTGCACTCCCAGGTATTTATAGGTCTGCACCCTCTGCACAGTCACCTCTGATGACCACAGGGTCCATGAGGGGCCTGGGCCTCCTAAAATCCACCACCAGCTCCTTGGTCTTGCTGGTGTTCAGGTGTAGGTGGTTTGAGTCGCACCATTTAACAAAGTCCTTGATTAGGTTCCTGTACTCCTCCTCCTGCCCACTCCTGATGCAGCCCACGATAGAAGTGTCGTCAGTGAACTTTTGCACGTGGCAGGACTCCGAGTCGTATTGGAAGTCTGATGTATATAAATTGAACAGGACCAGAGAAAGTCAGGTCCCCTGCGCGCTTCTGTGCTTCTGACCACAATGTTAGACCTGCAGTTCCCAAGACGCACATATTGAGGTCTGTCTGTAAGATACTCCACAATCCATGCCACCAGGTGTGAATCTACTCATCAGGCAGTCCCTGGGTTACGTACGAGATAAGGACTGTAGGTTTGTTCTTAAGTTGAAGTTGTATGTAAGTCAGCACAGGTCCATTGTTTTAATAAATGCTATTGTTGGCCGACAGTAACCAAGTGCTCTGCCAATGAATGATGGAGTTTCTCCTCTCTCTGGCCTTTTTATTATTTCTGCTTTATTTTCCATGGTGATGGTTTTTCTCTTCTTTACTGTATCACTAGCACTTGCATCAGATTTGTGTTTCATTGTTGAAGGATGAAGACAAAAGGTTAAGATGAGCTCTTCTGCACAGCACTGTACACGCTATCACAGCAGGAAGGCACCCGTCATCAACACGTCTGATGTACTGACGAGAGGCAACTTCCTGGTATGTGCGTAACTTGCTATTGAGAATGAATGGGGGCATCGAGGGGCGCTTCACCACCCGCCCACCACACTGTCACCTCCACTTGCATACAGTACGCTGCCTGCAGCGGCAGCCCACCGAGAGCGAACACGGTGCGGCCAAAGGCAGGAAGTGAATTGCCCACCACCACCCCCATTCAACAGGCAGCCACCCGATGCACACTACAATACTGCCCCCCGCTGCCCCGTTCACCCTCATTGGCCTCCGTTCAGCCACAACCGGGTCACACACTTGTAGCCTCACCAGCCACCCACCGAGAATGAATGGTGGCGGTCGTTCAAGGGGCACTGCAAGGCTGTGTGGTGGGCGGGCTGTGAAACACCCCCCTCCGCCCCATCCAGCCTCCCCATGCAGCGGAGTGGTGGGTGTGCAGTGAACTGCCCCCAGCCGCCGTCCAGCCACTGCTTGCAGCCTCCCCAGGCTGGAGATGACGGAGCGGCAGTTGCTGAGGAGCTTGCGTCGCGTCCCCCAGACAGATGAAGGAGCAGTTGCGGCCCGTTCGTAAATGTCGGATGTCTGTAACTCGGGGACTACCTGTACTTAGGAGCACATCGGACGTTGTTTCGCTCAAATTGCTTTGGCCTAGCGAGAGTTATTACAGAATATTCGGGACCTCTTTCGAGTGAATCACCCTGTATAAACGGAGTCATCCTCAGTAGTGATGAGGCCCACAACTGTGATATCACCAACAAACTTTATAATCATCTTTGAAGGAGGATCAATGGGAATGGTCGGGAGGTCTCCGGGACTCTGAACAAATCAGAACTGAACTTTGTGATATCATCTACTTGTAATATTACTATTGGACTATCGTATTGTATATGAGGATGACTATTTTTTAATCACAAAATGAATGATATTAGAAATAATAAAGTACATCCTCCCAGTACTGGTCCTCTTAAACCCTGGTATTCAATTTTAAGCAAATTCAATTCTTTCACCAGGATAGATTTACCTGATTTATATAAAATCATTTCTCAAGTGAGACCCTCCACCTGTGCCCTTGACCCAATACCAACAAGTTTTGTCAAAGAAGTATCTGATGTGCTAACTGAGAGTGTGCTTGACATAGTAAACTATGGGGGGCTTCCCAGACTGTCTTAAGACCACTGTTGTTAAACTCCTGCCCAAGAAAAATAATCTGGACTGTCCTCTCTTACACAGAGCAACAGTATTGGCAGTCAACAACAACAACAACAACAACATTTATTTCTATAGCACATTTTCATACAAACAGTAGCTCAAAGTGCTTTACATAATGAAGAATAGAAAAATAAGAGACACAGTAAGAAAAGAAAATAAGTCAACATTAATTAACATAGAATAAGAGTAAGGTCCAATGGCCAGGGGGGACAGAAAAAAAAAAACTCCAGACAGCCGGAGAAAAAAATAAAATCTGTAGGGATTCCAGGCCATGAGACTGCCCAGTCCCCTCTGGACAATCTACCTAACATAAATGAAACAGTCGTCTTTCTATTTATGGTTTTCACGGAAGGACTTGATGATGATGATGATGATGATGATGTCACGTGGACTTCTGGCTTTTAGTCCATCAATGCTGGGCATCATGATGCTTTGAGTAGGTGGGTGGTGGCAGGCCGCCACCACAGAGAAACCGGAAAAAGAAACAGAAGAGAGAGTAGGGGTCAGTACGGATTTTAGAGCCACCATGAATAGTTATTATGATGAATTGAACATACAGAGTATCAGGATTAAGTTAAAGTGAAGTTAGGAGAAGGCCATGTTAAAGTAATGTGTTTTCAAAGTGTGCTCTACTGTATCAGCCTGGTGAATTCCTATTGGCAGGCTATTCCAGATTTTAGGTGCATAACAGCAGAAGGCCGCCTCACCACTTCTTTTAAGTTTAGCTTTTGGAATTCTAAGGAGACACTCATTTGAAGATCTAAGGTTACGATTTGGAATATAAGGTGTCAGACATTCCGATATATAAGATGGAGCAGATTATTTAAGGCTTTATAAACCATAAGCAGAATTTTAAAGTCAATCCTGAATGACACAGGTAACCAGTGTAGTGACATCAAAACTGGAGAAATGTGTTCGGATTTTCTTTTCCTAGTTAGGATTCTAGCAGCTGCATTCTGCACTCGTTGCAAGTGATTTATGTCTTTTTGGGTAGTCCTGAGAGGAGTGCGTTACAGTAATCTAGTCGACTGAAAACAAAAGCGTGAATTAATTTCTCAGCATCTTTCAATGATATAAGAGGTCTAACTTTTGCTATGTTTCTTAAGTGAAAAATGCTGTCCTAGTGGTCTGATGAATATGTGATTTAAAATTCAGGTTACAGTCAACAGTTACCCCTAAGTTTTTTACTTCCGTCTTAACTTTTAATCCTAATGCGTCAAGTTTATTTCTGATAACCTCACTGAATCCATTATTGCCAATCACTAAAATTTCAGTTTTCTCTTTATTTAACTTGAGAAAATTACTATTCATCCATTCAGAAATACCAGTAAGACATTGTGTTAGTGTATCGAGAGAGTCGGGGTCATCAGGTGCTATTGATAAGTACAGCTGTGTGTCATCAGCATAGCTGTGGTAGCTCACGTTGTAACCTGAGATAATCTGACCTAACGGAAGCATGTAGATTGAGAAGAGCAGCGGACCAGGATAGAGCCTTGTGGAACACCATATCGGATATCATGTGTCTTTGAGTTGTGATTACCACAACTAACAAAGAATTTTCTCCCTGCCAGGTAGGATTCAAACCAATTTAAGACCCTGCCAGAGAGGCCCACCCATTGACTAAGGCGATTTCTAAGAATATTGTGATCAATGGTATCAAATGCGGCACTCAGATCTAAGAGGATGAGAACAGATAAATGGCCTCTGTCTGCATTTACCCGCAAGTCATTTACTACTTTAACGAGTGCAGTTTCTGTGCTGTGATTTGTTCTAAAACCCGACTGAAATTTATCAAGAATAGCAGGTTTATTGAGGTGGTCATTTAACTGCATAATGACTGCCTTCTCTAGAATTTTACTTAAGAAGGGCAGGTTAGAGATGGGTCTAAAATTTTCAAAAGCAGAGGGGTCAAGATTATTTTTCTTGAGTAGGGGTTTAACTACAGCAGTCTTAAGACAGTCTGGGAAGACCCCCGTATCTAATGACGAGTTTACTATGTCAAGGATATTATCAGTAAGCGCGTCTGATACTTCCTTGAAAAACCTTGTTGGTATTGGGTCAAGGACGCAGGTGGAGGGTTTCATTTGAGAGATTATTCTATGTAAATCAGGTAAATCTATCCTGGTGAAAGAATTGAATTTGTTTATAACGGAGTACTGGGGCTTAGGAGGTTCCACAGTGTTGGGGAGATATACTATATTATTTCTAATATTCATTTTTTGATTGAAAAATATAGCAATGTTCTCACAGGTTTCGCTGGAAGTATTATGGGGGCATTCCTTTGTGTTACCTGGTTTAACAGACGATCAATTGTAGAAAATAGGACTTTGGGATCACTAGCATTGTTATTTATAATCTGAGAGAAATAGCAGCGCCTCTCAAGACGGACAGTGTTATTGTATTGTGTTATTTATCATCCCGCTTCACTCCCAGGTATTTATAGGTATGTACCCTCTGCACAGTCACCTCTGATGATCACAGGGTCCATGAGGGTCCTGGTCCTCCTAAAATCCACCATCAGCTCCTTGGTCTTGCTGGTGTTCAGTTGTAGGTGGTTTAAGTCGCACCATTTAACAAAGTCCTTGATTAGGTTCCTGTACTCCTCCTCCTGCCCACTCCTGATGCAGCCCACCATAGCAGTGTCGTCAGCGAACTTTTGCACATGGCAGGACTCCGAGTTGTATTGGAAGTCTGATGTATGTTGGCTGAACAGGACCAGAGAAAGTCCAGTCCCCTGCAGCGCTCCTGTGCTGCTGACCACAAAGTCAGACCTGCAGTTCCCGAGACGCACATACTGAGGTCTCTCTGTAAGATAGTCCACGATCCATTATTGATACCCACTGCATGCCCAACCTACCTGGAAAGGGGTCTCCCTTTGAAGTGCCTTTCCTGAGGTTTCTTCTATTTTTTCTTTTCTTTCAAGGGATTTTTTCTTGTCTTCTTAGAGAGTCGAGGCTGGGGGGCTCTCAAAAGACAAGGCCTGTTAAAGCCCATTACGACACACCTTGTGGGAATTTGGGCTATACAAGAAATAAATTGTATTGTATTGTATTGTATAATGTCATTGTGGTTGAAACTGGCAGAACATTCACATGTTAAGTAGTAACGGGCTCAGTACTCGGCCTTGAGGTGATCCTGGGCACATCATGATGGATTCTGATGTTTTGCTACCGACTCTGGCTGTCTGCCGTCTCTAATCTAAGATCCATTTGCAAGTGCCAGTATCCACGTCCAACAGCCCCAACTTTTCTGCCAGCTTAAATACTAAACTCCAATCCATCAGCTGGACTGACATGAACGGAGTGCAGACTTGCATGTTTAGCTAATTATTAGTAAAAAAAGGGTCAGACATGATTAGCTAGGTAAATTATCTTTTACGCTAGAAAAGTTCTGGTACAATTTCCATGACAAAATTGCCAGTTGTCCTGCCTGCTGTCTCCGTGACTGCTCTACTGCATGCCTCCTTTCCAAACTCCCCCCAAATGTCCGGTGTTTCCTCGTCCTGGGACTCGAATCGAGAACCTTGGGTCCCTCGGCATCTTCTGTCCTCATGAGTCATCTCCTGTACCTCCTGGTCATCATGGCATCCATGCCACGGGGTGTCAGCACCTTCTAGAACAGATAAGGCGCTTCCAGAAAGTTCCATGTCAATCATGTCGCTGGCTCCTCCCTCTCTGTAAGTGCCCTCATCAGTTGACTTCTGCACTGGCAAGAACTTTAGAATTTAGCAACCTCACGTTTGCAAGTGTTTGAGTCCATTTTATTTCAGATGATTAAGATTTATTTTTATTAGGAATTCTTTCTGTGGACTGTAGGCATCTATGTGCTTGTTGCATTATGGGAGACGTCGTTAGTCATTTTTAAGGGATCACTTTGTCTGGATAACTTCCCACTCTCTGTTCTTTACTTCTTTGGCATTTCTCAAATCTTCAACTGGGCATTGCACCCTGTAGCTGTTCATTCACTTCACGCTGTTGGGTTAAAACTGTAAAACTGCCAAGCAGACATTTCCATGTTGGCACCTGGACGTTTCAGCTTCATCAGGTTACACTTACCATTTAGCTAAGCTGCCAGTTGAGTTTCACCTTGTGGGCATTTACTCAGGTCATGTGCCCATTTGAATCTCGTCAGGAGGGCATTACTATTTTGCCAAAGAGTTATTTCAGTCTCTTCAGGTGCTAAACGAAGCTGGCATTTCACACTCAGTTGGGCACTGTGATCTTGTCATATTAATACCGGCAAAGCAGCCATCTGGACAATCCAGGGGTGGGCATTTAAATGTCACCAAATGAGTTTTGTCATTTCAGCATGTGGGCTTTTCGGTTTAGCCCAGCTGGCATTTTGGTCTCATCATGCTGGTAGTTATTTCTGACCTGGTAGACTTTAATTGACTTAATGCTGCCATTCGGTCAAATGGCATTACTGTCTCAAGCCGCTGCTTTAGCCTTACCATTTGGGTTGTGGCCAGCTGCAGAAATGACAGACGACTTGATCAATATTTGGGAGCCGCCAACCTGGGGTCGTCCCAATTAGTAGACAGGAAAAGTAAATGACAGTAATGCCCATCTTGGTGTGATTTCCCAGGTTTGTGGGCCAAAAAAAAAGGAAAAAAAATTAATATTTTAGTCAATGCTTTTGGGAGTTCTGGCTCATAGGGTAGTCCATTAGCCAAATGACGCTGCCTTCCTGGGATCCTTATAGCCAACGAACTGGAAGGGGCGGAGTCAGGTGCCCTCACTGCTACAGGGGAAGAAAAAGGAGAAAAGACAGTTAGCGATAGCGCCCCCTCTCGTCTCGGTGGGTTATATGGCAGCGCCCAGGAGGAGATCTTCAGATACATTAGTGTGACAGGGTATTAAAAAGTCATCATAAGGGTATTTTGCTCCCACTTTGCTCACATTATATTTTATCCAACTGGGGCACCAGCCCTGACCTCAGTTTTCTTTTATTAAGTTCTGGCTTTGTAAATACTGTTTGGTTTTGCCATTTATTTCTGTTAGTAATCTTCTTTGAGTTTAGTTATATTGCAGCCAGCGTGCACGCCTCGGCTTTTATTAGTTTGCCTTTGTTATTTATTTTAACTCTGAATATTTCTTCCAAAACCACAGTTTTCTGAAAAGCACATAAAGCAATTGGTTTCACACAGAAATCAACGCAAAACGTCTATTGCTGCGTACTTTGGCCACCACTTCGCCTGGAATATATGGCAGGCTGGCTGCCAAGCTGGCTGCCAGACTGTCTTTGTGTGTCGGCAGCAGCAGTCACAGTGCATGACAGTCTGGTTTGTACCTCGTGTCTTTGTAAGCGGTGGTCCTCCCGAGTGAATGTTGCAGTAGGCGCGTCAGCTACACGTACCTGAACATCACCGCGATCCACTGGAGACTGAGCAGCTTGATGCTGGTACAGTAGACCCCCGTGAAGCTGCGGTTCATAGTTTGCGGCCTCAGTTCACAAAGCAACCGTTGAGGAAAAGGCGGCTTGGGATAGTGAAATACCCCTGTACTCAGAGGCAGGAGTTTGAAAGCAGCCAATCCGAGAGCGTTATTCATTTCTGCTTGTTGCTGATTGGCTGCTGCCCTGTGACACATCTCCTGAAGAGGCAGCCCAGCATTCCCGTATCATAACAGTTTACCGCGTGTCGCTCTCTTGAGTGTTTCGCTGAGTGTTCTCGTATTTTTCGTTTTGTTCTTCTTAAAGCCCTAAGATGTCAACCAAACGCCCTGCACCTTCTAAGGCTTCTGGCAATGAACCAAAGAGCCAGAAAAAGTTTAAGACACTCCAGGAGAAGGTTGAACTACTGGATTTGCTCTGGGAACTAAAAAGTTAGGCCGCAGTTGCCACACGAGGAGCTGTAAATCCTCTGCTTTGCTGTGCAGTCATTATCTTCATTACATACCTTCATCATACTGCGCAGCTAATTCATCATCATCATCTTCAATCAATATCATTCATTATTGGTGAGTACCTGTACGTTTTACTGTATTTTTGTTAAATGAAATTATTACGTATTTACCCTACTTATACCAAAGAAAACACACTTGCATGAATTCCAGTACCTATAGGGGTAACATCGGGATTTGACATTCTAGCACTGCGGGAGACACAGCAGTACAGTCCTGTACAGTAGACGGGTTTACCTTTTTTTTAGGGTGATGTATTAATCTGAGTTTGAAGTAAAATTTAAGGTTTTTTGGGGGCACATTTAGGGTTTAAAGTATAAAAAGAGGCATTCATAGGAATTTTTTTGACCACATTCAAAATTTACAGTTTTTCACAATTCACGGGTGTTATAGGAACATAACCCCTGTGAATTTCAGGGATCGTCTGTATCCGTCAGTTTCATTTTCGATCACTTGTATGAAAATCAAAGTGAGTCCGAGTCCAATTCAGCAATAATATGCAAAATAGCATCCACGAAGTGTTTTGCTTTACACATTCCCTTCGATGTCTCGGTGCCATTTCTGCCGTTGTTTGCTCCCCGCTACTTACGCAAGCGTAGGAAATCTCAGTCATACCAACAAAACTAACTTTCCTTCTACCAAAGAGAGCCAAACTTAAACATCACAGTGGGATTTGTCACCATTTACACTTGACTACCACCGTCATCCCCTCCTTCTGACCAAAATCGACACCTGCCCTGAAAGAGTATCGTTTTTTCATATCTTCTTATACAATACGCTACCAGGGCCGGATGCACACAAAATTGGGCCTGATGCTGCAGTGCTAAAAAGGCCTATTTTTTCTCGGCATTGGTGCCTGTGCATTCGACACTCACCGTACACGCGCACTCAGAGCCACCAAGGAGCCTTAATTACTTGCGACGCAACCAGCCAGCCTTTATTGAACATGAATATTAATAACGACGTAGTATCGTAACAACTCGAGATTAACCTCTAACTATGTAACATCAACATTCAATAGCAATTGTCTGAAAAGCGAACTTAATGCACAAAACCTAACAATGAAATACGCAAAATTTTGCAATTCTCTTACAAAACGGAGTAAGAAAAAATGAATTTGCAGAGACATTGGGTCAAAGTGACTCAGTTCGGGCTCTTGAGGGTAAAAACTTAAATTTCATAATAGACCAGAATCCTGTCGAGGATTTTAAAAATTCGAAACATCCATGCCGGGCCCGCGGTTCCGCCTTTTAGTTTTACCTTTACAGATGATAACCATTTAAATAGCCATCAATTTTTATTGTACAACTAACTTTCAAGGTGAAAAATGTACTACGTGGCACTTACCGAACAATAATAAAGTGGCAAGAATCCCCAAGATATTGCAAAAAATGCAGCTAAATTACTAAGTAAACTGTTTAACGTAAAATTGGTAGCATTAGCTTGAAATCTTCAGCTAACAATAAACATAACAATGTCATAGATACGTCACAGCGCAAAGAACAATAGTAACTGTATAATAAGTAACGCTCTGTCTAGGCATCCGAAAGTTGGACTCCAAATTTCATTCTAAGAATTATTTTGAGGTTAATATAGCAAAGGTAAACTGTTCAGCTTCTGGAAAATTCTCGTCTGTTTTCATCTGGGCCTAATGCTGCAGCATTCAATAGCACCCACCTTAATCCGGCCCTGTACGCTACCGTGGCTGTCCGTTTGTCTGTCCAGGATTTGAAATCACCTGTAGCTTGCAAACCACTTGACCAATTGACCTGAGATTTGGTACACATTGTCACACACATGTGCTTAGGAGGCAGTCAACAAGCCCTCAATCAATCAATCAATCAACATTTATTTCTATAGCACATTTTCATACAAAAAAATGTAGCTGAAAGTGCTTTACAAAATGAATAGAGAAATAGAAGACACAATAAAAAATAAACATAAGTCAACATTAATTAACATAGAATAAGTAAGGTCCGATGGCCAGGGTGGACAGAAAAGCAAAAAACTCCAAAGGCTGGAGAAAAAAATAAAATCTGTAGGGGTTCCAGACCACGAGACCACCCAGTCCCTCTGGGCAATCTACCTAACATAAGTCAAACAGTCCTCTTTGTATTTAGGGTTTTCATGGAAGGACCTGATGATGATGGTCACGTAGACTTCTGGCTTTCAGTCC